>NW_027590135.1:637500-1237500 GCF_964213995.1 Mustelus asterias
GGAAGAGAGCATGAACAGGGTGCGTCCCTCCATGATTAAACTGGCTGCTTTTCCAAGACAGCGGGAAGTGTCAATAGATGGGAGGCTGGTTTGCGTGATTTCACGACACTTTGTAGTTTTTTTGCGGTCTTGGACAGAGCAGGAGCCACAGCAAGCTGTGATGCAACCAGAAGGAATGCTTTCTCTGGTGCGCCTGTCTGTATTCAGACTGTGCTTTGCATTATCTGCTGCTCAATGAGGATTGGGATCTTTCTGATTCTATCAGCTGAACTGTGCGTGGAGAAGTGACTTGTTCTGACTGTCGGCTTCCGGAACTGTAAAATAGTTTATAAATTAATTCTTTATCTGTCAATTTTTGGTACTGCAACTGACTTTCTGTATCCCCTCATTTTGAATCACTGATTAATTTTCTTTATTGATTCCTGGGATGTGGGTGTCGCTGGCTGGGCCCGCAATTATTGTCCATCCTAAATTGTCCTTGAACTGAGCAGCTTGATAGGTGACCTCAGAGAGCAGCTTAGAGTCAACCACATTGCTGCGGGTCGGGGGCCACATGTAGGTCCAGACCAGGTAAAAAATCATTCCTTAAAGGACATTAGTGAACCAGCTGTGTTATTTTATGACAATCGATTCGTGGTCATTGGACTTTTAAACCCAGATGTTTTTCCTGATGTCAAATTTCACCATCTGCCGTGTGTGTGTGTGTGAGAGAGAGAGAGAGAGAGAGAGAGATTCTTACATAATCAATCTGTTTGTGAGTATGGATTAATCCTTTATATTCCCTCATAAACACCGTGATCTCTTATCTTTGTGAATTCCTCAGATACACTTGTACCACTGAGAATCTGATGTGCGGGTGGAGGGTGGGGTGAGGTTTGAAGGCAATGCCGCAGGGTGCTCAGTGTGAAAACAGCCGATTTTAAAGCACTTGTGTAGGAAAGTGAATAGTGAACTTGTCTGTGTGAAGATCACAGAAAAGCTCTATCTGGTGCTGCGTCCAAGAGACAACTTTTGGGTTGTCAGTAATGAACTCCTATAATGAAGGCACAAAATCAGAAACAGGAAATGCTGGAAATATGCAGCAGCTCCGAAAGCAGCTGTGGGGAGATATTCCTGTCGCCAGGATGAAACCTTCCAATTGCAGAGTTCCCGTTGCTCAGACCTGTCAATCTTAGTACCTTCGTGCAAGGAACACGTAGGGTGAGATTTGGGTCTTTGTTGACTTGAGCAAACAGGACATTGCACAAGCCGAGTAAACAGGAGATCCCGGTTTCAAATCCCAGCGTGAACCTTGAGTCCTTACAAGTGATCAGTGCAAGTGTGCAAGTCGCAATGTCCTATCCTTGCTAGTCGATATTGTCTTTACCTTTACAGTGGATGATCTACAAAGACGAAACAAAAACATGTTTCGAGACTCCCCACAAATATGTCTCCTATTTATTTACTCGTTCAGGTATTTTCTTCATCTTGCAGAAAAAAAATAATCTGCAATAAAGCCAATGCTGTAAATTCCGCAAATACAGCTTTCCATTTTTTTTCTCAGGGAATTTCTAACACAGTCGAATGGCCTTACAATCATACAATCCAAACAGTGCTGAAGGAGACCATTCTGTCCATTGAGTCTGTACCGACTCTCCAACAGAGAGCACACAGGACCTATCCCCGCGGCGCCACGCATCCACCCCGCTAATCTACCTATACAAACACCTTCGGGACCAAGGGGCAATCGAGCATGGCCAATCCACCCAACTTGCCCAACATTGGACTGTGGGAGTAAACAGGAGCACTTGGTTTCCTGAGATAACGTGCCTGGGTGAATGCAGCTTGAACAGCACTACAGAAGTTTCGCATCATCCAGGACCAAGCATCCCACTTCATTCGCTTCCCAAGCATTAAAAATTCACTCCCTCCACTACAGCAGTGCGCACCATCTACACGATGCACTGCAGCAACTCAGCAAGGCTCCTTTGCCAGCCGCTTCCAAATCCACGACTACGACAGCCTGGAAGGACAAGCGCAGCAGACACACCAGAATAACACCACCAGGTTGCAGGGCACTGATATTGATTTATTGATTGTCGCTATTTGTCAATTGCTGTTGTTGCGTGTGTGTGTTCTTTAATCTTTTTTATCTCCCAGAAGAAGTGAAATATCTAATTGAAAAATATGTTACTATTTCTAACCCAACCAGCGAACGTCGTGTCAAACTTTAAGAAAGCCCCCGGGGTTTGCGATTTATTCTCGAGTCAGTGGTTTCCCTGGGAGCCGAGTCAACAGAAATAGCATGGAGAGATGGCAGAGCAGGAATTGTCGGTGCCGAAGTTGAATCACATCAGTGAAGCAGCAAACTGGTGGCCACGAATCTGATCAAAAATGCGACTCTGATGGGACTCGAACCCACAACCTTTGAATGGCTAACTTGCCTTTACTTAGAAGTCCAATGCGCTATCCATTGCGCCACAGAGCCGCGCACTGGAAGTTTACTTTACTTGTCCATCTATGGATTTTTGACAATGTAGAAACTATTCATCAGTTCAACAATCTCATAGTTAAAACGTCAAGAACTGTTAAGAGGAACTTCGTTGATTGCAACTCGTGTTGGAACACCTTATGTCTTTTGAAACAGCTGTGGAAATTCACACCTTTATACAGGAAATGTGTCTATCACAGAATGATCCTCCCTCTCTCTCTTCCTCATTCTCCTGTACAGCTTGGAGGCAAATCTCGCAGGCTTGATAGCCAGGAGACACATTCCACTCTATCTGTCACTGGGCTAATCAGAACCGGTTCCCTGTTCCACTAAAACATCTGCACAGAACACAACGCAAAGCTGGAAGCTGGAAATCTGAAACAAAAACAGAAAATGCTGGAACTGCTCAGCGGATGAGGCAACATTTTTGATTAATGGAGATTTTTGGAAAACAAGCTCCTGAAGCACAGCACATCTGCACAGTTTAAAGTTACCTTCCATCCACAATGGATGATCCATTCCATGATTTTGAATAATCCAAATTTGAGGATGTGCATTGTTATTCTGGTCGCCACAGCCTGAAAACCACTCCCGGCATTGATGTCGCCCTTGGATTTTAAATTTGTAAATCCATTCTCTATCTTTTAAAGCTACTATTGAAACTGTATCTATAACCCATTCAGTTCTTTGTGAGTGAGAAGGAGAATTGAAGATATATTTGGATAATTTTCCTATGACTGAATTTGTACAGAAGCATAAAAGCGGGAATCACACACATCACGTCATGAAAATCACCCGCTAAAGGCTGACAGTGTTTAATCAAGGGATGGTTCTCTTCATTCATTTATTATTAATGGAGAATAGAAAAGTTGGAACTGTATGCAATCTGGGCAATATAACTGAGCAAAGTGAAACACATGGGGACTGGTCACGATAAGCCTCCCATGGGTAAAAGACAAAGTAAAGGTGCGACGTTGACTGCCTTGTGAGACGGGGCAGGGAGACGTTGTAGGGTGAAGGTACATAAGAAAGTGGGAGTGCTAAACGTTTAATGATCACTGTACAAGCAAAAGGTGCAATGCAGACTGCGGGTTGGATATTCAATTCTTACTATCCGAAACAGCAGTGATTCAAAATGCCACTTGGTTGAAAATAAAATGCCAACCGGCACTAATACATTCACTTAAAAAGCATCGCCTTGCTGATTTATCATAATTTAAGTGATTTAATTTAATTACAGAGGAAAGCAGCGTACTGGTAGATTTCAAAATGATATGGCCAACAGAATTAGTATTTCGAAGTTCTCCGTCCCAGGTTCAATATAATGTGAACGATCCTTGTCTGTTGTGTCCCTCTCGAATGCCTAAACTTCAGTCGACCAGAGTGTGCTGACATCCACTGGCCGCAATACAGAACTGCAGTAGCGTGGAAAAAATGCACATCAACTATCGCTGCAGACCGACATGTTGTTGGTCAAAGAACACAGAGGGTAGCAGTGGAAGGGTGCGTTTCTGAATGGAGAGCTGTGACAAGTGGCGTTCCTCAGGGATCAGTGTTGGGATCTCTGTTGTTTGTAATATATATAAACGATTTGGAGGAAAATGTAACTGGTTTGATTAGTAAGTTTGCGGACGACACAAAGATTGGTGGATTTGCAGATAGCAATGAGGACAATCAGAGGATACAGCAGGATATATATGTCAGTTGGAGATTTGGTAGGAGAGACGGCAGATGGAGTTTAATCCGGACAAATCTGAGGTCATGCATTTTGGAAGGTCTAATACAGATAGGAAATATACAGTAAATGGCAGAACCCTTACAAGTGTTGATAGACAAAGGGATCTGGGTGTACAGGTACACAGGTCACTGAAAGTGGCAATGCAGGTGGAGAAGGTAGTCAAGAAGGCATACGGCATGCTTACCTTCATCGGCCAGGGCAATGAGTTTAAAAATTGGCAAGTCATTTTGCAGCTTTATGGAACCTTAGTTAGGCCGCACATGGAATATAGTGTTCAATTCTGGTCGCCATACCACCAGAAGGATGTGGAGGCTTTGGAGAGGGTACAGAAAATATTTTCCAGGATGTTGCCTTGTATGGAGGGCATTAGCTATGAGGAGAGGTTGGAGAAACTTTGTTTGTTCTCACTGGAATGACGGAGGTTGAGGGGCGACCTGATAGAAGTCTACAAGATTACGAGAGGCATGGATGGAAGCTTTTTCCGAGTTTGGAACAGTCAATTACTATGGGGCACAGGTTTAAGATGCGAGGGGCAAGGTTTAAAGGAGATGCACGAGGCAGATTTTTTGCACAGAGAGTAGTGGGTGCCTGGAGCTCTTTGCCGAGAGAGGTAGTGGAATCGGATATGGTAGTGACTTTCAAGGGGCGTCTTGACAAATACATGAATAGGATGGAAATAGAGGGATATGCTCCGCGGAAGGGTGGGGGTTTTCGTTCAGTCGGGCAGCATGGTCGGTTCAGGCTTGGAGGACTGAAGGGCCTATTCCTGTGGTGTAATTTTCTTTGTTCTTTGTTCTATAACTTCGAATTTGCTATTACCTGGAGCATTTGAGTCGACGAGCACAGACGTACTAAAACAAAATCTCGGTAATGAGACGATGGAGAATGAATTTCAGAGATAAGCAGATGATGTTACGTTGAAGACTTTGAGTAGAGGATCGTGTGGAATCATGCACTAATTAGGGCAAAAGGCCCAGTTTCAATTAGGTATCTTCCAGGTAGAATGTGTACAGATTTGCAAAGTCTCTCAGATTGATTTAGAAATTAATATCACAGACATATGTCGCATTGGAGACAGAAAGATACAGAATGAGTCCAACACTCATATATCTAGAATCTTAGAATGGATACAACAAAGCGAGGGAGACCATTCGGCCCTTTGTCTGTATGCTGGTCTGTAAAAGAGCATCTCATCTCATCCCTTTCCAAGTCCTTGTCTCATAAACCTGGATATCCTTTCACTTCAGGTGCTGATCCCATTCCCCCTTGACAGCTCTGATTTGATGCTGCCTCTGCCGCCCTCCCAGGCAGTGCATCCCATTTCCTCAACACTCAGCACATTAGAAACCAACCTTCTCTCCTCTGGCAATGGGATCAATGTTTCTTCATCTACTCTTCTTCGACTACACCCACAAACCCACCACCTCTACCATCTCGAAGGACAGTGGCAGTAGATACATGGGAACACCTGCACTGCAAGCTCCCCCTCAAGCCACTCACCATCCTAACTTGGAAATACATCGCGGCTCCTTCACTGTCGCAGTGGCAAAATCCCGAAAGACTGTTTGGCTAACAGCACTGTGGCTGTACCGACACCTCAGGGACTGCAGCAGTTCAATAAAGCAGCAAACTACCACCTTCTTAAGGTCAGTTAGAGATTGGCAACGAATGCTGGCCTCGTCAGTGATGCCCACCTCTCGAAATGAATAAAACAAACACAAACTCACAACTACAACCAGAGACGGACGAATACTGAACAAATCTCACTCACGTGCCTGTGTTGGACACAATATGAATCCCCCAATCACATTCACGAACAGAGGGTAAAATGCAGTCGAAATTGAGCGATCGTTATCCAGTTGCAGTTTAACCAGAGTTTTATACAAGAATAGAGAACATCTTAACACAACGTGCAACATTTTAACCGAATATGGAACATCATGAGACCAGTTAATCATCTTTCTGCCGAACAGAAAACATCTTCACGGTGAACATTTTGACACAACAGGGAACACGGTTACAGAGCAGGGCATATATTAACAGAACATTTTTAAAAATTACACAAGATGGACCATATTTATACAGCCGAAAAGATACTTTCAGCATGAGGGAAGCATTTTACACAACAGCAGAAAACACCTCTCAACAACAGAGAGCACAGTTGCACAGCAGGAATTATATTTACAAACATGTATTTGCAACAGAAAATTCCTTTTAAAATAGTGATTGATTTTCCAATTCCGTGTTTTGCCGGTTTTTCAGCACCTTTGTCTGTCGTTACGTGTTCAGACAATCTCTCTTCCTGCGATTGTGTGTTTTTCTCTGTTTTATTCTCGGTGTGATGCAGTGGCTGAACCTCCTGACACTGGAACGAATATTAAATGATACAACGGCGAAAATCTGCCTGACGACATTGATAGACAGCACAGCTGACTTTTACCATGGCAGAGTGTCGCAGCGGAAGCGTGCTGGATCCACAACCCAGCAGTCGGTGGATCACAACCATCCTCTGCTATTCCTATTATCACTGATAATGAAACGACTTGTGACTTTTCGATGGAGTCTGCAGACAAGTATTTACATCGGCTTCTCTTTCCCCCAAAAAACCTCGATCTGCAGTGAATCAATTTTATATGCAAGAAAGCATATGAACGGGGAACATCTTAACAAAACTTGCAACAATTTACTGACAGAAACATCTTCCTGGAGAATCTTCTCACACAACGTAGAACACATTTGCAGAGCAGGGGCCATATAAACAGAACAGAGAAAAAAAAACATTTACACAGCCGGAAACACAACAGCGGAGCATCTTACACAACAGCAGAAATCATCTCTCAACAACAATTGAGACAGTTACATGGGTAAGATGGGTCTGGAGGGTATGGGGCAAACACGGGCGATTGGGAATAGCTCGGTGGTAAAAAAAACTGGGCGGCATGGACAGGTTGGGCCGATGGGGCTGTTTCCATGTTGTAAACCTCTATATCATAGAGCACAGCAGGAAAAACAGTGAAACACTTTGCACAACAACAGTGAACATCTTTGAACAGCGGGGGTGGGGGGGAGGGGTAGAGGGGGGAGGGAGGAGGGGGGAGGGTGAGAGGAGGGGGAGGGGAGGGGGAGGCGGAGGGTTAGGCGAGGGGGAGGGGGATGGGGGATGGGGGACGGGGCATGGGGGACGGGGGATGGGGAGGGGGATGGGGGAGGGGAGGTTGGGGAAGGGGGAGGGGGAACGGGAAGGGGTAGGGGAGGGGGAAGGGGAGGGGGAGGGGGGAGGGGGAGGGGGGAGGGGGATGGGGGGAGTGGGAGCGGGGAGGGGGAGGGGGACCGGGAGGGGGAGCGGGGAGCGGGGAGGGGGAGCGGGGAGGGGGGAGCGGGGAGCGGGGAGGGGAGGGGGAGGCTGGAGGGGGAGGGGAAGGGGTGAGGGCGGAGAGGGACGGGAGGAGAGGGGGAGGAGGGCGGAGGGGACGAGGGTGTAGGGGGGAGAGGGGCGGAGGGGAAGAGAGGGGAGGGGGAGAGGGGAGAGAGGGAGAGGGCAGTAGGGAGGGGGGCCGGGGTAAGGGGGGACGGGGGAAGGGGGGAGATGCGGGAAGGGGAGGAGAGAAGAGGGAGAGGGGGTGGAGGCGGTGGGGGAGGAGGGGTGGAGGCGGGAGGGGGTAGGCGAAGCTGGGCTTGCCGTAGCAGAGTGGCGCAGCTGAAGCATGCTGGACCCATAGCTCAGAGGTCGATGGATCGAAAACATTCTCTGCTACTTCCTCTTAACAATAATAACAGAACCACTTGACTGCAATTTTGCAACATTTGCGTCGAATATGCAGGCAGGTATCTGCATTGGCTCCTCTTTTCTGTTTTAAGCCTCAAACCAGTTTGGTATGCACAAAAGGTGTAGATACCGTGAACATCACCAGGATCTATGAGTGACAGACGGAATGGTGCACAGGACACAATTTCAGAATTTTGGGATAATGTTAAAGTTGGTAGCATTGTGAACTGTGAGGGGGATAGTGTGAAACTTCAAAAAGGACATAGGCAAGTTGACGGAATGAGTGGATAAGTTGCAGATGAAATTGAAAGATGAGAATTGTGAACTTATTCATTCTGGTAGGAAGATTATAGAGAGACAATGAAAAGTAAAAGGAAAATAGTTCCAAAGTATCTAATCCATTTCATGAGTGAGGTTTCTCAGTCCTACAACTCTAAATGAGGTGCAACAGTGCAACTCTAAAATAAAAGCAAATTGCTACTGATGCGATCATCTGAAACCAAAAGAGAAAATGCTGGAAAATCTCTGCCGGTCTGGCAGCATCTGAAAGGAGTAAAATGAGTTGATGATTCAAGTCCAGATGACCCTTTGACAAAGTCTCATTTGTATTGGTTTACTGCCAACTGGTAACTTCTTTAAAGTTAATAATAATCCATTCAAAATATCAGCACATGTGTTTTACAATCATAATTACTCGTTTGAATCAATTACTGCATCTCATATTGTTTCTTGTTAGCTCATAAACGCAATTAGAAGTCACTTAACTGAATGCTGCTAGTTTTATCAAAACCTTAATGTCGACTGGTTTAAAAATCTTACCATCCCATCAGGGGTTCCACTTACAGGCATTAAATGTTATGAGGCATCTGGACAGAGTGGATAGGGACAAACTGTTCCCACTCAGGAATGATGACGAATGAGAGAGAACAGATTTAGCATCATTAGCAAAGGAAGGAATAGGAACGCGAGGAAAACATTTTTCACACAGTGATTGTGTAAAGTGTTGAATGCATTGCTGGAGAGTGTGGTGGATATAGATTCAATTGAAACGTTCTAAATTAATTAGACTGTTATCTGAAAAGGAAGAATGTGCAGGGTTGCAGGGAAAAGGCGGAGATGTTCATTTTCTGTCACAACTCCTCACATAATTTCGCATTCATCACTCATCACTGAATCGAGTGTGAGCTGTTCTCTTGTCGTTTCTAAACAAGGAGAAGTGCAGCAATGTTTAAATGACAGGAGAGTTGGTGGCCGAAGTCTGACGGGAAAGTTAAAAAAAACAAATATATGTCTAAAAGGTGAGGATGGCAGAGAGACGAAATTTGAAATAACAACAGAAAATGCTAGAAAAATTAGCAGATCTGGCAGCATCTATGGAGAGAGAAACAGAGTAAATGCTTCGAGTCTGTATGATTCTTCTTCAGAGCTGAAGAGACGTTGAAATGTGACGGATTTAAAATGTTGCAGAGAATTCGGAGCACAATCCAGGTTATTCATTAAAGCAATTACAAATGGCATGTTTGTTTTTATTGCAAGTGGATTGGAGTAGATGAAGACTTGGTACAATTGTACAGGATTTTATGGAGACCACATCTGCAATGTTGTGTACAGCTATGGTATCCACATTTGAGAAAAGATAAGCTTGCATTGGAGACGGTACAGATAAGGTTCACTAGATTGCCCCCCGGAATGAGGAGGTTGTTCTATGTTGAGAGGCCGAGTGAATTAGGCGAGAGACCCGAGAGCTCAGAACAATGTGTAGATGCTGAGTGAACGCTTCCATTGCTGTCCTCTGGGCAGACGAGTGGCAGATAAAGTAAAAGTAAAGGAAAGTAAAGTTAAAGTAAAGTTTATTAATCACAAGTAAGTCTTACATTAACACTGCAATGAATTAACTGTGAAATTCTCCGAATTGCCACAGTCGGGCACCTGTGCGGGTCAATCACCGAACTAGTTGAAGTTCAATGCTGAGAAGTGTGAGTTGATTCATTTTGAGAGTGTGGAGAAATAAAGAGAGAAACTCTTAAGGAAATGCAGGAAAAAAGGGATCTCGGTTTCTCAGTACAAAAGTAATTGAAGGTGGTTGAGCATGCTGAGAGAGCAGGTAATAAAGAAAATGGCATCCTACGTTTTATTGGAGGATTGAATACATGAGTAAGAAGATCATGTTGAGCTTTTAAATACACTAGATAGGCCTCACCTGGAGCACTGCGTCCAATTCTGGGCACCACACTTGAAGAAGGTTGTGAAGGCAATGGGGAGAGTGCAAAGGATATCCACACGAATGATTCTATTGATAAAGATTTGTAGCTATGAAGATCGATTTGAGAAGTTGGATATTTTTCCTCAGGGAAAGAAGTCTGAGAGGACCTGTCGAGGGACAGGTAGCATTGAGGAAGCAGGTGTGCTGCAGAAGGACTTGGATAGGCTGGGAGAGAGGGCAGAGAAGTGGCAGATGGAGTACAATGTGGAAAAGTGAGGTTATGCACTTTTGAAGGAGGAATGGAGGCACAGATTATTTTTTAAATTGTGAAATGCTTAGGAACTCAGAAGCACAAAGGGACTTGGGAGTCCTTGTTCAAGATTCTCTTCAGGTAAACGTGCAGGCTCAGTCGGCAGTTCGGAAGGGAAATGCAATGTTGAGAGGGCTGGAATTCAAGGCCATGGATGCACTTCTGAGACTGGGAAAGGCTCTGGTCAGACCCCGTTTGGAGTAATGTGAGCAGTTTGGGCCCCATACCTAAGGAAGGATGTGCTGGCCTTGGAAAAGGTCCAGAGGAAGTTCACAAGAATGATCCCTGGAATGAGGAGCTTGTTGTATGAAGAATGTTTGAGGACTCTGGATCTGTACTCGTTGGAGTTTACAAGGACGAGTGGGGATCTTATTGAAACTTATCGGATATGGCGAGGCCTGGATCGAGTGGACACAGAGAGGATGTTTTCACTTCTAGGAAAAACTAGAACCAAAGGGCACAGTCTCAGACTAAAGGGACGATCCTTTAAAACAGAGATGAGGAGGAATTTCTTCAGCCAGAGATTGGCGAATCTGTGGAAATCCTTGCCGCAAAAGGCTGTGGAAGCCAGGTCATTGAGTGTTTCTAAGACAGATATAGATAGATTCTTGATTAATGAGGCGATCAGGGGTTACGGGGAAAAGACAGGAGAATGGGAATGAGTAAAATGGCGGAGCAGACTCGATGGGCTGAGTGGCCTAATTCTGCTCCTACGTCTTATGGTCTTATGGAAGAGAAAGAAGTGTTGCTTTCGCACTGCTGCTGCAGAATGACAGGGACGCGGGTTCAATTCAGGCTTTGGGTGGCTGTATGTATTTTCCACATTTTCTCTGTGTCCATGTGGCTTTCGTCCGGGTGCTCTGATTTCCCCCACACTCCATTGATAGGGTAAGTGGATTTACCATGCTAGATTTGCCCTTATGTCTCCCAGTATGTTGAGATTAGGAGGATTAACGGGGTAAATATGTGAGGTTGCGTGGATAGGTCAGCGAATCAGTGGAGCCTCAATGGGCCGAATGACCACCTTTTGCAATGTAGGGATTCAATGATAGATGTTTTCCTGTTCCAGTCAAGAGTTTATCAAGAACCAGGGGAAAATTTTCAAAATCAGTGTCAAAATTGCAACGATTCAGTGCCTAATGTACACATCTTAGGAAAATAAAGGAACATTTAACATGGCCAATCCACCTAACCTGCACATCTTTGAACCATGGGAGTAAACCAGAACACCCAGAGGAAACCCACGGGGGAAGATGTGCAAACTCTGCACAGTCAGCAAAGGTCAGGACCAAGCCCGGGTCTCTGGGGCTATGAGGCGGGAGAGTGGGATTAGATAGCGTGCAATTTCAATAACGCGGTGTAGACTTGATGGGCCAAATGGACTGCTACTGCATTGTAACGATTCTGTGGTTTGGGAATCTAAAACATGATCCTATTGAATGGAGCAGCAGGCTTGAGGGGCCATGTAGTCCACTTCTGATCCGATTTATTGTGCTGCTGTGTCCAGAAAGCTGCTGATTGATTTCTCATCATTAAATCAGAATTTTAGTCCAAATACTGTTAATGCATCAACCCTGTGCTCAGTGACAAACACTGACTCGTGGTTAAGCAATGTCTCAATTTTAACATTCTTATCCGTGTTTCCAAAACCCTCCTTGTCCTCAACTCTTCCTCCCTTTCATCACGTCCAGCATTCCAATCATCTGAGATATCTGAGCTCCTCTGATTCTGCCCTCGTGAGCATCCCTGATTTGGTTCATTCCACCACTGATGATCGTAATTTCAGCTCTCTGGGTTTCAGCTCTGGAATTCCCTCTCTCAATGCCCCTGCTTCGAGCTTGCTTTCCTCTCGTTCATTTTTGTCGCCTGTTTCCTTCATTTATTTCCTCCTTCCTCTCCCGTGGGTCTCACAGTTTGCACCCTCTGACTTTCCGCAGTCCTTCGGCCGCTTTAACTGCTGTCAACGAATTATAATTATACAACTATAATTTTCCGTGAGGTTCCACTTTAAGGATTCTTTCCGCCTCCAGCTCTTTGATTTCTCATTGGTTTCAGCTCTGGATCGAATTGAATGACGCAATGACGCTGGGCTGGGAGTGACGCTACCGCGAGTCGCGCAGGAGCGGCGCATTCCGATTGGGCAGTGGGTTACGATTGGCTAAAGAAGATGTCAATCACATTGAGGGCGTGTGTTACCATCAGCGCGGTCTGCGATTGGTTAGAATTGAGCGTCATTTTCAGTGGTCTCACAGTTCAGCCGGATGGAGCTCACCGATTGGATAAAATAGCTGTCACTCAGTGGTCGCAGAGCGTCCATTGGAGAACCGCGATGCGTCAATTTCCGATTGGTTTTCCCAGCTGCCGGTCACAGGCCCATCAGACACCGCGCGGAGCGGCAGCAAATGTCCCACCAGTGGCTTCAGTCCCCGGGCCCGGATCCTGAGCCCGCGGCGGGGCTCGGGATGGCGGGAGGGTTTCGGCAGCGGGAATCCCGTCCTGCCCGGCTGTAAATGGGGCGGCACCGTGGTTCGCACTGCTGCCTCACAGCAAGAAGTTTAACAACACCAGGTTAAAGTCCAACAGGTTTATTTGGTAGCAAAAGCCACACAAGCTTTCGGAGCTCTAAGCCCCTTCTTCAGGTGAGTGGGAATTCTGTTCACAAACAGAGCATATAAAGACACAAACTCAATTTACATGAATAATGGTTGGAATGCGAATACTTACAACTAATCAAGTCTTTAAGAAACAAAACAATGTGAGTGGAGAGAGCATCAAGACAGGCTAAAAAGATGTGTATTGTCTCCAGACAAGACAGCCAGTGAAACTCTGCAGGTCTAGGCAACTGTGGGGGTTACAAATAGTGTGACATGAACCCAATATCCTCACAGCGCCAGGGACCCGAGTTCGATTACGGCTTGGATCCCTGTCTGTGTGGAGTTTGCACGTCTCCCAGTGGGTTTCCTCCGGGTGCTCCGGTTTCCTCCCAAAGTCCAAAGATGTGCGGGTTTGGTGGATTGGCCATGCTAAATTGCCCTTTAGTGTCAGGGGGACCAGCTCGGATAAATGCATGAGGTTATGGAGATAGGACTTGGTGGGATTGTGGTTGGTACAGACTCGATGGGCCGAATGGCCTCCTTCTGCGCTGTTGGATTCTATAAATCGCAGCTCAGGGTTTCCAATGGCAGCTTCCTGTGTAAACATGTCACGCTGCAGTTCCCCAGTCTCAGCAATGCCGGTGTTACAAACGCCCCTGGAGTCAGACCAATCAGTACATAAACTGGAATCTTCCTGTGCTCTGTGTGTGGGGCTCAGTGCCACACTGGGTTAAAGCAGCTCACTTTGCAGAGGCCACGGTTAGATACTGGGATCTTCCTGTGCTCTGCTTTGGGGGTGGGGTTTGCTTACTCTGAGTGGATCTCCCTCATTGTTTGGTTTTAATTATAGCCTCTCTCTCTTACAGACTGAGCAGAATGGCCTGATCTGATGATACACATTGAGATGGAGGAGCTGCCGCTCGAAATGAAGATGATTCAGAACTCCAGCTTTCTCTACACTCGTTCACTGAGGCCCAGCCCTTCATTTATCATTAGTTTTCCCAGGATGTCAGGTACATTACCATCTTCATCTGCTGTGCACACTGACCTGACAGTGGGAAGGTATTGGAGCAGGATAGTGCAGTCAACCATGTCAAAGGTGTGGACAGGCTGAGAAGGATAAGGAGGGATAGTTTAGCTGGGTAAGACTGCATTTACCCCGTTCCGATCTTTTCCTTCATATGTAGAATATCACCTGCAATGATTTCTCTTCCCACTCCTGTTTTGTTCCCACCCAAATCGCCCAAGGATCTATCCTTGGCTCCCTCCAATTTTTCATCTACACCTGATCCCTCAGTGGCATTATCTGAAAGCACAGTGTTAGTTTTCACAAGTATGCTGATAACACCCAGCTCTACCCCACCATTAGCTCTCACAACCAATCCCCTGTTTTTAAATTATTAGACTCCTTCTCCGACCTCTAGTACTGCCTAAGCAGAGAATTCCCCCAATTAAATATTTGGAAAACCAATGTTCTCACCCCAAATTCCGTTCCCAATCACTGACCCCATCTCCCCCACTGATCACTGTCCGACGTTGAAACAAACCCTCATAATCTTGGCACCTCATTAGACTCGGAAATGAGATTCTGAGCACATATCTGTTCCTTCACCAAGATCACCTATTTCCAGCTGTGTAACATCACACATTGTTTGTAATATCTCAGCTCACCCGTACCTGAAACCCTCATCCATATTTTTGTTACTTCTAGACTTGATAATTCAAGCACACTCCTGCAGCAGATTTCCTTCCCTGAAGGACAAATAGGGTTTTATGACAAGCAACAATTAGATTGTTGATTGCACATTCATATTGAATGCAAATTTCACAATCTGCCCTGCTGGGTTTTGAACTCAGGTCCCTCAAGCATTACCCAGAGTCTCTGGATCACTAGCCCATGACGCCACTGCCTCCCTTCATCAAGGTGAGGACTGGAATTTGAACGCATGCCTCGAGAGGAGACTGTGACCTGAACGCAGCACCTTCGATGACTTGGCCATCCTGACACAGACTATGTATTTCACTCCTCTGCCACTTTCTGGTTCCCCTTTACTTCCCAGTCTCAATCTCTCAGGAGCTTATGTTCACTTTAGTCTCCCTCTTTATTTTTATATATTGAAAGAAGCTCTTTCTGATCCTTTTTATATTACTTGTTCATTTACGTTTGTAGTTCATCTTCTCCCATGTTAGTATTTTTTTGGTCATCATTTGTTGGTTTTTGAAACTTCCCCAATGCTCTGTCTTACCACTAATATATGAAACATCCTATGTTCGTCTTTCAGTTTAATGCAATCTTTAACTTCCTCGGTTAACCATGGTTGATTTATTCCCTTCCAGAATCCTTGTTTGTCACTGGTATATATCTTTGTTATAGAGGTTTACAGCATGGAAACAGGTGTTTTGCCCCAACTTGTCCATGGCGCCCCCTTTTTTTAAAAAACCCCTAAGCTAGTCCCAATTGCCCGCATTTGGCCAATTCCTCTATACCCATCTTACCCATGTAACTGTCTAAACACTTAAAAATATAAAATTGTACCTGCCCTACTACTACCTCTGGCAGCTTGTTCCAGACACTCACCACCCTCTGTGAAAAAATTGCTCCTCTGGACACTTTTGTATCTCTCCCCTCTCACCTGAAACCTATTCCCTCTAGTTTTAGACTCCCCTACCTTTGGGAAAAGATATTGACTATCAAGCTGATCTATGCCCCTCATTATTTTAAAGTCCTCTATAAGGTCACCCCTCAGCCTTCTACGTTTCAGAGAAAAAAGGCCCAAGACAGTATGCACATATTGAATACAGTGTTATCTTTCAGATAAGTACTCTTGAATCAAGTTTATCTTAGTGGGAGGCCCAGCAACACCCCGCCATTGAAATTCCAGGGCAGGGGGAGAAGAAGTGGAGGGCAAAGAGACATAAGATTCAGAATAAGATTCCCTGTAGTGCTAAAGGAGGCAATTTGGCCCATTGAGCCTGCATCGACAACAATCCCAGCCAGGCCCTATCCCTGTAACCCCATTTGTCTCCCTGGCACTAGGGGGCAATTTAGCATGGCACATCTTTGAACTGTGGGAGGAAACCACAGCACCCAGAGGAAACTCATGCAGACACGGAGAGAACATGCAAATGTCGACACAGTCACCCAAGACTGGAATTGAACCCGGGTCCCTGGTGTTGAGGTGTAGCAGTGCTAACCACTGTGCCACCATGTCCCCAAGGTAGAATAAGCCATGTAGACCTATATCTTCACAGAAGAGCAACTTGCTTATGCAAATAAAGCAAGGAGAAGCAACTTGCCATTAAAACATTCTGTAAATGTTCTGATTTTCTTACATAGAGATCATCTTGAAATATGCAAACAATATTGCAGTTTCACAAATCTATAAAAGCGGGAGTAACTATGAATCTAAGGGTGACTCTCCTTAGAGAGCTAGTTACAGTAGCTGTGGGAATCTTTTGCCGATCAAGTTTAAAAAAAGGAAATTACAATTGTTTTAGCCCTTTATAGACACACTCCCACATTCTTGGAGAGATGCTGGAAAGGCAGAACTTGACCATGACACAATCTGCAAAAAGTGACTCCAGAAACACATTGAGTGTTTCTTGTGAGTCAAAAACTATTTTCATAATGTATGTCATTGCTGATCGATCGTCTTTTCTGCTAAATATCTTTTGCAGTCCAGTCTCGCCATCTCTGCTCTCATTCCTTTGCAATTACCCTTATTTACGTTGAACACAGTTGCTTCTGACCCAAGTTTGCACTCAAACTGAATGCTAAATTCCACCATGTTAAGGTCACTGTTTCCCAGCGGAGCTTTTACTCTGGTTATGAAAGCTGTCTCATTACACATTACAATATTCAAACTGTCCTGATTTCTGCTTGGATTCACAAAATATCCTTCATGGAAACTGTGCCGAGTGCACTCTGAATTCTTCCTCATGTCTACCTCTGCAAACTTGATTGTCCGAATCCACAGGAAGATTAAAGTCAGCCACTGACAGGAAGTACTAGACGATGAAGGGTACTCTGTCCACCGTGTCCCGTGTTTGTCTTCTGAGGAGGTCAGTGCGGTTTTTCGCTGTGGCGCGTCGGAACTGTCGATCGATGAGTCGAGCGCCATATCCTGTTCTTGTGAGGGCATCTTTCAGCGTCTGGAGGTGTCCGTTGCGATCCTCCTCATCTGAGCAGATCCTGTGTGTACGGGAGTTAAAAACCTCACCAACCTCCTCAGAAGACAAACACGAGACACGGTGGACAGAGTATCCTCCGTCCTCCAGTACTTCCCCGGAGTGGAGAAGTTACGGCATCTCCTCCGGAGCCTTCAACATGTCATTGATCAAGACGAACATCTCGCCAAGGCCATCCCCACACCCCCACTTCTCGCCTTCAAACAACCGCACAACCTCAAACAGAGTGGGTTTTCTGACTAATTAATTATTTATTTTTTCAGTTAATTTTGGGTTTAAAATCGGAGGTTTTTTTCAAAACCGGAAGTCGGGCCAGGAGTGGCCTGGGGAAGTTTTTGGAGGGTTTAAAAAGGGCTTACCTTGGAGGTTCAGCTTCATTGTTCCCAGGAGCAGGCTGAGGGTAAGAGAGTGGGTTTTCTGACTTTAATTAATTATTTATTTTTTCAGTTAATTTTGGGTTTAAAATCGGAGGTTTTTTTCAAAACCGGAAGTCGGGCCAGGAATGGCCTGGGGAAGTTTTTGGAGGGTTTAAAAGCGCACCAAAGTATACAGCGGGCAGCAGAGTGAGTGGGAAGTTGAGTGAGCTGTCAGGGCTTTGGCTCACAGGGCTTGGACGAGCAGGGGTGAGTTTTTGTTTCCTTACATTCTTATTAACTTTTCACTTTCTTACTTCACATAAAGTGTCCAGTATGAGTGTGAAACCAGTGTGTTGTTCCCAGTGTGGGATGTGGGAGGTCCTGGAGGCATCTGGCCTCCCGGACATCCACATCTGTGAGGGGTGTGTCGAGCTGCGGTTCCTGAGGAACCGTGTTAGGGAGCTGGAACTGCAGCTCGAGGATCTTAGGCTGATGAGGGAGAATGAGGAGGTGATAGACAAGAGCTATCATCAGGTGGGCACACCAGGGCCACGGGAGGAGGCCAAGTGGGTGACGGCCAGGAAGGGTAAGGCTAGGGTGGTTGAGAGCACCCCAGTGGATTTGCCCCTGCACAACAAGTACTCCTGCTTGAGTACTGCTGGGGGGGACAGCCCGCCTGGGGGAAGCAGCAGTGGCCGTGTCTCCACAGTGGAGTCCAGCCCTGTAACTCAGAGGGCTAAGGAAAAGAGGAGGAAGGCGGTATTAATCGGGGACTCGATGGTGAAGGGGACAGACAGGCGTTTCTGCGGAGGTAGGCGGGATTCTCGCATGGTGGTCTGCCTCCCTGGGGCCGGGATCCAGGATGTCGCTAGTCGCGTCCCGGAAATCCTGAGGTGGGAGGGAGAGGAGCCTGAGGTAGCGGTACATATTGCTACCGCTGATGTGGGTAGGAAGGGAGAAGGGGTCATGAAAAGGGAGTACAGGGAATTAGGGAGACAGCTGAGAAAGAGGAAAGCAAAGGTAGTAATCTCAGGATTACTGCCTGTGCCACGGGAAGGTGAGGGCAGGAATGGAGTGAGGTGGAAGATGAATGTGTGGCTGAGGGACTGGTGCAGGGGGCAGGGATTCAGGTTCCTGGACCATTGGGACCTCTTTAGGGGCAGGGGTGATCTGTATACAAAAAACGGGTGGAACTTGAATCACACGGGGACCAATATCCTGGCCGGTAGGTTGGCTAAGGCGACTGGGGAGAATTTAAACTAGATAGGTTGGGGGGAGGGGAGCTAGAAGAGTTGACTAGGATCAAGGAACTAATTGATGGGGGGGAGGATGCAGGGGTAAGGGGAATTACAAAATTAATGGTAGAGGAGAGGGTGCAAGTGAATGAAGGCGGTAATTTAGATAAGGGAGTAGAGGGAGAGGGTGTTCGCGACTCATCAAAGCGGTTCCAGATAAAAGCTGGAATAAGGACACTTTGCCTGAATGCACGAAGCATTCGGAACAAGGTAAATGAGTTGATGGTGCAAATCAGCACAAGTGGGTACGATCTAGTGGCCATTACAGAAACGTGGCTGAAAGGTGACCAGGACTGGGAGATGAATATCCAGGGGTATCAGGCGTTTAGGAAGAATAGACAGGAAGGAAAAGGTGGTGGGGTCGCGCTATTAATAAGAGATAATATCAGGGTAGGACTGAGGGATGACATAGGCTCTGAGGAACAAAACGTGGAATCATTATGGGTAGAGATGAGGAATAGTAGAGGGAGAAAGACACTAGTAGGTGTGGTATATAGGCCCCCAAATAATAATGTTGAGGTAGGGAGGGCTATAAACAAGCAGATAAGGGATGCGTGTAAAAACGGAACGGCAATAATCATGGGGGACTTCAACATGCACATTGACTGGCAGACTCAAGTCGGTAAGGGTGGAATGGAGGAAGAGTTCTTAGAATGCTGTCGGGATAGTTTCCTTGAACAGCATGTTACGGAACCGACGAGGGAACGAGCTATTTTGGATCTGGTATTGTGTAACGAGGTAGGTAGTATTAAGGACCTTATTGTGAAGGACCCTCTTGGGTCTAGTGACCACAATATGGTCGAATTTCTGATTCAGATGGAAGAGGAGAAAGTTTGGTCCCAAACCAGTGTCCTCTGTTTGAACAGAGGGAAATATGATAGGATGAGGGATGAACTGGCTAAGGTAGACTGGGAGAGCAGGCTGGCAGGTAGGATAGCTGAGGAACAGTGGAGGATTTTTAAGGAGATACTTTTCAGTTCTCAGCAAAAATATATTCCAGCAAAAAACAAGGATTGTAAGAAAAGGGAGAACCAGCCGTGGATAACGAAGGAAATAAAGGAGAGTATTAAAATAAAAACAGCTGCGTACAGAGTGGCCAAAAATAGTGGAGAAAGAAGTGATTGGGAAAAATTTAAGAAACAACAAAGAGAGACTAAGAAAGCGATAAAGAAAGGAAGGATAGACTATGAAGCTAGGCTAGCAATTAATATAAAAAATGATAGTAAAAGTTTTTATAAATATATAAAAAGGAATAGAGTGGCTAGAGTGAATGTTGGACCCTTGGAGGACGAGAGGGGGGAGTTAATAGTGGGAAATGAGGATATGGCTGAGTCTTTAAATAAGTTTTTTGTGTCGGTCTTCACGGTGGAGGACACAAATAGTTTGCCAAATATTAACGATAGAGGGTTGGCAGCAGGAGAAATACTTAATACAATTAATGTTACCAGAGAGGCAGTGCTGGGTAGACTAATGGGACTGAAGGTGGACAAGTCCCCGGGTCCGGATGGAATGCATCCCAGGGTATTGAAAGAAATGTCAGAGGTATTAGTGGATGCGTTAGTGATTATTTATCAAAACTCGTTGCATTCTGGGGTAGTGCCGGTTGATTGGAAAACGGCTAATGTTACGCCGCTGTTTAAAAAAGGAAGGAGACAAAAGGCGGGTAACTATAGGCCGGTCAGCTTAACGTCTGTAGTAGGGAAAATGCTGGAATCCATTATTAAAGAGGAGATAGCAGGGCATCTGGATAGAAATGGTTCGATCAATCAGACGCAGCATGGATTCATGAGGGGAAAGTCGTGCTTGGATTTTTATGAACATGTGACTAGGGCGGTTGATGGAGGAGAACCGGTGGATGCGGTGTTTTTGGATTTCCAAAAGGCGTTTGATAAGGTGCCCCATAAAAGGCTGCTGAAGAAGATTAGGGCACACGGAGTTGGGGGTAGTGTGTTAAAGTGGATTGGGGACTGGCTATCCGACAGGAAGCAAAGAGTCGGAATAAATGGGTGTTTTTCCGTTTGGAGGAAGGTAACTAGTGGCGTGCCGCAGGGATCGGTACTCGGACTGCAACTATTTACCATTTATATAGATGATCTGGAGGAGGGGACGGAGTGTAGGGTAACGAAGTTTGCAGACGACACAAAGATAAGTGGAAAAGTGAATCGTGTGGAGGACGGAGAAGATCTGCAGAGAGATTTGGACAGGCTGAGTGAGTGGGCGAGGATATGGCAAATGGAGTATAACGTTGAGAAATGCGAGGTTATACACTTTGGAGGAAATAATAACAAATGGGATTACTATCTCAATGGAAACAAATTAAAACATGCTACCGTGCAAAGGGACCTGGGGGTCCATGTGCATGAGACGCAAAAGCCCAGTCTGCAGGTACAACAGGTGATCAAGAAGGCAAATGGGATGTTGGCCTATATTGCGAAGGGGATAGAATATAAAAGCAGGGATGTCTTGATGCACCTGTACAGGGCATTGGTGAGGCCGCAGCTGGAATACTGTGTGCAGTATTGGTCCCCTTATATGAGGAAGGATATATTGGCATTGGAGGGAGTGCAGAGAAGGTTCACCAGGTTGATACCGGAGATGAGGGGTTTGGATTATGAGGAGAGGCTGAGGAGATTGGGTTTGTACTCGTTGGAGTTTAGAAGGATGAGGGGGGATCTTATGGAGACTTATAAGATAATGCGGGGGCTGGATAGGGTGGAGGCGGAGAGATTCTTTCCACTTAGTAAGGAAGTTAAAACTAGAGGACACAGCCTCAAAATAAAGGGGGGTCGGTTTAAGACAGAGTTGAGGAGGAACTTCTTCTCCCAGAGGGTGGTGAATCTCTGGAATTCTCTGCCCACTGAGGTGGTGGAGGCTACCTCGCTGAATATGTTTAAAGCGCGGATGGATGGATTCCTGATCGGTAAGGGAATTAAGGGTTATGGGGATCAGGCGGGTAAGTGGTACTGATCCACGTCAGATCAGCCATGATCTTATTGAATGGCGGGGCAGGCTCGAGGGGCTAGATGGCCTACTCCTGCTCCTATTTCTTATGTTCTTATGTTATTAGATCATTGTCCGCAGCAAACTACCCAGCCTTCAGGAGAACATTGACCACGATACCACGCAACCCTGCCACAGCAACCTCTGCAAGACGTCCTGGATTATCGACACCGATGCCATCATGTCACGTGAGTACACCGTCTACAAGTACACGGTACCTACTCTTGCAACTCGGCCAGCGTTGTCCACCTGATACATTGCAGGAAAGGATGTCCCGAGGCATGGTACACTGGGGAAACCATGCAAATGCTACGACAATGGATGAATGAACACCGCTCGACAATCACCAGGCAAGACTCTTCTCTTCCTGTGGGGGAGCACTTCAGCGGTCACGGGCATTCAGCTTCTGATCTTCGGGTAAGCGTTCTCCAAGGCGGTCTTCACGACACACGACAGCGCAGAGTCACTGAGCAGAAACTGATAGCCAAGTTCCGTACACATGAGTGTGGCCTAAACCGGGATCTTGGATTTATGTCACACTATCAGTGACCCCCACAGCTTGCCTCCTGGACTTGCAGAATCTCACTGGCTGTCCTGTCTGCAGACAATGCACATCTCTTTAACCTGTGCTTAATGCTCCTTCCACTCACATTGTCTGTATCTTTAAGACCTGGTTGGCTGGAGAGATTTGCATTCTAATCAGTATTCTGTAACTTGATTTTCTGTCTCTGTATGCCCTGTTTGAGAGCAGATATCCACTCCATCTGACGAAGGAGCAGCGCTCCGAAAGCTAATTGCATTTGCTACCAAATAAACCTGTTGGACTTTAACCTGGTGTTGTTAAAACTCTTACTGTGATTACCCCAACGCCGGCATCTCCACATTGTGTAATTACCACAGTTTGAATATGTGCTTTGTGCAGCATTGCCAATGTCTCTAATATGCGTCAGGAAGAGCAGTATTCCTAACACCAACCCTCCTGGAATCCCACTTTAACCGACCTCCATTCCAAATAAAAACATTTCCCACTGCTGTGTTTCCTGTCACTCAGTCAGTTTCCTATCCATGTTGCTGCTGTCCCTTTTATTCTATCAGCTCCAAATGTTACCACAAGTTTGCTGTGTGCCCCTTTATTTATAAAATGCTTTTTGGCAGTCCATGTTCACATTAACCACATTAGCTTCATCAACCTTTTCTGTTACCCTCATTAAAATCTGAAGCAAGTTAAATATGATCCCCCTTTAATAATTATGTTTGTGTTTTCCTTAATGTACATTAGCACAAGTGAGTGTTAATTTAATCTCCGGTGTTTGGAGATTAAACCGCAAACCAGTTTAACATCGTTGCTGAGGTTAAACTGATTGGATTTAGTTGCCTTATCCTCACAGCCTTTTCTGAAGAAGTGTGTTTACCATTTGCAATTCTCCAGTCCTCTGGCACCACCCATTAAACTAGCTCGGATAGAAAACTTGTAAACATTGCCTCTGCAATGTCCACCCTTTTTTTCCCCTCAGTATCCATGATTGTGTCTTGTCCAGTCACAAGAACACAGGAAATAAGGGCAGACATTTACTATGTGGCTCATCAATAATGTTAAACCATTCAAAACAATTATGATTTCTGTATCTTTATTGCCATACAGTGCAAAGCACAGAGGCACAGTATTAAAACAAGAACAGCAACATCATCAGACAATACAGAGATAGGAATCACACTATGTTTCTGACACATTTTCTAAAAGTCACTACATTTTCAGCATTCCCAACAAAATCATTTGAAATATCAGCAATTCTATTGGGGAGAAAACAAACTGTGACTATTAAGATGTGAATCAAATTTCTGTAGTTTATACTGACGATGACCAAAACTATGGTAACTCCGAATAAAGAACTTTTCAAGCTTGGGTAATAAGGTTATGTACTAATTTATAAATTTGAACTAAACCATAAATCAGCCTCTTGAAAGGTTGCAATCCAATAATTCTTAATCCCTCATAAAGTATTCCCCTCATGCCTTCCATTTTCCTGGTTACACAGCTTTCCACTCTTTCTATCAGCTGTATATCTTTTTGAAAGTGTGGGTTCCAAACTGTGGATGCAGACTCCAGATGTGGACATACCAGCTGCTTAAAGAGCTTCAGATCTTGGGATTGAACTGCACTTTACTCCTCACTCCCTTGATTCCCTGAGAAACCAAAATTTGTTTATCTCAGCCTTAATTGTCATAGACTGTCATAACCTGCAGTGTAGATGGAGGCCATTTGGTCCATTGAATCTGCACTGACTCTCTGACAGAGCATCCCATCCCACCCAGAACCTATCACGGTAACCCCACATATTCTGCTAATCCCCCGAACCAATATATTTGGGACACTAACAGGCAGTTTAGCATGGCCAATCCACCTAACATTTGGAGAATGGGAGGAATCGCAAACATGGGGAGGACGTGCAAACATTATACAGGCAATCACCCAAGGTGGAATTGAACCGGGTTCCCTGGTGCTTTGAGGCAGCAATGCTAACCACTGTGCCACCACTAGTGTATTCAACAATGGAGCATGTCAAAGGATCACAACCCAATGAGTGCAGAAATGTATTCTCATGTCAGTCTGAAATGATCTGATCCTTACACTGAGCCAGCTTCCGCAATCTCCCAATGTCCACAAAATCAAACCCCTTCAGAATCTTGTATGTTTTAATGTTTTGCCTCTCATGCTTCTAAATCACAGAGAATACAGACCCAGTTTACGCAGGGTCACATCATATGAAACCCTTTCACCCCCGTGGACCAATTTACTGACCCTTCGTTAGTGATTGAAGCATAATGAGAAAACCCTTTCCCACAGCGAGTAGTTCAGCTCTGGGATGCATTGTCTGACAATGTGGTGATGCTGCTTCAAGTGAGGCATTCAGAAAGGAATTGGATTGTTAAAGTTACACCAACAGAGAGGCACTGGTTAGCGCTGCTGCTTCACAGCGCCAGAGACACATGCTCAATTCTTCCATGGCTGACTGTCTGTGTGGAGTTTGCACATTCTCCCTGTATCTGCATGGGTTTCCCCAGGTGCTCCAGGTTCCTCCCATAGACTAAAGATGTGCAGAATAAATGGATTAGACATGATATATTGCCCCTTAGTGACCCAAGATGTGTAGGCTGAGAGGGTTAGCCATGGGCAAAAGATGTTCTTCCAGAAAGTCAGTGCAGATGCAATGGGCAAATGGCCTCCTTTTACACTGGATTATGCGGGATCCAATGGATACTCAGTGCTTCCATTTGTGAAGCCAAGGATCCCATCCACTTTGCAAGCGACTGTCCTCAACTGTCTCACTTTCAAATATCTTCCTGAACCTACTCCCTCTAAGCCTGCACACAGTTTCGAACTGGACCATTCAGTTTATTTTGCCTCTCCCCATCTCTTCTGTCAAAAGGCAGCACTGTTCCTGAGTGTGGGATTAATAATGTGTCTCTTCCACAGTATCAGTGAGAACTGATACTGCAGCTTCTGTTTCTCCAAGAGAATCTTTCTGGCTAAAGCTGGAATTTACAAGGATTTCTGTCACTGAGACATTGTCTGGCCTTCTGTTTCTCACCACCCTAACTCACTCTGTCTCTGTCTCTCCCTCCACCCACTCTCATCCACTCTATATGAAGGCGGGATATTGTTGTTTAGTGACTGAGTGCACACAATCTGTACCTTCATCTGATCAAATAGAATTCAGCTTGTGAACAAGATCATCATTTCAACCAGTTCTGGGTTAAATCAGGCACAGCTCGGATTGGCTGCAGCCCCCCGAATCTGGGGAGCAGACACTGTGAGCATTGCTGGCCTGAGAGTCTTTTACAGTTACTGAGCTGGGAAACTCCAACTAATCCCTGAGAATCCACAGCACAGAGCGAGAGGAGAGGAATGCCTGTCCTGGGAGCTGTCAATCTGAGACACAGTTTGACCCTGTCAATGTGCAGATGTGAACCTGTTCCTTCCATTTCCAAACTGTTATAACGAGGAATACAGAACGCCCAGGAATGACCAGCTTGTTGCAATGTGTTTGAATGAACATGATGTGATATCACCGAAGCAGCATTTTGAAATATTCATTCAATGTATTCTGATGAAATGTATTTTTATGCTCTGTGTGCATTCTTATGCCATTGCATAAGAATCTTCCTCTGACATGAGACCGTGTTTTGCCTTTGTGCCTTGATGCTCCTTTTAAAAGAAAATGTTCATGTTATGAATTTTCTCATCGAACCACAGGAAGAATTATAGAAAAATAACAGCACAGAAGGAAGCCATTGAACCTATCCTGCCATGCCAGTCCAAGGAGACAGCAAGAAATCTCACAACACCAGGTTAAAGTCCAACAGGTTTATTTGGTAACAAAGCTTGCTGCTCCTTCATCAGGTGAGTGGGAGTTCTATTCACAACAGGGCATATAAAGACACAAATTCAATTTACAAAATAATAAGGTGTCCTTTCCAAGCCCATCTTCCTGCACCCAGCCCGGAGCCATGCAGCTGAATGCACGATGGAGATCCAAATACTAAATGCCAAAACTTTGCGAGCCTTCTTTGAGCCAGTGGTTCAAGCAGTAGAGTTAATATTTCAAATCACACCCGCTGCGAGCAGTTGAAATTTGTTCGTCTCCTTTAATTTGTATCTTTGTCTCTGATCCAGAACTCATTCACTAGTTCAGAGACTTGTTATTCTTTTTCAATAACCTTTCATTAAAATCAAATTGAACCCGAATTCTGCATCCGAAAAATAAAGTCCACTTCATTTCAGTCAAATGGTGCGTGTGAACCACAAGAGGGCGCCGATAATGTCCAATATACATTACCAATGCGATGGCCGGGAATCGAACCCGGGTCAAGGCAGCTATGCTCACCACTATACCACCATCGCTCACTCTGCGTAAGCAGTTGTTATTTTCATTAGTTATAATTACAAAACTACCCTAGTTGCTGATTTCAGCAGACACCAGGTGCGTCCTTGGCCCATTTGTTTAACCTGAACTTCGCTTGTCTCGTTTCTCTGGACAGTTTGAGCCACCTTTTTGCTGTTGTTTCTGACTGATAACTCTGATTAGATTTGCAGTTCATTTGAACAAAGTTTCCACTGAACGGAAATTGAAGCTGGATTTTATGTTAGAAACACATGGATGATGAGAATATTTGGTGATTTTTTTTTAGGAGTTCTGACCAGAGATAGCCAACTAAATAAGTCAAAACTCTGGGTCAGGAACTGACCCTTGGTCAAATGCTCGCACAGTCACCACAACACCACCTGGCTCTGTCTCCCCCTCTCTATTTATAGAACGAATACGCAAGCAATCAAGTGGCAGAGAAATCACAGCTGAGAGAATTATATAACCGACATTCCCGTTCTAGGGGTTTTACACTTTCCGATAGATCGGGGTGATCAGGGTCACCCAATCAGAAAGCAGATCCTTGGGACATGGAATTTGATTAATATCATGTTTTGCAATCATGTTAATCGGTCAGAACCATGTTGATGTTATTTCACTCCAATCTATGAAGGTTTGATTGAATCGTGACCTTGTTGCACAACTTGCGGTCAGCCAGGAGATGGCAGCAGGGAACAATAATTTGGATTTGCTGTTTGTGTCAATAAATCGAGTCATGGAGGTTCACAGCATGGAAAAAGGCCCTTCGGCACAACATGTCCATGCCGCCCAATTTTTGCCATTAAGTTCGTCCCCATTGCCCGTGTTTGGTCCATATCCCTCTATATCCAGCTCACCCATGTAATTGTCTAAATTCTTTTTAAAAGACAAAATTGTACCCGCCTCTACTACCTCTGGCAACTCGTTCCACACACCACTCTGTGTGAAATAAATTGCCCTTCTGGACCCTTTTGTATCCCTCGCCTCTCATCGTAAACCTATGTTCTCTAGTTTTAGACTCCCTTATTGTGG
This sequence comes from Mustelus asterias, assembly GCF_964213995.1. Lineage (NCBI taxonomy): Eukaryota > Metazoa > Chordata > Chondrichthyes > Carcharhiniformes > Triakidae > Mustelus > Mustelus asterias. Next base: position 665,357 of record NW_027590135.1, read on the forward strand.
GGAAAAGCTGTTGGCTATCTACCTTATCTATTTCCTCATTATGATACAGGACTCTTTATATCACCTCGAGGTCTCCTGTGCTCCAGGGAAAAAAAAAGTTCCAGCCTATCCAGCCCCTCCTTATAACTCAAACCATCAAATCCTGGTCGCATCCTAATAAATCTTTTCTGCACTCTTTCTAGTTTAATATCCTTCCTTCCCATAATAGGGTGACCAGAACTGTACACAGTACTCCAAACGCGGGCCTTACGAATGTCTTGTACAATTTCAACAAGATGTCCCAACTCCCATGTTCAATGTTCTGACCACTGAAACCAAGCATGTCGAATGTCTTGTAAAGGGGAAAATACAAGGGAGCACACTTTAAAATGGCAATACAAGAAAGCACACTTTAAAATGGCTGCCTGGCACATAAAGGGTTAACTGGGAAAGCCAAAAGAGCAGTCACAGGCTCCTGCTGTTCAGAAAAACCTAACAGACAAGCCACTTCCAAAGTACATACAGTGACTCATAGCAAACAAACACCTCAGGAAGCCAAGCCAAGGGTCAAAACATCTTTTTAAGATAAGGAAACCCCAAAACAAAGAGCTTAGATGAATGTTAAAGGAACGCGGGAAATATGAATGCGAGGGAACCAATTAGACCATAAGACCATAAGACATAGGAGCGGAAGTAAGGCCATTCGGCCCATCGAGTCCACTCCACCATTCAATCATGGTTGATTTCAACTCCATTTACCCGCTCTCTCCCCATAGCCCTTAATTCCTCGAGAAATCAAGAATTTATCAATTTCTGTCTTGAAGACGCTCAACGTCTCGGCCTCCACAGCCCTCTGTGGCAATGAATTCCACAGACCCACCACTCTCTGGCTGAAAAAATTTCTCCTCATCTCTGTTCTAAAGTGACTCCCTTTTATTCTAAGGCTGTGCCCCCGCGTCCTAGTCTCCCCTGTTAATGGAAACAACTTCCCTACGTCCATCCTATCTAAGCCGTTCATTATCTTGTAAGTTTCTATCAGATCTCCCCTCAACCTCCTAAACTCCAATGAATATAATCCCACGATCCTCAGACGTTCATCGTATGTCAGGCCTACCATTCCTGGGATCATCCGTGTGAATCTCCGCTGGACCCGCTCCAGTGCCAGTATGTCCTTCCTGAGGTGTGGGGCCCAAAATTGCTCACAGTACTCCAAATGGGGCCTAACCAGTGCTTTATAAAGCCTCAGAAGTACATCCCTGCTTTTGTATTCCAAGCCTCTTGAGATAAATGACAACATTACATTTGCTTTCTTAATTACGGACTCAACCTGCAAGTTTACCTTTAGAGAATCCTGGACTAGGACTCCCAAGTCCCTTTGCACTTTAGCATTATGAATTTTGTCACCGTTTAGAAAATAGTCCATGCCTCTATTCTTTTTTCCAAAGTGTACAACCTCGCACTTGCCCACGTTGAATTTCATCAGCCACTTCTTGGACCACTCTCCTAAACTGTCTAAATCTTTCTGCAGCCTCCCCACCTCCTCAATACTACCTGCCCCTCCACCTATCTTTGTATCATCGGCAAACTTGGCCAGAATGCTCCCAGTCCCGTCATCTAGATCGTTAATATATAAAGAGAACAGCTGTGGCCCCAACACTGAACCCTGCGGGACACCACTTGTCACCGGTTGCCATTCTGAGAAAGAACCTTTTATCCCAACTCTCTGCCTTCTGTCTGACAGCCAATCGTCAATCCATGTTAGTACCTTGCCTCGAATACCATGGGCCCTTATTTTACTCAGCAGTCTCCCGTGAGGCACCTTGTCAAAGGCCTTTTGGAAGTCAAGATAGATAACATCCATTGGCTCTCCTTGGTCTAACCTATTTGTTATCTCTTCAAAGAACTCTAACAGGTTTGTCAGGCACGACCTCCCCTTACTAAATCCATGCTGACTTGTCTTAATCCGACCCTGCACTTCCAAGAATTTAGAAATCTCATCATAATTAGCACCTGAAGGAGACGAAACTAGTCATTGATAGATACAGACATAAGGAGATGTACCCATTCATAAATTGTTAAATACTTGTACTCACTTAAACAATGTGATAATGTTCGAATCACCGGTTTACACATTGTGTAAAGGGTATAAAAATGAACCGCTCCCGACATACTATTGAGAGAAGGTTTGCTACAGACCATGTGCCTTGTCTCCACGGAGCTCCGTTTAATAAATCGTATTTTCTGAATCTCGAAGTCTGACTACTTGTGGATTTTTCCCACAACAGTCTTCTTCACCACCCTGTCCACATGTGACTCCACTTTCAAGGAGCTATGAACCTGTACCCCGAGATCTCTTTGTTTTATAACTCACCCCAACGTCTTACCATGAACTGAATAGGTCCTGCCGTGGTTTAATCCACCAAAATACATCACCTTACATTTATCGAAATCAAATTCCATCTGCCGTTAATTGGCCCATTGATTCAATTGATCAAGATCCCACTGCAATCCGAGGTAACCTTCTTCATTGTCCACTCTGCCACCAATCTTGGTGTCATTTGCCAACGTACTAACCATGCCTCCTAAATTCTCATCCAAATCATTAATATAAATGACGGGGTAGGATGAGTGACTTTGCAGATGGCATAAAGATTGGCTGGGTGGTGAAAGGGAGGCTGAGTTTCTTAGTCTGCAAGAAGATATAGATAGGATAATCAAACGGGCGGATAAGTGGCAGATGGAATTTAACCCCGAAAGATGTGAGGTAACACACTTTGGAAGGAATAATTTGGCAAGGAAGTATTCAATGAAGGGCATGGCACTTGGAAGTTCTGTGGAATATAGGGACATTGGCATGTTTGTCCATAATCTCTGAAGGTAGAAGGGTATGTTAGTAGAATGGTGAAAAAAAAAACATATGGGGCATTTGTCTTTAACAATCGGGGCATCGACTGCAATAAAATGTCATGTTGGAGTTGCATAGAACTTTGGTGGGGCCACAGCATGAGTACTGTGTGCAGTTTTGGACGCCACAAGATAGGAAGGATGTGATTGCACTGGAGGGGATGCAGAGGAAATTCACCATGATGCTGTCTGGGAAAGAACATGTAAGTTCTGAAGGGAGATTGGGGAGGCTTGGATTGTTTTCTTTAGAGCAGAGAATACTGAGGGGGGACCTGATCGAGGTGTACAAAATTATGAGGGCATCGACAGAGTGGATAGGAAGCAGTTGTTCCCCTTGGTTGAAGGGTCAGTAAAAAGAGGACATAGGTTCAATGTGAGGGGCAGGATGTTTAGGGTGGATGTGCGGAAAAACATTTTTACCCAAGGGTAGTGACGGTCGGGAATGCACTGTCTTGGAAGGTGATGGAGGCAAGTTGCCTCACATTCTTTAAAAGTATGTGGTCAGCAATTGGCATATCATAACATTCAGGCCTATGGGTCAAGTGGTGGTGGATGCGATTTGATTGGAGGTCAGATGTTTCTTCGATGTCAGAGCAGACTCGATGGGCCGAAGAGCCTCTTCTGTACTGCATGATTCTATTATTCTATAAACAAATTCACTATGAACCGTATCAATGTCAGCCATATTCCTTGCCAGTTCTCAGACAGGCACTGATTGGTTCGAAGTTTGTTTCATTTTCCAGGATCCAGCTCAATTAAATAAATGTATTTCTTATGTTCTGTGTGTCATTAATAAAAATCTTCCTCTGACGTGAGACCTTGTTTTGTCCTTGTGCCCCTTTTGATGCCTTTGTCATTCTGCTCATGCTTTGATTTTCCTCATGTCACCTTAGAAAGAACCAGAGAAATGTAACAGCACAGAAGGAACCCATTCGGCCTATCTTGTCCTTGCCAGACTGAGGACACTCAGGTGTCCTTTCCAAGCTCACCTTCCTGTTATGTAGCTGAAAGCATGCTGGAGATCCAAGTAATTCTTTCCAAAAAAATAGGATTTGCAACTCTGTGGCTGTCTAAAGCAAACATTTCCAATCACACTCGCTGCCAGCGGGGTTCGAATCTGCACGGAGAAACCCCATCGGGTTTCAAATCCAACGCCTTAACCACGCCGCCACAGCAGCTGCTTATTTAACAAATGAAAGCAAATCACTGCGGATGCTGGAATCTGAAACCAAAAGAGAAAATGCTGGAAAATCTCAGCAAGTTTGGCAGCATCTGTCAGGAGAGAAAAGACCTGACGTTTCGAGTCCAGACGACCCGTTGTCAAAGCTTTGACAAAGAGTCATCTGGACTCGAAACATCAGCTCTTTTCTTTCTTTACAGATGCTGTCAGACCTGCTGAGATTTTCCAGTGTTTTATCTTTTGGCAGATCTTATTTGTCAGAATAATGTAACCACCTCAGTAAAGTTCATATTAACTTCATCAGGCACCAGGATTGCGCAATGCACAGTGCGGGAGCTGAAATTTGTTCCTCTACTTTTACTTTGAGTCTTTGTGTCTGGCTGAAAATTCATTTATTCGGTCAGAGACTTGATTTTCTCTTCCAATATTTTTCATTAAAAAATAATTATGTCCGAACAAAAAATGAAAAAGGTATCTGCATTTTATTTCATTCCTGTCAAATGTTTCGTTCGCCCTGTTTTTGTCCACTCAGTTTAAAACACAAGAGGCCGTGGATAAGGTTCAAAATAAATGACCAATGCATTGGCCAGGAATCAAACCTGGGTCATCTGCTTGGAAGGCAGTTATGCTCACCCCTATACCACCATCGCTCACTCTGCTTAAACAACCGTTATTTTCATTAGTTATAATTACTGAACTTCCTGAGTTGCTGATTTCATCAGATACCAGATGTGTCCATAGCACAGTTTGTAAACTGAACTTGGCTTGTCTCGTAGTTCTGGACAGTTTAGGCCACCTTTCTTTTTACTATTGTTTCTGACTGAGAACTCATTGATTAGTTTTGAGGCCTTTAATTTCATTAAAACAACATTTCAGCTGAAAGCAAATTGAATGTGGATTTTCCATTAGAAACACAGCGATGATGAGAATTTTTAGTCAATTTTATTTTAGGAGTGCCCACCTACTGTTCTGACCTGCGATAGATAATTAAATGAATTACCACTGTGATGGCCAGGAACTGACCCTTGGTCAAATGTTCGCACAGTCACCACCATCACTCACCTGGCTCTGCCACCCCCTCAGTCTGAAAGTCCAGCTCTGACAGTGAATCTGGTCACCTTCGGGCCCAATCGGAGGATGGTCAGAACATGTCTGCCACTGTCAGAAACTCCATTATCAGCGAGTGGGGGATGATCATTTAACTGGCTGTCACTGGTTGTTGAGGTTGTGATTTACTGTTACCTGTCAGTGCAGGAAAAACAAATAAAACAGGAAAATTGAGAGACTCCGAGAGCAGTTAATTTGTATCTTCACCCTAAAGAAACACAATGATGTCTGCAATCGCTATAATAACTGAAAAAAACAGATATAACTGGCTGTTGCCGCGGAATCTGGTTTACAGATGTGGCCGTACACCCCATGGACTGCAGCGGTTCCAGAAGGCAGCTCATCACCACCTTTCCAAGGGCAATTAGGGATGGGCAATAAATGCTGACCCAGACAGCGACACTCACATTCCATGAATGAATTCAAAGACAATCTGCGGGGAGCGGGCTTCAGAGTGTTTAACAGTTACTGAGGCGAAAAACTATAACGACGCCCCCGGGATATAGAGCAAAGGCTAAAAGGAGCAGAAATTCCGTCCTGGGACCTTACAGTTGGTAAATGTTTTGTCCTGTGAATGTGTAGGTGTGAATATTGTGTAAGAGAGAGTGTATGAAAGGGACGGGAGAGTCAGACTAATCCAACTGTGTTTGTGTGTCTGTTCTGATCATGAGATCACCGAGTCTCTCTTGTGTAAAATAAAACAATTTTCCAATCAAAGATTCCCTTAATCCCCCTGCTGAGCCCCAAAGTGAGATTTCAAGGCAAATGGTTCGCTAAATTCAAAATTTCATTGGAAAAGTAGAGAACATGTCAGCTATCGCGTGTGAGAGCGCGATCAGTGCAGCAGGAAAACGGGTTTCAGTGGAAAATGGAGTTCTCAGTTCGAGTGAAACCTTTTCAACAGCAAACATTCGTGTGTCAGAGACATGAAGGATGTGAGCTGGATCTCTGGAGAGGCGGAATTTCATTGCAATGGGCGAGTTTGTTAGGAGAGAGAAACACAGAGAGGCTGGAGGAGCCGGGAGCTGACAGCAGCTTGTCTCTGCTCCGTCCGCTCTCTGCCTTTAAGTTGCTCTGTGCCGCCACCACTGGGTTCATTTCGGATCCAGTTCTGACTCACACAGATTTTCCACACACTCTCGGATACGACTGAAACGACAGCCGCCGAAACGGCTCCTCCAGCCGCTCCCGCTCAAGTGAAGTCTCCCAGGAAGAAGAAGGCGGCTCCCCGACCTGCGGCAGCCGGTCCCAAGTTAGGCGAGCAGATCCTCAGTGTTCTGCCGGGTTGCAGCGATCGCGATAAAGAAAGCTTTGGCTGGCAGTGGAGTGGATGTGGGGAAGCGCGGCTCCCAGATCAGGTTAACTATCAAGAGGAAGATGGAGACAGGGTCTCTCGTGCAGACAAAGGGACAGGGGGCCTCCGGCTCCTTCAAACTCGCTAAGAAGGAAAGCACGGGGAAAATGGGAAAGAAGGCGAACAAACCAACAGCCAAGAAATTTTTAGTAAAGAAAACAGCGGCCAAGAAGGTGACAACAAAGAAAGCAGCAGCCAAGAAACGCGCAGTCAAGAAACGCGCAGCAAAGAAAACTCCAGTGAAGAAATCAACAGTGAAGAAAACAAGCAGCAAGAAGGCGGCAACTCCAAAAAAGGCGGTGAAGAAAGCAGCCGCGAAGAAAAAGTCCCCTGTGAAGAAGGTGACGGGCGGAAAGTCTGTCAAAAAAGTGACTAAATCGAAGGCCAAACCCAAACTGAAAGCAGCAAAAGCGAAGAAAGCGTCAGGAAAGAAGTGAAAGAACTCGAGCAAATTGTAAACCTCTGAACCCAAAGGCTCTTCTCAGAGCCACCCACATCTCTCAGGAAAGAGCTGATCCCGCAAGGAAATGATTCCTGTCCCGCGGCCCGGCTCATTCTCAATAGAGATCATTTCAAATTCAGACTAAAGCAAAACAGAGAAGAGGCTGAATTTCATTTGCTCAATCGCCACTTTCTCTCATAATAAAGATGTCTGGTAGATTCAGTGTGAGACAGTAACACTGGCGGCTAAACACCGCATTCGCGCCTCATTTTTAACTGAATCCCTGCAGTGCAGAAGGAGGCCAATCGTCCCATCGAGTCTGCACCGACCACAATCCCACCCAGTCCGGATCCCCATGACCCTATTTATTGACCGGACTTACTCCCCGACACTCCTGTGCAATTTAGCATGGCCAATCAACCTAACACGCACTTTGGTGTGCGGGAGGAAACCGGAGAAAGCCGAGGGAGAATGTTCAAACTCCACACAGACAGTGACCTCAGCCCGGAATCGAACCCAGGTGCCTGGCGCTGTGAGACGACAATTCTTCGCCAAACATCAATGTCAGGAGTGGGATTTGAACCCACGCCTCCAAAGGAGACTGCGGCCTTCGACCGCTCGGCCATCCTGACTCCATTAATTTTAACACAGGAGATTGCCCCAAGCAGCTTCAATAAAGTGTTTGCAAACAGCGAGAAGCAGATGTGTGTGAGGATGTTCCGGAGGAAGATTCTTGCTATAGAATCGACTGTGTTTAGGTCGGAATATTACTGACTGGGAATTATTACGGGACCAGGTTTAAAAACACAAAAGAACAAAGTCACGACCCGAAACGTTAACTCTGTCTGTCTCTCTCTTCACAAAAGCAGCCGGAGCTGCTGATTATTTGCAGCATTTTCTGTTTGATTCCATATTTCAAAGCTGCGGGTTTGTGGAAACACTTGTTTGTGACGGGTTTGTGTGGGGAGCTGTGTTTCGCTTCCATTGTTAATAAACGGGTTGAAATTGGCAGTTGCACAAACTGGAGGTGGAGCTGAAAGATCAGGGGCCGTTCTGTGTGTGTGTGTCAGTCCGGCTCTCTCCTCCCTCCCGCTCAGTGTTTAATCTTCATTCTGTCTCCTCCCCTCTCTGCTCTCTCACTCCGCCTTCCCCAGTCAGGTCGGGGCGGGCTGTATAAAAGGAGCCTGAAAGATGTCCTCTCACATTGTGCAGAGAACTGAGTGAAGAATCATCATGTCAGGCAGAGGGAAAGGACAGTAAGAAGTCTCACAACACCAGGTTAAAGTCCAACAGGTTTATTTGGTAGCAAATACCATAAGCTTTCGGAGCGCTGCCCCTTCGTCAGATGGAGTGAAAATCTGTTCTCCAACAGTGCACAGAGACACAGAAATCAAGTTGCAGAATACTAATTAGAATGCAAATCTCTACAGCCAGCCAGGTCTTAAAGGTACAGATAATGTGGGTGGAGGGAACATTAAACACAGGATAAAGAGATGTGTATTGTCTCCAGACAGAACAACTAGTAAGATTCTGCAAGATCAGGGGGAAAGCTGTGGGGGTTACTGATAATGTGACATAAATCCAACATCCTGGTTTAGGCCGTCCTCATGTGTGCGGAACTTGGCTATCAGTTTCTGCTCAGCGACTGTGCGCTGTCGTGTGTCGTGAAGGCCGCCTTGGAGAACGCTTACCTCAAGATCCAAGGCTGAATGCCCGTGACTGCTGAAGTGCTCTCCCACAGGAAGAGAACAGACTTGCCTGGTGATTGTCGAGCGGTGTTCATTCATCCGTTGTCGTCGCGTCTGCAGGTACCTGATACGCTGCAGGAAAGGATGTCCCGAGGCATGGCACATTGGGGAAACCATGCAGACGCTACGACAATGGATATCAGTGGTATAATTACGTCTTAAGAATTCGCAAGGGCAAGGGGATCACAGTGTCCGTGTATGAATATAAGGGGTTAATTCACATTCACTGAAAATGAATGAATCTCCATCACTCTCTCTCTCTCACACACACACACACACCCACACAACCTCTCACAGACCAACACTCACACATCTCCCACCACGACAGATGGCGAAATTCAAAAATCAATAAAAATATCTGGAATTAATGGCCTTGAATCAACTTTCGTAAAAAAAGACAACTGAAGCACTAATGCTCTTCAGGGAAGGAATTCTTACCTGGACTGGCTTACATACAACTCCCGACCCACAACAATGTTGTAGGCCCTCGGAGGTGGCCTACCAAGCCACTCAGCTCAAAGGAAATTTGGAGACCTTGGCCTTGTGGAATCATCGCTGAAATCTGAAACTTAGCTCGTATTCTGGGGACCCGGGTTCAAATCCTGACAAGGCAGTGGAATTTGAATTCAATAAAAAATATGTGGAATTAAGGATCTCCTGATGACCATGAAACCTTTGTCGATTGTTGTATTAATCTATCTGGTCCTCTGGGGACTAAAATCTGCCGTCATTACACAGTCTGGCCGACATGTGATTCCAGAGCCACAGCAATGTGGTTGACTCTCAATTGCCCACAGGCAACTAGAGTTGGGCAATAAATACTGGGCTTGCATTTAAAAAATGCAAGCCCAGTCAGCGACGCTGAAAAAATGCATTGAAGATTCAGAATGAGGAGATCCATCAACTCGTTTACAATCCCAGAGTTTGCAAATACAGAATGGATTCCAAACTAGTTTACTGTTCCGGGAGCTGACCGCCAGAACAAATTGCTTCCACACGCACCGTTCTACCAACAGAATCAGAAAGAGCCCAATCCTCGAAAATCAGCAGATAATGCAAAACATATTCTGAATATGGCACAGATATAAAGGTAAAGTCACCATAATCCCAAATGACCATCCGCTGTTCCCCATCTCAACAGGGAGAGCTTAATGGTGTTGATTTAGCCTCAGGATTACTACACCTCAGGCGAGGGGCAAGACTGAAAATATCTAACAGCACATCTGCATTTTCTTTGCCGTAAATTTGTATAAACTTCTTGTTTTCAGTTATAAACTGGAGGATACAGTATGTTTTATTAACGGCACTTAAAAACTGTCCTGCCACCTTCAATGACATATACACATGTCCAAATATGTCCTGCTGTTCTTGCACCCCCTTTTGGAATGAAATCCTTTATTTTATATTGTCGCTTTGTGTTATTCCCACCAAAATGAATCACTTCATTCATCATCTGCCACATGTCCTCCCATTCCACCAACCTGTCTGTGTCCTTTCGGAGTTCGACTGGAATTTCTGTAGCTCTTTTCACAACCATAGGACGTCCCAAAATATTTTAATGATGATAAGGTATTTTTGAAATGTAATCGCTGCCCAATTGCTGAACTTTTCAACTGTCTGTTCGACGACATCAGAAATTGCCAGATGGGAACGGGGAATAGTTGCTGCAGCAATGTCTCTGTGGCACAAAGAATGGCATTTTTGATTTGATTTCATTTGATTTATTATTGTCACATGTGTTAACATACAGTGAAAAAGTATTGTTAAAGTATTGTTTCTTGTGCACTATATAGACAAGGCATACCATTCATTGCGAAGGAAACAAGAGAGTGCAGAATGTAGTGTTACAGTCATAGCGAGGGTGGAGAGAAAGATCAACTTCATGCAAAGTAAGCCCATTCGAGGTAAGTCTGTGAGTTCGGAAGTTCAGGATCCAGTCGCAGAGGGAGGTGCTGAGGCCCAGGCCACAGAGTTTGGAGATGAGTTTCGTGGGAATAATGGTGTTGAAGGCTGAGCTGTAGTCAATAAATAGGAGTCTGACAGAGGTATCCTTGTTATCTCGGTGTTCCAGGGTTGAGTGCAGGGCCAGGGAAATGGCGTCTGCTGTGGACCTGTTTGGGGCAGTGGGTCCCAGCATGTTAGACTGCAAGTCATTGTCTTGTGAAATGTTCAAAGGTTGTGGGTCCGAATCTCATCGGAGTCAGCTTTCTGGGTAAAATTTGAAGAAATTAGGAACTGGTGTGTCAATCTTCTCAGAGAAGCGAAACTGCCACCTCGAACTTGGAGGACATTCGGCCCATCAAGCCTACACCCACAACAATCCCACCCAGAATGAATCCCCGTGACCCCATATGTTTACCATATGTCAGCCCCCTGACACTGAGGGGCTATTTAGCATGGCCAAACCAGCTAATATAGCACTAATTTTCATGGCTGACCTGCCGATTCTGGAAAGACAAAATCTGCCACTGGCGTCTGCTTTGGAGCTTCTGAAACCACATGTTGACATGGTGGCAAACTCGTGTCCAAAGCGGGTGCCCTGATTTGAATTGACTGTCAGATCGAGTTTCTCAGAGGATGAAAATTATGGGAACATGGAATTGTTCTGGACTATTCTCTCAAGCCTGTGTGTTCAAACTTCATCATGGTTCCGTGAACCTCAAAACACTGAACAAACCATCACCGACGAGGATGGGATTCGAACCCACGCGTGCAGAGCACAATAGATTAGCAGTCCATCGCCTTAACCACTCGGCCACTCGGCAATGACTTTTCATCAAACTTTGACAAAGGGCTTGAAATGTCTGGGCTTGAAATGTCAGCTCTTTTCTCTCATTGCGGACACTGCCAGACCTGCTGAGATTTTCTAGCGTTTTCTCTTTTGACTTCTCACCAAACCAGGGTGTTTTAACACCCGTAACAAAGAACATATTTCTCCCACAGGATAATGCTGTGTTGCTGCTTTCTTGTTAATCCGGTTCGCTGCTACTCTTCCATTCGATGTGTAACCACAGAAAGTAAAGAGGGAGACAGTTCCATTCCCTGGTCCCAGTTTGATTTTGAAATCACCGAACATAACCCGGATGTAAAATGCAGCGACCAATCGGAGCTTGTGGCGCAACGGTAGCGCGTCTGACTCCAGATCAGAAGGTTGCGTGTTCAAATCACGTCAGGCTCATGAAGCTTTTCTTTGGTATCTTGGTGAAGTTGATTGTTTGCGATTGTTCCCGAAATGAAAAATTTCAAAACGATGGTAGAAATGATATTTTAGGGATGCTTCCGGTTCGCATGCTCAGTTTTGTTTTTGCACAGTTTTATATCTGAAACAATGTGTCAGAGTTGTGAGGTGTTCATTGCTTGCAAAATTAATGCAAGGTCCACAGACTCAGATGTTCCTATGGGTCATCAAAGGAGACAGCTGACTGTGGCGATTTAACAGGATGATTCACACGTCAAGAGAGGAGCAAGGCTTCGAAGCCGGGCCTTCATGAACAATCTCAACCGATACAGGAATTAATCCCGTGCTTTTGGCTGAATAAGCTGTCCAACCATTTAATGAAAGGGCAACTCTCCGAAAGCCCATGCTACCAAATAAACCTGTTGGACTTTCGGAGAGTTGGTGTTGTGAGACTACTTCCTGTGAACCTGGGACATATGCGCTGTGTTCCCAGTTAATGAAAATCAAGATGATGAAACAAATTTACTGTCGAGAAAACCCAGATTTACCTTTGGGCAGCAGCCGAATGTTACGATTTGATGTTCGTGAGAACATGATAGCAGATGATGGTTTCGATCCATCGACCTCTGGGTTATGGGTCCAGCCACTCTGCCCCGAAACGTTGCCGCTTCCTGTCTATTCCTGTTGCGCGGGTGAGAGGAAACTATTCATTGTATTTGTATTTCAAACAAGACCCACGTGTTGGGAAGCGCACCCTGGCTGGACAATAACACTTAACATCAGCCCGAATCAAACAGACAGAGAAAGACACACGGAGATGCAGTAAGAGATGATCAGGACACACACAGAGCGATAGACAGAGAAGGTACCCAACAAACCAACAAGATACTGAGATGGAACAACTGATTATGTTTGAAAAGGGATCTTCTGTTACATAAAGATAGACCTTGTTTTAAAATTAATTTCATGTAAGTGTAACTGCACTCTCTGCTGTGTAACTGTTCTCTCTGTTGTAAAACTATGTCTCTGCCGTTGACAGATCTTTGCTGTGGTTGTGTCAAATTCATCCCTGTTGTGTAAATATATTCATAAGACATGCGAGCAGAATTATGCCACTTGGACCTTTGAGTCTGCTCCACCATTCAATCATATATTTCCCTCATCCTCATTATCCTGCCTTTTCCCCATAACCCATGGTCCCCTTATTAATCAATAATCTATCTATTTCTCTCTTAAAGACACGCAATGACCTGACCTCCACAGCCTTCTGCAGCAAAGAGTTCCACAGATTCACCACTCTCTGGCTGAATAAATTCATCCTCATCTCTGTTTTAAAGAATCGTCCCTTTTGCCTGAGGTTGTGCCCTCTGTTTCTAATTTTTCCTTCGAGTGGAAACATCCTCTCTTTGCCCACTCTATCCGGGCCTCGCAGTATCCTGTAAGTTTCAATAAGATCCCCCCTCGTTCTTCTAAACTCAAAGGAATACAGATCCAGAGTTCTCAACTGTTCCTTATACGACAAGCTCTTCATTCCAGGGATCATTCTTGTGAATCTCCTCTGGACCCTTTCCAAGGCGAGCACATCCTTCCTTAGATATGGGGCCCAAAACAGCTCACAATATTCCAAATGGGGTGTGACCAGATTCCCGGTTATGTAAATATGTGCCACCTTGAGCGGAATTTTTATTTTCTGTTCTGCAAAGGTGTTTCTTGTTGTGTGAAATGTTCTCTGTTGTTCAGTGAAGATGTTTTCTTTGGGAAAACAATCAACAGGAATTTCAAGGCCGCCATTTCTGAGGCTTGGTTTCAAGTCCAGACTTATTTCGGCCGAATGGCCTACTCCTGTTTCTGTTTTTGATCAATAATTCTGTGTATCAAATCAGTTAATTTAAATTTCACCAGCTGCCATGGTGGGACTTACTCCATGCCTCCAAAGATCAGTGCGGGCCTCTGGTTTACCAGCCCAGTGACATAACCTTTCATCCCTGGAAACAAAAACACTTCATTCAGCTCATTATTAAACCTCGTCCTGAGGAGATTAGAATTACCTCCACTGAATTTCAATCACCCAATCAATACAAAGCATTTTGCTCTAGTTGGGAACATCAATAATTTATGCAGATCAAACAGATATTGTGGAATTGTTCCGAGCTAAGATTATTTTAGAATTGAACTCATAAAATAACAAGGACGTACATTCTGAGAAAGCACCCTGCAATGTTTGGAAGAAAATGTGGATTTAATATGACGTGGGAGATCGGTTCCCAGGAAGCTCCACCAGAAACGACCGTGACAGAACTCAAACCTGCAATTTTCTGATATCATTACTACAAACACCAAAGTCAGACACTTTATCCATAAGGCCACACAGTCGGCTCATAACTACTGCAACCTGATGTTAGTACCATGTGAACAAATACTGTGAAAATATTCTTTTCGTTCTATCTCTAGATGATCCACTGATTCCTCGATCCCTGAAAATACAAGGGAAAGCTCCAGCTGCCGTACATTGTATTTTTTGATGATAAAAGAGCCTTTCACTCTGTGAGTTGCAAAGATGCATGAAACATGAGTGATGCTGTACTAATGTATGATTATAAGAGCAGCAAGACAATGTTGGAGCTGTACAAAACTTTGGTGAGGCCATAGTTGGAGCACTGAGTGCAGTTCTGGTCAAATCACTGGAGAAAGGATATGATTGTACTGGAGAGGGTGCAGAGGCCATTCACCAGGATGTTGACTGGGATGGAGAATTTGAACTATGAAGAGAGACTATATTGGCTCGCGTCATTTTCTTTACAGCAGAGAAGGCTGAGGGGAGACCTGATTGAGGTATATAACATTATGAGGGTTATGGAAAGGGTGGATAGGAAGCAGCTGTACCTCATAGTTGCAGGGTTGATACCAAGGAAGCAGAATTTTAAGGTGAGGGGCAGAGAGTTTAGAGGGGATTTGAGAGAAACATTTTTTCATCCAAAGCATGGTCAGAGTCTGGATTGCAATGCCTGGAGAGGTAGCAGAGGTGGGAAAACTCACTAATTTTACAAAGTATGTGGATGAACACTTGAAATGTCATAACTTTCAATGCTACGAGCCAAGTGCTGGAAGGTAGGAATACTTGTAGATTTAATGTAGGTTTGTTGGTGCAGATGTGATGGGTCAAAGCGCCTCTTCTGTACTGTATGACTCTCGCTATTATCGTCAGACTTGGCTTCTCACGGACATGTGTCACCACTCTCTCCCCATGGTGGCACAGTGGTTAGCACTGCTGCCTCACAGCGCCAGTGACCCGGGTTTGATTCCAGGCTTGGATCACTCTCTGTGCACTGTCTGCACATTCTCCCTGTGTCTGCGTGAGTGTTCTCCGGGTGCTCCATTTTCCTCCCACAGTCCAAAAAATGCACTTGTTAAGTGCATTGACCATGTTAAATTCTCCCTCAGTGTATCACTTGCAATAAACCCAAACATGCCATTTGCCTTTGTAATTGCTTGAATGAATAATCCAGATTGTCCTCCGAATTCTGCAGAACATTTTAAATCCGTCACATTTCAAACTCTCCTCAACTCTGAGGAAGAGTCACAGACACCGAAAGCATTAATTCTGTTTCTCCCCGATAGATGCTGCCAGACCTGCATGAGGTTTCTCGCATTTTCTATTTTTATTTCAAATTCCGTCACTGTGCCATCCTCATCTCCTTTTAGACAGATATTTGTAATTTTTTAACTCTCCAGTGACTTAGACCACCAACTGTCTTGTCATTTAATCAGTGCTGCACTTCTACTTATTTAGAAACGACAAGACAACAGTTCACACTCGATTCAGTGATGAATGATGAATGCGAAATTATGTGAGGAGTTGTGACAGAAAATGAACATCTCCGCCTTCTCCCTGGAACGCGGCAGAAAACAATCTAATTCCTTTCGAACGTTTCAATTGAAACTGTATCCACCGCACTTTCCAGCAGTGCATTCCAAACTTTAAATACTCACTGTGTGAAAAATGTTTTCCTCGTCTTCCTATTCCGTCCTTTGCTCATGATGTTCAATCTGTTCTCTCTCATTCTTCATCATTCCACGAGTGTGAACAGTTTGTCCCTAACCATTCTGTCCAGACATCTCATGACATTTAATACCAGTAAGTGGAACCCCTGATGGAGTGGTAAGATATTTAAACCAGTAGACATTAAGGCATTGATAAAACTCGCAGCATTCAGTTAAATGACATTTAAATACGTTTATGAGCTAATAAGAATCAATGTGAGATGCAGTAATTGATTCAAACGAGTAATTATGATTGTAAAATGCATATGCGAATATTTTGAATGGATTATTATTGAGTTTAAGGAAGTTACCAATTGGCAGTAAACCAATCCAGATAACCCTTCGTCAAAGGGTCATCTGAACTCGAAATATTAGCTCATTTCACTCCTTACAGAAGCTGCCAGACCGGCAGAGATTTTCCAACATTTTCTCTTTTGGGTTCAGATGACAGCATCCGCAGTAAATTTGGTGTTATTTTAGAGTTGTTCTATTGCACCTCATTTAGAGTTGTAGGACTTAGAAACGTCACGAATGAAATTGATTCGATACTTTGGAACAGTTTTCCTTTGACTTTTCATTGTCTCTCTGTAATCTTCCTACCAGAATGAATCACTTCACAATTCTCAGCTTTGAATTTCATCTGTAACTTGTCCACTCATTCCGGCAACTTGCCTTTGTCCTTTTTGAAGTTTTACACTATCCTCCTCACAGTTCACAATGCTTCCAAGTTTCACATTGTCCACAAATTCTGAAATTGTGCCCTGTGCACCATTACCTCTGTCTAATATATCCTGGTGCATGTTCACAGTATCTACACCTTGTGTGCATATCAAACTGGGTTGAGGCTTATAACAGAAAAGTGGAGCCAATGCAGATACCTGCCTGCATATTCCACGTAAATGCTGCAGAATTGTCGTCAAGTGGTTTTGTTATTGTTGTTGAGAGGAAGTAACAGAGGATGGTTTCGATCCATCAGCCTCTGAGCTATGGGCCCAGCACTCTTCAGCTGCGCCTCTCTGCGACACAAAGTCCATCTTCGCTTCCACCCCCCTCCTCCGCTCCCCAGTCCCCGCCACCTCCCCCACGACCCCTGCCCCCTCCTCCCTCCTCTCCTCCCCCCTCCCCTTCCTCCCCCGTTCCCCCTCCTTCCCCTCCCCCTCCACCTCCACCTCCCTTCCCCTCCTCCCCCTTGCCATCTCCCCTCCCCCGCCCCCTCCTATGCCCTGCTCCCTTCCCCCTTTCCCCTCACCCTCCCATCTTCCCCTCCCCTCCCTCTCCCCCTCCTCCTCCCTCTCCCCCATCCCCCTCCCCCTTCCACTCCCCTCTCTTCCTCCCCGTTCCCCCTCCCTCCTTCCCACTCCACCCTCTCCTCCTCCTCCTCACCATACCCCCCACCCCCGCTGCCTATCAATGCAATACGTCAGATATTCACTTCCACACTGTTGTTTAACACCATCACCAGTGTCAGGAGGCTCAGTCTGGTTACACAATTCCACTGCATAACACCAAGAATAAAGGGTCAGAGAAAGACACACACAAAAGCAGCCAAAGAGGCTTTTTGTTCACGTGTAACGACAGTCACGGAATTGATCACTGATGTTGCCAGACCGGCAGATCACTGAGGGGCGGCACGGTAGCACAGTGGTTAGCACTGCTGCTTCACAGCTCCAGCGTCCTGGGTTCGATTCCCGGCTCGGGTCACTGTCTGTGTGGAGTTTGCACATTCTTCGCGTGTCTGCGTGGGTTCCCTCCGGGTGCTCCGGTTTCCTCCCACCAGTCCAAAGATGTGCGGGTTAGGTTGATTGCCCAGGTTAAAAATTGCCCCTTAGAGTCGTGAGATGCGTAGGTTCGAGGGATTAGCAAGTAAATATGTGGGGATAGGGCCTGGGTGGGATTGTGGTCGGTGCAGACTCGATGGGCCGAATGGCCTCCTCCCGCACTGTAGGATTTCTATGTTTGAAAGGAGCTTTCTCTTGTAAATATGTTTATAAATATATTTCCCGCCGTGTAACTGTGCTCTCTGCTGTTCAAAGATGTTCACTGTTGTTGTGCAAAGTGTTTCACTGTTTTTCCTGCTGTGCTCTATGATATAGAGGTTTACAACATGGAAACATGATGTTCCATATTGTGTGCTTTTGGCACACGAATGTTCCATTCATTGCCAATAACCAAATGACATTAAGAAGGTGATGGTTTGCTGCCTTCTTGAACTGCTGCAGTCCATGAGGTGTCGGTACAGCCACAGTGCCGTTAGTCAAACAGTCTTTCAGGATTTTGCCACCCTGTCAGTGAAAGAGCCGCGATGTATTTCCAAGTCAGGATGGTGAGTGGCTTGAGGGGGAGCTTGCAGTGCTAGTGTTCCCATGTACCTATTGCCGCTGTCCTTCGAGATGGTAAGAACATAAGAACATAAGAAATTGGAGCAGGAGTAGGCCATCTAGCCCCTCGAGCCTGCCCCGCCATTCAATAAGATCATGGCTGATCTGATAGTGGTTCAGTTCCACTTACCCGCCCGCTCCCCAAAACCGTTAATTCCCTTATTGATCAGAAATCTATCTACCTGTGACTTAAACATATTTAACGAGGTAGCCTCCACTGCCTCAATGAGCAGATAATTCCAGAGATTCACTCCCCTCCGAGAGGAGAGGTTCCTCCTCAACTCTGTCCTAAACTGACTCCCCCTTATTTTGAGGCTGTGTCCTCAAGTTCTTGTTTCCTTTCTAAGTGGAAAGAATCTCTCTGCCTCTACCCTGGTAGAGGTGGTGGGCTTGTGGGTGCAGTCTAAGAAGAGTAGATGAAGAAATATTGCTCCCATTGCCAGAGGAGAGAAGGATGGCTTTTAATGTGCAGAGTGTTTAGGACCTGGGATGCACTGCCTGAGAGGGTGGCAGAGGCAGCATCAAATCAGGGCTGTCAAGGGGGAATGGAATCAGCACCTGAAGTGAAAGGATTTCCATGGTTATGAGACAAGGACGGGAAAGGGATGAGCTGAGTTGTTCTTGTACAGAGCAGCATAGAGACAAAGGGCCGAATGGTCTCCCTCTCTTTGTTGTATCCATTCTAAGATTCGAGATGTATGAGTGTTGGACTCATTCTGTATCGCTCTGTCTCTGGTGCGACATATGTGTGTGATATTCATTATGAATCTCTCTGAGAGACTTTGCAAATCTATACACATTCTATCTGGAAGGTACATAATTGAAACAGGGCCTTTTGTTCTAATTAGTACATGATTCCACACGATCCTCTCCTCAAAATCTTCAACGCAACGTCATCTGCTTATCTCTGAAATTCATTCTCCATCGTCTCATTACCGAGATTTTCCTTTCGTACATCTGTGCTCGTCGACTCAACTGCTCCAGGTAATAGCAAATTCGAAGTTATACTGACTGCATTTAAAACTACATTAATATTGATTTCTCTATGGAATGTAATGCCGATATCCAATCATTAACTCCTGTTTGATCTGTCTCTGCAACAGCGACAGTTAAGATGCATTTTTCCGCTCTACTGCAGTTCTGTATTGCGGCCAGTGGATGGCAGCACACTCTGGTCGGCTGAAGTTCAGACATCAGAGAGGGACACAACAGACAAGAATTGTTCACATTATATTGAATCTGGACGGAGGAATTTAGAAATATTTAGAAATTTAGAAATCTGTTGGCCATATCATTTTGAAATCTACCAGTACGCTGCTTCCCTCTGTATTCGTCATTTAAATCTTGATAAATGAGCACGGCTATGCTTATAATTGAATGTATTAGTGCCGGTTGGCATTTTGTTTGGAACCAAATGGCATTTGAATCATTAGCTCAGTTAGAATTTCATTAAGCAACAGTTTAATTATTAGTACAAACCTATTAAAGCATATTTTACAGAAAGTTTTACCTATTTCTGATTGGGGATATTATATAGAGAGAAATTTGTTTTTCTTGATATATATTACTGACCTATATCTGGGTGCTTAGGTTTCGATCTCAAAAATTGTCAGTGGTGCAAAATTTGAAGATATTATGATTTTTAGTGAGGAGGATATTGATAATCTGCAAGAAGATATAGACAGGCTGGTGGAATGGGCAAACACGTGACAGATGCAATGTCACTAATGTCAGGAAGTGTGAAGTGATGCATTTTGGTCCGAAGATCGAGGAGAGGTGATATAAAATAAAGGATACACCTTTACCCGTCCTCATCCCCATTGCACCTTTACCATGCCAAGATTCCACAGTCTATTCACTCATCACATAACCCATTGAATATCCAGCCTGCAGTCTACATTGAACATTCTACTTGCACATTCATCATTCAACATTTTACACTCCCATTTTCCTGTGTACCTTCACCTTGCAACATCTCCCTGCTCCGTCTCACAAGCCAGCTAACGTCGCACGTCCACTCTGTCCATTGCCCATGCTCGGCTTTTCCTGCCCAGTCCGCATTGTGTTTCACTGTGCTCAGTTACAATGCCCAGATTGCAGACGTTCCAACTTTTATATTCTCTATTAATAATAAATGAATAAATAGAACCATCCCTTGATTAAATACTGTCACCTTTTAGTGGGTGAATTTCATGACGTGCTGTGTGTGGTTCCCTCCTTGATGCTTCTGTACAAATGTAGTCAAAGGAAAATTATCCAAATATATCTTCAATTCTCCTGCTCATTCACAAGGAAATGAGCGGGTGATGGATACAGTTTCAATAGTAGCTTTAAAAGATAGAGAATGGATTTACAAATTTAAAATCCAAGGGAGAGATCAATGCCTGGAGTTGTTTTCAGGCTGTAGCGACTAGAATAACAATGCACATTTTCAATTTGAATTGTTCAAAATACTAGAATGGATTATCCATTGTAGATGAAAGGAAACTTTAAACTGTGCAACTGTGCTGTGCTTCAGAGAGTTGTCACAGAGTCATAGAGGTTTGCAGCATGAAAACAGGCCCTTGGCCCAACTTGTCCATGCCGCCCTTTTTTCAAAACGCCAAAGCTAGTCCCAATTGCCCGCATTTGGCCCATATCCCTCTATACCCATCTTAACCATGTAACTCTCTAAATGCGTTTTAAAAGACACATTTGTACCCGCCTCTACTACTGCCTCTGGCAGCTTGTTCCAGACACTCACCACCCTCTGTGTGAAACAAATTGCCCCTCTGGACCCTTTAGTATCTCCCCCCTCTCACCTGACAGCGATGCCCTCTAGTTTTAGATTCCCCTACCTTTGGGAAAATATATTAACTATCTCGCTGCTCTATGCCACTCATTATTTTATAGACCTCTATAAGATCACCCCTGAGCCTTCGACAGTCCAGAGACAAAAGTGCCAGTCTATCCTGCCTCTCCTTCTCACTCGAACCATCAAGTCCTGATAGCATCCCAGTAAATCTTTTTTGCACTCTTTCTAGTTTAATAATATCCTTTCTATAATAGGGGGAACCAGAACTGTACACAGTATTCCAAGTGTGGCCTTACCAATGTCTTGTACAACTTCAACAAGACGTCTCAAATCCTGAATTCAATGTTCTGACCAATGAAACCAAGCATGCCGAATGCCTTCTTCACCACTCTGTCCACCTGTGACTCCACTTTCAAGGAGCTATGAACCTGTACCCCAAGATCTCTTTTACAGGAATCTCCATTAATCCATCACCTGCTGAGCATATCCAGCACTTTCGGTTTTTGATTCTGGTTTCCAGCTTCCAGCTTTGCGTTGTGTTCTGTGCACATGTTTTACTGGAACAGGGAACAGATTCTGATCAGCGCTGTGACAGATAGAGTAGAATGTGCCCCCGACTATCAAGGCTGTGAGATTACACTCCAAGCTGTACACGAGAATAAGGAAGAGAAAGAGGGAGGATCATTCTGTGATGGAGAGATTTCATGTACAAAGGACAAAATGGTCTGTATTCCCACAGCTGTTTTAACAGACATAAGATGTAGCAACATAACTTGCAATCAATAAAGTCCCTCTTAACAGTCCTTGACTTTTTAACGATGAGATTGTTGAACTTGCCAATAGTTTCCACATCGTCAAAAATCTATATATGGACAAGTAGAGCAAACTTCCAGCATGTGGCTCTGTGGCGCGATGGGTTGCGCGTTAGACATCTAAATAATGGCAAGTCAGCTATTCAAAGGTTGTGGGTTTCAGTCCCACCAGAATCGGGCTTTGGATCCGATAAGTAGAAAGCAGGTTGCTGCTCCGTTGATGTGATTCAGCTTCGGCACCGACATTTCCTGCTCTGCCATCTCTCCATGCTGCTTCTGTTTACTTGGCTCCCAGGGAAACCACTGACTCAAAAATAAATCGCAAACCCCAGGGGCTTTCTTAAAGTTTGACACGACGTTCGCTGACTGGGTTAGAAATAGTAGCATCTTTTTCAATTAGATATTTCGCTTCTTTTGAAGATCACGAAGATTAAAGAACACACACGTGCAACAACAACAACTTATAAATAACTACAATCTATAAATAAATATCAGTGCCCTGTAACCTGGTGGTGTTATTCTGATGTGTCTGCTGCGCTTGTACTTCCAGGCTGTCGTGGTCGTGGGTTTGGAAGGTGCTGGCAAAGGAGCCTTGCTTTGTTGCTGCAGTGGATCTTGTAGATGGTGCACACTGCTGCCATTTTGTGTCCGTAATGGAGGGAGTGAAGCTTTATGCATGGGAAGCGAATGAAGTGGGATGCTTTGTCCTGGATGGTGCCAAGTGTTTGCAGTGCTGTTCAAACTGGATTCATCCAGGCAAGTTATCTCAGTGAAGCAAGTGCTCCGCTTTCCTCCCACAGTCCCAAGATGAGCAGGTTGGGTGGATTTGGCCATGCGAGATTGCCCCTTGGTCCCCAAGTTGTTTGTATAGGTAGATTAGCGGAGTGGATGCGTGGCGCTGCGGGAATAGGTCCTGTGTGTGATTCTCTGTCGGAGAGTCGGTACAGACTCGATGGGCAGAATGGTCTCCTTCACCACTGTCGGGATGGTGTGATTCTCATGCGATTTGACTCTGTTCGAAATTCCCTGAGAAAACAATGGAAGGCTATGTTTGTAGAACTTGGAGAATTGGATTTATTGCAAATTTAATGTTTTTTTACTGCAAGATGATGAAAGTACCTGGATCACGTCAATAAATAGTCAAGATATTTGTGGAGACTCTCGAACTATGTTTTTTTTATCGTTGTCGATTATCCACTGTGAAGGGAAAGACAACATTGACAAGCAAGAAATGGATATTGCGACTTACGCAGTTGCAAAGTTCACTGGAAAGGAATCCGAGGATCTGAATCCAGAATCTTCTAGTTTAGTAAATCGGTGCTTTAACCAACTAAGCCACAGAGCCTGATACCGCTCTTCGTGGGTACAGCAGAATGCTGGAAATACATTCCAGATCTGGTGGTATTAGTGAAAAAAGAGATATTACCAGATCTGTAACGTACCTCTGAAAATTGAGATAGTTCACATTTCAGATGCAGACCTTTCACGGGAATGACCGGTTCTCTCTCCACAGATGCTATGGGATCTCGGATAGATTCATGAAAGAAAAATAACTGAATCCCACAGTGGCCCATCGAGACTGCACCGAATTCCCCGTAAACCTTTCAAATCCGCCTTTCCCCGACACCCGCCCACCAGGGTCTCAGGGGAGGTGCTCCTTAGGAATTCACAAAAGAAAGCACATCAGAGGGAATCACACAAATCACTCAGTGAAACACTTCCACTAAACATTGAGCGGTTTATCGTGAGCTTGATTCCACTTACTGTTTTCAGACACACATCTGGTATAAAAGTAGCCGTGTTCAGGATGTGATTCACACACAGTTTTCTGCTCTGAAGGCAGATGTGCTCCTTCTGTGGCACGAGGTGACTTTTAAAAAGTACTTTATTCATCCGGGATATGTGTGCCGCTAGCGCGAGAAGCATTTATTGTCCAAATTAATAATCTTTGAGTAATTGGCGAAGAATTCATTCTGGTGTCGCTGCAGTCCATGTGGGACATGTGCATATACACTGCTGTTCGGGAGGGAGTTCCAAGATTGTGAGCCAGCCAGGGGAACGGTGATACATTTCCAAGTCAGGATGAAGTGTGTCTCGGAGTGGGACTTACAGGTGGTCGTTGTTTCTCAGCATCAGCTGCCCTTGTGCTGCCAGGTGAGAAATTTCGTGGGTTTGGATGCTGCCTCGCGAACGAAAAGTCACTGCCAGGAGTAGGATTTGAACCCACGCCTCCAGAAGAGACTGCGACCTGAACCGACTTCGACCGCTCGGCCATCCTGAGTACGTTAGCAAAATGTAAAATTTCTGCACAAGTCGATCTGAATTCCACCTTTATTGTCATTACATTTATAACTCGATGTATTTTTCCATTTTTGAACCCCAACCAGAATCCTGTATCTGAGTCCCATCCTTTCCCAAGCTGCCGGGGGCTGAGGAGCTTCTCATTGCTGCATTGCGCTGTTTGCTCAAATCAACAAAGACCCAATTCCCGCCCTACCTGTTCCTTGCACGAAGGTGTTGAGAGAGCCAGATCTGAGCAACGTGAAGTATCCAATAGGAGAGTTACATCCTGGCGACAGGAATATCTCTCCACAGCTGATTTCGGAGCTGCTGAATATTTCCAGCATTTCCTCTTTCTGATTTTGTCCCTTCATTACAGGAGTTCATTTACTGACAACCCAAAACTTGTCTCGAGGGCGCAGGTCCAGACATACCTTTTCTGTGATCTTCACACAGACAAGTTCACTCTTCACTTTCCAACACACAAGCTTTAAAATCGGCTGCTTCCACACTCAGCACCCTGCGGCATTGCCTTCAAACCTCACCCCACCCTCCAACCGACCACCAGGGTCTCAGTAGTACAAATGCTTTTTGGGAATTCACAAAAGCAAGGGGATCACAGTGTTCGTGAGGGAATATAAAAGGTTAATCCACACTCACAAACGGACTGATTATGTGAGAATCTCTCTCTCTCTCACGCACGCACGTACACACACACACACACACACACACAGACCACCACCACCACCACCAAGGCAAATGGTGAAATTTCATCAATTAAGAACTTCTGGAATTAAAAGTCCCACGACAATGACTCGATTGTCAAAAGGAAGACAACTGCTTCACTAATGTCCTTTAAGGAATGAATATTTTAACTAGTTTGGACCTAAATGTGGCCCCCGACGCACAGCAACTTTGGTGACTCTGAGCTGCCCTCTGAGGTGACCTATCAAGCCGCTCAGTTCAAGGGCAATTTAGGATGGGCAATAATGCGGGCCCAGACAGCGACGTCCACATCCCAGGAATGAATAAACAAAATAAATCGGTGAGTCAAAATGAGGTGATACAGAAACTCAGTAGCAGTACCAAAGGTTGACAGAGACAGAATTAATTGAGAAACCATGCTTCAGTTCTTGAAGCTGACAGTCAGAACAAGTCACTTCTACACGCACTGTTTAACTGATCGAATCAGAAAGATCCCAATCTTCATTGAGCAGCAGATAATGCAAAACACAGTCTGATTACAGACAGATGCACCAGAAAAAGCATTCCTTCTGGTTGCATCACAGCTTGGTGCGGCTCCTGCTCTGTCCAGGACCTCAACAAATCTACAAAGTATCGTAAACAAAGCCAGTTCATCACGCAAATCAGTCTGCCATCCATTGACACGCTGCGTTGCCTTGTAAAAGCAGCTAGTTTAATCAAGCAGCCACACACCGTGGACAGACTATCTTCACCTGCTTCTGTCGAGAACTAGATACAGAAATCTGAGGGCAGGCACGAACAAAGTAAAGAACAGCTTCTTCCCTGTTGCCATCAGAATTTTGATTGGACCTATCTCGTATTAATTTGATCATTCTCTACATGTTTCTGTGACTGTAACTCTACATTGTGCGCTCTCTCCTTTCCTTCGCTATGTGTGGTATGCTTTGTCTGCGTAGCATGTAAGAAACAATACTTCTCACGGTATACTAATGCATGTGACAAGAATACATCAAATCAAATCAAATCAAAGAATATGACACAGATATCAAGGTAAAGTCGCCAGAGTTGCAAATGACCACAGGCTGCTTTCCCTCTCAAAAGGGAGAGCTTTCTGGTGGCGATTTAGCCCAAGGGTTACCACACCTCAGGTGACAGGCAATGCTTGGAATATCTAATGTGCGATCTAATAGGACATCTGGATTTTCTTTGCAGAAAATTTGTATCAAAATCCTGATGTTGTTTTTAAATCCTGGGATAATATACGGCTCTTACAAACTGCTCTGCTACCTTCAATGATTTGTACACAGGTCCATATATTTCCCGCTGTTCCTGCATCCCCTTTTTGAATTATATCCTTTATTTTGTATTGTCTCTTTGCGTTTTTCCCACCAAAATGAATCACTTAATTCTTCATCCGCCACATGTCCTCCCATTCCACGAAGCTGTCTGTGTCCTTTCGGAGTTCGACTGGAATTTCTGTCGCTCTTTTCAGAACCAAAGGACGTCCCAAATAATTTCACTAATAATAACGGATTTTTGAAATATAGTCATTGTCCAATTGCTGAACGTTTGAACTGTCTGTTCGATACGTCAGAAATTCCCATATGGGGATGGGGAATAAGTGCACCAGGTGTGGCTCTGTGGCGCAACAGATAGTGTGTTGGATTGCTCGTCATTGTCTGGCGAGACAATCAAAGGTAAACTTTGAAGAAATCAGCTGTTCATAAACTGGTTTGTTAGATGTTGGCTATAGTTGCGATGGCCGAGTTGTTAAGGCGTTTGATTTGAAATCTAATGTGGTTCACCGCGCAGGTTCAAGCCCTCAGGGGTTCGAGTGTGGATGAAACTGTTCGTTTTCTTTAATCACCTCCAGAGGGCTGATCACTGACTGGAAAACTGATCGCCATTCCTATTGGATTTTGTGAAGATATCGACGAAATATTGAGTGAACAGATGGAAAAGAAGACGATAACAATGTCTGTTTGATTTCTGTATTTTGGGAGCCGATCGTGGCTCTGCGAGGAGAAAGGGGTGAGGTTAGAGGTGCGGGAGATGAATAGGGCACGGTTGAGCGCCCAGCCAAACACCGAGGGCGGGGGTGGAGGCACCTTGGTTTCAGGAAGATGGAGTCCATGTCAGGAGCGCCGATTTGGAAAGAGGCATCAGGGGAACAGTTCCGACTGAGGTGAACAAACTAGGAGAATGGGGATGGCGTCCTTACAGGGAGCGGGGTATGAGGATCTGTACTCGGCGTGTGAGTCGGTGGAGTTTGCTGGTGGTCAGTCTATCTATCTTGCTGGTGGTCAGTCTATCTTGAATTGGAGGCAGACAGGTCCAGGAAGGATAGGGAAGTGTCGGATTTGGACCATGCGAAAATGCGAGGGTAGAAAATGGAAGCAAAATAGCTATTTTTTCCGGGCGCAGATGAGAGCAGGAAGCAGCACCGATACAGTTAACGATGAACGTCTGAGGATCGTGGGATTATATTCATTGGAGTTTAGGAGGTTGAGGGGAGATCTGATAGAAACTTCCAAGATAATGAACGGCTTAGATAGGATGGACGTAGGGAAGTTGTTTCCATTAACAGGGGAGACTAGGACGCGGGGGCACAGCCTTAGAATAAAAGGGAGTCACTTTAGAACAGAGATGAGGAGAAATTTCTTCAGCCAGAGAGTGGTGGGTCTGTGGAATTCATTGCCACAGAGGGCTGTGGAGGCCGAGACGTTGAGCGTCTTCAAGACAGAAATTGATAAATTCTTGATTTCTCGAGGAATTAAGGGCTATGGGGAGAGAGCGGGTAAATGGAGTTGAAATCAACCATGATTGAATGGTGGAGTGGACTCGATGGGCCGAATGGCCTTACTTCCGCTCCTATGTCTTATGGTCTTATGGTAACGGAAAAATAGTTGGGGGTGGGAAGAGGGGCGCGGGTGGGGGGGGGGGGGAGGGGGGCGGGGGCGGATGGAGGTCGGTGGCGGTGGCTGAACAGTACTGAAACAAGAAATATTCCACATACTCAACAAAAATCACTCACTTTCAGGCGCGTAACCGGAGCCTAACGGTGCCTTTTGTGATGCTATCTGAAGATTACACTTTCCAACCCAGTCACTTTGTACAGAGATCTGGTGGAACCTCCTCAAAACCGAGCCTGTGAACTGAAATCCACTATTTCTTTCCGAAATTGCAGGGAGCTTTCTCAGAATTACTTCCCTTGTAACTTTGTCCGTTTAATTCTCACTTATCTTAGAATTTTTGATCCGAACAATTCCACAATATCTGTTTGATCTGGATAAATTATTGATGTTCCCAACTCGAACAAAATGCTTTGTTATCAATCGGCCAATGGAAATTCTGTGGAGGGAATTCTAATGTCCTCAGGAAGAGTTTTAATAATGAGCTGAATGAACTGTTTTTCTTTACAGGGATGAAAGGTTATGTCACTGGGCTGGCAATCCAGAGGTCCGGACTAATATTTGGGGACACGGAATAAATCCCACCACGGCAGCTGGTGAAATTCAAATTCACGGATTTAATACATAGAAACATGGATAGGAAACAGAAACAGGAGTTGGCCATTCGGCCCAAATAAAGCTGGAATTGAATTCAAGCTTCAGAATTGGCGGCCTTGAAATTTCCGTCCATTGTTTTCCAGAGACAACATCACAGAACAACAGAGAACATGTCACACAACAGGACACGCCTTTACAGAACCGAGAAAACTTCTGCTCAAGATGGATCATATTTACACAACCCGGAACACATTTACACAACAGGGAACACATTTACACAACAGGGAAGAATTTGACAAAACCACAGTGAAGATCTGTCAACGACAGAGTCACAGTTTCACAACAGAGAGAACAGTTACACAGCACAGAAAACAGTTTCACAGCAGGAAATACATTTCAAAACAGGGCCGAGCTTTGTGTAACAGAAAACAGCTTTTCATAAATAATCATGTTTTCCATCTCAGTATCTAGCTGGTTTGCTCGACACCTTTTCTGTCTGTCATTGTGTGAGTATCCTGATAGTCTCTTACTGCTTTTCTGTGTGTCTTTCTCTATCTGTTACACTCGAGGTGATGTCATGTGTTATTCTCCAGCCAGGGTGTGCTTTCCACCACGGAGGTTGTTGTTTTCAATCAACAGTTGTCGGACTGCCGCGCAACAGTCATAGGCAGGAAGCGATTATGTTCCGGAGCAGAGTGTCGCAGCGGAAGCGGCCCGAAAGCCAGAGGTGGATGGATCGAAACCACCCTTTTCTATCGTGTTTTCACTCGCATCAAAAAGGCACATTCGTCTGCTGTCCATAGCAAATTTGGATTTTCTCGGCATCAAATTTGCTTCGTCATGTTGATTTGTGTTACTGTGGGTGGCACAGCGCATTTTCCAAAGATATGCGGGTTAGGTTGATTGGCCACACTAAAAATTGCCCTTAGTGTCCTGAGATGCGTAGGTTAGAGGGATTCGTGAGTAAATATGTAGGGATATAGGGGTAGGGCCTGGGTGGGATTGTGGTCGGTGCAGACTCGATGGGCCGAATGGCCTCTTTCTGTATTGTAGGGTTTCTTTCTTTCGATTTGTCCCAGGTTTAGCTGAATTGGCTGTACAGCAGATTGAGCCAACAGCTCCCGATCAGTTCCCGTATCGGTTGAGATTATTGATACAGGCCCCGCCTTCTCAGCCTTTCTCCCCGCCTGAGATGTGAATCCTCCGGTTAAATCACCAGAAGTCAGCTCTCACCTGAGATGTCCGCTGAATCATCTCGGACCATGGACGTTGCTTTAAATTTACAAACAGCAAAAATATGACCTGCTTGTGGAACCCGGAGGTATCCCTAAAATATCATTTCATCATAATTTTGAAATGTATCATTTCGCGAACATTTGCAAACAATCAACTTTCCCCGGATGCAGAATCCAAAGACCAACTGCAAAGCCCTCCAGGAGCCTGACGTGAATTAAACACGCAACCTTCTGACCTGGAGGGACCTGAGAAATTAACTGTCTCCCTCTTTACTTTCGATGGATTTACATCGAATGGAAGAGTTACAACGAACCGAGATTTTCGAGAGAGCAGGATCACAACATTGTCCTGCGGGAGAAATGTCTTCTTGTTACGGGTGATAAGAACACAAGAGCTGTTTTGGGGGAACATAAACGCATGATGAGATGGCTGGGTGCTTAAGGCGATGGGCTGCTAGTTTATTGTGCTATGCACTCGTGGGTTTGAATCCCATCCTCGTCGTGGATGCATATTCACCGCCCTCGTGTTAAACCACTGATTGAGGGTGAACTGATGGCTTATTTTGAGGTTTCCGAACAAACGTGAAGTTTATGTATGAGGGGTTTGAGGGGTGAATCATCCAGCACCATTCCATATCCCTCATCCAAATGAGAAACTCCAGTTGGCAATCGATTCAAATCAGGACACCAGCTCTGGGCAAGAGTTTGCCACCAGGAGAACATGTGGTTTCAGATGCTCCAAGGCAGACTCCAATTTCATTTGAGGCACCAGTGGCGGATTTTATCTTTCCAGAATCGGACGTGGCGCCATGGAAATTAGTGCCGGGTTAGGTGAAATGGTCATGTTCAATTGACCCTTACTGTCATGAGCATTAGCATGTTAAATATGTGGGGTTACGGGCCTGCATGGGATTGCTGATGGCGCAGGCTCGATCAGCCGAATGAGCCGAATGGCCTCCTTCTGGACTGTAGGGATTCTAGTCAGAAGATTGGGAAGGCTATAAAAACAAACAGAGGATAACAAAGAGAGAAATAAGGAAGGAGAGGATCAAATATGAAGGTAGGCTAGCCAGTAACATTAGGAATGATAGTAAAAGTTTCTTTAAATACATTAAAAACAAACGGGAGGCAAAAGTAGACATTGGGCCGCTCCAAAATGACGCTGGTAATCTAGTGATGGGAGACAAGGAAATAGCTGAGGAACTTAATAAGTACTTTGCGTCAGTCTTCACAGTAGAAGACATGAGTAATATCCCAACAATTCAGGAAAGTCAGGGGGCAGAGTTGAATATGGTTGTCATCACAAAGGAGAAAGTGCTAGAGAAACTAAAAGGTCTGAAAATTGATAAATCTCCGGGCCCAGATGGGCTACATCCTAGAGTTCTAAAGGAGATAGCTGAAGAAATAGTGGAGGCGTTAGTTATGATCTTTCAAAAGTCACTGGAGTCAGGGAAAGTCCCAGAGGATTGGAAAATCGCTGTTGTAACCCCACTGTTCAAGAAGGGAACAAGAAAAAAGATGGAAAATTATAGGCCAATTAGCCTAACCTCAGTTGTTGGCAAAATTCTAGAATCCATCGTTAAGGATAAGATTTCTAAATTCTTGGAAGTGCAGGGTCGGATTAGGACAAGTCAGCATGGATTTAGTAAGTGGAGGTCGTGCCTGACAAACCTGTTAGAGTTCTTTGAAGAGATAACAAATAGGTTAGACCAAGGAGAGCCAATGGATGTTATCTATCTTGACTTCCAAAAGGCATTTGACAAGGTGCCTCACGGGAGACTGCTGAGTAAAATAAGGGCCCATGGTATTCGAGGCAAGGTACTAACATGGATTGACGATTGGCTGTCAGACAGAAGGCAGAGAGTTGGGATAAAAGGTTCTTTCTCAGAATGGCAACCGGTGACAAGTGGTGTCCCGCAGGGTTCAGTGTTGGGGCCACAGCTGTTCTCTTTATATATTAACGATCTAGATGACGGGACTGGGGGCATTCGGGCCAAGTTTGCCGATGATACAAAGATAGGTGGAGGGGCAGGTAGTATTGAGGAGGTGGGGAGGCTGCAGAAAGATTTAGACAGTTTAGGAGAGTGGTCCAAGAAGTGGCTGATGAAATTCAACGTGGGCAAGTGCGAGGTCGTGCACTTTGGAAAAAAGAATAGAGGCATGGACTATTTTCTAAACGGTGACAAAATTCATAATGCTAAAGTGCAAAGGGACTTGGGAGTCCTAGTCCAGGATTCTCTAAAGGTAAACTTGCAGGTTGAGTCCGTAATTAAGAAAGCAAATGTAATGTTGTCATTTATCTCAAGAGGCTTGGAATACAAAAGCAGGGATGTACTTCTGAGGCTTTATAAAGCACTGGTTAGGCCCCATTTGGAGTACTGTGAGCAATTTTGGGCCCCACACCTCAGGAAGGACATACTGGCACTGGAGCGGGTCCAGCGGAGATTCACACGGATGATCCCAGGAATGGTAGGCCTGACATACGAAGAACGTCTGAGGATCGTGGGATTATATTCATTGGAGTTTAGGAGGTTGAGGGGAGATCTGATAGAGACTTACAAGATAATGAACGGCTTAGATAGGATGGACGTAGGGAAGTTGTTTCCATTAGCAGGGGAGGCTAGGACGCGGGGGCACAGCCTTAGAATAAAAGGGAGTCACTTTAGAACAGAGATGAGGAGAAATTTCTTCAGCCAGAGAATGGTAGGTCTGTGGAATTCATTGCCACAGAGGGCTGTGGAGGCCGAGACGTTGAGCGTCTTCAAGACAGAAATTGATAAATTCTTGATTTCTCGAGGAATTAAGGGCTATGGGGAGAGAGCGGGTAAATGGAGTTGAAATCAACCATGATTGAATGGTGGAGTGGACTCGATGGGCCGAATGGCCTTACTTCCGCTCCTATGTCTTATGGTCTTATGAAGTTCAGGGCGACAGTTTCACTTCTCTGAGAATATTCCTAACTGTTCTCGGATAAGATTAAAACTTCAAACCAGTCAATGTTTGTTTGAGAACTGACAAGGAATAGGCCTGACATTAAATGGGTTCATATTGAATTCGTGACAGCAAATTGATTCTTTAAGAGGTGTTGGTGCAATGCTTTCAGAGAGACTGTCATAGTTCATTTTTTTGATCAGTAATATTGTTAATCTACTTGGAGCGGGTGCAGTTTGTCAACATCTGTGCCTCTTGCTTGACCACCTCTGTGGGCAGCAGCAGCTCCATTCCTGTCCAGATGTGTGGGCAAATCTCAATTATTGTTCACTGCCGCCATCTCCTGGCTGAACGCGAGTTGTGCAACAAGGAAACGATTCGTTCAGAAGCTTTTTGCATTGGAGTGAAATAGCATCAACATGGTTCTTACCGATTAGAGTGATTGCAAAATATGATATTAATCAAATTCTATGTCCCAGAGATCTGCTTTCTGACTGGGGGACCCTGCTGATTCCGATCTATCGGCAAAGGTAATGTTCCCATAGCTGGAATGTCTGTTATAGTATGCCCTAATCTCTGATTTCTATGCTGCTTCATTACATGTGTATTCGTTCCACAAACACAGAGAGGGGTGGAAGAGTCAAGTGAGCGATGATGACTGTGCGAGCATTTGATCAAGGTTCCTGGCCATCACAGCGGTGACGTATTTAATTAGCTATCGCAGGTCAGAACAAAACAGAATAGAACACCTCAAATGAAATTCACTCAAGATTCTCACTATTCATGAGTTATTAATGGAAATATTTCTTCAATTTGCTTCGAGTGTAAACTTTCTTGCAATGGAAGAATAGGCCTCAAAGCTAATGAATGAGTTCTCAGTCAGAAACAACAGTGAAAAGGGGGGTTAAACAGTGCAGAAAAACGCGACAGCCAAGATCAGTTTACAAATTGTGTTTTGGACACACCTTCGTTCGCAACGAAAGAACTTCCGTAATTATAACTAATGAAAAGAACAGCCACTTCAGCAGAGCAAGCGATGGTGTTGTCGTGGTGAGGATGGCTGCTTTCAAAGCAGTCGGCCCGGATTCGGTTCCCGGCCATTGCAGTGATCAGTTATTTAGGCCCTTATCCACGGCCTCTTGCGTTTCAAATCATGTGGTGACAAACAGTTCAAACGCAGAATTTGCCGGTAATGAAACAAAAAGGACTACCCGTTTAAATATTATTTATTTGGACGGAAAATTCAGCTTCAAATTCTTTCTACAGAAACAAATATTGAAACATCGGATGAAGTCTCTGTGTTTATGAATGATTTCTCAGTCGGAGGCAAAGATATAAAGTAAAGGGAACCGAACACAGTTGACCTCCATGACTGTGATCTCAATAATCCTGATGAAGTCAATATGAACGTTACTGAGGTGGTTGCATCGACTGGCCAATAAACAGCTACGTTTTCATGGCGGTTCAGGCGTTAGACTTGGAATCTAAATTTGCTTTGATTGGAGACTTTTTTTAACTGAAGGAACAGTCCTCAAAACTATTCAATGAGTTCCCAGGCAGGTACAATGTTAAAAAGTAGGCTTAAACTGTCCAAATAACGAAAGTAAACAATTTCAGTTTCCAAAATGTGCGTCAGGACCACCTGGTGTCTGAGGAAATCGGCAGCTAAGGTAGTTCTGTAATTATAACAAATGTAAGTAACAAACGGTCAAATATAGTGAGCGATGGTGGTATCGTGGTGAGCATAGCTGCCTTCCAAGCAGTTGACCCGGGTTCGATTCCCGGCCATCGCACTGGTGATGTAGTTGCGAGCGACTTTATTTTGTGTTTCAAGGCATGTGCACAAAATCTAATTCGAACGCAGCAATCGCCCATCAATACGCCTCCCGTTTTAATTTTATTAATTTCGGACGGAGAATTCGGTTTCAATTTCTTTATCCTGAAAACAATATTGAAATAGAAGAATAATTGAATCAATGAATTCTCAGTGAAACATAAGGACACCAAATAAAAATGGAGGAACACATGTCAGCTCACACACTGTTCACTGCACAATCCTGGTGCTTGATGAAGTTAACATGAACATTGTTGAGGTGATTACATCATTTTGAGAGATAAGCAGCTGTGCTGGCCGAGTGGTTAAGGCGTTGGACTCAAAACCATCGTTTCCTCGCGAAGGTTCAAACTCTGTGCGCAATGAGCGAGATTGGAAATGTTTAATTGGCTTTAATTGGCAGCCCGTGATATTGAATTGTAATTTACTGTGGGCTCTTTCTACCAAAACCGGGAACAGTGCTGGCATCGACAATATGGGCCGAATGGCTTCTGTGCTGTAACTTCCATGAGAAAAATCATGACTTGAGAAGAAAGAAAAAGAGCAGCACAAGGAGAAAACAAGGTCTTATTTCAGAGAAAGATTCTTGTGTAATGACACACAGGACATAAGAAATACACTTCATCAGAATACATTGAATGAATGAGAATTTCAAAATGCTGCTTAGATGATAAAATATCGTGTTCATTCAAAACATGCTGCAAACTGGTCATCACTGGGCGTTCGTTATTCCTGCTTAAAACAGTTTGGCAATGGAACGAACATGTGGAATATAAGGAAGATTAACCATATTGGAACGTTAGTAAAAGAGAATTATAGACAATCATAAGACATCAGGAAATGTCAAAGAACAAAGAACAAAGAACAAAGAACAATACAGCACAGGAACAGGCCCTTCGGCCCTCCAAGCCCGCGCCGCTCCCCGGTCCAGGATTGAATCCTGAATCCAGGATCCCCGCCCAATTTTCCAGCCTATCTACATACCAATATCCTATCCACCGAGCTGTCCCTCACAGCTATGATGCTTTGTTCATTACACCTATTAACTTACCCCCACCCCCCCATTCCAGACCATGTGATCTCCAGGGAGAGGCGAAAACCCAGAGTGAAAAACCCCAGGGCCAATATGGGGAAAAAAAAAAAAAATCTGGGAAATTCCTCTCCGACCCCCTGAGGCGATCGAAACGAGTCCAGGAGATCACAATGGCCCCGATCGGAAAATGCTTCCCAACCCTAGTCATTTCCACTTCCACGAACACCATATGAATTCCCTGCCCCCGAGACAGGTTCCCAACTATCCGCAGTCTCACTCTGTACTGGCACCAGCAAGATGATCGTAGAATGAAGCCTTGAAACGAGAAACCAGGAACAATTAGCCCGCGCCGCTTCCTGGTCCAAACTAGACCACTCTTTTGTATCCCTCCATTCCCACTCCGTTCATATAGCTGTCTAGATAAGTCTTAAACGTTCCCAGTGTGTCCGCCTCCACCACCTTGCCCGGCAACACATTCCAGGCCCCCACGACCCTCTGTGTGAAATATGTCCTTCTGATATCTGTGTTAAACCTCCCCCCCTTCACCTTGAACCTATGACCCCTCGTGAACGTCACCACCGACCCGGGGAAAAGCTTCCCACCGTTCACCCTATCTATGCCTTTCATAATTTTATACACCTCTATTAAGTCTCCCCTCATCCTCCGTCTTTCCAAGGAGAACAACCCCAGTTTCCCCAATCTCTCCTCATAACCAAGCCCCTCCATACCAGGCAACATCCTGGTAAACCTCCTCTGTACTCTCTCCAAAGCCTCCACGTCCTTCTGGTAGTGTGGCGACCAGAACTGGACGCAGTATTCCAAATGCGGCCGAACCAACGTTCTATACATCTGCAACATCAGACCCCAACTTTTATACTCTATGCCCCGTCCTATAAAGGCAAGCATGCCATATGCCTTCTTCACCACCTTCTCCACCTGTGACGTCACCTTCAAAGATCTGTGGACTTGCACACCCAGGTCCCTCTGCGTCTCTACACCCTTTATGGTTCTTCCATTTATCGTGTAGCTCCTCCCTACATTATTCCCACCAAAATGCATCACTTCGCATTTATCAGGATTGAACTCCATCTGCCATTTCCTTGCCCAAATTTCCAGCCTATCTATATCCTTCTGTAGCCTCTGACAATGTTCCTCACTATCTGCAAGTCCTGCCAGTTTTGTGTCGTCCGCAAACTTACTGATCACCCCAGTTACTCCTTCTTCCAGATCATTTATATAAATCACAAACAGCAGAGGTCCCAATACAGAGCCCTGCGGTACACCACTAGTCACAGGCCTCCAGCCGGAAAAAGACCCTTCCACTACCACCCTCTGTCTTCTATGACCAAGCCAGTTCTCCACCCATCTAGCCACCTCCCCCTTTATCCCATGGGATCCAACCTTTTTCACTAGCCTACCATGAGGGACTTTGTCAAACGCTTTACTAAAGTCCATATAGACAACATCCACGGCCCTACCTTCGTCAACCATTTTGGTCACTTCTTCAAAAAACACCACCAGGTTCGTGAGGCATGACCTCCCTCTCACAAAACCATGTTGACTATCGTTAATGAGTTTATTCCTTTCTAAATGCGCATACATCCTATCTTTAAGAATCTTCTCCAACAACTTCCCCACCACGGACGTCAAGCTCACCGGCCTATAATTACCCGGGTTATCCTTCCTACCCTTCTTAAATAACGGGACCACATTAGCTATCCTCCAATCCTCTGGGACCTCACCTGTGTCCAGTGACGAGACAAAGATTTGCGTCAGAGGCCCAACGATTTCACCTCTCGTCTCCCTGAGCAGCCTTGGAAAGATTCCATCAGGCCCTGGGGATTTGTCAGTCTTTATATTCTCTAACAAACCTAACACTTCCTCCTTTGTAATGGAGATTTTCTCCAACGGTTCAACACTCCCCTCCGAGACACTCCCAGTCAACACATCCCTCTCCTTAGTGAATACCGACGCAAAGTATTCATTTAGGATCTCCCCTACCTCTTTGGGCTCCAAGCATAAGTCCCCACTTTTGTCCCTGAGAGGTCCGATTTTTTCCCTTACAACCCTTTTGTTCCTAACGTATGAATAAAATGCCTTGGGATTCTCCTTAATCCTGTCCGCCAAGAACATTTCGTGACACCTTTTTGCTCTTCTAATTCCCCGTTTGAGTATTTTCCTACTTTCATTATACTCCTCCAGAGCTCCCTCCGTTTTTAGCTGCTTGGACCTAACATACGCCTCTCTTTTCCTTTTGACCAGTCCCTCAATTTCCCTGGTTATCCACGGTTCTCTAATCCTACCCTTCCTATCCTTCTTTTTTACAGGCACATGCTTGTCCTGTAGCCCTAACAACCGTTCCTTAAAAGACTGCCACATACCAGATGTGGATTTACCCTCAAACAGCCTCTCCCAATCAAGAGCTGCCAATTTCTGCCTGATCCCAATAAAGTTAGCCTTCCCCCAATCCAACACCTTACCCTTGGGACACCACTCATCCTTTTCCATCACTATCCTAAAGCTAACAGAATTGTGGTCACTATTTGCCACATGTTCCCCGACCAAAACTTTGAAGACCTGACCGGGCTCATTCCCCAGCACCAGGTCCAGTATAGCCCCCTCTCTAGTTGGGCTGTCCACATATTGTTCCAACGAACCCTCCTGTACACATTTTGCAAATGCCTCCCCATCCAGAGTCCCTGCCCTCAGCGATTTCCAGTCTATACCAGGGAAATTGAAGTCTCCCACTACAACAACCCTATATTTCCTGCACCTATCCAGTATCTCCTGACATATCCATTCTTCCACTTCCCTTGGGCTGTTGGGGGGCCTGTAGTACACCCCCAACATAGTGACTGCGCCTTTCCTGTTTCTAAGCTCCACCCAGAGTGACTCGCTACACGACTCCTCCGAATTGTCCTCCCTCTGCACCGCTGTAATATGCTCTCCAACCAATACCGCTACTCCCCCACCTCTTTTGGCCCCTCCTCTGTCTCGCCTAAAACACTTGTACCCTGGAATATTCAGCTGCCAGTCCTGTCCCTCTTTCAACCAAGTCTCCGTCACCGCAACCACATCCAAATTCCTCGTGCGCATTAAGGCCCCATGTTCGTCTGTTTTACCTGCTACGCTCCTTGCATTGAAGTATAAGCACTCCAGACCCCCAGGCTCAGTGAGGTCGTCCTCCCCCAGAGTGCTCTTCTTATGTCATGTCAGAATTAATTTCAAAACGTCTATGGATTAAGTGGTCACTCAGCCTTGGACTCCAAACACAAGCGATAAAGTCATGGAATATATTCAGATGTTAGAGAATTCTGCAACCAAATCGATGTTGCTTTAAAATCGCCCAATAATTTCTCGCAGATCGAACCGAGCAGGGCAGATCATTGAGAAAGCAATTGTTGCCATGTTTACGCATAAGATATATTTCTGGTACAAACTTATATCCGAGAGTATGTGGAAAATGTGTGTGAGAGTCAGAACTGGGTCCGAAATGAAACCAGTGGTGGCGGCACAGAACAGCTTAAAGGAAGAGAGCGGACGGAGCAGAGACAAGCTGTTGTCAGCTTCCGGATCCTCCAGCAGTGTTTTTCTCTCTCCTCACAAACTCTCCCACTGCAGTTAAAATTAGACAATCTAGATTCTCAGACTGACTTATTTCTGTTACTGAAATTCGAACGTTTCCTGTCGTGAAAACTCCATCTGAATTCAAGGCAGCAATTCCCATTTCAACCCGTTTCTTTGCTGCATTGATCGCGCTCTGTCAGTTGAGCGCTGACTTAGTCTTCGTTTGTCGACTGAAACCTTAAAATCGACCAAAACCTTCCCTTAAATTCTCTCTTCAGGTCTGAGCAGCGCGATCCAATGACAGGAGAATCTTGTGATTTGACACAAGAAGGACTGGGAAATCAGGCGCTGAGAGCGGACATACAAACACAGTAACATTAGTCTAACCCAGCCGTCCCTTTAGCACACTCTCGCTGACATCTCTGCACATTGACATTTCAAACTGTGTCTCAGATTGACAGCTCCGAGGACAGGCTTTCCTCTCCTCTTGCTCTGTGCTGTGGATTCGGGGAGAATAATTGGAGTTTCCCAGCTCAGTAACTATTAAAGCCTCTGAGGCCGGCGATGCTTACAGTGTCTGTTCCCCACATTCGGGGGGCTGCAACCAATCAGAGATGTGCCTGGATTAACCCAGAACTGGTTGAAATTATGATCTTGTTCACATGCTGAATTCTATTTGATGAAATGAAGATACAGATGGTGTGCACTCAGTCATTAACCAACAAGATCCCCCCTCCATATACAGTTAACGAGTGGGGGTGGAGGGATAGACTTGGATAGAGTGAGTTCGGGCGATGATACACAGATGGCCAGACAATTTCTCAGTGGCTGAAATCCTTGCAAATTCCGGCTTTATCCAGAAAGATTCTCTTGCAGGTTCAGAAGCTGCAGTTTTGCTTCATAAATGGAAGCCATGATGTGGAAATGCCGGCTTTGGACTGAACAAAGAACAAAGAACAGTACAGCACAGGAAACAGGCCCTTCGGCCCTCCAAGCCTGTGCCGCTCCTTGGTCCAACTAGACCAATCGTTTGTATCCCTCCATTCCCAGGCTGCTCATGTGACTATCCAGGTAAGTCTTAAACGATGTCAGCGTGCCTGCCTCCACCACCCTACTTGGCAGCGCATTCCAGGCCCCCACAACCCTCTGTGTAAAAAACGTCCCTCTGATGTCTGAGTTATACTTCGCCCCTCTCAGCTTGAGCCCGTGACCCCTCGTGATCGTCACCTCCGACCTGGGAAAAAGCTTCCCACTGTTCATCCTATCTATACCCTTCATAATCTTGTATACCTCTATTAGATCTCCCCTCATTCTCCGTCTTTCCAAGGAGAACAACCCCAGTCTACCCAATCTCTCCTCATCGCTAAGACCCTCCATACCAGGCAACATCCTGGTAAACCTTCTCTGCACTCTCTCCAACGCCTCCACGTCCTTCTGGTAGTGCGGCGACCAGAACTGGACGCAGTACTCCAAATGCGGCCTAACCAGCGTTCTATACAGCTGCATCATCAGACTCCAGCTTTTATACTCTATACCCCGTCCTATAAAGGCAAGCATACCATATGCCTTCTTCACCACCTTCTCCACCTGCGTTGCCACCTTCAAGGATTTGTGGACTTGCACACCTAGGTCCCTCTTTGTTTCTATACTCCTGATGACTCTGCCATTTATTGTATAACTCCTCCCTACATTATTTCTTCCAAAATGCATCACTTCGCATTTATCCGGATTAAATTCCATCTGCCACCTCTCCGCCCAATTTTCCAGCCTATCTATATCCTGCTGTATTGCCCGACAATGCTCTTCGCTATCCGCAATTCCAGCCATCTTTGTGTCATCCGCAAACTTGCTGATTACACCAGTTACACCTTCTTCCAAATCATTTATATATATCACAAATAGCAGAGGTCCCAGTACAGAGCCCTGCGGAACACCACTGGTCACAGACCTCCAGCCGGAAAAAGACCCTTCGACCACTACCCTCTGTCTCCTATGGCCAAGCCAGTTCTCCACCCATCGAGCCACTTCTCCTTGTATCCCATGAGCCTTAAGCTTCTTAACCAACCTGCCATGTGGGACTTTGTCAAATGCCTTACTGACTGGGGTAAACACAGTAAGAAGTAAGCCACCAAAGAAATCTGTTGGACTTTAACCTGGTGTTGTGAGACTTCTTACTTCTCAATGGGCAAAAAGACAGTTTAGTTAAAGTAAAATCACAAATGGAAGGGTTGAGTGTGGTGGAAATAACCTTTTGGGGTGTGTCTATTTCAATGCCAGGCGTATTGTGGGGAAGGCATATGAGCTGACGGCGTGGATAGACACATGGAAATATGACATTATAGCCATTCGTGAAACTTGGCTACAGGAGGGGCAGGACTGGAAGCTGAATGTTCCGTGGTTCCAACGTTTCAGGCGGGATAGAGGCAGAGGGATAAAAGGTGGGGGGATGGCATTGTTGGTCAGGGAAAATGTTACAGCGGTACTCAGGCAGGATAAATTAGGGAGCTTGTCTTCAGAGGCCCTATGGGTGGA
This sequence comes from Mustelus asterias, assembly GCF_964213995.1. NCBI lineage: Eukaryota > Metazoa > Chordata > Chondrichthyes > Carcharhiniformes > Triakidae > Mustelus > Mustelus asterias. The sequence continues at coordinate 706,900 of NW_027590135.1, forward strand.
GCTGAGAAACAGGAAAGGTATGACCACATTAATGTGGTTCTATTATAGACCACACAATAGTCAGCGAGAATTGGAGGAGCAAATCAGCAGAGAGATCGCTGACAATTGCAAGAAACACAAAGTTGTGATAGTAGGGGATTTTAATTTTCCACATATACATTGGGACTCGCATGCTGTTAAAGGTTTAAACGTGGTAGAATTTGTAATATGTGTTCAGGAGAATTTTCTGCATCATTATATAGAGGTGCCAACTCGAAAGGATGCGATATTGGATCTCCGTTTGGGAAATGAGTTAGGGCAGGTGATGGATGTGAGTGTGAGGGAACACTTTGGATCCAGTGATCATAATGCCATTAGTTTCAACCTGATCATGGATAAGGATAGATCTGGTCTTCGGGTTGAAGCTGTGAACTGGAAAAATATCAAATTTGATGAAATGAGAAGGGATCTGGGAAGTGATGATTGGCACAGGCTGTTCTCTGGTAAGGATGTAAATGGAAAGTGGGAGGCCTTCAAAGGAGAAATTTTGAGAGTGCAGAGTTTGTATGTTCCTGTCAGGATGAAAGGCAAAGTAAATAGGAATAAGGAACCTTGGTTCTCGAGGGAGATTGTAACACTGATTAAGAGGAAGAGAGAGTTGTATGAAATGTGCAGGCAGCAAGGAGCAGATCAGATGCTCGAGGAGTATAAAAAGTGCAAGAAACTACTTAACAGGGAAATCAGGAGGGCTAAAAGCAGACATGAGGTTGCTTTGGCAGACAGAGTGAAGGAAAATCCAAAGAGCTTTTGTAGGTATGTTAGGAGCAAAACGATAGTGAGGGATAAAATTGGTCCTCTTGAAGACCAGAGTGGTAGACTGTGTATGGAACCACAAGAGATGGGGGATATACTAAATGGTTTTTTTGCATCCGTATTTACTGAGGAGACGGGCATGGAGTCTACGGAAATAGGACAAACAGGTAGGGAGGTCATGGAATCTTTACAGATTAAAGGGGAGGAGGTGCTTGCTGTCTTGAGGCAAATCTGAGTGGATAACTCCCCAGGACCGGACAGGGTACTCCCACGGACCTTGAGGGAAGTTAGTGTTGAACTTGCAGGGACACTGGCACACATATTTAAAATGTCAGAATTCACGCGGGAGGTGCCGGATTATTGGAGGGTGGCTCATGTTGTTCCGTTGTTTAAAAAAGGTTCCAAAAGAAATCCGGGAAATTATAGGCCAGTAAGTTTGACGTCGGTGGTGGGCAAGTTATTGGAAGGAGTGATAAGGGATAGGATCTACAAATATTTGGATAGACAGGGACTTATGAGGGAGAGTCAACATGGCTTTGTGCGTGGTAGGTCATGTTTGACCAATCTATTAGAGTTTTTCGAGGAGGTTACCAGGAAAGTGGATGAAGGGAAGGCGGTGGATGTTGTCGACCTGGATTTCAGCAAGGTCTTTGATAAGGTCCCGCATGGGAGGTTAGTTAGGAAGGTTCAGTCGCTGGGTATACATGGGGAGGTAGTAAATTGGATTAGACACTGGCTCAATGGAAGAGCCAGAGAGTAGTTGTGGAGGATTGCTTCTCTAAGTGGAGGCCTGTGACTAGTGGTGTGCCGCAGGGATTGGTGTTGAGTCCATTGTTGTTTGTCATCTATATCAATGATCTTGATGATAATGTGGTAAATTGGATCAGCAAATATGCTGATGATACAAAGATTGGAGGTGTAGTGGACAGTGAGGAAGGTTTTCAAAGCTTGCAGAGGGATTTGGACCAACTAGAAAAATGGCAAATTGAATTTAGCGCAGACAAGTGTGAGATATTGCACTTTGGAAGGACAAACCAAAGGAGAACGTACAGGGTAAATGGTAGGACTCTGAAGAGTGCAGTTGAACAGAGGGATCTGGGAATACAGGTACAGAATTCCCTAAAAGTGACGTCACAGGTGGAGAGGGTCGTAAAAAGTGCCTTCGGTACATTGGCCTCTATAAATCGGAGTATCGAGAATAAAAGTTGGAGTGTTATGGTAAGGTTATATAAGGCATTGGTGAGGCCGAATTGAGAGTATTGTGTACAGTTTTGGTCAGCTAGTTACAGGAAGGATGTAAATAAGGTTGAAAGAGTGGAGAGAAGGTTCCCAAGGATGTTGCCGGGACTTGAGAAGCTGAGTTACAGAGAGAGATTGAATAGGTTGGGACTTTATTCCCTGGAGCGTAGAAGAATGAGGGGAGATTTGATGGAGGTGTATAAGATTTTAATGGGTATAGATAGAGTGAATGCAAGCAGGCTTTTTCCACTGAGGCAAGGGAAGAAAAAAACCAGAGGGCATGGGCTATGGGTGAAAGGAGAGAAGTTTAAAGGGAATATTAGCGGGGGCCTCTTCACGCAGAGAGTGGTGGGAGTGTGGAATGAGATGCCGGATAAAGTGGTAAATCTGCACTTTTAACATTTAAGAAAAGCTTGGACGGGTTCATGGATGAGAGGGGTATGGAGGGATATGGTCCAAGTGCAGGTCAGTGGGACCAGGCAAAAAATGGTTTGCACAGACAAGAAGGGCCAAAAGGCCTGTTTCTGAGCTGTAATTTTCTATGGTTCTACGGAAGCATTGAGTATAAAAAATAGGAAGTTATGCTCAATCTTTATAAAGCTCTGCTGAACTGCGGCTGTTTTAGGATTGCACCCAGACCCGGTAACCACACTTTAGAAAGTGTGTGAGGGTCCTTAGGAGGGCGAAGAGGCGATTTACTGCTTTGGATCCTGCGATGATGGATTTTAGCGAGAAGGTTTGGCTGGATAATTCGGACTTTCTCTCTTTGCAGCTAACGGGATTGAGTGGTGATGTAAGAGACGTGTAAACAGTATAACACATTGAACTAAGGTACACAGGGGGAGGTTTCTGCATTAGCTGTGAGCAGAAGGATTCAGGGACAGGCATTGAAGATTTAACACAGGATGTCGAGGAGGCATCGGATCCCAACAACGCGGAAGGAGGCCATTCAGCCCAGACATTCTGCACCGACTCCCCGACAGATAATCCCTCCCTGTAACCACACGTAATTACACTGCTAATCCCCCTGACAATAAGGGTCAATTCAACCTGGCCAATCCACCTAATCTGCACATCGTTGGACATGCCAGTAAACCGGAACACCTGAAGGAAATCCACGCACACGAGGAGAACGTGCAAACTCCACACAGACAGGTCGCCAAGAATGTTAGTAATGAACTTCAGTTTCCTGCCGGTTAGAAACGCTGGGGATTCCCCTTCAATGTGTGCCATCTGGGAATCAGCGAAGCATCCAAAAATAGAACTGACAATAAATATAACCACGGTAGGTATTCACATGGTACTGACGTTGTGTACAGCGTTGCATCTATTGACCGCGTGGCCGAATGGATAAGGCGTCTGACTTCGGTAATCGTAGTGATGATGGTATCAGAAGATTGCAGGTTCGAGTCCTGTCGCGGTCGTTTTATGCAGAAATCTGGTCAAAGTTCCGGAAAAACGAGATATCCTTCTTCAGCTGAAAGCTCTGCATTTTCTTGCACATATTGCAGGGCGCTTTCTCAGAATGTACTTCCTTGTTGTTTTGTTCATTCAATTTTCTAATCTCATTATTTTATTCTCCTCCCAAGAAATCAATCTTATCTTTGAGATCTTCAGAAATTGTTGATGCTCCCGAATGGAGCAACAGGCTTTGCAGCAAATGGTTTAATCGAATTATGTGGAGGGAATTCTCATCTCCTCAGGAAGGGGTTTAACAATGAGCTGAATGAACTGTTTCTGTTTACAGGGATGGTAATCCAGAGGCGTGCATTAATCATTGTGAACATGGAGTAAATCCCTCCACTGGTGAAATTTAATTCATTGATTAAATCAATCTGGAATTGAAAGCTAGTATCTGTGATGGCGGCCTTGAAACTGCCGTCGATTGTTCTAAAACCTCATCTGGTTCACCAGTGCACTTTAGAGAAAGAAGTCTGCCCTACATATGACTCCAGACCCAGAGCAATGAGGGTGACTTTTACCTGCCCTCTGAAATGGCCGAACAAGCCACTCTCAGTTGATGGGCAATTAGGGAAACGCACCAAATGCTGGTCCAGCAGGCGACACCAACAGCCCATAAAAGAAGAATCATTAAGTCGAAAGAGAATGGCCTGGTAACGGATTGAGAAACTGGATCCTTCTTCTGCTGCAATAACAAGGCTGACGGGGCCTGATGCTGGGCTGTAAATTAGCGAAAGATTTTGAAAAATTTCATTTCGATAAAATAGGCCAGAGAAAGGGAGATAAGAATGTATCTCACTCTCTCATACATGTCGTTGACTGTTGGTGGTTTTAGCACAATGAGGTAACTGCTCCAGTGTATCAGAGAATCCTCAGTGTACGAGAGGAATTCTACCAGCAATGCTTCCCCGACGTCCCCCAGGTTGAAGCGATTCATTCATGCTGATGACTGGGAGCAATTTGTTAGTCATCGTTCAAAATGGCCAACGTCTCTCCCCCAAGCTGCAGCACGCTTTGAGTCACAAGATCTCAATGATGAGGCAGAATTGCGGCAGAGAAGAAAGTAACAGGAAGCTAATTCTGCGCTCCTGATCCCACTACCTCGTGTGACATCCTGTCCTATGTGTCCAAAGATCTGTGGGCCGAGAATCGCCCCGTTCACTCACATGAAGATCCACAGGAGAAACTTACGGACCTGAGTAGATGTTATCCTCGAATCGATGGACAGACAACGACAACAAATGTTTGTTACAAAGTAAATGTCAGTAAAAGCCACGTTCAATATTAGTTTTGCTAAAACTTCCCATCGCCGACAGAACATGAACAAGTATTGTGTGTTTGTCCCTCTCTCATACGTGAGCTTCGTTCTACCCGAGTGTGCTGGCATCTAGTGGCCGAAACCAGAACTTCAACAGAGGGAAGATATTCACATCAAGTTTCGATATTGCAGGAACAGGTCAAGATGAATAATTAATAATGGGATGGGATAGGACAGACCTCGTAATTTAATCAATAAATCCACTCTAAAAATCACTATTAAATTATCAGTGAATCGGCAGTGTTTGCAATTTGCTATCGTCCAGAACATTGGAGACGATTAGCACAGCTGTAATGAATGGAAATCTGGAAAAGTGTTGGAGGGAGAATGGATTTCAGAGACAAACAGATAACGTTACATGAAATAGTCTGGACGGAGGGGTGTGTCGAGCAGTTTATCAAATAGAACTAATTGACCCAATTTCATTTAGGTATATTATTTATTGAATTACTCCAGATTTACAAAGTATCTCAGAGACTGGGAGATAACTAATAACTCCCCACTCACATTGTGAACAAAAGACAGAGTCATACAGAATGAACCATTCACTCATACACACCCACAGTGACTGACAGATAGACAATGAATTCCACACTCAAATCCTGCACCACACACCAAGTGACACAGAATGACTCCTACACCCATACACATAGAATAGTTGCAGCACAGGAAAATATCATTCAGACCTTTGTGTCTGGGAGTTGTCTTTCAATAGAAGCTCAGCTATCCCAGTCCACAGCATGAAAGCATAGGAGCAGTATTTGCAGGAGACACAATACATCTAGGAAAGTAAGTTGTGAAGAGGACAGAAGGAGCATGCAGCTAGTTATAGACAAGTTCTGTACATCGATAGAAACCTGGCAACTGGAATATAATGTGAAGTTATTTTTTTTGGCAGAAGGAGTACAAAATCAGATTATTACTCAAATATAGAACGGCTGTGGAATTCGAAGTTGCAGAGGGATCTCGGTGTTCTAGTGCATGAGGCGCAAATAATTAGTATGCAGGTACAGCAAGTAATAAAGAAGGTTAATGGAATGTTTGCTTTATTACAAGCAATTGACCATGAAATAAACGAATATTATGCTTCGGCTGTACAGGTCATTTGTGAAGTATCTCGACCATTGTCCGAAATTTGGGTATCCATATTCAATGAAGGATGTAATTGCGTTTGAAACGGTCCAGAAAAGATTTACTAGTTTGATAACTGAATGGTTAGACAGTGCAGACGAGATTTACGAGGCTGAAAGTTAACGCAAACTGGTTGAATGGGAGGTAACTTGCTCGATGTACATCAGATCTTGAATGACCTTCACAAGGTGCACGTGAAAAGGACACAGAAATCATAGAAACCCGACAGTGCAGAAGGAGGCCATTCGGCCCATCGAGTCTGCACCGACCACAATCCCACCCAGGCCCGACCCCCACATATTTACCCACTAATCCCTCTAACTTACGCATCTCAGGACTCTAAGGGGCAATTTTTAACCTGGCCAATCAACCGAACCCGCACATCATTGGACTGTGGGTGGAAACCGGAGGAAACCCACGCAGACACGAGGAGAATGTGCAAACTCCACACAGACAGTGACCCGAGCCGGGAATCGAACTCGGGACCCTGGAGCTGTGCAGCAGCAGGGCTAACCACTGTGCTCCCGTGCCGCCCAACATCTCCAGTTCTGGATGAAACCAGAACAACAGGCACTTAAAGAAAACTGATCTTCCGCTTTCCGGGCTGAGATGAGGAGAATTTTGTTCTCTCGGACCGTTGTGCGACTTTGGAACTCTCTGACTCAGAAGGCGGTGGAGGCAGGGTAGTAAATATTTACTAAGGCAGAGATGGATAGATTCTTGTTAGGCAACATAATCAAAGGTTATCGGAGGTAACAGATCAGCCATGATTTTATTGAATGGCGGGGCAGGCTCGTGGGGCCGAATGGCCTACTTCTGATCCTGTTTCCTGTGTTCTGGTGTGTGTATCCTAATTGTTAATTTCCCCTGAACTGGATTGCTGAAACGCACTAATACTCACGGTTCAATGGGAGAACCAGAGTAATACCAAAATGTGGAAAAAATAAAACAAAACCGTGGGATTGCCAACTCTGTCAGACTGTATGGCTTCTTCTCGAGACGTATTCTCTGCAATGATTTCTCAAGAGATCAGCTCTGCCCCCGCTTTTGTTCATTGTCGCCATCTCCATTGCGAAGAACTTTCTTTTTAAATTGTGTCTGGGATCGTGCGGGGTTTGAAGCCGAGACCTCCCGCATTGTAATGTTATTGCCCTCAGCAAGAATCACGCCCTCTGGCCAGTGAGGTGAGCCAGTCGCGACATCAAGGCCCACTGAAAACATATTTTCATTGTCTCCCTCAGCTTATCAACCATCTTTTCGCAACGTAATTGTACAATCAGAAATGTTAATGAACAATGGACAAGATGCTGGAAAATCTTCCGGATCTGATAGCATTTGTAAGGAGAGAAAAGAGGTGACGTTTCGTGTCCAGCTGACCCTTTATCAGAGCTAAAAGGCATAAAAAGTGGGAGTTATTTATACTGTAGGGCGAGGGAATGAGTCATAGAAGGTGACCTGCTGGGATGGAAATTTCCTCTATTTTGCAGCAGCTACATTTCCAACATATTCCATCTGGCTGGACATTCAGGAGCGATGGTGAGGGTGACCTTCTTCCCCAAAAATTCATGGATCGAAAATCAAATGGATGGAGGCCTTTTTCCAAACTCCTGGGTGGCTGAGGAAATGGCCGAGCGGGTTTAGCGATGGTCTACACGGGTGAGTTTAATACTCACTCTCATCATTATTCTACGGAACTTTTAACAAATAGCTTCTCTGTATTTGAACACATGCAGCTGTGATCTTCCACACTTTGCTCATGTCGGTTCTTCACAACAATCTTTGAACTGATGTGATGGGAATTTCTTTCGCTGAGAGAAACTACAATCCAAACATTGAACATCTGGTTGAATTTTCAGGGTCTAAGACAAAAAGGATCACATTTCCCCGTGAACCTGCTGTGTTTTTCTTCAATTTTCCATTGTTATGACATAGTCTGTAAAGACAGCTAGTGAGCAGAAGTGTATTGGCTGAGCAGACCGCTTGCCAGCGGCTCGTTGGTCTAGAGGTATGATTCTCGCTTCGGGGATTTCGTTGTATGATCATGCGAGAGGTCCCGGGTTCAATTCCCGGACGAGCCCTCGCTTGCTGCCAGTTTAAGTCCCAAATGCTGGTTGTTTATCTGAACAAAATACGTTGCGTTTTAGATGGCGGGATTTACAAATCTCGACTTCAGGTTTGAAATCCTGCAACACCTCGCGACAAGTTTATCAATGCTGCACATGGAGAAAATGAAAAGTTTTCAAGAATGTTCACCCACGTAACCAGACTGGAAACTTATCCCAATAAATCAATCAGGGCTGTCCATTGCTTATCGCGTCAGGGATTCTTGCATCGTGTGTTCTATTGTATTTTAGTCAGAAAGAAATTGCAGTCTGACAAAGCTGGGGGGTCACAGTTTGATTTTGAATTGATTATATTTTAACTATGCTCCAGGCGTTTCACTGAGCAGGAATGGATCTTTGTGATGCTGTTCGGCATTCCACTCCAGAGGCAATTAACTCAGTGAAGAGGAGATTTGGAGGGGCTGTCCGTATTTGATTCGACACCAGGACCGGGTGACATGCATCGAAGGATATTGAAGGAAAGGAGCTGTAATTGCGAAGAAATTGAAAATAACTTTCCAACTTCGGATTTAGTAAGGTAACAATGTTTTCAACTAACTATCTTGAGTACTTTGAAGTGGTAACCGAGAGTGTTGATGAGGGTAATGCTGTTCATGCGGTTTACATAAACTTCCGAAAGCATGGAAATTTTTAATACAGCAGATTAAATTAAATGTATCAAAATGTGAATTGATCTGTTTTGAAGGAAGAACCCAGATTCAAAACATAAAATACATGGTACAATTCTAAAGGGGCAAACAAGTACATACATCTCCCAAGTTGACAGGGGTTGGCATAGAGGTTTGCAGCATGGAAACAGCCCTTTGACTCAACTTGTCCATGCCGCCCTTTTTTAACGACTAAGCTAGTCCCAATTGCCTGCGTTTGGCCCATATCCCTCGATAACCATCTTACTCATGTAACTGTCTAAAAGGCAAAATTGTCCCCGCCTCTATGACTACCTCTGGCAGCATTTTCCAGACACGCACCACCCTCTGTGTGAAAGAATTGCCCCGCTGCACCCTTTTGTATCTCACCTGAAACCTATGTCCTCTAGTTTTAGACTCCCCTACCTTTGGGAAAAGATATTGACTATCTAGTTAATCAATGCCACTCATTATTTTGTAGACCTCAATGAGATCACCCCTGCGCTCTAAATTAAAAAGACACAGTGTATCCAGCTTCTCCTTGTAACTCAAACCATCAAGTCCTGGTAGTATTCTAGTAAATCTTTTCTGCACTCCTATTTTAATAATATCCTTTCGATAATAGGGTGACCAGAACTGTACACAGGATGGTGAGGAGAGTGATTATAATAATTCAGACGGTGCCCTGCTTTTTATTAATGTGGCACAGAGTATAAAAGTACAGATACTAAGTTAAGCCTGCATTTAAATTGAGTTCGGTTTCAAGTGGGTATTGCTTCCATTTTCTGGAGAACAAATTTAAAAAAACAATATAAAAGATTTCAGAAGGTAGCAGAAATGTTTCACCGGAATAGTTCAATTGATGAAGAACTTTAGTTATTGAGAATGGTTGGTTACACTGCGACTTCTCTACTCGGAGAAGGGAAGGTTCAGAGGAGAATTGGGAAAAAAACGTGCAAATCCTCATAGGTCTGGTCTGAAGATTGATACAAATTTGTTCTCATTGTTAGTAGACTCGAGACCCAGAGGGCAGATATTGGAAGTAATTGTCAAAATAAGCAGCAGCAGCATCAAGGGAATGCTGCCTGAGAGAGAGTCACGGCAGGTTCACTTGAATTCGATTATTATTCGAAAGGAAAATATGCAGGGTAACAGTTAACCGACAAGGCAGTGAGACCAGAGGCCCGCTGAGAGCTAGCAGAGACAGATAAGGCTGAATGGCCTCCCTTTAAGTTGTTTTATTTTTTAAACAGTATTTGGGCGCCGCAGGACAGGTTTCATTTATTGACCATCCCTAGCTGTACTTGAGAATGTGGTGGTGCGTTTGAATCTCTGCAGTCCCTGGGGTGTAGACATACTTGCAGTGTTGATCGGGAGGGAATTCCTGGGTATTGAACTAGTGACAGTGTAGGACGGTGATATGCTTCCAAATCAGGATGGTGAGTAACTTGGAGGGGAACATTTGGGTGGAGGTGTTCCCAGGCATCTGCTCCTTTTGTTCTTCTCGATGGTCACAATCGTGGGTTTAGAAGCTGGTGTTTAAGAGTTAGGAGACTGGATCAGGTAGTAATTCCACTGACAAATTAAAGATCTTTTACAGCAAGATATTTGTTTAAGTCACAGTTTAAAACCAACTCTAACAAATGAAGCAACTTAACTATTAACAATTGAACAATATTTAAAGAAGAAAGCAAACAACTAGAATGACTAATTTTCATTGTTTTAGACCCAAATAAGCAACGTTCCTCTTAAAAGTATAAAATTATACGTTCCAAACAATTAGCACCCACAAATATATTTGGTGAAATTATTTTAGAGTGTTTTGAAGCTTCAAGAGAGTAATTGGTTTTCGGAGCATCTTGTAGAAAATCTCTACCTTCAAAAGCATGATGAAGGAACTGCAGAAAATCCTTATTAGTCAGGAAATTGTATTGTAGGAACCGCTGGGATTAAAACACGATAAATCCCTAGGGCCTGATGCTCTGCATCCCAGAGTACTTAAGGACGTGGCCATAGAAATGGTGGATGCATTGGTGATCATTTCCCGTTTTGTATCGACTCTGGAAGAGGTCCAATGGATTGGAGGTTCGCTAATGTAACTCCCCATCCCCATATGGGAATTTCTGACGCCGTGGAACAGAAAGTTCAAAAGTTCAGCAATTGGACAGTGATTGCATTTCAATAAATACTTTATTATCAGTGAAATGTTTTGGGACGTCCTGTGGTTGTGAAAGGAGCTACAGAATTTCCAGTGGACCTCCGAAAGGACACAGAAAGGTTCGTGCAATGGGATGTCATGTGGCAGATGAAGAACAAAGTGATTAATTTTGTTGGGAAGAACAAAAAGAGGCAATATAAAATAAAGGGTATAATTCCAAAAGAGGATGCAGGAACAGCGGGAATATTGTGGACGTGTACATAAATCGTTGAAGGTGACAGGACAGTATTTAAGAGCCGTTAATAAAGCTTAAAGTATCATTGGCTTTCTAACTGAAAGCAAGACGTTAATACAAATTTACAGTGAAGAAAATGCAGATGTACTATTAAATAGCAAATTTGCTCTTCTGAGCCTTGCCCCTCGCCTGAGGTGTGGTAATCATTAAGCTAAATCTTCACCAGTAAGCTCTCCCTGTTGAGAGGGGGAACAGCGGATGGTCATTTGGGACTAAGCTGACTTTAGCTTTATATCTGGGACATCTTCAGTAAGAAGTCTCACAACACCAGGTTAAAGTCCAACGGGTTTATTTGGAATTTATTGTGTCAACTCACCTGTTGAAGGAGCAGCGCTCCGACAGCTTATGATTCCAAATAAAACCGTTGGACTTTAACCTGATGTTGTGAGACTTCTTAATATGCCCACGCCTGCCCAATGCCGGCATCGCCACATCAGGGTCATAGTTAAACTGCGTTTTTCATTATCTGCTGCTGTGTGGGAGTTGGGATCTTTCTCATTCTGTCTGTGGAATTGTGCGTGCACAAGCGATTTGGTCTGACCGTCAGCTCCCGGAACTGTAAATTAGTTGGAATTCATTCTGTATTTGCAAGCTCTGGGATTGTGAACGAGTTGATGTCTCTCGTCATTTTGAATCTCCGATATATTTTTTTCAGCGTCGCTGACTGGGCCAACCTTTTTTTGTGTGTTCACTCATGGCATCATGGTCCGAGTACAGTTGAGAGTCAACCACATTGCTGTGGCTCTGGAGTCGCATGTAGGCCAGACTGGGCAAGAACGGAAGATTTCGCTTTCTGAAGGGCATTGGTGAACCAAATGGTTATTCCGATAATCGACAATGCATGAAAGCATAAATAGATTCTTGATTGCAGACATTTTGCATTGAATTCAAATTCCAGCTGCCGTGATGGGATTTGAGCACGGATCCCCACTGAAATTAGTTGAGTTTCGGGATCAATATTCCAGCGATAATACCACAAAGACGTCGCCTCCAAATTTCCCTCCAACTGAGTGGCTTGCTATGCCACCTTTGAGGGCAGCTGAGAGTCAATAACATTGCTGTTGGTCGGGAGTCACATTCAGGCCAGACCTAAAGGACATCAGTTTATCAGTTGTTGTTTTTTTCTACGACAATCGATTCAAGGTAATTAATTCCAGACACTTTTATTGATGTCGAATTTCACCATCTGCCGTGGCGGTGGATGTGTCAGTGTTTATGTGAGTGTGCGTGTGAGGGAGAGGTTAACTCATTTTCATTCTGCTTGTGAGTGTGGATTAATCCCCTATATTCTCTCACAAACATTGTGATCCCTTTGCACCGATGAATTCTTATTAAAAAATACTTGTACCCTTGTGACCCTGATGGGCGGATGGGAGGTGTGGTGAGGTTTGAAGGCAATGCCGCAGGGTGCTGAGTGTAAAACAACCGATTTTAAAGCATGTGTGTAGGAAAGTGAAGAGTGACCTTGTCTGTGAGAAGATCACAGAAAAGCTGTATCTGGAGCTGCGTCCAAGAGACAAGTTTTGGTTGTCAGCAAATGAACTCCTGTAATGAAAGCACAAAATCAAAAAGAGGAAATGTTGGAAATGTTCAGCAGCTCCGAAAGCAGCTGTGGAGAGATATTCCTGTCGCAAGGATGTAACTCTACAATTGAATATTTCATGTTACTCAGATCTGACACTCTAAACACCTTCATGTGAGGAACAGGTAGGGCGGGAATTGGGTCTTTGTTGATTTGGGCAAACAGGACAACGCAGCAATGAGAAACCGCTCACCCCCCGGCGGCTTGGTGAAGGATAGGACTCAGATACGGGCCTCTGGCTGGGATTGACAAATGGAAAAATACACATCGAGTTTTAAAAGTAATAACAATCAAGATGGAATTCAAATCGATTTGTGCAGAGGTTTTCCCCGAGCTCCACTGTAGTCAGGATGGCCGAGCGGTCGAAGGCGCTGCGTTTAGGTCGCAGGCTCTTCTGGAGACGTTCAAATCCCACTACTGACAGTGATCTTTTCCGTCGCGAGGGACCTTCTAAACCCAAGGCATCTCTCCCCTCGCTGCACATGGGCAGCAGATGCAGAGAAACAACGACGACCTGCAAGGTCCACTCCATCCTGACTTGGAAATATATCGCCTTTGCTGTGGCTCGTTCGCAATCCTACAACTCCCTCCCAAACAGCAGTGTATATGCACATACACCACATGGACTGCAGTGGCTCAAGAATGAGTTCATCGCCAATTACGGAGAAGTATTTAAATTGAACAATAAATGCTTCCCGGGCCAGTGACACACATATCCCGTATGAATTAAGTATTTAAAAAAATCAACTTTCGAGCAGTAAACGATATGTGTGAATCAAATCCTGAACACGGCTACTTTTATACCAGATGTGTGTCTGAAAACAGTAAATGGAACCAGCTCACGATAAACCGCTCAATGTTTAGCGGAAGAGTTTCACTGAGTGATGTGTCTGATTCCCTCTGATGTGCTTGTTCAATGTCGGGAAAGGCAGATTTGAAATGTTTACAGGGAAATCGGTGCAGTCTCGATGGCCCACTGTGGGATTCAATTATTTTCTTTCATGAATCTATCCGAGATCCCATAGCATCTGGGGAGAGAGAAACGGTCGTTCCCGTGAAAGGTCTGCATCTGAAATGTGAACTACCCCTATTTTCTCAGATACGTTCCAGATCTGGCAGTATCTCTTTTTTCACAAACACCACCAGATCTGGAGCGTTTTTCCAGCATTCTGCTGTACCGGGAGTAGCAGTATCAGGCTCGGCAGCTGAGTTGGTTAAAGCCCATGTCTCGTAACAGGTAAATCCTGGTTTCAGGGACACGAGCAGTGCCTTGATTACTTTCACGTGATCTTTCAAGTGTTCATTGCAATTGCTCAAGTTACAATGTCCCTTTCTTGCTAGTCAATATTGTATTTCCCTTTACAGTGGATGATCTACAAAGATGAAACAAACACAGATTTCAAGACTCACCACCAATATCTCGACTGTTCATTGATACGATTCCGTTATTTTCATCATTTTTCGGTCAAAAAAATATTCTGCAATAAACCCAATGCTGTAAATTCTACAAACAGTTTTCCATTATTTTTCCCTCAGGGAATTTCTAACACAGTCAAATGGCCTTAGAATCACACAATCCCGACAGTGCTGAAGGAGACCATTCTGCCCATCGAGCCTGTCCCGACTGTGCGACAGAGAATCGCACACAGGACCTTTCCACCCCGCTAATCTACCGATACAAACACCTTGGGGACCAAGAGGCAATCTAGCATGGCGAATCCACCCAACCTGCTCATCTTTGGACTGTGGGAGGAAACCGGAGCACTCGGTTTCCTGGGATAACTTGCCTGGGTGAATGCAGCTTGAACAGCACTCCGGTTTGGCACCATCCAGGACAAAGCATCCCACTTCATTCGCTTCCCATGCACAAAAATTCATTCCGTCTACTACCAACACACAACGGCAGCGGTTGGCACCATCTCCAAGATGAACTGCACAACTCAGCAAGGCTCCTTTGCCAGCACCTTCCAAACCCACGACCACCACAGGCGAGAAGGACAAGCGCAGCAGACACAACAGAATAACAACACCAGGTTGAAAGCCATTGATATTTAGTTATTGATTGTAGTTATTTATAAGTTGTTGTTGTTCCGTGTGTGCTCTTTAATCTTCTTCATCTTCCAAAGGAAGCGAAATATCGAATTGAAAAATTGCTATTTTTAACCCAACCAGCGAATTTTGTGTCAATCTTGAAAGCTGGGGTTTGCGATTTCTTCTCGAGTCAGTGGTTTCCCTGGGAGCCGTGTGAACAGAAACAGGAGGGAGAGATGGCAGAGCAGGAAATGTCGGAGCCAAAGCGAAATCATATCAATGAAGGAGCAAACTGATTGTTACTCATCTGATCCAAAACCCGACTCTAGATGGATTCGAACCCACAACCTTGGAATGGTTAACATGCCATATTTTAGAAGTGCAACGCGCTATCCATTGCGCCACAGAGCTGCGTGCCAGAAATTTACTTTACAGTTCCATACATGGATTCTTGACAATGTAGAAACGACAGGTTAGTTCACAACTCTCGTAGTTAAAATGCCAAAAACTGCTTAGAGGAACTTTATTGATTGCAAGTCAACTTGGGGCATCTTACGTCTGTTAAAACGGCTGTGGAAATACAAACCTTTGCGTCCTATATACAGGAAATCTGGCCATCACAGAATGATCCTCCCTCTCTCTCTTCCTAATTCTCCTGTACAGCTTGGAGACTAATCTCGCGGGTTTGATACTCGGGAGACACATTCTACTCTATCTGTCACAGGGGTGATCAGAACCTGTTCCCAGTTCCAGGGAAACAGCTGCACAGAACACAACGCAAAACTGGAAGCTGGAAATCTGAAACAAAAACAGAAAATGCTGGACAAGCTCACCAGCTGAGGCAACATTTTTGATTAATGGAGATTTCCATAAAACCAGCTCCTGAAGCACAGCACAGCTGCACAGTTTAAAGTTTCCTTTCATCGACAATGGATGCTCCATTCTATGATTTTGAACAATTCAAATTGATAATGCGCATTGTTATTCTCGTCGCCACAGCCTGAAAATCACTTCAGGCATTGATGTTACCCTTGGATTTTAACTTTGTTAATCCATTCTCTATTTTTTTAAAGCTACTATTGAAACTGTATCCATGATCCGCTCAGTTCTTTGTGAATGAGAAGGAGAATTGAAGATATATTTGGATAACTTTCCTTTGACTAAATTTGTACAAAAGCATAAAGGAGGGAATCACACACAACACGTCATGAAACTCGCCCGTTGAACATTGAAAGGTAACAGTGTTCTATTTATTCATTTATTATTAATGGAGAAAAGAAAAGTTGGAACAGTTGCAATCTGGTTTATGTAACTGAGCAAGGTGAAACACAATGGGGACTGGGCAGGATAAGCATGGGCAGTGCACATAGTGAAGGTGCGACGTTGACTGACTTGTCAGACGGAGCAGGGAGTCGTTGCAGAGTGAAGGTACATAGGAAAGTGGGAGTGCTAAATGTTTAATGATCACTGTACAAGTAGACGGTGAAATGCAGACTTCAGGCTGGATATTCAATGGGTTCTGAGATGGGTGAATAGATGCGTCATCTTGGCATGGTAAAGGTGCAATACGGATTAGGAACGCTAAATGTTTTTATGTAAAATATAAATTGTTTTATATCGCCTCTCCTTAATCTTCAGACGAAAATGTATCACTTCACACTTCCTTACATTAATTGAGTTGCATATGTCACATGTCTGTACATTCTACCAGCCTGTCCATATCTTCTTGAAGATTATCAATATGTTTCTCACTAACGTTCATAATATGTTCACGTTTTGCACCACTGACAAATTTTGAGATTGAAACCTGGACAGCCAGATATCGGTCAGTAATATATCTCAAGAAAAGCAAGTTTCTCTCTCTATACTATCCCCAATCAGAACTAGGTAAAACTTGGTGTAATATTTGCTTTAATAGGTTTGTACTAATAATTAAACCTTGTATAATGAAATTCTAACTATGCTAAACAACAATGATTCAAAATGCCACTTGGTGGAAAAGAAAATACTTCTTGGAACTAATACTTTCACTTCAAAAGGACTTAAAAAGCATAGCATTGCTGATTTATCGGTATCTAAATGATGAATACAAAGGACAGCAGTGGTTTCCCTTGGAGCCGAGTAAACAGAAACAGCATGGAGAGATGGCAGAGCAGGAAATGTCGGTGCCAAAGCTGAATCACATCAATGAAGCAGCAAACTGTTTGTGACTAATCTGATCCAAAATCCGACTCTGGTGGGACTCAAACCTCCAAATTTGAATGGCTAACGTGCCATCATTTAGAAGTCTAACTCGCTATCCATTGCGCCACTGGTAGATTCCGAATTGATGCGGCCAATACATTTAGTATTTCGAAATTCCCCCGTCCCAGGTTCAATGCAATGTGAACATTTCCTGTCTGTTGTATCCCTCTCTGATGTCTGAACTTCAGTCTACCAGAGGGTGCTGACATCTCCTGGCCGCAACGCAGAACTGCAGTAGAGCGGAAATAAATCACATTAACTGTCGCTGTTGCAGAGACAGGTCAAACAGGAATTAATGATTGGATGTCAGCACTAAATCCATTAGAAAATTCAATATTAAAGTACTTTCCCATATAGTCAATATAACTTGCAATTTGCTATTATCTGGAGCAGTTGAGTCGACTAGCATCGATGTACTAAAGGGAAATCTAGCTAATGAGACGATGGAGAACGAATTTCAGAGATAAGTAGATGATGTTACATTGAGGATTTTGAGTAGAGGATCGTGTGGAATCATGTACTAGTTAGAACAAAAGGCCCGGTTTCAATTAGGTATCTTCCGGGTAGAATGTGTACAGATTTGCAAAGTCCCTAAGATATATTTATCAAGAATATCACACACATATGTCGCACCAGACACAGAGCGATACAGAATGAATCTAATATTCATACATCTAGAATCTTAGAATGGATACAACAAAGAGAGGGAGACCATTCGGCCCTTTGTCTGTGTGCTGCTCTGTGCAAGAACAACTTAGCTCATCCCTTTCCCAGTCCTTCTCTCATAAACCTGCAAATCCTTTCACTTCAGGATCTGAACCCATTCCCCTTTGAAAGCCCTGAATTGATGCTGCCTCTACCACCCTCCCAGGCAGTGCATTCTAGGTCCTAAACACTCAGCACATTAACACCCATTCTTTTCTCCTCTGCCAATGGAAACAGTATTTTTTCATCTACTCTCCTTAGCCTGCACCCACAAACCCACCACCTCTACCGTCTCGAAGGACAGCGGCAGCAGATACAGGCGAGCACCAGCACTGCAATCTCCCCCCTCGCCCACCAAGCCCCGCCCCGCCCCCCCTCCCCCCCCCCCCCCACCACACCCCCGCCCCCAATCCACTCACTTTCCACCTTGGAAATACACCGCGGCTCCTTCACGGTCGCCGTGGCAAAATCCTGAAACACTGTTAGACTAACAGCACTGTGGCTGTACCGACACCTCAGGGACGAAGCAGTTCAAGAGAGCAGCAAACCACCACCTTCGTAAGGTCAGTTAGGGATTGGCAATGAATTCTGGCCTCGTCAGTGATGCGCACCTCTCGAAATGAATAAATAAATAAAAACTCGTAACTGCAACCGGAGACGGACAGATACAGAACAAATCTCACTCACATGCATCTCTTGGATACAATATGAATTCCCCAATCACATTCGCTAACAGAGGGTAAAAGACAGTCATTATCCAGTTGCAGTTTAACCAGAGTTTTATACAAGAACAGAGAAGATCTTAACACAACATGCAACAATTTAACCCAATATGGAACATCATGAGACCAGATAAGTAACTTTTGCTGAACAGAAAACATCTTCACGGAGAACATTTTGACACAACAGGGAACACGTTTACAGAGTCGGGCATATACTAACAGAATATTAAAGAAATATTGACACCAGATGGATCAAATTGGCACAGCCGGAAACACATTTACAGTATCAAGGAGACATTTTACACAGCAGCAGAAAACACCTCTCAACAACAGAGAGCACATTTGCACAGCAGGAAATATTTTTACAAACATGCATTTGCAACAGAAAATCCCTTTAAAAATCAATGATGGATTCTGCAATTCCTTGTCTTGCCGTTTTCCCAGCACCTTTGTCTGTCGTTATATGTGTCCAAGCAGTCTCTTGCTGCTATTGTGTGTTTGTCTCTGTCTATTGTATTCTCGGTGTGATGCAGTGATGCCTCCTCGCACTGGTGTTCCTGTTAAACGATACAGGAATGAAAGTCTGTCTTGCTACATTGATAAGCAGCAGAGACACTTTTTGCTGTAGCAGAGTGGCGCAGCGGAAGCGTGCTGGGCCCATAACCCAGAGGTCGATGGATCGAAACCATCCTCTGCTACTCCTATTCACGCTGGTGATATGACAACTGGCAAGCAGTTATGATTTTTACGTGGAGAAGACAGGTATTTGGCTTATCTTTCCCGCGAAAAACCTCGATCTGGAGTAAATCACTTTTATATGCAACCAGAGTTTGACACAAGAAGAGGGAACATCTTAACACAACTCGCAAAAATTTACTGACAAAAACACCTTCACGGAGAATCTTTTTACACAACAGGGAGCACGTTTGCAAGAGAAGGGGACATATTAACAGAAGAAACAAATATTTACCGAGCCGGAAACACAACAACAGGGAAGCATTTTACACAACAGCAGAAAAATAAAACTCTCAACAACATTTGAGACAGTTATCTGGGTAAGATTGGTCTGGAGGGATATTGGCCAAACGCGGGTTATTGGGAGTAGCTCCGAAGTCAAAGAAAACTGGGCGGCATGGACACTTTGGGCCGAAGGGCCTGTTTCCATGCTGTAACCCTCTAAATCGTAGAGCACAGCAGGAAATATATTTATAAACAGTGAAACACTTTGCACAACAACACTGAACATGTTTGAACAGCAGAGAGGACAGCGACACATCAGGAAATATTTTTACAAGCATATATTTGCAACTGAAAATTAATTTAAAACATCAGATTCCGTGTCCTGTCGGTTTCGCGGCACCTTTGTCTGTCGTTACACGTGTACAAACAGTCTCTTTTGCTGCTTCTGTGCGTGTCTTTCTCTGTCCATTGCATTCTTGGTATTCTGCAGTAGAATTGTGTGGCCAGACTGAACCTCCCTGACAATCGTGGTGGTGTTAAACAAGAATGTGGAAGTGAATATATGAATGGCTACAGTGATAGACAGCAGGGGGGTGCTGGCTTGGCCATCGCAAAGTGGCGCAGCGGACGTGTGCTGGACTGATAATTCAGAGGTTGCTGCTTCGAAGAAATCCTCTACTACTTTCTGTTAGCGATCATAACAAAACTACTTCACAGCAATTCTGCAACTTTTTCGTGGAATGTGCAGGCATTTACATTGGATCCTCTTTTCTGTATTCACCCTCAAACTGCAGTAAATCGCATTGATCTGCACACAAGCTGTCGATGCTGTGAACATGCACCAGGGTATATCAGTGACAGAGGTAATGGTGTGCAGGGCACAATTTTAGAATTTGTGGATGATCTGAAAGTTGGAACCATTGTGACCTATGAGGAGGATAATGTCAAACTTCAAAAAGGGCATCGACAAGTTGACAGAATGAGTGGACAGGTTGCAGATGAAATTCAAAGCTGAGAATTGTGAAGTGATTCATTCTGATAGGAAGATGATAGAGAGACAATGAAAAGTAAAAGGAAAACAGTTCCAAGTTTTCGAATCCATTTCATTAGTGAGGTTTCTCAGTCCTACAACTCTACATGAGGTGCAACAGTAAAACTCGAAAATAAAAGAAAATTATTACGGATGCTGTAATCTCAAAGCAAAAGAGAAAATGCTGGAAAATCTCTGCAGGTCTGGCAGCATCTGTAAAGAGTAAAATGAGCTGATCTTTCGAGTCCAGGTGACCCTTTGAGAAAGGGCCATCTGGACTTGTTTACTGCTAACTGATAACTTCCTTAAAGTCAATAATAATCCATTCAAAATATCAGAATATGTATTTTACAATCATAATCACACGTTTGAGTCAATTACTGCATCTCATATTTGTAAATTGCCTTTTGTTAGTTCATTAACATATTTAAAAAGTCATTTAACTGAATGCTGGTAGTTTTATCAATGCCTTAATGTCGACTGCTTTGAAAATCTTACCACCCCCTGAGGGATTCCACTTACAGGTATTAAATATCATGAGACCTCTGGACTGAGTGGATCGGGACAAACCGTTCCCACTAGTGGGATGATGAAGAACGAGAGAGAACAGGTTCAGCATCATTAGCAAAGGAAGGAATAGGAATACGAGGAAAATATTTTTCACACAGCGAGTGCTTAATGTGTGGAATGCACTGCCGGAGAGTGTGGTGGAGGCGGATTCGATTGAAGTGTTCAAAAGGAATCAGACTGTTACCTGAAAAGGAAGAATGTGCAGCGTTACAGGGAGAAGGCGGAGATGTTCATTTTCTTTCACAACTTCTTACATAACTTCTTGTTCATCACTCATCACTGAATCGAATTTGAATTGTTGTCTTGTCGTTACTAATCATGGAGAAGTGCAGCAATGATTATATGGCAAGAGAGCTGGTGTGAGTCATGAGTCTAATGGGAGAGTTAAAAAAAGAACAACTATGTGCCTAAAAGAAGGTGAGGATGGCAGGGAAACGAAATCTGAAATAAAAACAGAAAATGCCAGAAACCTCAGCAGGTCTGGCAGCATCTACGGAGAGAGAAACATAGTGAATACTTCGACACTGTATGACTCTTCTTCAGAGTTGAAGAGAGGCTGAAATGTGACGGATTTTAAAATGTTGAAGGGAATTCGGAGCACATTCGGGATTATTCATTGACGCTATTAGAAAAGCAAATGGCATGTCTGTTTTTATTGCAAGTGGATTGGAGTAGATAAAGAAAGGTGTATTGCTGCAATTGTCCAGGATTTTATTGAGACTACATCTGCAATACTGTGTACAGCTATGGTCTCCACATTTGAGAAGGGATAGACTTGCATTGGAGGCGGTACAGAGAAGGTTCACGAGATTGCCCCCCGGAAGGAAGAGGTTGTTCTGTGAGGAGAGGCTGAGTGAATTAAGTTGAGAGACCCTGGCGCTCAAAACAATGTGTAAACGCTGAGTCAATGCTTCCATTCCTGTCCTCTGGGCAGACAAGCGGCAGATAAAGCAAAAGTAAAGTAAACTTTAAATAAAGTTTTATATTCGTCATAAATCAGGATTCTGACTAATAAATACTGCAGTGAAGTTACAGTGAAATTCCCCCAGTCTCCATACTCCGGCTCCTGTTCGCGTCAATGCAGCTAATTAGATGAAGTTCAATGCTGAGAAGTGTGAGTTGATTCATTTTGAGAGTGTGGAGAAACAAAGGGAGAAACTCTTAAGGAAATGCAGGAACAAAGGTACCTCGGGTTTTAAGGACAAAAGTAATTGAAGTTGGCTGGGCATGTTGAGAGAGCATGTAATAAAACGAATGGCATCCTACGCTTTATTGGAGGATTGAATACATGAATAAGAACGGCAATCTGAGCTTTTAAATACACGAGATAGGCCTCACCTGGAGCACTGAGCCCAGTGCTGGGCACGACAATCAAAGAAGGTTGTGAAGACATTGGAGACGGTGCAAAGGAGATTTACATGAATGATTCCATTGATAAAGATCTGTAACTATGAAGATAGATTGGAAGTTAGGTATTTTCCATGAGGCAAATAAGTCTAAGAGGAACTGTAGAGGGACAGGGAGCATTGAGGAAACAAGCCGGGGGGCGGAGGAGGGGTGGTGGGGGCGGGGGGGGGGGCGGTGGCTGCAGAAGGACTTGGGCAGGCTCGGACAGTGGGCAGAGAAGTGGCAGATGGGATACAATGTGGAAAAGTGTGAGGTTATGCACTTTGGAAGGAGGAATGGAAGTTTCGAAATGGGGAAATGCTGAGGAAACCAGAAACACAAAGGGGCTTGGGAGTCCCAGTTCAAAATTCTATTAATGTTAATGAGCAGGTGCATTCGGCATTTAGGGGGGCAAATGCAATGTCGAGAGGGCTAGAGTACAAGAACAGAGATGTACTTCAGAGGCCGACAAAGTCTCTGGTCAGACACCATTTGGAGTATTGTGAGCAGTTTGGGACCCGTATTTAAGGAAGGATGTGCTGGCCTTGGAAGGCGTCCAAAGGAGGCTCACAAGAATAATCCCTGGACTGAAGAGCTTGTTGTATGAGGAACGGTTGAGGACTCTGCGTCTGTCCTCGGTGGAGTTCAGAAAGATGAGGGGAGATCTTATTGAAACTTACAGGATACTGCGAGGCATGGATAGCGTGGACATGGAGAGGATGTTTCCACTAGTAGGAAAAACTAGAACCAGAGGGCACAACCTCAGTCTGAAGGGATGATCCTTTAAAGCAGAGATGAGGAGGAATTTCTTCAGCGAGAAAGTGGTGAATCTGTGGAACTCTTTGCCGCAGAGGGCTGTGGAGGCGAGGTGATTACGTTTTTTTTAAGACATAGAGAGATAGGTTTTGATTAATAATGGGATCAGGGGTTAACGGGAAAAGACAGGAGAATGGGAATGAGACAAATATATGATTGAATGGCGCAACAGACTCGATGGGCAGAGTGGCCTAATTCTGCTCCTATGTCTTATGGTCTTGTATAACAGAAAGAAGAGTGGCACCGTCGTTAGCACTGCTGCCACACAATGACAGGGACCCGGGTTCAATTCAGGCCTTGGGTGACTGTTCGTAATTTTCACATTTTCTTTGTGTCCACATGGCTTTCCTCCGGGTGCCCCTGCCCCCTCCCCGCAACCGCCCCCCCCCCCCGCCCCGCCACACACGCACACACTCCATTGATAGGTTAAGTGGATTTACCGTGCTAAACGTTCCCTTATATGTCCCAGTATGTTTAGATTAGGAAGATTAACAGGGTTAATGTGTGAGGTTGCGTGGATAGGTCCGAGAATCAGTGCAGACTCAATGGACTGAATGTCCACCTTCTGCACATTAGGGATTCTGTGATAAAGGTTTTCATCTCCCCGAATTCATCAACAACCAGGCGTAAAATCTCAAAATAAGTGTCAAAATTGCACCGATCAGTGCCTAATGTACACAACTTTGGACATTATACGTACATTTAACATGGCCAATTCACCTAACCTGCACATCTTTGAATGACGGGAGTAAACTAGAGCACCTAGGAAACCCACGGGGAGAATGTGCTGATTTTGCACAGTCACCAAAGGCCATAACCAAACCAGGGTTTCTAGGGGCTGTGAGGTGGGGGAGTGGGATCAGGTAGAATGCTGTTTCAATAAGGCAGTGTGGACTTGATGGGCCAAATGGGCTGTCGTACATTGCAAAGATTCAGTGGTTTGAGAATCTAAAACATGATCGTATTTAATGGCGGAGCAGGCTGGAGGGGCCATGTGGTCCACTTCTTATCCGAGTTATTATCCAAAAAGCCGGTAATTGATTTCTGATATCAGAATTTACTCCAAATACCCTTAATGCATCAACCCTGTGCTCACTGACAAACACTGACTCGTGGTTAAGCAATGCCTCAATTATAAAATTCTTATCCATGTTTCCAAATCCTTCCATCTCCTCAGCTCTTCCTCCCTTTCATCAACTCCAGCCCAGCAATCCTCTGAAATATCTGGGCTCCTCTGATTCTGGCCTCGTGAACATCCCTGATTTGATTCACTCCACCAGCTCTCTGGGTCTCAGTTCTGGAATTCCCTCTCTAAACGCCTCTGCTTCTCACTTACGTTCCTTCCCATTCATTTATTTCCTCTTTCATTTCCCGCGGGTTTCATATTTTGCACCCTGACTTTTGCCTCTTCAATTCCCATCACCAAATAATAGTTGCACAACTATAATTCACTGAGCGATTCCACTTTAAGGATTCTTTCGCCTCCAGCTCTCTGATTTCTCATTGGTTTCAGCCCCGGATCGAATTGAAAGACGCAATGACGCTGGGCTGGGAGTGACGCTCGGCGAGTCGCGCAAGCTCGGCGCATACTGATTGGTCAGTGCGTTGCGATTGGCTAAAGAAGATGTCAATCACATTAGGGACGTGGTTTGTCAGCAGCGTGATCTGTTATTGGTTAGAAATTTAATTTTCATTTTCATTCTTTTCTTAATTCAGCCGAAGGGAGCGCACAGATTGAATAAAGTAGCTTTCAATCAGTCGGCGCATACCGTCCATTGGATAACCGTGATGCGTCAATTTCCTGTTGGCTTTCCCAGCTGCCAGTCACAGGTCGCTGGCGGAAATTTACCCTGGGTCCATCAGACACCGGACGGAGCGGCAGCAAATGTCCGGCCAGTGGCTTCAGTCTCCGGACCGGGATCCTGAGCCCGCGGCGGGGCTTCGGATGGGTAAAAGGTTTTGGCATCGAGAATTCCGTCCCGCCCGGCAATCAGTCCGCAGCTCAGGGTTTCCAATGGCGGCTTGCGATGTAAACATGTCATGCTGCATTTCCCCAGTCTCAGCAGTGACGGTCCTGCAAACCACCTGGAGTCAGACCAATCAGCACAGACACTGGGATCTTCCCGTGCTCTGTGTGTGGGGCTCAGTGCCACACCGGGTAAGAGCCCCTCACTCTGCAGAGGCCAGGGAGAGATACTGGGATCTTCGAGTGCTCTGTGTGTGGGGCTCAGTGCCATACCGGGTTCAAGCAACTCACTCTGATTAGGCCAGGTAGACATACTGGGACCTTTCAATGTTCTGTGGGAACGGCACGGTGGCACAGTGGTTCGCGCTGCTGCCTCACACAACCAGTGACCCATGTTCAATTGCGGCCCCGGGTCAATGGTCTGTGCGGAGTTTACACGTTCTCCTCGTCTCTCCGTGGGTTTCCTCTGGGTGCTCCGGTTTCCTCCCACACCAAAGATGTGTGGTTTGGGTTGATTGGCCATGCTAAATTGACCCTAGTGTTAGTGGGTTAGCAGGGTAAATATATGGGGTGAGAGGGAAAGGGCTTGAGTGGGAATTTGGTCAGAGCAGACATGATGGGTCGGATAGCCTCCTTCTGCACTGGAGGGATGCTATGATTCTGTGTTTGGGTGGGGCTTGGTTACTCATTGTTTGGTTCTAAGTACAACCTCTGTCTCTTACAGTCAATCTGGGTATCCCTGACTGTGCAGAATGGTCGTATGTCACCACACACATTGAGATGGAGGAGCTGCCGCCTAAGATGAAGATGATTGAGAACTCCAGCCTTCTCCTGACTCGTTTACTGAGGCCCAGTCGTTCTTCGTCATGTTCCCTAGGATGTCAGGTACGTTAACATCTTCGTTTGCTGTGAACACTGACCTGACAGTGGGAATGTATTGGAGTAGGATGGTGCAGTCAACCCTGTCAAAGGCATGGATAGTCTGAGAAGGATGAGGAGGGATTGTTCAGTTGGGTAAGACTGCACTCAGCTGGTTCCATTCTTCTCTTTCTGGTCATATGCAGAATATCACTTGCAATGCTTTCTCTTCCTACTCCAGTGCTGTTAACATCCAAATCCCCCAAGGATCTATCCTTGTCTCCCTCCTATTTCTCATCTTACCCCTTGGTGACATTATCTCAAAACACCGTGGTAGTTTTCAAGTGTATGCTGATAACACCCATCTCTACCTCAACATCACCTGTCACAACCAATCCCCTGTTATTAAATTATTCGACTCCTTCTCTGACCTCCAGTCCTGGCTAAGCAGAGAATTCCCCCAAGTAAATATTTGGAAAACCAAAGTTCCCACCATAAGTTCCGTTCCCAGTCACTGACACCATCTTTCCCACTGGACAATGTCTGAAACAAATCCTCATTGTTCCACTGGAGCAAGCTGAGAGGGAGTGATTGGAGGCAGCAGTGCTGGTGAGAGATTAATTGAATTGTTTATTTATTTAATTAGTCAGCTAGTGTGTGTTTTCTTTGGCCTTTACTTTTGCAGTAGTATTTTAAGTTTAAAGGGAAAACTGGAAGTGGGCTGCTAAGGAGTCTGGGAAGGGTTTTTATTTTAACTTTAAAAGTCAGTTACCTGGGAGGTTCCCCCTCATTGTTCCATTGGTGCAAGCTGAGAGGGAGTGATTGGAGGCAGCAGTGCTGGTGAGAGATAAATTGAATTGTTTATTTATTTAATTAGTCAGCTCGTGTGTGTGTTTTTTTGGCCTTTACTTTTGAAGTAGTATTTTAAGTGTAAAGGGAAAACTGGAAGTGGGCTGCTAAGGAGTCTGGGAAGGGTTTTTATTTTACCTTTAAAAGTCAGTTACCTGGGAGGTTCCCCCTCATTGTTCCATTGGAGCAAGCTGAGAGGGAGTGATTGGAGGTAGCAGTGCTGGTGAGAGATAAATTGAATTGTTTATTTATTTAATTAGTCAGCTAGTGTGTGTTTTGTTTTGGCCTTTACTTTTGCAGCAGTATTTTAAGTTCAAAGTGAAAACTGGAAGTGGGCTGCTAAGGAGTCTGGGAAGGGTTTTTTAAACGCGCAAAGTATAAACGGTAGGCTGCAGTATACAGCGGGCAGCGTCGGGAGCGGGCAGTGTAGTGCGTGGGAAGCAGAGTTTGAGCTATAAGGCTTTGGCACACAGGGCCTAGGCAGAAAGGGCGAGCAGGGATGAGTTTAATTCATTTTTGTACTTTCTTCCTGGTACTGGCAAGGTATCTAGAGGGGATGGGTGTGCAGGCTGTGCTATGTTCCTCTTGCACTATGTTTGAGGTGAGGGACGACGACAGTGTCCCTGCTGATTACACCTGTGGGAAGTGCACCAATCTGCAGCTCCTCCAAAACCGTGTTAGGGAACTGGAGCTGGAGTTGGATGAACTTAGGATCATTAGGGACGCAGAGGTGGTCATAGACAGAAGCTTTAGGAATACAGTTACTTCGAGGAATGAAAACAGATGGGTGACGGTGAGAGGGGCTGGGAGGAAGCAGTCCGTGCAGGGATCCCCGCTGGTCGTTCCCCTGAGCAACAAGTATTCCGCTTTGGATACCGTTGAGGGGGATGACATACCAGTGGTGAGCCGCAGTGAGAGGATCTCCAGCACTGTGTCCGTCTCTGTGGCTCGGGAGGGTAAGGGGCAGAGCGGGAGGGCAATAGTTATTGGGGACTCGTTAGTCAGAGGGATAGGTAGGAGGTTCTGTGGCAGCAAAAGAGACTCACGGATGGTATGTTGCCTACCGGATGCCAAGGTCCGTGACGTCTCCGACCGTGTTTTCCGGATTCTGAAGGGGGAGGGGAAACCGTCACAAGTCGTGGTACACATTGGTACCAATGACATAGGTAAGAGAAGGGACGGGGACTTAAAGCAGGAATTTCTGGAGCTGGGCTGGAAGCTGAGAGCCAAAACAAAACATGTGGTCATCTCTGGTACGTTACTGGTGCCACGTGATAGCGAGTTGAGGAACAGGGAGAGAGTGCAGTTAAACAGGTGGTTGCAGGGATGGTGTAGGAGGGAGGGTTTCAGATACGTGGATAATTGGAACACATTCTGGGGAAGGTGGGACCTGTACAAACAGGACGGGGTGAACCTGAACCAGAGGGGCACCAATATCCTAGGAGGGAAATTTGTTACGGCTCTTCAGGGGGGTTTAAACTAATTTGTCAGGGGAGTGGGAAAAGGAGTTGTAGTCCAGAAGTCAGTGAGGGTGGTGAGGTATTGGGGAAGGTATCAGGGTCAAGGGTGGGTACCGGTAGACAGGAAGGTGGGTTGAAGTGTGTCTAATTCAATGCAAGGAACATCCGGAACAAGGTAGATGAACTTGGGGCGTGGATTGGTACTTGGGACTACGATGTTGTGGCCATTACGGAGACGTGGGTAGAACAAGGACAGGAATGGTTGTTGGACGTTCCGGGGTATAGATGTTTCACTCAGTGTAGGGAAGCTGGTAAAAGCGGTGGAGGAGTGGCATTGTTAATCAAGGATAGTTTAACGGCTGCGGAAAAGCACTTCGAGGGAGGTCTGCACACTGAGGTAATATGGGCTGAAGTTAGAAATAGGAAAGGAGCGGTCACGTTACTATAGGCCCCCAAATAGTAATAGAGATGTGGAGGAAGAAATTGCTAAGCAGGTTATGGATATGTGTGGGGGTCACAGGGTAGTTGTCATGGGGGACTTTAACTTTCCAAATATTGATTGGAACCTTTGAAGGTCAAATAGTTCGGATGGGGCAGTTTTTGTGCAGTGCGTGCAGGAGGGTTTCCTGACACAATATGTGGATAGGCCGACAAGAGGTGAGGCCACATTGGATTTGGTACTGGGAAATGAACCGGGCCAAGTGTTAGATTTGGTTGTGGCAGAGCACTTTGGAGATAGTGACCACAATTCGGTGTCTTTTGTTGTTGCAATGGAGAGGGACAGGGCCGTATGGCAGGGCAAGGTTTACAATTGGGGGAGAGGTAATTATGATGCGATTAGGCAAGAATTAGGGGGCATAAGTTGGGAACAGAAACTGTCAGAGAAAGGAACACGTGAAAAGTGGAACTTTTTCAAGGAACAAATACTGGATGTCCTTGATAGGTATCTCCCTGTCAGGCAGGGAGGAAATGGCCGAGTGAGGGAACCATGGTTCACGAAAGAGGTGGAATGTCTTGTGAAAAGGAAGAGGGAAGCTTATGTATGGATGAGGAAACAAGGTTCAGATGGCTCGATGGTGGGTTACAAGTTAGCAAGGAATGAGCTGAAAAAGGGGCTTAGGAGAGCTAGGAGGGGACACGAGAAGTCCTTGGCGGCTCGGATCAAGGAAAACCCCAAGGCTTTTTCCTCTTATGTGAGGAATAAAAGAATGACCAGGGTGAGGTTAGGGCCGGTCAAGGACAGTAGTGGGAACTTGTGTATGGAGTCAGTAGAGATAGGCGACGTGATGAATGAATACTTTTCTTCAGTGTTCACGAAGGAGCGGGGCCATGTTTTTGAGGAAGAGAAGGTGTTACAGGCTAATAGGCTGGATGAAATAGATGTTCGGAGGGAGGATGTCCTGGCAGTTTTGAATAAACTGAAGTTCGATAAGTCCCCTGGGCCTGATTAAATGTATCCTAGGATTATTTGGGAGGCAAGCGATGAGATTGCAGAGCCTTTGGCTTTGATCTTTGGGTCCTCACTGTCCACGGGGATGGTGCCAGAGGACTGGAGAATGGCGAATGTTGTTCCTCTGTTTAAGAAAGGGAATAGAAAAGACCCTGGTAATTATAGACTGGTTAGTCTTACTTCGGTGGTTGGTAAATTGATGGAAAAGGTCCTTAGAGATGGGATTTACGACCATTTAGAAAGATGCGGATTAATCCGGGATAGTCAGCACGGATTCGTGAAGGGCAAGTCGTGCCTCACAAATTTGATTAAATTTTTTGAGGAGGTAACTAAGTGTGTTGATGAAGGTAGGGCAGTTGATGTCATATACATGGATTTTAGTAAGTCGTTTGATAAGGTCCCCCATGGTCGGCTTATGATGAAAGTGAGGAGGTGTGGGCTAGAGGGGAAGTTGGCCGATTGGATAGGTAACTGGCTGTCTGATCGAAGACAGAGGGTGGTGGTCGATGGAAAATTTTCGGATTGGAGGCAGGTTGCTAGCGGAGTGCCGCAGGGATCAGTGCTTGGTCCTCTGCTCTTTGTCATTTTTATTAATGACTTAGAGGAGGGGGCTGAAGGGTGGATCAGTAAATTTGCTGATGACACCAAGATTGGTGGAGCAGTGGATGAGGTGGAGGGCTGTTGTAGACTGCAAAGAGACATAGATAGGATGCAAAGCTGTGCTGAAAAATGGCAAATGGAGTTTAACCCTGATAAATGTGAGGTGATTCATTTTGGTAGGACTAATTTAAGTGTGGATTACAGGGTCAAAGGTAGGGTTCTGAAGACTGTGGAGGAACAGAGAGATCTTGGGGTTCATATCCACAGATCTCTAAAGGTTGCCACTCAAGTGGATAGAGCTGTGAAGAAGGCCTATAGTGTGTTAGCTTTTATTAACAGGGGGTTGGAGTTTAAGAACCGTGGGGTTATGCTGCAACTGTACAGGACCTTGGTGAGACCACATTTGGAATATTGTGTGCAGTTCTGGTCACCTCACAATAAGAAGGATGTGGAAGCGCTGGAAAGAGTGCAGAGGAGATTTACCAGGATGCAGCCTGGTTTGGAGGGTAGGTCTTATGAGGAAAGGTTGAGGGAGCTAGGGCTGTTCTCTCTGGAGCGGAGGAGGCTGAGGGGAGACTTAATAGAGGTTTATAAAATGATGAAGGGGATAGATAGAGTGAACGTTCAAAGACTATTTCCTCGGGTGGATGGAGCTATTACATGGGGGCATAACTATAGGGTTCGTGGTGGGAGATACAGGAAGGATATCAGAGGTAGGTTCTTTACGCAGAGAGTGGTTGGGGTGTGGAATGGACTGCCTGCAGTGATAGTGGAGTCAGACACTTTAGGAACATTTAAGCGGTTATTGGATAGGTACATGGAGCACACCAGGATGATAGGGAGTGGGATAGCTTGATCTTGGTTTCAGAGAAAGCTCGGCACAACATCGTGGGCCGAAGGGCCTGTTCTGTGCTGTACTGTTCTATGTTCTATGTTCTATGTTCTATGATCTTGGGACCTCATTGGACTCGGAAATGAGATTCTGACCACATATTGTCCCTTCACCAAGATCACCTATTTCCAGCTGTGCAACATCACGCAATGTTGATAATACTTCAACTCACCCGTACCTGAAATCCTCATCCATGCTTTTGTTACCTCGAGACTTGACAATTCAGACACACTCCTGCCCTATAGACTTCCTTCCCTAAAAAGCACTAGTAAACCAGATAGGGATTTATGACGAGCGACAATTAGATTTTTAATTGCAGATTCATATTCACACTCTGAATTCTTCCTGACAGCCATCTGAATTATTGTTCCTTGCTACAGAGTGCAGCATCACTTCCCCTCACTATACCCCTTCTACCACTACTTGAATAGCATCCGTACTGCTGTGCCAAGGTCAGTCAGCCCGTCCAACCTGCTGTCCCCGCTCTCATCCAAAGAAGCTGAAAGAACCTCGAACCTATTGGACAGTTGTAGAGGCTGACACAGCTGCCCTCTGAGTCCCCTTAGCTGCCTCAGCTGCAGTCACTCGTCCTGCCTGTGACCACTTGGCAAATCTGAAGATTCTATCACGACCTGTCAGGATTCTATCCCCTTACCAGTGTAGTATAAATCGATCCCAAGAGCTCTCACAAAGCTCCCTGGGAGGATGATGGTCCCGCTCCTGGCCAGAGGTAAACTTGTTCATGTCCCAGTTCTGCCAGAAATGGTCGCAATGCCCCAGGAATCTAAAGCCCTCCCTCTTGTACCATCCATGCAGACATGCAGTCTTCTAATCTACCTATACTCACTATTCCATCTCCCCTGAAGGTGCTGACTCTGGCTGGGTTCAGTCATACACTCACTGGTTCCACTCTCTCTCCTGAAAGTGCTGACTCTGTCTGGAACAAAGAACAATACAGCACAGGAAGAGGCCATTCGGCCCTCCGAGCCCGTGCCGCTCCCTGGTCCAAACTGGACCATTCTTTTGTATCTCTCCATTCCCACATCGTTCATGTGGCTATCTAGATAAGTCTTAAACATTCCGAGTGTGTCCGCCTCCAACAACTTGCCCGGCAGCGCATT
Source organism: Mustelus asterias (assembly GCF_964213995.1). Taxonomy (NCBI): domain Eukaryota; kingdom Metazoa; phylum Chordata; class Chondrichthyes; order Carcharhiniformes; family Triakidae; genus Mustelus; species Mustelus asterias. The sequence goes on from NW_027590135.1 coordinate 739,285, forward strand.
CCAGGCCCCCACCACCTTCTGTATAAAATACGTCCTTCTGATATCCGTGTTAAATACCTCCTCCCCCCCACCACCCCTCCGCCCCCCCCCCCCCCCCCCCCGGCCACCATCACCTTGAACCTATGACCCCTCGTGAACGTTATCACCGACCTGGGAAAAAGCATCCCACCGTTCACCCTATCTATGCCTTTCATAATTTTTACACCTCTATTAGGTCACCCCTCATCCTCCGTCTTTCCAGTGAGAACAACCCCAGTTTAGCCAATCTATTCTCATACCTAAGCCCCTCCATACCAGGCAACATCCTGGTAAACCTTCTCTGCACTCTCTCCAAAGCCTCCACGCCCTTCTGGTAGTGTGGCGACCAGAACTGGACGCAGTATTCCAAATGCGGCCGAACCAACGTTCTATACAACGGCAACATCAGACCCCAACATGTATACTCTATGCTCCGTCTTATAAAGGCAAGCATGCCATATGACTTATTCAGTACCTTCTCCACCTGTGACGTCACCTTCAAGGATCTGTGGACTTGCACACCCAGGTCCCTCTGCGTATCTACACCCTTTATGGTTCTGCCATTTATCGTATAGCTCGCCGCTACGTTAGTTCTACCAAAATGCATCACTTCGCATTCATCTGGATTGAACTCCATCTGCCATTTCTTTGCCCAAATTTTCAGTCTATCTATATCCTCTGTAGCCTCTGACAATGTTCCTCACCATCTGCAAGTCCTGCCATTTTCGTGTCGTCCGCAAACTTACTGATCACCCCAGTTACACCTTCTTCCAGATCGTTGATATAAATCACAAACAGCAGAGGTCCCAGTACAGAGCCCTGCGGAACACCACTATTCACAAGCATCCAGCCAGAACAAGACCCTCCCACTACCACCCTCTTCTGTGGTTTTCTGTGACCAAGCCATTTCCCCACCCATCTAGGCACCTCCCCCTTTATCTCATGAGATCCATCCTACCATGAGGGACTTTGTCAAACGCTTACTAAAGTGCAGATAGACGACATCCACGGCCCTTCCCTCGTCAACCATTCAAGTCACTTCTTCAAAAAACTCCACCAGGTTAGTGTGGCATGACCTCCCTCTCACAAACCATGCTGACTATCGTTAATGAGTTTATTCCTTTCTAAATGCGGATACACCCTATCTCTAAGAATCCTCTCCAATAACTTCCCGACCACGGACGTCAAGCTCACCGGCCTATAATTTCTCGGGTCATCCTTCCTGCCCTTCTTAAATAACGGGACCACATTAGCTATCCTCCAATCCTCTGGGACCTCACCTGTGTCCAGTGACGAGACAAAGATTTGCGTCAGAGGCCCAGCGATTTCATCTCTCGTCTCTCGTCTGGGTTCAGTCATACACTCACTGATTCCTCTCTCTCTCTCGAAGATGCTGCCTCTTGCTCAGTTCAGTTCTACACTCATTGGTTCCCCTCCCTTTCTCTGAGGGCAATGGCTTTGATTGGGTTCAGCTCCACACTCACTGGTTCCTCTCTCTCTTCCCCTGAAGGTGATGACTCTGGGTGGATTCTGTTCCACATTCACATGCCCCTCTCTCTCATACATATAAAGATGTTGCCTCGTCTCGAGGGTATTTGGGAGGAGGAGAGGTTGAATGAACGAGGATTGTTTTCACTGAAAAGACGGAGGCTGAGTGGTTACCTGATATAGATCATAAAAATCGTGAGAGGCATAGACAAGGTGAATAGTAACATACTTTCTCCCAGGGGTGGAAGGGGGAACATGTTCAAGGTGAGAGGGGGAAAGTTTAAGAGAGATGTGCGGTGGAGTTTTTTCACACAGCGAGTGGTGGGTGCCTGGAACAGTTTGCCACAGGAGGTGGTCGCTGGAGGCACATTAGCAACATGTGGGTACATGAATACGGAGGGAATAGAGAAATACGGACTGAATAAGGGCAGAAGGTTTTTTCTTCAGTTTACTTAGGACATCATGTTCGGCCCGGGCTTGGAGGGCCGAAGGGCCTATTCTTTTGCTGCACTTTTCTTTGTTCTCTTTAAACAGCGAATAGAAGCAATAGGCCTTTCGGCACATCGAGCCTGATCTACCATTCTTTATGATCCTGGCTGATCAAATTCTATTTCCTGATCCCACCTTACACCCACATCCCTTGACCCCTTTAGCCCCAAGAGCTATATCTAATTCCTTCTTGACATCACACATTTTTGCCTCAACTACTTTCTGCATTCGCTATTTTCACAGATTCACCACTCTTGGGTGAAGAAATTTCTCCTCACCTCAGTCCGAAAGGTTTTCCCCTTAACCTTACACAAATTATATCAATAACATTCTGCCTGAATCTACCCTTTCTAGTCCTGTTAGAATTTTATAAGTTCCTAGGAGACCCCTCTCAATCTTCTAAACTCCAATGAACATACGGATAAAAGCTTCTCTGCCGTTTGGCCATTCACACCCCTTAATTCCTCTGTGGACAGTTGTTCGCAGTCTTTTCCCTTGGTTTCTATGGCTATGACTCATCTTTCATTCCCTCCGCTTGCAGTATGAATATCTTCCACTTTTAGCTTTGACAAAGGGTCATCTCGACTCAAAACCTCAGCTCTTTTCTCTCCTTACAGATGTTGCCAGACCTGCTGAGATTTTCCAGCATTTTCGCTGTTGGTTCCAATGAATATAATCGGAACTGACTTAATCTTTCCTCATACGAAAGACTTGCCATCCCCGGAATCCACCTGGTAAACGACAGTGAAATTTTGTACTCTATGGCACAAAAAATAACAAGTAGGATATTGCTAGCGTGCAGCAGATTGGCTTAGCCGGAGCGTTCTGGGCCCATAACCCAGGGTTCGACAGATCGGTGCCATGCTCTGCTATTTCCGTTTTCAATATCAGATTTTTTAAAAAAACATTCGGCTGTTTCTCATATGTATCTCTGCTTTTCCTTTACAGGACTCAGTTATTTTCATCAACTCTCGCTTGCAATCAACAGTTTAAGCTGCAACGAGCTCTGTGGTGTAAATGCTACAAACACAGCTTTCCTCCTTTTCTCAGGGCAGTTCTGACACAGTCAAAAGGCCTTTAAATCATAGAATCCCTACAGTGCTGAAGGCCATTCGGCCCATGGAGACGACACCGAATCTCTGATACAGCATCACATCCACGCCGTATAGCCATAGCACCACGCATCCACCCTAACCCGCTAATCTATCTGACCTTCAATTTTTAACACACCAAAGGCAATCTAGCATGGCAAAACCACCCAGCCTCCACATTTTAGGACTGTGGAAGGAATCCGGAGTACTCGGTTTCCAGACGTAACTTACCTGTGTGAATGCAGCTCCATAAACAGTCAAAGTTTGACGCCATCCTGTAGAAAGCATCTGCTTTCATTCGCTCCCCATCCACAGACATTCACTCCCTCCACCAAAAAATAAAGTTTATTTATTAGTCACAAATAGGCTTACATTGTCATTGGCAGACAGCGGCAGTGGTGTGTACGATCCACAAGATGCATTGCCTGAATTAACAAAGGCTCATTTGACAGCACCTTCCAAACCCACCGTGACTATGGCCGAGAAGGAAAAGGGCAGCAGACGCATCAAAACAACACCACCTGGAAATCTCCCTCCAAGCCACTCACCATCAGGACTTGGAAATGTATCGCCGTTCCTTCAGTATCAGTAGGTCAGAACCCAGAAACTTCCCACCCCCCACCCCCAAATCGCACTATGGGTGTACCTACATGACATTGATGGCAGCAGTTGAAGATTGCAGTTCAGCACCGCGTACCCCAAAACAATTATGGACGAGCAATAAATCCTGTCTGAGCAAGCGACGCCCTAATCCCATGAATGGACAAAGTAAAAGAGAACACTGATCAAAAAGGTTCCTCCTCACCTCCGTCTTCAATGGGAGGTTGCTTTTTTAAAAACTCTGCTTTTCCGGTCACATTGTCAGTGTAATTCTGTGCACAATCAGGATTATTTAGTAAGTGTTGTCCCATTGCAGAATCACATTGTGCCGTAGTGACCTGCCTGGTAGTGTATATGATAGGATTTGTCACCGTGATTCACCGCATCCCTGAAGCTATGGACTGCCCAGGACACACAATCAGTGTGGAAATCAGTTTGCATGTTTCAGTATCTGGAACTATTCGTCTCTGAATTTGTCTGGCGTTGTTTCTGTGAGTGTCTCGGACTCTTATAAAGTATGTGAGTGTGGGATCATTCTGGACCTGTCAATGTCTCTTTATTCTGTGATCTGTCTGTGGGGTGTCTCAGTGGTACAGTAGTTAGCACTGTTGCCTCACAGCACAGGGGACCCGGGTTTGATTCCCGGCTTGGGTCACTGTCTGCGTGGAGTTTGCATGTTCTCACTGTGTCTGCGTGGATTTCCTTCGGGTGCTCTGGTTTCCTCCCACAGGCCAAAGACACGCTGGTTAGGTGCATTGGCCGTACTAAACTCTCCTTCAGTGTAACCAAACAAGTGCCGGAGTGTGGCGACTGGGGGGAATTTCACAGTAACTTCATTGCAGTGTTAATTCAAGCGTTCTTGTGACTAAGAAATAAACTTTAAATTTTATATAAATGTGGGAATCATCGATAATTTTAAATACCCTGGCGCTGTTTGTGGAATATATGCGTTAATTCCCCTGGTACTGTTTATAGAACATCAGCTTTATGTTGTATCTATCAGTGGAATCAATTCTGTATGTAAGTCTCTGGTGCTGTTTAAAATTGTGGGTTTCATTTGTTATCTTTCACTCATCTCTCTCTCTCGCTATTTTTTCTTTGGTATCAGGGGGACCGATATCCTGGCAGGAAGGTTGGCTAAGGCTCCTGGAGAGAGTTTACACTAGATAGGTTGGGGGGAGGGGATCAAAGTGACGTGGCTGAGAGTGAGGAAGGTAGCTCGCAAACACAGAAGGGTTATAGGCAGTGCAAGAGGGCAGGTGGACTGGGAACAGAGAAGGGGAGAGGTCAGACCATAGGTTTGAGATGTGTCTACTCTAATGCCAGGAGTATAGTGAATAAACAACTAGCAAAAGGAGGAGAGGGCTTGGGAGATGTTAGTAGCGCTTCAACAAACCGGGTCCAGATAAAGGCTGGCATAAAGACACTTTGCCTGAATGCACGAAGCATTCGAAACAAAGTAAATGAGTTGATGGCACAAATCCATACAAATGAATATGATCTAGTGTCCATCACAGAAACGTGGTTGCAGGGTGACCGGGACTGAGAACTGAATATACAGGGTTATCAGACATTTAGGAAGGATAGACAGGTAGAAAGAGGAGGTGGGGTAGCTTTGTTAATAAAGGATAATATCAGGACGGTAGTGAGAGACGACATAGGCTCTAAGGAGCAAAGCGTGGAATCGTTGTGGGTGGAGATAAGGAATAGTAGGGGGAGAAAGACACTGGTAGGCGTGGTCTATAGGCCCCCAAATAATAACTTAGAGGTGGGGAGGGCTATAAACAAGCAAATAATGGTGCGTGCAAAAGTGGAACGGCAATAATCATGGGGGATTTCAACCTACATATTGATTGGTCGACTCAAATTGGACGTGGAGGGCTTGAGGAAGAGTTCTTGGAATGCTGTCGGGATTGTTTCATTGAACAGTATGTTACAGAACCTACGAGAGAGCGAGCTATCTTGGATCTGGTTCTGTGCAATGAGACAGGTAGGATTAAGAATCTTCTTGTGAAGGATCCTCTTGGGATGAGTGATCATAATATGGTGGAATTTCTGATACAGATGGAGGGTGAGAAAGTAGGGTCCCAAACCAGTGTCCTCTGCTTGAACAGAGGGGAGTACGAGAGGATGAGGGTGGAATTGGCTAATGTAGACTGGGCGAGCAGACTGGTAGGTAGGACAGCTGAGGAACAGTGGAGGATTTTTAAGGAGATTTTTTAAAGTACTCAGCAAAAATATATTCCGGTGATAAAGAAGGACTGTAAGAAAATGGATAACCGGACGTGGATAACGAAGGAAATAAAGGAGAGTATTAAAATAAAATCAGATGCGTACAGAGTGGCCAAAAATAGTGGAGAATTAGTGGATTGGGAAAGCTTTCAAGAAAAACTAAGAACGACTAAGAAAGCGATTAAGAAAGGAAAGATAGAATATGAAACTAAACTAGCTCAAAATATAAAAAATGATAGTAAATGTTTTTACAAGTATATAAAAAGGAATAGAGTGGCTAGAGTGAATGTTGGACCCTTGGAAGATGAGAGGGGGGATTTAATAGTGGAAAACGAGGAAATGGCTGAGACTTTAAATATGTCCTTTGTGTCGGTCTTCACGGTGGAAGACACAAATAGTTTGCCGAATATTAGAGATCGAGAGTTGGTGGGAAGGGAGGTCCTTAATACAATTACTGTTACTAAGGAGGTGGTGCTTGGTAGACTAATAGGACTGAAGGTAGACAAGTCCCCGGGCCCGGATGGAATGCATCCCAGGGTACTAAAGAAATGGCTGAGGTAATAGCAGATGCGTTAGTAGTAGTAATTTATCAAGATTCGCTGGACTCTGGGGTAGTGCCGGCTGACTGGAAAACAGCGACTGTTACGCCGCTGTTTAAAAAAGGAAGTAGACAAAAGGCGGGTAACTACAGGCCAGTTAGCTTAACGTCCGTAGTTGGGAAGATGCTAGGGTCCATTATTAATAGAGGAAATAACAGAGCACCTGAATAAGAATGGTTCGATCAAGCAGACGCAGCATGGATTCATGAAGGGAAAGTCGTGTTTGACGAATCTACTGGACTTTTATGAAGATGTCACTAGTGCGGTTGACAGAGGGGAACCGGTGGATGTGGTGTTTTTAGATTTCCAGAAGGCGTTCGATAAGGTGCCTCACAAAAGGTTGCTGCGGAAGATTGGGGTACACGGAGTTAGGGGTAAGGTGTTGGCGTGGATTGGGGATTGGCTATCTAACAGGAAGCAGAGAGTTGGGATAAATGGGTGCTTTTCTGGTTGGCAGTTGGTGACCAGTGGCGTGCCGCAGGGATCGGTGCTGGGGCTTCAATTGTTTACCATTTACATAGATGATCTGGAGGAGGGGACTGAATCTAGGGTATTCAAGTTTGCTGATGACACGAAGGTGAGTGGGAAAGCGAATTGCGTGGAGGACGCGGAAAGTCTGCAGAGAGATTTGGATAGGCTGAGCGAGTGGGCGAGGATCTGGCAGATGGAATATAACGTTAGCAAATGTGAGGTTATCCACTTTGGAAGAAATAATAGTAAATTGGAATATTATTTAAATGGAGAAAAATTACATCGTGCGACTGTGCAGAGGGACCTGGGGGTCATAGAATCATAGAAACCCTACAGTGCAGAAGGAGGCCATTCGGCCCATCGAGTCTGCACCGACCACAATCCCACCCAGGTCCTACCCCCACATATTTTACCCGCTAATACCTCGAACCTACACATCCCAGGACTCTAAGGGCAATTTTTAACCTGGCCAATCAACCTAACCCGCACATCTTTGGACTGTGGGAGGAAACAGGAGCACCCGGAGTAAACCCACGCAGACACGAGGAGAATGTGCAAACTCCACACAGACAGTGACCCGAGCTGGGAATCGAACCCGGGACCCTGGAGCTGTGAAGCAGCAGTGCTAACCACTGTGCTACCGTGCCGCCCTACGAATCGCAAAAACTCACTCTGCAGGTGCAGCAGGTGATCAAGAAGGCGAATGGAATGTTGGCCTTTATCGCGAGGGGGATAGAATATAAAAGCAGGGAGGTCTTGCTGCAACTGCACAAGGCACTGGTGAGGCCGCAACTGGAGTACTGTGTGCAGTTTTGGACCCCTTATTTGCGAAAGGATATATTGGCCTTGGAGGGAGTGCAGAGAAGGTTCACTAGGTTGATACTGGACATGAGGGGTGTAGCTTATGAGGAGAGATTAAACAGATTGTGTCTGTACTCGTTGGAGTTTAGAAGGATGAGGGGTGATCTTATAGAGACATATAAGATAATGAAGGGGCTGGATAGGGTAGAGGTGGAGAGATTCTTTCCACTTAGAAGGGAAACCAGAACTAGAGGGCACAGCCTCAAAATAAGGCGGGGGGGGCGGTTCAGAACAGAGTTGAGGGGGAACTTCTTCTCTCAGAGGGTAGGGAATCTCTGGAATTTTCTGCCCATTGAAGTGGTGGAGGCTTCCTCGTTGAATATGTTTAAATCACGGGTAGATATTTTTCTGATCGATAAGGGAATTAGGGGTTATGGGGAGCATGCGGGTAAGTGGAACTGATTCGCTTCAGATCAGCCATGATCTTGTTGAATGGCGGGGCAGGCTCGAAGGGCCAGATGGCCTACTCCTGCTCCTGTTTCTTATGTTCTTATGTTCTTATGTATCCATTACTCTGTGTGAGTCTTGCATTGTTTCTAAATCTCTCAGTGAGACAATTGATGTGTGCAAAATAAGGGGGCCTTCAGCAGAGCGAGCGATGGTGGTATAGTGGTGAGCATACCTGTCTTCCAAGCAGTTGACCCGGGTTCGATTCCCAGCCATCGCATTCATCTTTTTTTTAGAATCTTATCCACGGTCTCCTGCGTTTCAAAACATGTGGACAAAAACAGCGAAAACGCAGCATTTGACGGCAATGTCATAAAATGGACTTCACGTTTGCATTTCATTTTTCCGGATGGAAAATTCGGCTTCAATTTCTTCATACTGAAAGCAAATACTGAAATAGATGAACAAGTCTCTGATCCAATAAATGAATTATCAGTCTGAGACAAATATATAAAACAAAGGGAACCGAGCACACCTGGCCTCCCTGACTGTGATCTCAATAATCCTGATGAAGTCAATATGAACATCGTGTGAATCAAATCCTGAACACGGCTACTTTTATACCAGATGTGTGCCTGAAAACAGTAAATGGAACCAGCTCACGATAAACCGCTCAATGTTTAGCGGAAGAGTTTCACTGAGTGATGTGTGCGATTCCCTCTGATGTGCTTGTTCAATGTCGGGGAAAGGCGGATTTGAAATGTTGACTGGGAATTCGGTGCAGTCTCGATGGGCCACTGTGGGATTCAATTATTTTCTTTCATGAATCTATCCGAGATCCCATAGCATCTGGGGAGAGAGAAACGGTCGTTCCCGTGAATGGTCTGCATCTGAAATGTGAACGACCTCTATTTTCTCAGATACGTTCCAGATCTGGCATTATCTCTTTTTTAACATACACCAACAGATCTGGAGCTTATTTCCAGCATTCTGCTGCACCAGGAGTAGCAGTACCATGCTCTGCAGCTGAGTTGGTTAAAGCCCATGTCTAGCAACAGGTCGATCCTGGTTTCAGGGACACGAGCAGTGCCTTGATTACTTTCAGGTGATCTTTCAAGTGTTCATTGCAATTGCCCAAGTTACAATGTCCCTTTCTTGCTAGTCAATATTGTATTTCCCTTTACAGTGGATGATCTGCAAAGATGAAACAAACACAAATTTCGAGACTCCCCACGAATATCTCGACTGTTTATTTACACGATTCAGTTATTTTCATCATTTTGCAGTAAAAAATAATCTCCAATAAACCCAATGCTGTAAATTCTACAAAGACAGTTTTCCTTTTTATTTCCTCAGGGAATTTCTAACACAGTCAAATGGCCTTAGAATCACACAATCCCGACAGTGCTGAAAGAGACCTGCCCATCGGGCCTGTACCGACTCTCCGACAGAGAATCGCACACAGGACCTTTCCACCCCGCTAATCTACCGATACAAACACCTTGGGGAATCTAGCATGGCCAATCCACACAACCTGCTCATCTTTGGGCTGTGGGAGGAAACCGGAGCACTCGGTTTCCTGGGATTACTTGCTTCGGTGAATGCAGCTTGTACAGCACTACAGTTTGGCACCATCCAGGACAAAGCATCCCACGTCATTCCCTTCCCATACATAAAAATTCACTCCGTTCGCTACCAATACACAACGGCAGCAGTGTGCACCATCTCCAAGATGAACTGCACAACTCAGCAAGGCTACTTTGCCAGCACCTTCCCAAACCCACGACCACTACAGCCGAGAAGGACAAGCGCAGCAGACACATCAGAATAATACCACGAGGTTGCACGGCGCTGACATTTAGTTATTGATTGTAGTTATTTATAAGTTGTTGTCGTTCAGTGTGTGTTCTTTAATCTTCTTTATCTTCCAAAGGAAGCGAAATATCTAATTGAAAAATTACTATTTCTAACCCAACCAGCGAATGTTGTGTCAAACTTTAAGAAAGCCCCCGGGGATTGCGATTTCTTCTCGAGTCAGTGGTTTCCCTGGGAGCCGAGTAAACAGAAACAGCATGGAGAGATGGCAGAGCAGGAAATGTCGGTGCCAAACCTCATCAGATCAATGAAGGAGCAAACTGTTTGTTACTAATCTGATCCAAAATTCGACGCTGGTGGGATTCGAACCCACAACCTTTGAATGGCTAAGCTGCCATCTTTTAGAAGTCCAACGCGCTATCCATTGCGCCACAGAGCCGCGCGCTAGGGATTCACTTCTCAGGTCCATACATGGATGCTTGACAAGGTAGAAACGACTGGTAAGTTCAGAACTCTCGTCGTTAAAATGTCAAGAACTGTTGAGAGGAACTTCATTGATTGCAAGTCATGTTGGGGCATCTTATGTCTGTTCAGAAGGCTGTGGAAATACAAACCTTTGTGTCCTTTATACAGGAAATCTGTCCATCACAGAATGATCCTCCCTGTCTCTCCTCCTCATTATCCTGTACATCTTGGAGATTAATCTCGCGGTTTTGATAGTCGGGAGACACATTCCACTCTATCTGTCACAGGACTGATCAGAACCTGTTCCCTGTTCCAGGGAAACATCTGCACAGAACACAACGCAAAGCTGGAAGCTGGAAATCTGAAAGAAACACAAAAAATGCTGGAAATGCTCACCAGGTGAGGCAACATTTTTGATTAATGGAGATTTCCATAAAACCAGTTCCTGAAGTAGAGCACATCTGTACATTTTAAAGTTTCCTTTCATCAACAATGGATGCTCCATTCTATGATTTTGAATAATTCAAATTGATAATCTGCATTGGTATTCTAGTCGCCACAGCCTGAAAACCACTTCAGGCATTGATGTCACCCTTGGATTTTAAACATGAAAACCCAATCTCTATCTTTTTAAAGCTATGATTGAAACTGTATCCAATACCCGCTCAGTCCTTTGTGAAAGAGAAGGAGAATTGAAAATATATTTGAATAACTTTCCTTTGACTCAATTTGTACAGAAGCATAAAGGTGGGAATCACACACAGCACTTCATGAAACTCACCCGCAAAACATTGAAAGTTGACAGTGTTTATTCAAGGGATGGTTCTATTTATTCATTCATTATTAATGGAGAATAGAAAAGTTGGAACAGTATGCAATCTGGGCAATATAACTGATCAAAGTGAAACACAATGGGTACTGGGCAGAGTAAGCCTACCATGGGCAATAGACAAAGTGAAGGTGCGACATTGACGGAGTTGTCAGATGGAGCAGGGAGTCGTTGCAGAGTGAAGGTACATAGGAAAGTAGGTGTGCTAAATGCTTAATGTTCACCGTACAAGTAGATGGTGAAATGCAGACTCCAGGCTGCTTATTCAGTGGGTTCTGAAATGTGTGGAGAGACTGCGGCATCTTGGTGTGGTAAAGGTGCAATACGGATTAGGAACGCTAAATGTTTTTATATAAAATATAAATTGTTTTATATCGTCTCTCCTTGATCTTCGGACCAAGATGTATCAGTTCACACTTCCTTACATTAATTAAGTTGCAATATGTCACGTGTCTGCACATTCCACGAGCCTGTCCATATCTTCTTGAAGATTATCAATATCCTTCTCACTAAAGTTCATAATCTTTTCAAGTTTTGCACCACTGGTAAATTTTGAGATTGAAACCTGTACACCCAGATATAGGTCAATAATATATGTCAAGAAAAGCAAGTTTCTCTTTATATACTACCCCAATTATAAATAGATAAAACTTTGTGTAATATATGCTTTAATAGGTTTGTACTAATAATTAAACCGTTGCATAATGAAATTCTAACCATGCTAAACAACAATGATTCAAAATGCCACTTGGTTGAAAAGAGAATACCGACTGGTGCTAATACTTTCACTTAAAAATACTTAAAAAGCATAGCCTTGCTGATTCATGGGTATTTAAATGGTGAATACAGAGCAAAGCAGCGTACTGGTCAATTTCCAATATTTAGTATTCCGAAATTCCTCCGTCCCAGGTTCAATATAATGTGAACATTTCCTGTCTGTTGTATGCCTCTCTGTCTAAACTTCAGACCCCACTCACCTGAAGAAGGGGCTTGCAGCTCCGAAAGCTTTTGTGGCTTTTGCTACCAAATAAACCTGTTGGACTTTAACCTGGTGTTGTTAAACTTCTTACTGTGTTTACCCCAGTCCAACGCCGGCATCTCCACATCGAAACTTCAGACGACCAGAGTGTGCTGACATCTACTGGCCGCAATACAGAACTGCAGTAGAGCAGAGATAAAAGACATGAACGATCGCTTTTGCAGAGACAGATCAAACAGGAATTAATGATTGGATGTCAGCCTTATATCCCATGGAGAATTCAATATTAATGTACTTTCCCATGTAGTCAATATAACTTGCAATTTGCTATTACCTGGAGCAGTTGAGTCGACTAGCACCAATGTACTAAAGGGAAACCAAGGCAATAAGACGATGGAGAATGAATTTCAGAGATAAGCAGATGCTGTTACATTGAAGATTTAAAGTAGAGGATCGTATGGAATCATGTACTAATTAGAACAAAAGGCCCGGTTCCAATTAGGTATCTTGCGGGTAGAATGTGTACAGATTTGCAAAATCTCTCACATAGATTTAAAATGAATATCACACACATATGTCGCACCAGAGACAGAGCGATACAGAATGAGTCCAACACTCATACATACAGAATCTCAGAATGCATACAACAAAGAAAGGGAGATCATTCGGCCCTTTGCCTGTGTGCTGGTCTGTACAAGAACGACTCAGCTCTTCCCTTTCCCAGTCCTTGTCTCATATCCCTGCAAATCCTTTCACTTCAGGTGCTGAACCCATTCCCCTTTGATAGCCCTGATTTGATGCTGCCTCTGCCACAGTCTCGGGCAGTGCAATCCAGGTCCTAATCACTCAGCGCATTAAAAACCATCCTTCTATCCTTTGCCAATTGGAACAATATTTTTTTTCATTTTCTCTCCTTAGACTGCACCCACAAACCCACCACCTCTACCAAAGAACAAAGAACAGTACAGCACAGGAAACAGGCCCTTTGGCCCTCCAAGCCTGTGCCGCTCCTTGGTCCAACTAGACCAATCGTTTGTATCCCTCCATTCCCAGGCTGCTCATGTGACTATCCAGGTAAGTCTTAAACGATGTCAGCGTGCCTGCTTCCACCACCTTACTTGGCAGCGCATTCCAGGCCCCCACCACCCTCTGTGTAAAAAACGTCCCTCTGATGTCTGAGTTATACTTCGCCCCTCTCAGCTTGAGCTCGTGACCTCTCGTGATCGTCACCTCCAACCTGGGAAAAGATTCCCACTGTTCACCCCATCTGTACCCTTCATAATCTTGTATACCTCTATTAGATCTCCCCTCATTCTCCGTCTTTCCAAGGAGAACAACCCCAGTCTACCCAATCTCTCCTCATAGCTAAGACCCTCCATACCAGGCAACATCCTGGTAAACCTTCTCTGCACTCTCTCCAATGCCTCCACGTCCTTCTGGTAGTGCGGCGACCAGAACTGGACGCAGTACTCCAAATGTGGCCTAACCAGCGTTCTATACAGCTGCATCATCAGACTCCAGCTTTTATACTCTATACCCCGTCCTATAAAGGCAAGCATACCATATGCCTTCTTCACCATCTTCTCCACCTGTGTTGCCACCTTCAAGGATTTGTGGACTTGCACACCTAGGTCCCTCTGTGTTTCCATACTCCTGATGACTCTGCCATTTATTGTATAACTCCTCCCTATATTATTTCTTCCAAAATGCATCACTTTGCATTTATCCGGATTAAACTCCATCTGCCACCTCTCCGCCCAATTTTCCAGCCTATCTATATCCTGCTGTATTGCCCGACAATGCTCTTCGCTATCTGCAAGTCCAGCCATCTTCGTGTCATCCGCAAACTTGCTGATTACACCAGTTACACCTTCTTCCAAACCATTTATATATATCACAAATAGCAGAGGTCCCAGTACAGAGCCCTGCGGAACACCACTGGTCACAGACCTCCAGCCGGAAAAAGACCCTTCGACCACTACCGTCTGTCTCCTATGGCCAAGCCAGTTCTCCACCCATCTAGCCACTTCTCCTTGTATCCCATGAGCCTTAACCTTCTTAACCAACCTGCCATGTGGGACTTTGTCAAATGCCTTACTGAAATCCATATAGACGACATCCACGGCCCTTCCTTCATCAACCGTTTTTGTCACTTCCTCAAAAAACTCCACCAAATTTGTAAGGCACGACCTCCCTCTTACAAAACCATGCTGTCTGTCACTAATGAGACTGTTTCGTTCTAAATGCACATACATCCTGTCTCTAAGAATCCTCTTCAACAACCTCCCTACCACGGACGTCAAGCTCACCGGCCTATAATTTCGTGGGTTATCCCTGCTACCCTTCTTAAACAACGGGACCACATTCGCTATCCTCCAATCCTCAGGGACCTCACCCGTGTCCAAAGAAGCGACAAAGATTTCCGTCAGAGGCCCAGCAATTTCACCTCTCGTCTCCCTGAGCAGTCGAGGATAGATGCCATCAGGCCCTGGGGCTTTGTCAGTTTTAATGTTCCCTAAAAAACCTAACACTTCCTCTCTTGTAATGGAGATTTTCTCTAACGGGTCAACACCTCCCTCCGAGACACTCCCGGTTAACACGCCCCTCTCCTTCGTGAATACCGATGCAAAGTATTCATTTAGGATCTCCCCTATTCCCTTGGGTTCTAAGCATAATTCCCCTCCTTTGTCCCTGAGAGGTCCGATTTTCTCCCTGACAACTCTTTTGTTCCTAACGTATGAATAGAATGCCTTAGGATTCTCCTTAATCCTGCCTGCCAAGAACATCTCGTGACCTCTTTTTGCCCTTCTAACTCCCCGTTTGAGATCTTTCCTACTCTCTCTGTATTACTCCAGAGCTCCATCTGTTTTCAGTTGCCTGGACTTAACGTACGCCTCCCTTTTCATTTTAATCAGATCCTCAATTTCCCTGGTTATCCACGGCTCTCGAATCCTACCTTTCCTGTCTTTCCTTTTTACAGGCACATGCCTATCCTGCAGACTTATCAATAGTTCCTTAAAAGACTCCCACATGCCAGACGCGGACTTACCCTCGAACATCCTCTCCCAATCAACATCCACTAATTCCTGCCTAATCCGGCTATAGTCAGCCTTCCCCCAATTTAGCACCCTGCCTGTAGGACAGCACTCATCCTTGTCCATTACTATCCTAAAGTTAACAGAGTTGTGGTCACTATTTGCCACATGCTCCCCTACCGAAACTTTGACGACCTGACCGGGCTCATTTCCCAGAACTAGGTCCATTATAGCCCCCTCTCTAGTCGGGCTATCTACATACTTTTCCAAAGAACCTTCCAGTACGCATTTTACAAATTCCTCCCCGTCCGGACCCCCAGCTCTAAGCACTTTCCAGTCTGTGCCAGGGAAATTAAAGTCCCCCACTACAACAACCCTATGTTTTCTGCACCTATCCAAAATCTCCTGACATATCCTTTCCTCCACTTCCCGTGGGCTGTTGGGTGGTCTGTAGTACACCCCCAGCATAGTGACTGCACCCTTCCTATTTCTGAGTTCCACCCACAGCGACTCAGTACATGACCCCTCTAAGTTGTCTACCCTGTGCACCGCGGTAATATGCTCCTTAACTAATATCGCTACTCCCCCACCTTTTTTAGCCCCTCCTCTGTCTCGCTTAAAACACTTATACCCCGGAATATTCAGCTGCTAGTCCTGTCCTTCTTTTAACCAAGTTTCCGTCACCGCAACCACATCCAAATTCCGCATAAGCATTAAGGCCCTAAGTTCGTCTGTTTTACCCGTTACACTCCTCGCATTGAAGCAGATGCACTCCAGACCTCCAGGCCCAGTCAGGTCCTCCTCCTCCAGAGTGCTCCTCTTCTTAGCTAGCCTTGCCCTGGCCCCCAGCTCGACCCCAGCCTCAGTATTTACTGACCTCCTGTTTTGTTCCCCACCCCCTGCCACACTAGTTTAAATCCTGCCGAAACACTCTCGCAAAACTCCCAGCCAGGATATTTGCTCCCTTCCAGTTAAGGTGTAACCCATCCTTTCTGTACAGTTGCCATCCTGACTTGAAGATTTCCCAGTTATCTATGAATTTAAAACCCTCCCTCTTGCACCAGTCCTTTAGCCACGCGTTCAACTGTAGAATCTCCCTGTTCCGAGCCTCACTTGCACTAGACACCGGGAGCAGTCCAGAGATTGCTACCCTGGAGGTCTTACTTTTTAGCCTAGCACCCAACTCCCTGAATTTCTCTCGTATGACCCCCCTGCTCTTCCTACCTACATCATTTCCACCAATGTGTACAATCACATCAGTTTGACTACCGTCCTTTTTAAATATGCTTCCCACCCTCTCGGAGACATCCAGTACCCCGGCACCAGGGAGGCAGACTACCATCCTGGATTCTCGTTCAGTCCCACAGAAGCGCCTGTCCGTGCCTCTAACCATTGCATCCCCCACAACTACCGCTCTCCTAAACCCCTTCTTTCCCTTCCGGATCCCTGAGCCTGTCTCCGTGGAGGCGATCTGGTCCTCGTGGCTTACCCCTGGAGGGTCATCCCCCTCCACAGAATCCAAAACAATATACCTATTTTGGAGGGGGGCAACCACAGGGGATCCCTCCACAGACTGCTCACTCCCTTCCCTTCTCCCATATGTTGCCCATCCCTTTCTTTTATGGGAGACTGCCACTGGGGTACTTTCTGGCACATCACCCTTCTGACTATTACCCCTCCTAACCGTGACCCACGTGTCTTCCTTCCGAGACCCTGGTGTCACTACCTGACTATAACTTTTATCTATTACTCTCTCATTTTCCCTAACGAAACTGAGTTCATCGAGCCTCAGCTCCAGCTCCCTTACACGATCCTTCAGGAGATGCAGTTCCACACATCTGGCACAGTTATGGACTCCTGGGAGGCAAGTTGTCTCCAGGAACTCCCACATCCCACACCGAATGCAGTATACTGGCCTCCCACTCATACCAGCCATGTCCTTTTAGTTTTTGGGATAAAACAAAAAGGGGGTGTAACCGAAGAAAAACAAACAAACAACCTTCCTCGCCTTCGCCGAAGCCCTGTGAGCCAAAGCCCTTTTAGCTCTCACTCTGGCCCCTGCTCACTCCGCTGCCCGCTAACGACGCTGCCCGGTAAAAGGTGCGGCCAACTTTTAAACCCTCCAAAACCTTCCCAGGCTGCTGCTGCTGGGCCTATTTCCTGTTTAGAAAAAAAACCTCCGAATTTTTTCACTAATTTAACTGAAAAATAATTAAATAAATTAGTGCACAAACAAGCTCCCTTACCCTCAGCCTGCTCCTGTGGAACAATGAGGCTGAAACCTCCAAGTTAAGCACTTTTAAACCCTCCAAAACCTTCCCAGGCTGCTGCTGGGCCTATTTCCTGTTTAGAAAAAAAACCTCCGATTTTTTTCACTAATTTAACTGAACAATAATTAAATAAATAAGTGCACAAACAAGCTCCCTTACCCTCAGCCTGCTCCTGTGGAACAATGAGGCTGAAACCTCCAAGTTAAGCACTTTTAAATCCTCCAAAACCTTCCCAGGCTGCTGCTGGGCCTATTTCCTGTTTAGAAAAAAAACCTCCGATTTTTTTCACTAATTTAACTGAAAAATAATTAAATAAACTAGTGCACACACAAGCTCCCTTACCCTCAGCCTGCTCCTGTGGAACAATGAGGCTGAAACCTCGAAGGACAGCGGCAGCAGATACATGCGAGCACCAGCACTGCAATTTCCACCACCTCCCGCTTCCACACCCACCCCCCCTCCCCGCACCCACCCCCCCCTCCCCCCCATCACCCCCGCCCCAAACCGGCGTCTAACCCACTCATCGTCCTGACATGGAAATACATCGCGGCTCCTTCACTGCTGCAGTGGCAAAATCCTGAAAGACTGTTTGGCTAACAGCATTGGGGCTGTACCGACACCTCAGGGAATGCAGCAGTACAAGAAAACAACTAACCACCACCTTCTTAAGGTCAGTTAGAGATTGGCAATGAATGCTGGCCTAGTCAGTGATGCCCACCTCTCGAAATAAATAAAAACTCGCAACTACAACTGGAGACAGACAGATACAGAACACATCTCACTCACATGCATGTATTGGATACAATATGAATCCCCAATCACATTCGCTAACAGAGGGTAAAAGACAGTCGAAATTGGGCGATCCTTTTTCAGTTGCAGTTTAACCAGAATTTTATGCAAGAACAGAGAACATCTTCACACAACCTGCAACATTTTAATCCAGTATGGAACGTCATGAGAGCAGATAATTAACATTTGCTGAACAGAAAACATCTTCACGGAGAATATTTTGACTCAAGTGGGAACACGTTTACGCAGCAGGGCATATAATTACAGAATATTTAAAAAATATTGACACAAAATGGATCATATTTACACAGGCGGAAAGACATTGACAGCATCAGGGAGACATGCTACACAACAGCAGAAAACACCTCTCAACAACAGAGAGCACAGTTACACAGCAGGAAATATATGTACAAACAAGGATTTGCAACAGAAAATTCGTTTAAAAATCAGTGATCGATCCTGCAATTCCGTTTCTTGCCGTTTTCCCAGCACCTTTGTCTGTCGTTACATGCATCCAAGCAGTCTCTCTTGCTTCTATTGTGTGTTTTTCTCTGTCTATTGTATTCTCGGTGTGATGCAGTGATGCCTCCTCACACTCGTATTCCTGTTAAAGGATACAGGAGTGAAAATCTGCCTGGATACATTGATAGACAGCAAGAGTGGTTTGTGGCGTAGCAGAGTGGCGCAGCGGAAGCGTGCTGGGCCCATAACCCAGAAGTCGATGGATCAAAACCATCCTCTGCTATTCATGTTCACACTTATGGTGCAGTAGCATGACGATAATCACATAGAATTTGTGACTTTTACATGGCGAAGACAGGTATTTGGCTTCTCTTTCCCGCAAAAAACTTCGATCTGCAGCCAGCGTTTTACAGAAGAAGAGGGGACATCTTAACACAACACGCAACGATTTACTGACAAAAACATCTTCACGGAGAATCTTTTTACACATCAGGGAATACGTTTGCAAGAGAAGGGGAAATATTAACAGAACAGAAGAAAAAAGTATTTACAGAGCCTGAAACACAACAACAGGGAAGGATTTTACACAAAAGCAGATAAAAAAGCTCTCAACAACATTTGAGACAGTTACCTGGGTAAGATGGGTCTGGAGGGATATTGGCCAAACGCGGTTAATTGGGAATGGCTCCGAGGTAAAAAAAAACCGGGCGGCATGGACACTTTGGGCCGAAGGGCCTGTTTCCATGCTGGAACACTCTACATCACAGAGCACAGCAGGAAATATATGTATAAACAGTGAAACACTTGTAAAACAACAGCGAACATCTCAGTGTAAATGCTGAGTCAACACTTCCATTCCTGTCCTCTGGGCAAACGAGTGGCAGATAAAGTAAAAGTAAAGTAAAGTGAACTTTAAATAAAGTTTATATATTAGTCATAAGTGAGGATTTTGACGAATAAATACTGCAATGAAGTTAATGTGAAATTCCCCCAGTCGCCATACTCCAGGATCTGTTCGCGTCAATGCACCTAATTAGATAAAGTTCAATGCTCAGAAGTGTGAGTTGATTCATTTTGAGAGTGTGGAGAAAGAAAGGGAGAAACTCTTAAGGAAATGCGGGAACAAAGGGATCTCGGTTTCTAAGTACAACAATAATTGAAGTTCGTTGTGAATGTTGAGAGAGTAGAGAATAAAGCAAATGGCATCATACGTTTTCTTGGAGGATCGAATGCATGAATAAGAAGGTCAAGTTGAGCGTTTAAGTACACTAGACAGGCCTCACCTGGAGCAGTGAGTCCAGTTCTGGGCATCACAATTGAAGAAGATTGTGAAGACATTGGAGAGAGTGCAAAGGAGATTCACATGAATGATTCTATTGATCACGACCTGCAGCATTGAAGATAGATTTGAGAAGTTGGGTATTTTTCATGAGGCAAATAACTCTGAGAGGACCTGTAGAGGGACAGGTGGCATTGAGGAAGCAGGCGTGGGGTGGGTGGGGCGGGGGGGGCGGGGTGCGGGGGTGGTGGGTGGCTGCTGCAGAAGGACTTGGACAGGCTAAGAGTGTGAGCAGAGAAGTGGCAGATCGAATGCAATGTGGAAAACTGTGAGGTTATGCACTTTGGAAGGAGGAATGGAAGCATAGACTATTTTCTAAATGGGGAAATGCTTCGGAAATCAGAAACACAGAGGGACTTGGGAGACCGAGTTCAAGATTTTCTTAAGGTTAATGTGCAGGTGCAGCCGGCATTTAGGAGGGCAAATGCAATGTCGAGACGGTTAGAATACAAGAACAGGGATGTACTTCAGAGGCCGACAAAGACTCTGGTCAGACCCCATTTGGAGTATTGTGAGCAGTTTGGGACCCGTATCTAAGGAAGGATGTGCTGGCCTTTTGAAAGAGTCCAAAGGAGGGTCACAAGAATGATCCCTGGAATGAAGAGCTTGTTATATGAGGAACGGTTGAGGATTCTGGGTCTGCACTTCGTTAGAAGGATGAGGGGGGATCTTATTGAAACTGAGGCCTGGATAGAGTGGACATGGAGAGGATGTTTCCACTCGTTGGAAAAACTAGAAGCAGAGGGCACAACCTCAGGCTAAAGGGACGTTCCTTGAACACAGAGATGAGGAGGAATTTCTTCAGCGAGAAAGTGGTGAATCTGTAGAACTCATTGCCGCAGAAGGCTGTGGAGGCGAGGTGATTGAGTGTTTTTTCAGACAGAGATAGATAGGTTCTTGATTAATAACGGGATCAGTGGTTATGGGAAAAAGACAGGAGAATGGGAATGAGAGAAATATATGATTGAATGGCGCAGCAGACTCGATGGGCAGAGTGGCCTAATTCCCCTCCTATGTCTTTTGGTCTTTTATAAGAAAACGAAGAGTGGCACAGTGGTTAGCACTGCTGCCGCACAATGACAGGGACCCGGATTCAATTCAGGCCTTGGGTGACTGCCTGTTTGCAATTTCCACATATTCTTTGTGTCCACATGGCTTTCCTCCGGGTGCTCTTGCCCCCTCCCCATCAACCCCCCCCCTCCCGCCGCCTACCCCCCGCCCCCGACACACACACACACACACACACACACACACACACACTCCATTGATAGGGTAAGTGAATTTACCATGCTAAATTCCCCCTGATGTGTCCCAGTATGTTTAGTTTAGAAAGATCAACAGGGTAAATATGTGAGGTTGCGTGAAGAGGTCAGAGAATCAGGGCAGACTCAATGGGCCGAATGTCCACCTTCTGCACTTTAGGGATACTATGACCAAGGTTTTCATCTTCCGGAGTTCATCAAGAACCAGATGTAAAATTTCAAACTGAGTGTCACAATTGCAACGAATCAATGCCAAATGTACACAACTTTGGACATTATAGGTACATATAATCATAGAAATCATAGAAACCCTACAGTGCAGAAGGAGGCCATTCGGCCCATCGAGTCTGCACCGACCACAATCCCACCCAGGCCCTACCCCCCACATATTTACCCGCTAATCCCTCTAACCTACGCATCTCAGGGGCAATTTTAACCTGGCCAATCAACCTAACCCGCACATCTTTGGACTGTGGGAGGAAACCGGAGCACCCGGAGGAAACCCACGCAAACACGAGGAGAATGTGCAAACTCCACACAGACAGTGACCCGAGCCGGGAATCGAACCCAGGACCCTGGAGCTGTGAAGCAGCAGTGCTAACCACTGTGCTACCGTGCCGCAAGGCCAATCCACCTAACCTGCACATCGTGGAACCACGCGAGTAAACGAGAGCACCCAGGAAACCCACGGGGAGAATGTGCAGATTTTGCACAGTCACCAACGGCCAGAAACAAACCCGGGTTTCTGGGGCTGTGAGGTGGGGGAGTGGGATTCGATAGAATGCCGTTTCAATGAGGCAGTGTGGACTTGATGGGCCAAAAGGGTTGTAGTACATTGCAAATATTCCGTGGTTTGAGAATCTAAAACATGACCGTATTTACTGGAACAGCAGGCTTGAAGGGCCATGTGGTCCATTTCTGATCCGATTTATTGTGCTGCTGGGTCTAAAAAGCTGCTAATTGATTTCTCATATCAGAATTTACTCCAAATACCATTCATGCATCAACCCTGTGCTCACTGACAAACACTGACTCGTGGTTAAGTAATGCCTGAATGTTCAAATTCTTATCCCTGTTTCCAAATCCCTCCATGTCCTCAGCTCTTCCTCCCTTTCCTGCCGTGGGCGGCACGGTAGCACTGCTGCTTCACAGCTCCAGGGACTTGGGTTCGATTCCCGGCTTGGGTCACTGTCTGTGTGGAGTTTGCACATTCTCCTCGTGTCTGCGTGGTTTTCCCCGGGAGCTCCGGTTTCCTCCCACAATCCAAAGATGTGCGGGTTAGGTTGATTGGCTATGCTAAAATTGCCCCTTAGTGTCCTGGGATGCATAGATTAGAGGGATTAGTGGGTAAAATATATGGGGGTAGAGCCTGGGGTGGGATTGTGGTCGGTGCAGACTCGATGGGCCGATTGGCCTCTTTCTGTACTGTAGGGTTTCTATGATTCATCACCTCCAGCCCAAGAATCCTTTGAAATGTGTGAGCTCATCTGATTCTGGCCTCGTGAGCAACCCTCATTTGATTCTCTCCACCTGTGATTGTCGTGCTTTCAGCTCTGGAAATTCAGCTCTGGAATTCCCTCTCTAAACGCCTCTGCTTCTCACTTGCGTTCCTTCCCGTTCATTCATTTCCTCTTTCCTTTCCCGCGGGTTTCATCTTTTGCACAGTCTGACTTTTGACTCTTCAATTGCCATCAGTAAATAATAGTTGCACAACTATAATTCTCTGAGCGATTCCACTTTAAGGATTCTTCCCGCCTCCAGCTCTCTGATTTCTCATTGGGATCAGCCCCGGATTGAATTGAATGACGCAATAGCGCTGGGCTGGGATTGACGCTCCGCGAGTCGCGCAAGCTCGGCGCACACTGATTGGTCAGTGCGTTGCGATTGGCGAACGAAGATGTCAATCACATTAGGGCCGTGTTTTGTTCGCAGCGTGATCGTCATTTTCATTATTTTCTTAATTCAGTCGAATGGAGCTCACAGGTTGGACAAAGTAGCTGTCAATCAGTCGACGCAGACCGTCCATTGAATAACAGTGATGCGTCAATTTCCGATTGGTTTTCCCAGCTGCCAGTCACAGGTCGATGGCGGGAATTTACCCTGGGCCCATCAGACACCGGACGGAGCGGCAGCAAATGTCCGGCCAGTGGTTTCAGTCTCCGGGCCGGGATCCTGAGCCCGCGGCGGGGCTCAGGATGGGTGAAGGGTGTTGGCATCGAGAATTCCGTCCCGCCCGGCTCTCAATCCGCAGGTAAGGGTTTCCAATGTCGGCTTGCTATGTAAACATGTCACGCTGCAGTTCCCCAGTCTCAGCAGTGGCGGTGCTGCAAACCACCTGGAGTCAGACCAATAAGCACAGACAGTGGGATCTTCCCGTGCTCTATGTGTGGGGCTCAGTGCCACACCAGGTAAGAACCCCTAACTCTGCATAGGCCAGGGAGAGATACTGGGATCTTCTAGTGCTCTGCATGTGGGGCTCAGTGCCATACCGGGTTAGAGCACCTCAATCTGCATCGGCCAGAGAGAGATACTGGGATCCTTCGGTGCTTTCTGGGAAAGGAAAGGCGTCACAGTGGTTAGCATTGCTGCCTCACAGCGCCAGGGACCCAAGTTCAATTCCGGCCCCGGGTCACTGGTCTGTGCAGAGTTTGCACGTTCTCCCCGTCTCTGCGTGGGTTTCCTCTGGGTGCTCCGGTTTCCTCCCACACCAAAGATGTGGTTTGGGTTGATTGGCCATGCTAAATTGACCCAAGTGTTAGTGGGATTAGCAGGGTAAATATGTGGGTTTAGAGGGAAAGGGCCTGGGTGGGAATTTGGTCAGAGCAGACATGATGGGTCGAATGGCCTCCTTCTGCACTGTAGGGATTCTATGATTCTGTGTTTGGGTGGGGCTTGGTTACACATTGTTTGGTTATAATTACAACCTCTATCTCTGACAGTCAATCTGGGTGTTCCTGACTGAGCAGAATGGTCTTATCTCACCACACACATTGAGATGGAGGAGCTGCCGCCTGAGACGAAGATGATTGAGAACTCCAGCCTTCTCCTGACTCGTTTACTGAGGCCCAGACGTTCTTCATCATGTTTCCCGAGCATGTCAGGTACGTTAACACCGTCATCTGCTGTGAACACTGACCTCACAGTGGGAAGGTATTGGTTTAGGATGGTGCAGTCAACCATGTCAAAGGCATGGACAGGTTGAGAAGGATGAGGAGGGATTGTTCAGTTGGGTAAGACTGCAATCAGCTGGTTCCAAACTTATCTTTCTGGTCATATGCAGAATATCACCTGCAATGCTTTCGCTCCCCACTCCTCTGCTGTTACCACCCAAATTCCCCAAGGATCTATCCTTGGCTCCCTCCTATTTCTCATCTTACCCCTTGGTGACATTATCTCAAAGCACAGTGGTCGTTTTCACGTGCATGCTTACAACACCCAGCTCTACCTCAACATCACCCTTCTCAACCAACCTCTGTTATTAATTTAATAGAATCCTTCTCTGACCTCCAGTACTGGCTGAGCAGAGAATTCCCCCAATTAAATATTTGGAAAACCAAAGTTCCCACCACAAATTCCGTTCCCAGTCACTGACTCCATCTCTCCCACTGGTCAATGTCTGAGGTTGAAACAAACCCTCATAATCTTGGGAACTCATTGTACTCGGAAATGAGATTCTGACCACTTCACCAAGATCACCTATTTTCAGCTGTGCAAGATCACGCATTGTTGATTATACTTCAACTCACCCGCACCTGAAATCCTCATCCATGCTTTTGTTACCTCGAGACTTGACAATTCAGACACACGCCTGCCCAATAGATTTCCTTCCCTCAAGAGCATTAGTAAACCAGATAGGGTTTTATGACAAGGGACAATTAGATTTTTAATTGCAGATTCATATTCATACTCAGAATTCTTCCTCACAGCCATCTGAACTCTTGCTCCTTGCTACAGAGAGCAGTCTCACTTCTCCTCACTATACCCCTTCTATCACTACTTGAATCGCATCCGTACTCCAGTGCAAAGGTCAGTCACCTCATCCATCCTGCAGTCCCCGCTCTTATCCAAAGAAGCTGGAAGAGCCTCAAACCTTTGGTTAGTTGTAGAGGCTGACACAGCTGCCCTCTGTGTCCTCTTCGCTGCCTAAGCTGCAGTCACTCCGTCCTGGCTGTGACCACTTGGCAAATCTGAAGATTCTATCACTACCTGTCAGGATCCCAACCCCTTACCAGTTTAGTATAAATCCATCCCAACAGCTCTCACAAAGCTCCCAGGGAGGATGTTGGTCCCCTTCCTGTTCAAATGTAATCTGTCCAAATTGTACCGGTCCCAGTTCTGCCTGAAATGGTCGCTCTGCCACAGGATTCTATAGCCCTCCCTCCTGTACCATCCATGCAGCCATGCAGTCTTCTCATCTACCTATACTCACTATTCCAACTCTTCTGAAGGTGCTGACTCTGGCTGCGTTCCGTCATGCACTTACTGGTTCCTCTCTCTCTCGAGAAGATGCTGGCGCTGGCGCAGTTCAGTTCTACACTGACTGGTTCCTCTCCCTTTCTCTCAAGGCAATGGTTTTCATTGGGTTCAGCTCCACACTCACTGGTTCCTGTCTCCCTTCCCCTGAAGGTGATGACCCTGGGTGGATTCTGTTCCACACTCACTGGTTCCTCTCTTTCATACATAGAAAGTTGTTGCTTCGTCTCGAGGGTGTTGGCGAGGAGAAGAGGTTGCATGAACTAGGATTGTTTTCACTGAAAAGACAGAGGCTGAGGGGTTACCTGATAGAGATCATCAAAATTGTGAGAGGCAAAGACAAGGTGAATAGTAACAGACTTTCTCCCAGGGGTGGAAGGGGGCACATGTTCAAGGTGAGAGGGGGAAAGTTTAAGAGAGATGGGCGGGGGAGGTTTTTCACACAGCGAGTGGTGGGTGCCTGGAACAGTTTGCCACAGGAGGTGGTCGAAGCAGGCACACTAGCAACAGGTAAGGGTGGGTGCATGATTACGGAGGGAATGGAGAGATACGGACTGAGGAAGAGCAGAAGGTTTTTTCATCAGTTTAATTCGGTCATCATGTTCGGCACGGGCTTGGAGGGCCGAAGGGCCGATTCTTTTGCTGCACTTTTCTTTGTTCTCTTTAAACAGCGAATAGAAGAAATAGGCCCTTCGGCCCATCGAGCCTGATCTACCGTTCATTATGATCCTGGCTGATCAAGTTCGACTTCCTGATCCCACCTTCCACCCATATCCCTTGATCCCTTCAGCCACAAGAGCTATATCTAATTCCTTCTTGACATCACACATTTTGGCCTCAACTAACTTTCTGCATTCGCTATTTTCACAGATTCACCACTCTCTGGGTGAAGACATTTCTCCTCACCTCAGTCTGAGAATATCAGTAACATTCTACCTGAATCTACCATTTCTAGTCCTGTTAGAATTTTATAAGTTCCTATGAGACCCCTCTCAATCGTCTAAACTCCAAAGAACATCAGGATAAAAGCTTCTCTGCCGTTTGGCCATTCACACCCTTTATTCTCTCTGTGGACAGCTATTAGCAGTCTTTTCCCCTGGTTTCCATGGACTCATCTTTCATTCCCTCCCCCTGCAGTGTAAATATCTCCCACTTTCTATGCCTTTTAGCTTTGACAAAGGGTCATCTGGACTCAAAATCTCAGCTCTTTTCTCTCCTTACAGATGTTGCCAGACCTGCTGAGATTTTCCAGCATTTTCGCTGTTAGTTCCAATGAATATAATCGAACTGACTTCATCTTTCCTCATACGCCAGACTTGCCATCCCAGGAATCCACCTGATAAACGACAGTGAAACTTTGTCCTGTATGGCACGACAACAATAAGTACGATATCGCCAGTGTGTAGCAGAGCGGCGCAGCGGAAGCGTTCTGGGCCCATAACCCAGGGATAGATAGGTCAGTACCATTTTCTCCCAGTTCCGTTTCCAATATCAGATTTTTTAAAAAAACATTCGGTTGTTTCCCACAAGTATCTCACCTATTCCTTTACAGGACTCAGTCATTTTCATCAACTCTCGTTTGCAATCAACAGTTTAAGCTGCAACGAGCTCTCTGCTGTAAATGCTACAAACACAGCTTTCCCCCTTTTCTCAGGGCAGTTCTGACACAGTCAAAAGGCCTTAAAATCATAGAATCCAGACAGTGCTGAAGGCCATTCGGCCCATGGAGTCTCCACCGACTCTCTGACAGAGCATCCCATCCATGCCCTATACCCATAGCACCATGCACTCACCCCGCTAATAGAACAAAGAACAAAGAACAAAGAACAGTACAGCACAGGAAACAAGCCCTTCGGCCCTCCAAGCCTGTGCCGCTCCTTGGTCCAACTAGACCAATCGTTTGTATCCCTCCATTCCCAGGCTGCTCATGTGACTATCCAGGTAAGTCTTAAACGATGTCAGCGTGCCTGCCTCCACCATCCTACTTGGCAGCGCATTCCAGGCCCCCACCACCCTCTGTGTAAAAAACATCCCTCTGATATCTGATTTATACTTCGCCCCTCTCACCTTGAGTCCGTGGCCCCTCGTGATCGTCACCTCCGACCTGGGAAAAAGCTTCCTACTGTTCACCTTATCTATACCCTTCATAATCTTGTACACCTCTATTAGATCTCCCCTCATTCTCTGTCTTTCCAAGGAGAACAACCCCAGTTTACCCAATCTCTCCTCATAGCTAAGACCCTCCATACCAGGCAACATCCTGGTAAACCTTCTCTGCACTCTCTCTAACGCCTCCACTTCCTTCTGGTAGTGCGGCGACCAGAACTGGACGCAGTACTCCAAATGTGGCCTAACCAGCGTTCTATACAGCTGCATCATCAGACTCCAGCTTTTATACTCTATACCCCGTCCTATAAAGGCAAGCATACCATATGCCTTCTTCACCGCCTTCTCCACCTGTGTTGCCACCTTCAAGGATTTGTGGACTTGCACACCTAGGTCCCTCTGTGTTTCTATACACCTGATGACTCTGCCATTTATTGTATAACTCCTCCCCACATTATTTCTTCCAAAATGCATCACTTCGCATTTATCCGGATTAAACTCCATCTGCCACCTCTCCGCCCAATTTTCCAGCCTATCTATGTCCTGCTGTATTGCCCGACAATGCTCTTCGCTACCCGCAAGTCCAGCCATCTTCGTGTCATCCGCAAACTTGCTGATTACACCAGTTACACCTTCTTCCAAATCATTTATATATATATCACAAATAGCAGAGGCCCCAGTACAGAGCCCTGCGGAACTCCACTGGTCACAGACCTCCAGCCGGAAAAAGACCCTTCGACCACTACCCCTCTATCTGTCTGACCACTAATCTATCTTACCTTCACTTCTTAACACACCAAAGGCAATCTAGCATGGCAAATCCACCCAGCCGGCACATTTTGGGACTGTGAAAGGAATCCGGAGTAGTCGGTTTCCAGACGTAACTTACCTGGGTGAATGCAGCTCCATAAACAGTCAAAGTTTGACGCTATCCTGTACAAAGCATCTGCCTTCATTCGCTCCCCATCCACAGATATTCACTCCCTCCACCAAAAATTAAAGTTTATTTATGAGTCACAAATAGGTTTACATTGTCATTGGCAGACAGCGGCAGCGGTGTGCACCATCCACAAGATGCATTGCCTGAATTAACAAAGGCTAATTTGGCAGCACCTTCCAAACCCACCGTGACTTTGGCCGAGAAGGAAAAGGGCAGCAGACGCATCAGAACAACACGACCTGGGAATCTCCCTCCAACGCACTCACCATCAGGACTTGGAAATGTATCGCCGTTCCTTCAGTATCAGTAGGTCAGAACCCAGAAACTTCCCACTCCCCAACACCTCCCACCCCCCACCCCCGAATTGCACTGTGGGTGTACCTACATGACATTTATGGCAGCAGTTGAAGATTGCAGTTCAGCACAGCGTACTCCAAGACAATTATGGACGGGCAATAAATCCTGGCTGAGCAAGCGATGCCCTAATCCCATGAATGGACAAAGTAAAAAAAAACAACTGATCAAAAAGGTTCCTCCTCACCTCCATCTTCAATGGGAGGTTGCTTTTTAAAAAACTCTGGTTTTCTCGTCACATTGTCAGTGTAATTCTGAGCACAATCAGGATTATTTAGTAAGTGTTGCCCCATTGCAGAATCACATTATGCAGTCGTGACCTGCCTGGTGGTGTATATGGTCGGATTTGTCACCGTGATTCACCGCATCCCTGTAGCTATGGACTGCCCAGGACACACAATCAGTGTGGGAATCAGTTCACCTGTTTCAGTATCTGGAACCATTCCGTATCTGAATTTGTCTGGTGTTGTTTCTGTGAGTGTCTCGGACTGTTATAAAGTGTGTGAGTGTGGTATCATTCTGGACCTGTCAATGGTTCTTTATTCTGTGATATGTCTGTGGGGTGTCTCAGTGGTACTGGAGTTAGCACTGTTGCCTCACAGCACAGGGGACCCGGGTTTGATTCCCGGCTTGGGCCACTGTCTGCGTGGAGTTTGCATGTTCTCACTGTGTCTGCGTGGATTTCCTCCGGGTGCTCCGGTTTCCTCCCACAGGTCAAAGACACGCTGGTTAGGTGCACTGGCCGCACTAAACTCTCCTTCAGTGTACCTGAACAGGTGCCAGAGTGTGGCGACTCCGGGATTTTCACAGTAACTTCATTGCAATGTTAATGTAAGCGTACTTGTGACTCATGAATAAACAGTAAATTTCATATAAATGTGGGGATCATCGATAATTTTAAGTCCCCTGGCGCTGTTTTTGGAACATATGCGTTAATTCCCGTGGTACTGTTTATGGAACATCAGCTTTATGCTGGTCCTATCATTGGAAATAATTCTGTCTGTAAGTCACTGGTGCTGTTTAAAATTGTGGGTTTCATTTGTTATCTGTCACGCATCTCTCTCTCTCGCTATTCTTCCTTTTGCATTCATTACTCTGTGTGAGTCTTGGATTGTTTCTAAATCTCTCAGTGATACAATTGATGTGTGCAATTTATTTCATATCACTCAGGCACAGCTCCTCTGAGTGAATGCAGCAAGCAGCCTGTATTTTTCAGCTCCTGAAAGTGCATGTGAGTGAGAACTATCATCTCATCTATCAATCTTCGGTATTTAGTATGAGTTTGGGATTAATTAAATAATCTGCAGTCTCTGGGACTATTCATGAATTTGGATTAATTCCAAATAACTTTCCAGCACCGAAACAGACCACTTATGTGGTAGGTGTTAAGCAAACAATGTGTGTGAGTTTCAGCCCAGCAATAAATCTCTGTCAGTGTGAACACAATTGTGAAAGATAATGTATGCTTCAATCTGATACTGGATTGCTATGCAAGTTTCACTCAGGTTGTTCACATTGATTTGATCTGTGACACTCAGCCTGATTCTGTGTAAGAATTTTGACATGCATGTAAAATGAAGTCCAGTCTGGAATTGGTAGAGTGTCTTCCACCTGGCACAGTGTGAGTGAGGATTTCGCGTTAGTTAATAATTTATAGTTCAGTTCGTAGCCATCAAATTGATGTTGTAACTTTTAGTTTCATAAGCAGGGTAAGTTTTCAACTGGCATTTGTGTTTGTATCCTAGCTTTCAGAATATCCGAATCTGAGAATGTATTTGAGATTTGAATGTGTACCTAATGTATGTGAGGGCAGACTGTGGGGATTATTGCGACCACTTCTAAACCCCTGATTTGGTGATATGACTGGTATTTAACTCGAATCTCAGAGTACATTATGAAGGTTGTGTAACTTTGAACAGAAAACCATCTGTCAGTTTTATCTGATATTTAATTTGGAGCTGAGGCTGCACTATTGTGTGGTTGACACAGCGATGATCTGATAATTGATGAGAATTTGGACTGGGATTGATGAATCCCCCTGTTAGTTGTACTGAGTTTGTTTTGATTTCTTATTGTCTCATGTATTATTCTGCTGTGAAAATTCCAGTTTCTTGCATGGTGGTTCGACAAAGCATACCGTTCATGGAGGAGAAATGAAGCAGTGTCGTGAATGTCGTGTTAAAAAATCTACTTACCAGGAGTAGGGTTCGAGCCCACGAGCACATATGTTTATCGGATCTTAAATCCAACGCCTTAACCTCTCGGCCATCCTAGTACGAAAGTTTGGCATGATGTGAACACGACATCTGGCTTTCCTGCTGTTAGAGCAGTGGATTGAAAATGCGCCTCTGGATTTATTTCTGCTGTCTCAGACGTGGAAGTGATGAGCTGTTTGCTTCTCTGTCAGTGAAAATATGCGGAATGTGTGACAAGGAGCTGGCGACACTCTTCTCTTTAACTTCCGTGGACGAAATATCACATTTATTCCGGTTCCTTCAATTATTTGTCCGCGCGAACAAAGTACATTTGACAACTCAAATACACATTCCGTCAGTTTAATCTCGATTAATCATCATTGTGAGCGGTTTGCGAGGCTGAAGCCAGACTCGTGCTCTGATTGGTCACTGTCATTTCAATCAGGTTCGTAACAAATCTGAGAGCCAGGAGAAGAAATGGGAGGTTTTGATTGGTTTACATTTCCAAATTGGAAAAGCCCGCCAATTTCAGTGCAGGAAAAATAGAAAATAACCGAACGCCTGAATGTTCAGGAAACTATTTCAATCTCACACTTTATAATCTGTTTATTGTATTTTCCCTCACAGAATCCTGGCGCTATTTTAGGAACAGTTTGATTTTCTCAATCTGTTATCTGTCACCAGCGGAAATAAGACCCCGTTCAGCAATTTAAAACGGAGCAAATCTCAGCTCACTGGAAAAGCAAAAACAGAGATTCCCAGCCAACTCCTTCACACAGGCTTCACAGGGACAGAGGGAAAGGCTGATTTCTGATCCTCTCCCCTGAAAGCGGCTGGGAATATTACAATCGGAAATGTGGAGAGAATCCCCGCCATATCCTGCCGGTTGAATCGGCAGCATTGTGTCCGGAGAATCGGGGCTGCGGGGAGTGGGGGGGGGGGGGGGGCGGAGGGGAGGGGGGGGGGTCGCTACGATGGGCTCAGGGTCCTGAGTGTGCACAAATCTCGCTGATTCCGTCCTCTGAGAAAACTGCGGAATACACAGATGAGCCCGAGAAGAACCTCCTCATTCCCGCCTTTCTTCTGTTCAGGCTGCGACTCTGAGATCACCCGAGATCAATATACATCATTGTATTATGAAGTTAATTCACCAATTGTTAAAGCTCTCAATATAGGTATTATTAAATTTAAGTAATGGCTTCCTAATATTGTGTTTCTCCTCATTGCCCCTCACAGATCCCAGGCTGAGTTTAATAATCCACTCTCAGTTCAGTTTGATTGTCCCATCAATGTGAAAGTGTGTGTGAGGGGCGGGTCTGAAGTCCCATTCACAGCATTCTGTAACGGGACAAATCCCTATTCTCCAGAAATAGATCTCTCATTAACTTAATAAGGGAAAAGATGGAACAGCTTTTTTCACAGAGATTGTGCGTGGCTCTTAAAAGAGCCGTTGTGTTTGGGGTTCTTTTCAGTCCATTGGGGAGTTTTAATTGGTGTACTTGGTCACCGCCTTTGTCCCTTCCGACACGACGTGCTTGGTCAGTTCCCCGGGCAGCAGCAGGCGCTCGGCGGTCTGGATCTCCGGGGAGCTAATGGTGCTGCGCTTGTTGTAATGGGCCAAGCGGGAAGCCTCACCCGCGATGCGCTCGAAAATATCGTTCACGAACGAGTTCATGATGCTCATGGCCTTGGAGGAGATGCCGGTGTCGGGGTGAACCTGCTTCATCACTTTGTAGACGTAGATGGAGTAACTCTCCTTCCTGGACATTCGCCGCTTCTTCCCGCCCTTTGCCAACGGTTTCTTCATCACTTTCTTCGCTTCCTTCTTGGGAACTGGTTTCGATGTTTGTTTCTTCTCATCAGCCATCTTCAATTTCACGCAGAAATAAAGCAAGCCCCTTTGGGAGGGATTTCCACGATTGCGAACCATCGGAACGGCTATATATTTTCAAGTCAGGATGATGTGCGTCACGGAATGGAACTTAGAGGTGGTCGTTGTTTCTCTGCATCTGCTGTCCTTGTGCTGCCATGTGAGAGATTTATTGGGTTTGGATGCGCCTCGAGAAGGAAAAACCAACATCAGGGGCAGAATTTGAACCCATACCTCGAGTGGAGACTGCTACCCGAACGCAGGGCCTTAGACAGCTCGGCCATTCTGACTACACGGGGAAAGCTGTAAAATCTCTGCCGAAATTTTTTAAATTCCATCTTTATTGTTATTACATTTAAATCTCTGCCTCCGCATTGACTGATTGAGGGTAAACTGAACACTTATTTTGAGGTTCACGGACCAAGGTGAAGGTAAGACTAAGAGTTCCACAGGTTTGAGGGGTGAATAGTCCAGCTCCATTCCATATTCTTCATCCAAATAAGAAACTCGAGCTGGCAATCGATTTAAATCAGGACACAAGCTTTGGGCAGGAGTTTGCCAGCATGAGAACATGTGGTTTCAGAAGCTCCAAAGCAGACGCCAGCTTCATTTGCGGTCCTAGTGGCAGGTATTTTCTTTCCAGAATCGGCTGTTCCGCCATGAAAACTAGTGCTGGGTTAGGTGCAATGGTCATGTAAAATAGCCCCTTCGGGTCAGGAGCGTTAGCATGTTAAATACGTGAGGTTACGGGGATGGGGCCTGCATGGGATTGTTGTTGGCACAGGCTCGATGGGCCGATTGGCCTTCTTCAGTACTGTCGGGATTCTATGAAGTTTGGGCGGCTGTTTCACTTCTCTGAGAATATTGATAACTGTTCTCCGATAACGTTAAAACTTCTAACCAGTCAATGCCTGTTTGTGAACTGGCCATGAATAAGGCTGACATTGAAACGGTTCATATTGAAGTAGTTACAGCAAATTGATTCTTGAAGAGTTGTTAATATAATGCTTTCAGAGACTGTCGTAGCTCCTTAAAAGATCAGTTGCGCTTGTTTTCCGTTTGTTCATTAATTTCGTGAATCTATTTGGAGCGGGTACAGTTGGTCAGTATCTGTGCCTCTTGGTTGGCCAGCTCCGCGGGCAGCAGCAACTCCATTCCTGTTCCCGATGTCTTGACACAAACAGCAAATCCAAATTATTGTTCACTGCTGCCATCTCCTCGCTGAACGCGTGTTGTGCAACAAGGCAGCCATTCATTCAGAACCTTTTTGGATTGGAGTGAAAGAAGAACAGCATGATTCTTACCAATTAAAATGATTGCAAAAAATGATATTAACCAAATTCCATGTTCCAGAGATCTATTTTCTGATTGAGCGATGCTGCACACCCCGATCTACGGAAAATATAAAACTCCCAGAAATGGAATGTCGTTTATAGGATTCTCTAATCTCTGATTTCTATGCCACCTCGTTGCTTGTGTATTCGTTCCGTAAATGCACGGGGAGTGTCAGAGTTAGGTGAGCGATGGTGGTGTAGTGGTGACTGTGCGTGCATTTGACCAAGAGTCAGTTCCTGACCATCACAGTGGTGACTTATTTAATTAGCTATCGCAGGTAAGAACAGCAGAGGGTCACTCCTAAAATGAAATTCACTGAATATTCTTATTATCAATGAGTTACGAACGGAAAATCCAGCTTCAATTTGCTTTCAGTGTAAACTTTGTTTCAATGGAAGAACAGATCTCAAAACTAATCAATGAGTTCTCAGTCAGGAACAACAGTAAAAAAAGGTAAGTTCAACTGTCCAGAAAAAGGAGACAAGCCAAGTTCAGTTTATGAACTGTGCTATGGACACACCTGGTATCTGATGAAATCAGCAACTCAGGAAGTTGCGTAATTATATCTAATGAAAATAAGGGGCCCATCAGCAGAGCAAGCGGTGGTGATATAGTGGTGAGCATAACTGCCTTCCAAGCAGTTGACCCGGGTTCGATTCCCAGCCATCGCATTCATCATTTTTTTTAGAATCTTATCCACGGTCTCTTGCGTTTCAAAACATGTGGACAAAAACAGCGAGAACGCAGCATTTGACGGCAATGTCATAAAATGGACTTCACGTTTGCATTTCATTTTTCCGGACGGAAAATTCGGCTTCAGTTTCTTTATACTGAAAGCAAATACTGAAATAGATGAACAAGTCTCTGATCTAATAAATGAATTCTCAGTCAGAGATAAATATATAAAACAAAGGGAACCGAGCACAGTTGACCTCCCTGACTGTGATCTCAATAATCCTGATGAAGCCAATATGAACTGCGGTGGTTGCATCGACTGGCCAATAAGGAGCTGCGATGGCCGAGTGGTTCAGGCGCTTGACTTGGAATCTAAATTTGCTTTCAGTGGCAAACTTTGTTTAAGTGAAAGACCAGGCCTCAAAACCAATAATTGAGTCCCCAGAAAGATACAATATTAAACTGTCCAAAAAACGAGAGTAAACAATTTCAGTCTACAAACTGCATTACGATACACCTGGTGTCCGATGAATTCGGCAACTAAGGTAGTTCCGTAATTATAACTAATGAAAATAACAATTAATGAAACAGAGCGGGAGATGGTGTGATAGTGGTGAGCATAGCTGCATTCCAAGCAGTTGGCTCGAGTGCGCTTCCCGGCCATCACCTTGATAATTTACTTCGGACCGTATCCACCATCTCTTGCGTTTCAAAACATGTGGATATACTAAAGTTCGAACAGAACAATAGGCGGCAACGAAATAAAAAGGACTTCCCGTTTTAATTTTATTTTTTTCGGACGGAGAAATCGGTTTCAATTTGTTTATACTGAAAACAATATTGAAATACAAGAACAAGTCTGAACTAATAAATAAATTCTCAGTCAAAGAATAGGACACCAAATAAAAGAGGAACATATTTCAGCTCACACTGTTCTCTACACAATCCTGGTGCCTGACGAAGTTAAGATGATGTGGAGATGCCGGCGTTGGACTGGGGTAAACACAGTAAGAAGTCTCACAACACCAGGTTAAAGTCCAACAGGTTTATTTGGTAGCAAGAGCCATGAGTTTTCGGAGCGCTGCTCCTTCATCACGTGACTCCAGCGAGTGGCCTTTGCTGCCAAATAAACCTGTTGGACTAAAACTGGTGTTGTGAGACTTCTTACGAAGTTAAGATGAACATTGCTGAGACGATTACATCACTTTGAGAGATAGGCAGCCACGGTGGCTGAGTGGTTAAGGCGTTCGACTCGAAACCCTCGTTTCCACGCGCAGGTTCAAGCCGTGCGCGCAGTGACTGAGACGAGAAATGTTTAATTGGCTTCTCCAGGGCAGCCCATGATATTGAGTTGTAATTTGCTGTGGTATTTTTCAATAATGATCGGGAACTATGCTGGCATCGACAAGATGGGCCGAATGGCGTCTGTGCTGTAACTCCCTTCCATGAGAAAAATCATGACGTAGGAAGAAAGAAAAAGAGCACAATCAGGACACAAGGACAAAACTACGTCTCATTTCAGAGTAACATTCTTATGTAATGACACACACGGCGTAGGAAATACACTTCATCAGAATACATTGAATGAATGAGAATATCAAAGTGCTGCTTCGATGATAAAATATCATGTTCATTCAAAAAATGCTACAAGCTGTTCACTACTGGGCGTTAAGTATTCCTGCTTAAAATAGCTTGGGAATGGAAGGAACATGTCGAATATCGGGAATTATAATCATATCGGAACGTTAGTAAAGGAGGATTATAGATATTCAGAAGACATCAGGAAATTTCATGTTTGAATTAATTTCAAAATGTCTTTGGATTAAGTGGTCACTTTGCCCCGGACTCCAAACACAAGCGATAAAGTGATGGAATATATTCAGAGATGAGAGAATTCTGCATCCAAATCGATGTTGCTTTAAAATCGTCCAATAATTTCTGACACATTGAACCGAGCTGGGCAGCTCATTTAGAAAGCGGTTGTTCTATTGTTTACGCACAAGATATATTTCTGGTACAATATGTACCAGACCGACAAAATTATATCCAAGAATGTCTGGAAAATGTCTGTGAGAGTCAGACCTGGATCCGAAATGAAACTAGCGGTGGCGGCACAGAGCAGCTTAAAGGCAGAGAGCAGACGGAGCAGAGACAAGCTGTTGTCAGCTCTCGGCTCCTCCAGTCTCTCTGTGTTTCACTCTCCTCACAAACTCTCCCACTGCAATTAAAATTGGACACTCCAGATTCTCAGACTGTCCTACTTCTATTACTGAAATCTGAAAATTTCCCGTTGAGAAATTTCCATCTGAATTCAGGGCAGCAATTTCCATTTCAACACGTCTCTTTGCTGAATTGATCGCGCTCTCTCAGTCGAGCGCTGACTCAGAGTTCGTTTGTCGACTGAAACCTTGAAATCGACCAAAACTTTCGCTTAACTTCTCTCTTCAGGTCTGAGCAGGACAGCAGCACGATCTAATGACAAGAGGATCTTTCGATTTGACACAAGAAGGGCTGGAGAATCCGGAGCTGAGTGCGGACACACAAACACGAACATTTGTCTAACCCAGCCGCCCCTTTAACACACTCTCGCTGGCACAATGTTCACCTCTGCACATTGACACGTCAAACTCTGTCTCAGATTGACAGCCCCAGGACTTCGTCTCCTCGCTCTGTGCTGTGGATTCTCGGGCATTAGTTGGAGTTTCACAGGTCAGTAACTGTTAAAACCGCTGAGGCCGGCGATGCTCACAGTGTCTGTTCCCCAGATTCAGGGGGCTGCAGCCAATTAGGGCTGTGCCTGGGTGAACCCAGAACTGGTTGAAATTATGATCTTGTTCACAAGCTGAATTCTATTTGGTCAGATGAATATACAGATTGTGCGCACTCAGTTACGAACCCACAAATTCCCCCCTTCATATAAAGTTGATGAGAGGGCGTGGAGGGATAGACAGAGACAGAGTGAGTTAGGGCAGTGAGACACAGACGGCCAGACAATGTCTCAATTACAAAAATCCTTGTAAATTCCGGCTTTTTCCAGAAAGAGTATCTTGGAGAAACAAAAGCTGCAGCCTCAGCTCTCAGTGATATTGTACCAGAGACACAGTATTAATACCACACTCAGGAACAGTGCTGCGTTTTGACAGAAGAGATGGGGAGAGGCAATAGAAACTGAATGGTCCAGTTCTCGACTGTGTGCAGGCTGACGGGGACCTGAGGTTCAAAGAGACCTTTGATGGAAAGAGTCGTCAGGAAGGCGGATTGGATCTTTGGCTTCGTAAGTCGAGGCACTGAGTATAAAAGCAGGGAAGTTATGCTCAATCTTTATGAAGTTCTGATCAACTGCAGCTGTTTTTGGATTGCACCCAGACGCGGTAAGCACAGCTTAGAAAGTGCGTGAGGGTCCTTATGAGGGGGGAAACGAGATTTACTGTTTTGGATCCAGCGATGAGGGATTATACCTACAAGGTAATGCTGGATAATTCGGAGTTTCTCTCTTTGCAGCAAACGGGATTGAGTGGTGCTGTACGAGAGGTGTAAAATACTATAACATATTGAACTAAGGCACACAGGGGGAAGTTGCTGCATTAGCTGCGAGCAGGAGTATTCAGGGACAGGTATTAAAGATTTTAGACAGGATGTGGAGGAGGCATAGGATCCCGACAGTGCGGAAGGAGGCCATTCGGCCCAGACATTCTGCACCGACTCTCCGACAGAGAATCTCTCCCTGTAACCCCACGTAATTACGCTGCTTATCCCCCTGAAAATAAGGGTCAATTTTGCCTGGTCAATCCACCTAATCTGCACATCGTTGGAGATGAGAGGATACCGGAGCACCCGAAGGAAACCCACGCAGACATGGGGAGAACGGGCAAACTCCACACAAACAGGCAGCCAAGAATGATAGAAATAGACTTTAGTTTCCGGCCGTTTACAAACTCTGGGGATTCCCCTTCAATTTTTTGGCATCTGGGAATCAGAGAAGCATCCAAAAACGCAACTGAAAATAAATACAATCACGGCAGTTATTCACATGGAGCTAATATTTGAGACGGCATGGCATGTGTTGACCGCGTGGCCTAATGGATAAGGCGTCTGACTTCGGTAGTTCTGTGCGGTGATGATATCAGAAGATTGCAGGTTCGAGTCCTGTCGCGGTCGTTTTATGCAGAAATCTGGTAGAACTGACGGCAAACCGAGATTTCCTTCTTCAGCTGAAAGCTCTGCATTGTCTTGCACACACTGTAGGGCGCTTTCTCTGAATGCATTTCCTTCTTGTTCTGTTCATTAAATTTTCTCATCTCTTTATTTTATTCTCCTCCCAAGAAATCAATATTTTTTGTGTGATCTTAATAAATTATTGATGCTCCCGAATGGAGCAACAGGCTTTGCAGCAAATGGTTTCATAAAATTCTGTGGAGGAAAATCTAATGTCCTCAGGAAGAGGTTTAGTAATGAGCTGAGTGAACTGTTTCTGTTTACAGGGATGAAAGGTGATGGGGCTGGTAATCCAGAGGCTGGCACTAATCTTTGGGGACACGGAGTAAATCCCACCACGGCAGCTGATGAAATTTAAAATCACGATTTGATCAATTTGGAATTGAAAGCTGGTCTCAGTAATGGCGGCCTTGAAACTACGGTCGATTGTTGCAAAATATAATCGGATTCACCGATGCACTACAGATAAATAAGTCTGGCCTCCTTAACTGGTCTGGCCTACATGTGACTCCAGACCCAGAGTAAGAGGGTGACTCTTACTCGACCTCTGAAATGGTCAAACAAGCCATTCTCAGTTGAAGGGGAATTAGGGAAGGGCAACAAATGCTCATCCTGCAGGCGACACCAACAGCCCATAAAAAGAAGAATCATTGAGTGGAAAGAGAATGGCCTGGTAACGGACTGAGAAACTGGACCCTTCTTCTCCTCTAATAACAAGGCTGAGGAATGGCCTGATTCTGGGATTTAAATTAGGGAAAGATTTGGAAAAAAAATCATTTCGATCAAATAGGACCAGGGAAGGGCAGATAAGAATGTATCTCACTCATATATGCCATTGATGGTTGGTAGTTTTAGGGCAATGATGTACATCCGACCAGTGTATCAGCGCATCCTAAGAGTGTGAGGGAAATTCCAAAAGTAATTCTTCCCCGACATCCTCCAGATTGAAGCGAGGTAACATTCATGCCGATGACTGGGAGGAGCTTGAAAATGGGCGAAACATATCCGCCAATCTGCAGCATACTTTTATGAGGCAAAATGGCGGCAGAGAAGAAAGTAACAGAGAAGAAAGCTCTGTGGAGCGAGAATGGGCCTGTTCACTCACATGAAGACCCATAGCAGAAACTCACGGCCCTGAATGGATGTCATCCTTGAATCGAGGGACAGGCAACGATTACAACTGCTTGTTACAAAATACCTATCATAAAAAACCACGTCCAACATTAGTATTGTTAAAATTTTCCACTCATATACACCCACAGAGACTGACAGATAAACAATGAATTCCACTCTCAATTCCTGCATCACACACCAAGGGACACAGAATGGTTTTCACATCCATACACACAGAATAGTTACAGCGCAGGAAAAAATAATCGGACACTTTGTGTCTGGGAGTTGTCATCTCCATAGAAGCTCAGCTATCGCAGCCCACAGCTGAAAGCACGGCAGCAAAATTTGCAGAAGCCACAATATATGTCGTCAAGTAACTTGTGGAGAGGAGAGGACGTAAGGAGCTTGGAGATAGTTATAGACAGGTTTTGTGCATGTGTAGAAACCTGGCAACTGGAATATAATGTGAAGTTATTCACTTTGGCAGGAAGAGAACAAAATCAGATTATTACTGAATTCTAGAAGGGCTACAAACTTCCCCAGATGCAAAGGGATCTCGTTGTTCTAGTGTACGAGTCACAAATATTTAGTATGCGAGAATAACAAGTAACAAAAAAGGTAAATGGAATGTTTGCTTTGTTACAAGCATTTAACCATGTAAGAAAATATTGTTATGCTTCAGTTGTTTAGGTCATTCGTGAAGTATCTCGAATATTGTCTGAAGTTTTGGTATCCATATCTAATGAAGGATGTAAATGCGTTGCAAACGGTCCAGAAGAGATTACCAGTTTGATAACTTGAATAGTTCGACAATGCAGAGGAGATTTACCAGATTGCGAAGAGGAAAGAATTTCCTCTGTTAGGGCATCTTTGCAACGGGGATACTCCGAGTCGGAGGTACCTTGTTCAAAGCACATCAGATCTTGAATGGTCTTCACAATTGCACGTGGAAATGATGTATCTTCATGTGAGTGAATGCAGAACAACGGGCACTGAAAGAAAACTGAGCTTCCTCTTTTCGGACGACGAATTCTGTTCTCTCGGAGCGTTGCGCGACTTTGGAACTCTGCCTCAGACGTCGGTGGAGGCGGGGATATTGAATATTTTTAAGCCGGAGGGAGATGATTCCTATTTGGCAACAGAATCGAAGGTTGTCGGGGACAGATGGAAATGTGGAAATCGAAACATAAACAGATCAGCCATGATCTTACTGAATGGCGGGGCAGTCTTGTGGGGCCGAATGGCCTTCTTCTGCCCTTATTTCCTCTGTTCATGTGTCCGTCGCCTGATTGTAAATTTCCCCTCAACAGGACTGCTGAAACGCACCCGTATTCGCGGTTCACTCAGAGCACCGGAATTAAACTAATACATGGAAAAAATAAAATCAGACGGTGGGATTCCCAGATCTGTCAGACTGTATGGTTGTTTTTCGAGTCTGCAGAGATATTTTCTCTGCAATGTGTTCACGGGAGCTCAACATTGCTTCGGCATTCGCTCATTGTCGCCGTCTTCATTGCAAAGAATTATCTTTAAAAAAAACTTTTCGGGGCTCGTCCGGGATTTGAACCCGAGATCTCTCGCATCTTCATGCTGCGCCCAAAGCGAGAATCATACCCCTAGATCAACGAGCCACCCGCAGTAACCCAAACACTGAAAACAACTTTTCAATGTATCCCAAAGTTTAGCATATATCTTTTCACAACGCAATTGTTTATCGACTATCTTTTCTCAACGCATCAGAGATGTTAATGAACAATGTTTCATTTCACTGTCTGTTCTGGTGAAGGTCAGAAGCAGTGATATCTGTTTTCACCACTCGCCAAGTCGGCCTGTGGCTGTGAATCACCAGTCCTGTGTGTCATATCATTCTGCCAGTCAGTGAGTTTTAGTAGAAATTCGAAGTCATCCTGACTTCATCAGTGGCCTCATGGTTAAAGTATGAGTGATGCGAAGCATGACGTGATCAAATGAGTGTCTGTTTCAGTCTTTCCGCGGTGAGTTTTCATGCTGAGGAGAAACATGTGGGACATGGTCTGGGAATATTTCACACTGCTCCATTCCCATAATTCCTTGACCTGATGGAAAGAAAATGTATTCTATTTGCAGCAGCGACATTTCCAGCATGTTCCATCTGGCTGGTCATCCAGGAACGCTGGTGAGGGAGACCTTCTTCCCCAGCTCTTCATGGATAGAACATCAAATGGAAGGAGACGGTTGACAAGTTTCTGTGTAGTCGACGAGATGGTCGAATGGTTTTGGCGATGGTCTGATTATCGATTGTATTCTGCACGGGTGGTGCATAATGCACTCTCATCAACAATCCATGGAACGTTCCATACATTGCTTCTCTGCATTTGAACACACGTAGCTGTGCTTTTCCACATTTTGTTTCTTGTAGGCTCTTCACGACAATCTCTGAACTGATGTGATTGGAGTCCCTTTCGCTGAGAGGAACTACAATCCCAACATTGAAATTGTGTTCAATACTCAGGGTGTAAGACAAAGAAAATCACATTTCCCTGTGAATCTGCTGTGTTGCCTTCAATTTTCTATTACTCTCTCATGGTCTGCAAAGACAGCTCGTCTGCTTTGAGCGGAACATATATTGATTGGCTCAGCTCCTTGCATGTGACCGGCTCGTTGGTCTCGTGGTGTGATTCTCGCTTTGGGGGCTTCATAGAAACATAGAAGAAAGGAGCAGGAGGAAGCCATTTGGCCCTTCGAACCTGCTGTGCCATTCATTACGATCATGGCTAAACCTCCAAATCAATAGCCTCATCCCGCTTTTTCCCATAACCTCTGATCCCATTCGCCCAGGTGCTATATCTAGCCGCCTCTTGAATGCATTCAATATTTTGGCATCAACTACTTCCTGTGGTAATGAATTCCACAGGCGCACTACTCTTTGGGTGAAGGAATGTCTTCTCACCTCCGTCCTAAATGGTCTACCCTGAATCCTCAGACTGTGAGCCCTGTTTCTGGACTCTCCAACCATCGGAGAAATTCGACCTGCATCTATCCCGTCCAGCCCTTTTCGAATTTTATAAGTCTCTATGAGATCCCACCTCATTCGTCTGAACTCCGGCGAAAGCAATCCTAACCTAGTCTATCTCCCCTCATACATCTGCCCTGCCATCCCTGGAATCAACCTGGTAAGCCTTCACTGCACTCCCTCGAGTCCAAGAATATCCTTCCTCAGAAAAAGAGACCAAAACTGCACACAATATTCTAGGTGTGGGCTCACCAAGGCCCTGTATAATTGCAACAGCATATTCCTGCTTCTGCACTGGCAACCTCTCGCAATGAATGCCAACATACCATTTGCCTTCTTTGCCGCCTGCTGCACCTGCATGCTTACCTTCAGTGAATGGTCCACGACGACACCCAGCTCCCACTGCACACTCCCCTTTCCTAATTTACAGTCATGCAGGTAGTAATCTGCCTTCTTGTTTTACTTCCAAAATGAACAACCTCACACATGTCCAAATCTTACTGCATCTGCCATTGATTTGCCCACTCGCCCAATCTGTCCAGATGATTCTGAAGGATCTCTGCATCCTCGTCACAATTCACCCTCCCACTCAACTTGGTGTCATCTGCAAACTTTGTGGTGTTACAATTTGTTCCCTCATCCAAACCATTGATATTTATTGTGAATAGCTGGGGTCCCAGCGCCGATCCCTGTGGCACCCCATTAGCTACTGCCTGCCAATTTGGAAAGCACCCATTCGTTCCTACCCCTTTTCTCCTCTCTGCCAACCAGTTTTCGATCCATCTCAAGATGGAAATATTGAGAAATCCTGAGGTGGGAGGGAGAGGTGCCAGAGGTCTTGGTACATATTGGTACCGCTGACATAGGTAGGAAGAGAGAAGGGGTCATGAGAAGAGAATATAGGGAGTTAGGTAGACAGTTGGGAAGGA
This sequence comes from Mustelus asterias, assembly GCF_964213995.1. Lineage (NCBI taxonomy): Eukaryota > Metazoa > Chordata > Chondrichthyes > Carcharhiniformes > Triakidae > Mustelus > Mustelus asterias. The sequence continues at coordinate 783,963 of NW_027590135.1, forward strand.
GGAACGCAAAGGTAGTAATCTCAGGGTTTCTGCCTGTGCCACAGGAAAGTGAGACTAGGAATGGAGTGAGGTGGAGGATGAATGCGTGGCTGAGGGACTGGAGTAGGGGGCAGGGATTTAGGTTCCTGGATCATTGGGACCTCTTTAGGGGCAAATTTGACATTTACAAAAAAGACGGGTGGCACTTGAATCCCAGGGGGACCAATATCCTGGCAGGAAGGTTGGCTAAGGCTACTGGGGAGACTTTAAACTACAAAGGTTGGGGGGAGGGAGTCGTGATGAGGTGACTGAGAGCGAGGAGGTTAGCCCACAAATAGAGAAGGATTGTAAACATTGTAAGAGGGAGAATAGACGGGTGATGGAGAAGGGGAGAGCTCAGACCGAAGGTTTGAGATGTGTCTATTTTATCGCCAGGAGTGTAGTGAATAAAGTGGATGAGCTTAGAGTGTGGATTGGTGCTTGGAAGTGTGATGTGGCGGCAATTCCGGAAACTTGGGGACAGGGATAGGACTGGATACTTCAGGTGCCAGGTTTCAGATGTTTCACAAAGGACAAGAGGGAAGCAAAAGAGGGGGGTGGGGAGTGGCACTGCCGATCAGGGATAGTGTCACAGCTGTAGAGAAGGTGGAAGCCGTGGAGGGATTGTCTATGGAGTCTCTGTGGGTGGAAGTCCGGAGCGGGAAGGGGTCGATAACTTTGCTGGGTGTTTTCTGCAGGCCGCCCAATAGTAACAGGGATGTTGAGGAGCAGATAGGGAAACAGATCCTGGGGAGATGTAGTAATAACAGGGTTGTCGTGATGGGAGACTTTAATTTCCCAAATACCGATTAGAATATCCCGAAGGTAAGGGGTTTAGATGGGAAGGAGTTTGCTAGGTGTGTTCAGGAGGATTTGCTGACACAGCATGTGGATAAGCCTACAAGAGGAGAGGCTGTACTCGATCTGGTACTGGCTAATGAGCTGGACAGGTGTCGGATCTCTCAGTGGGGGAGCATCTTGGGGATAGTGATCATAACTCTATCTCCTTTACGCTACCATTAGAAAGAGATAGGATCAGGCAAGCAAGGAAAGTGTTTATCTGGAGTAAGGGGAAATATGAAGCCATCAGGCAGGAAATTAGAGGCGTAAATTGGAACGAGGTATTCTCGAGGAAAAGTACCGAAGGAAGGTGGCAGATTTAAAAGGAATGTTTGTCTGGAGTTCTGCATGATAACGTTCCGATGAGACAGGGTGGTTTTGGTCGGTTACGGGAACCGTGGTGCATGAAAGCTGCGCTGAACCTAGTCAAAAAGAAAAGGAAAGCGTACAAAAGGTTCAGAGAGTTTGGCGATGATAGGGATCTAGATGAGTGTACGGCTTGTAGGAAGGGACTTAAGGTAGAAATTAGGAGAGCCAGCAGGGGTCACGAGAAGGCCTTGGCAGGTAAGATTAAGGAGAACCCTAAGGCGATCTATAAATATGTGAAGAGTAAATGGATGAGATGTGAAGAAATAGGATCTATAAAATGTGAAGGTGAGAAAGTATGTACAGAACCGGAAGAAATAGCAGAGGTGCTTAGTGAATACTTTACCTCGGTATTCACGGTGGAAAAAGACCTGGGTGGTTGTACTACAGGATTGCGGTGAACTGAAAAGATCGAGAATGTGGAAATTAAGAAAGAGGATGTGTTGGAAATTTTGAGTAGCATCAAGATAGATAAGTCGCCGGGACCGGATGGGATGTACCCCAGGGCACAGTGGGAGGCGAGGGAAGAGATTGCAGAGCCCCTAGAGATGACCTTTGTGCCGTCGATGGAGACGGGAGAGGTTCCGGAGGATTGGAGGATTGCGGAAGTGGTTCCTCTATTCAAGAAAGGGAATAGGGATAGCCCAGGAAATTACCGACCGGTGAGTCGAACCTCAGTGGTTGGTAAGTTGACGGAGAAGATCCTGAGGGACAGGATTTATGAACATTTAGAGAAGTTTAGTATGCTGAAAAGTAGTCAGCACGGCTTTGTCAAAGGCAAATCGTGTCTCACGAGCCTGGTGGAGTTCTTTGAAAATGTGACTAAACACATTGACGAAGGAAAAGCGGTAGATGTGGTTTACATGGACTTCAGCAAGCCGTTCGATAAGGTCCCCCATGCAAGACTTCTCGAGAAAGTGAGAGGGCATGGGATCCAAGGGGCTGTTGCCTTGAGGATCAAGGACTGGCTTGCCTGCAGAACGCAGAGAGTGGTTGTAAATGGATCTTTTTCTGAATGGAGGTCAGTCACCAGTGGAGTGCGCCAGGGATCTGTTCTGGGACCCTTGATGTTTGTCATTTTCATAATTGAACTGGATAAGGAAGTGGAGGGAGTGGTTTGCAAGTTTGCTGACGACACGAAGGTTGGTGGTGTTGTGGATAGTTTGGAGCGATGTCAGAAGCTGCAGCGTGACATAGATAGGATGCAAGGCTGGGCGGAGAAGTGGGAGATGGACATCAACCCGGATAAATGTGTAGTGGTCCATTTTGGCAGGTCAAATGGGATGAAGGAGTATAGTATCAAGTGTAAGATTCTTAGCAGTGCAAAGGATCAGAGGGACCTTGGGGTCCGGGTCCGTAGGACTCTTAAATCAGCCTCGCAGGTAGAGGAGGTGGTTAAGAAGGTGTATGGTGTGCTGGCCTTCACCAATCGAGGGATTGAGTTTAGGAGTTGGGAGATAATGATGCAGCTTTATAAGACCCTCGTCAGACCCCACTTAGAGTACTGTACTCAGCTCTGGTCGCCTCATTGCAGGAGGGATGTGCGAATTATCGAAAGGGCGCAGAGACGATTTCCAAGGATGTTGCCTGGATTGGTTGGCATGCCTTATGAGGATAGGTTGAGGGAGCTCGGTCTTTTCTCCTTGGAGAGACGAAGGAGGAGAGGTGACCTGATAGAGGTGAACAAGGTGTTGAGAGGTATAGATCGGGTGGATTCTCGGAGGCTTTTTCCGAGGGCTGAACTGGCTGCTACGAGAGGACACACGTTTAAGGTGCTGGGGAGTAGGTACAGAGGAGATGTCAGGAGTAGAGTTTGCACTCAGAGGGTGGTGGGTGAGTGGAATCGGCTGCCGTCAGTGGTGGTGGAGGCAAACTCGATAGGGTCTTTGAAGTGACTTCTGAATGAGTACATGGAACTTAATAGGATTGAGGGTTCTAGGGAAGCCTTTGTATAAGCCAAGGTAGTTCGGGACGTGACCGGCGCAACGTGAAGGGCCTATTTATGCTGTATTTTTTCTATGTTCTATAATTCCCCGAGTCCCATGTGCTTTAATCTTTCACGATAATCTCTCGTGCAGCACTTTGTCAAACGCTTACTGAAAGTTCAAATATACCACATCAACTAGTTCCCCTTTGTCAATTCTACTACTTACGTCTTCAAAGAATGTCAGCAGATTTGTCAAGCATGATTTCCCCTTCATAAATTCATCCTGACTCTTTCTGATCCTGCCGCTGCTTTCTAAATGCTCTGTTATAAAGTCATTGATAATGGATTCGAAAATCTTCCCCACATCTCGATGTTAATCTTCCTGTTCCAAAATTCCCTGTTTTCTCTCTACCTCCCTTTTTGAATATTGGAATGGTATTCGCTTCCCTCCAATCAGAGGGACTGTTCCAGAATCTATAGAATCCTGGAAGATGACCACCAATGCATCCATTATTTCGAGAGCCACTTCTGTAAGTACTCTGGGATGTAGATTATCAGGCCCGGGGGATTTATCCACTTTTAAACCCTTCAATTTTTCCAGCACCATTTATCTACTGATATTAATCTCCCTCAGTTCTTCTCTCTCACTAAATCTGGCATTCTCCAACATTCCTGGCATTTGATTTATGTCTTCTTTTGTGAAGTCAGAACCAAAGTATGCATTCAGTTGCTCGGCCATTTCTTTGTCCCCTATTATACATTCCCCATTTCTGTCTGCAGAGGATCGACATTTGTCTTCACCAACTTCTTTCTCCTCACGCATCTATAGAAACCCTCAGCGTCAGTCTTTATGTTTCCTGCAAGCTTACTTTCGTACTCTATTTTCCCCTTCTTAATCAATCCCTTGGTCCTTCTTTGCTGAATTCTAAACTGCTCCCAATCCTCAGACCTACTATTTTTCTTGGCCAATCTGTATGCTTCTTCTTTGGATTGGATACTGTCTCTAATTTCCTTTGTAGGACATGGATTGGCCCTCTTCGCCATTTTGCTTTTGTGCCGGACATGAACAATCAGTTGCTGCAGTTCCCCCATGTGTTCCTTGAATGTTTGTCATTGTCTTCCTTTTAATTAACACTCCGCAATCTCTCCTTCCTGACATGCTTTTAATTAACTCTCCCCAATCTATCAAGGCCAACTCAAGCCTCATATCCTCATAGTGTACTTTATTATGATTCAACACCATCGTCTCCGAACCAACAACTTCACTATCCACAATGATAAAAAAATTCAGAATGTTATGTTCGCTCATCCCCAAGGGTCTTGCACAGCTAGATTGGCAATGATTCCCTTCTCATTGCACAGTACTCAGTCTGAGATGACTTGCTCTCTCGTTGGTTGCTCGACATATTTTTCAAGAAAACCATGCAGTATACGCTCCAGGAATTCTTCATCTATGGCACTGTGGCTAATTTATTTGTGCAATCCATGTGCAGATTAGAATCACCCATGATCAACGATATCTCCTTATCACATGCATCTCTAATTTCGTGTTAAATATCATTCCAAACATCGCCACTGCAGTTTGGGAGTGTATATATGACACTCACTCATGCTTTTTGCCCCTTGGTATTTCTGAACTCTACGCACGCAGACTCCACGTTTTGGACTTGAAGTAGGTAAAAATACTTCGGAGCCTGGTATGAGTCAAAATAGAGTCAGGCTTTATTCTCACAAAAGTGCAGGAGAACCTGACCCCTTGAAAGCAGAAGCCAAAGTTCTCCCTGAACACAAGAAGCGTTGACCTTTATACAACAGGGTTCCCAATACAAGTCATGAAGCAAAGTCCAGTTAACAGTCCTTGATCACAAATTATAGTTCCTTTAACAGCTACTGATACACTCTGGTTTATGGTTAGGGACTATCTGGTATCCTTGGGTCATGAAGCACAATTCTCCTGGTAGTTGTAGTCAAGATGCAAACTCTAGTCCCCTGCTCTTCCCGCGGCCTTTCCTTTCAAGTGACTGTGTGCGATTGCAGCTGTCCCAGTGGGAGCCCTCCTTCAAACGGCCAGTCTCGTACTCTACCATTTGGTAGCTGCTTCCTTTGTATAAATCATACACAAGCCGACGGGAAAGCAAGACTTACAACCCAACATCTACATTTAACTGTCCGTTTTATCAGAATGATATAAACAAGCGAGGGAACCATGAACAAATGGCTTATACTCCCACCAGGAGCAATATAAACAAAGGGGAGACTATCCATCAGGAAGTGTTATGTTTGTAATACATGCCAGGTACAAAGTTAAACCTTTTTGGTACAAAACACATTGAGTACAAAAAAAATTAACGCTTCCCCTTCTTCAATCCCCCCTTTTGGTCAGAGGCCAAGTGCAAACATGGCCTCATGACCAATTTAGAGCCAAATGTTACCAGCATATGGGTCTACCCCTTTCGTCAGGAAGTCTGCCCTTTCTGCCTGCACACTTGCACTTGGTATAATCCAGGCTGTTACCGTTTTACAACAAGTGTTCAATAATGCCATACAAATACAAATATAACAATGACAATTAATGCAATTAACCCATGCATCAAGTATGATCCCCACGACCCGAACCATTGCCCCAGCCAACCCGGAGGGTTATAATTATGACATTGGCTCCCTTCATCTTGTATTGTCTTCGCTACTCGTTTGATATAATCTGCCAAACGAGTTATATTTTAATCATCTGGGATATATGTGCAGCATTCGGGTTCAATTATAGCGCACGTTCCTCCCTGGAAAGCCTACACATAATCAAGTGTCAATCGGTTCTGTAAAGCAACAGTCTGGATAGCTACAACCTCGGCTGATACTTCAGAGAAGGCTGTGCTCACCTCCTCGAACCCGTCTCTAGTTTCATTCGCAATTCTCTCCAAGGTCGAGGCCATTTGTAAAAGTTCCTTTGCTGCTTTTGCTGTCCCATAAAGTGGGAAAGCTATCATAAAGAACCGTTCTGTCTCACTCATGGTGAATATAGGGTATCACATATGCTAAATAACACGATCCTACCCAATCCCAAGGAAGCCATGGGTAGGCATTGTTTCCATACAAAATAGGTACCATTATATGCAATCATGCTGTTCATGAAAGTAGAGGAGAGGCTGACCAGGACATCAGCAGTGGGGCAATGAATTGTAATCTGTTGCACCAAAGCCCAGGCACCACTGGTGACATTAACCTGCTGGGTGTAGTAGCTACGGCCAATAAGTATGGTTCCGTTTCCTACCACGCAGATAGATCCCCCTTGTTGGGTTTTCACAACATGCCTGGTGGGGTTTTAAATGTCACTTTCCTTGTCCCATCTTGGGTTCCATTCTGATTCGAAATCCCCTCTACCATTCCCGGAGTTGACAAAAGGATAGGGAATAAAGGACTCCCCCCCACCCCCTTCCTTTCGTGCATGGGAATATGTAAGCAGACCCAGCACTTGCTCAAAATTTTGACTGCAATACATACAAGTGAGACATATACATGAAAGTGTTCATGTGATAGGGTCGGATTTTAGAGGATTGGTACAATGATCGCTTGGATCAACCAAATCTCGTGTTGATGTACACATCCTTCCGAGCCGTCCGCTGATGCAGGGTACAGGTCCATCCCGTTCCCTCAGCTAAACACCAAAAATTCCAGTTACACCACGTTACATTGCATGGGAGACCCCAATCACCTCGCCCCTCCAACAGAGTTGGCAACATGGCATGGTTACGTAATCCCGAGCAGCGGTCCCTACGGGTAACCTCCCAGGGACTTATTCCATGTGTCAGAAGGTTACAATAGACAGAATCATCGTTACAGAGATGCTTGCGATGCTCTATCCCCAAGTCTATACAATTCCACCTATACTTCCCCTCCGTAACTAGCAGGGCAAGGTTCGTGAGAAGCAGCAAGAAAATCATCCTATCACTTAACGAATAACCCGCGCGACCGTTATACAATGGTCCAAAGGCTATACCACCCACGCGCCACTGCCTGCAAACCCGTTCAGCTTGCTTGGAGGTCAACTGTCTCACATATCTGTGAATTAAGCATACTACACAATTTTAACCTCATAGGGGCCCTCCCAATTAGGGGCGAACCCAGATTTGTCAAGCAGTGCTTTTACTGGGAATCAACTTCCCGCCCATCAAGGAACATTTCAAGCTCTCTCTCTCCCTGTGTCTCTTTGTTCCGGATTGTCTTTTACCAATTTGCGCATCCCTTTTAGTTGGGGGCTTAGTTCCAAAACATATCTCCTGAATTCATCTTTTAGTGAATCTACATCATCGCCCATTCTGTCATTAATTCATAAGGGGTTAATCCGGTTGTCCAGTTTGTGGTAACTCAGCCTCTTCAGGATAGTGGGCAATACCTCTGTCCACAATTTTCCCTCTGTCTGTATGGCTTTAGCTTGTACATTATACATTTAACTACAACCCCCCCCCCCCTCTTCCATCGAAAGCTTAGTGTGAATTAAATAACACTTTACACTGGTTTTTGGCTGCAGTTGGACATCCATTCATTTGTAAGTTAACAGTCCTTGATCATAAATTATAGTTCCTTTAACAGCTTCCGATAGTCTCTGGATCATGGTTAGAGACTATCTGGTATCCTTGGGTCATAAAGCACAATTCTCCTGGTAGTTGTAGTCAAGATGCAACTTCTGGTCCCCTGCTCTTCCGGCGGCCTTTCCTTTGAAGTGACTGTGTGCGATTGCAGCTGTCCCAGTGGAGTCCTCCTTCAAACGGCCATTCTCGCACTCTACCATTTGGCAGCTGCTTCCTTTGTTTAAATCATACACAAGCCTACTCGAAAGCAAGACTTACAACCCAACATCTACATTTAACTGTCCGTTTTATCAGAATGATATAAACAAGCGAGGGAACCATGAACAAATGGCCCACACTACGAAAAGGGAAAGATGAGAAACAAAAACAAACGGCTTATCCGACTACCCAGAAGCAATATAAACAAAGGGGAAACTAGCCATAAGGAAGGGTTATGTTTGTGATACATTCCAGGTACAAAGTTAAACCTTTTAGGTACAAAATACATTGAGTACGAAATAAAAATTAACCCTTCCCCTTCTTCAGAGCTAATATCCTTTCTCACCATTGTGCTAATTTCCTCTTTCACCAGCAGTGACACTCCACCACTTTTTTCCTTTATTTCTATCCTTCCTAAATATTGAATACGCCGGTATATTCAACTTCCACCTGCAGCTTCACGGTAGCACAGTGGTTAGCACTGCTACTTTACAACGCGAGGAGAGCTGGGTTCGATTCCCGTGCTTGGGTCACTCTCTGTGCAGAGTTCGCACGTTCTCCCTGTTCCTATTTACATTTGCTCCCACAGTCTGAAGGGCGTGCTGGTGAGATGCATTGACCCGAAAAGGCGCCGGAGTGTGGCGACTGGTGGAATTTCACTGTAACTTCTTTGCAGTTATAATTTAAGTCCTTCTTCTGACTAATAAATTAACATAAACTTTAAGCCATGTCTCCCCAGAGAATGAGTGTGCGAGAGGTCGGAGAGTCAAATCCGGGGAGAGCGCTGACCTGTTGCCAGTTTTGATCCCAACTGCCGATTGTTTATTTGAAAACAAATGTTACGTTTCAGACGCTGGGTTTCCATATTTCGAGATTAGGTTTTGGAACCTGCCACACATTGCGGCGTATTTCTCAAAACTGCACACGTGGAGAAAATGTGGAAAAGGTTTGAAGAATGTTTTCCCACGTAACCGGACTGTAAACCTATCTCAAAAAACCAATCGGGGTGGGGGGGGGTGTGGGGGGGGGGGGGGGGGGGAAGGGGGGGGGGGGCGGAGGGGCGCGGAGGGGGCGGGAGGGTGCAGTTTGGTATTGAATTGATTATATTCTAACTGAGGGTTTTACTGAGCAGGAAGTGAAATTTTTGATGTTGCTCGGCATTCCAGTCGAGAAGTAATTCACACAATTACGTTTTAGAGAGGTTGTCTGCACTGACTGAGACACTGCGACTGGGTGATCGGCATCCAAAACTACAGAAGGTAATGACAGGGCGGCATGGTAGCACAGTGGTTAGCCCTGCTGCTTCACAGCTCCAGGGACCCGGGTTCGATTCCCGGCTTGGGTCACTGTCTGTGTGGAGTTTGCACATTCTCCTTGTGTCTGCGTGGGTTTCCTCTCGCAGTCCAAAGATGTGCGGGTTAGGTTGATTGGCCATGCTAAAATTGCCCCTTAGTGTTCTGAGATCTGTGGATTAGCGGGTAAATATGTAGGGATATGGGAGTACGGCCTGGGTGGGATTGTGGTCGGTGCAGACTCGATGGGCCGAATGGCCTCCTTCGGCACTGTAGGGTTTCTATGATTTCTTTTGTTGTTTCTGGCCTCTCCTATCTTCCCATGCAGTGCAATCCAGGCTCCCACCATCCTCTGGATGAAAAAATATTGTTCCCTCAAATCTGCTTTGTACTTTTTGACCCTCACCTTAATATTCTGTCCCCTTGTTGTCGAGCCTGCAAGTAAGGCGAACAATTGGTTCCTATCCACCGTGTCCGTACGCCTCATAATCTTATACACCTCAGTCAGGTCTTCCCGCAGCCGTCTCTGATCTAAAGAAAACAACCCGAGCCTATCCAATGTCTCTTTGTTGCTCATATTCTCCAAACAGGCAACATCCTAGTGAATAGCTTCTAAACGCTCTCCAGTGCAATCATGTCCTTATTATAGCGATGTGACCAGAAATGCACACAATCCTCCAGCTGTGGCCTCACCAAAGCATTGTCCAGCTCCAACTGAATCTTCCTGCTCTTACAATCATACATTGATACTCCATCCCTTCCGCTACATGAGTCTTCACAACTCGCAGATTAAACGGCTTTTTCCACATCGAAAAACATTATCTACGGGAGCTGGAGCTTATCCTTGTATTTTCGAGGATCTGGGAATAACTGGGCGATCTAAGAATAGAACTAAAAAACAGATATAATCACAATATTGATGACATTGTGCTAACATCAGGTTAGCAGTCGATGCGTTGACCACGTGCCCTGATGGATCAGGCGTCTTACTTCGATTTTTCTAATGATGGTTTACAGGTTCGAGTCCACTCGCCGTCGCTTCTGTCAGGAATCTGGTGGAACTCCCAGGGAACAGAGTTCTTTCCCGTCAGCTGAAACACACCTTTTCCTCCAAGCACTGCCGGGCTCTTTCTCAGAATGTATTTCCTTGTTATTTTGTACATTTAATTCTCAGAGATGTCGGTATTTCTCCTCCTCCTCCCCACCCACCACCCCCGCCAACAATTCCGCAATATCTGTTTGGTCGGGATACATTATTGATGTTCCTAAGGAGAACATTTTTTTAATTAAATCGGTTGATTGAAATTCTGTGGAGGGAATTACCATCTCCTTCGGAAGAGGTGTAACAATTAGCTGAATGAACTGTTTTTGTTGACAGGGATGAAAGGCTATGTCACTGGGCTGGTAATCCAGAGGACCGCACGAATCTTCGGGGATACGGAGTAAATCCCACGATGGCAGCTGATGAAATTAAATTCACCGATTTCATACATAGAAACGTGGATATAAAATAGAAACAGGAGTTATCCATTCGGCCGAAATAAGTCTGCAATTTTAAGCTAGTTTCAATGACGGCGGCATTGAAATTCCCGTCGATTGTTTTTCCACAGAAATCATCTTCACAGAACAACAGAGAACATTTGACACAACAGAAAAGATCGTTACAGAGCTGAGAGAACTTCCACTCAAGACGGATCATATTTACAAAACGGGGAACACATTAACACAACAGGGAATAATTTGACACAATCACAGTGAAGATCTCTTAACGGCAGTCTCAGTTCCACTACAGAGAGAACATTACACAGCAGAGAGCACAGTTACACAGCAGAAAATACATTTCAAAACAGGGCCTGTATTTGCGTAATAGAAAACATCTTTTCACAAATAATCAGTTTTTTCCATCACAGTATCTTGCTGGTTTGTTCGGCACCTTTTCTGTCTGTCATTGTGTGTGTGTCCCGATAGTCTCTTCCTGCTTTTCTGTGTGTCTTTCTCTGTCTGTTACCTTTTGATCTTGGAGTCAGACGCGCTGTCGTTCCGCCAAAAACTCACGATGCTTACTGCCTTTTACATCTGGGTTCTGTTACAACATAGACCATAGAGCAGTACAGCGCAGAACAGGCCCTTCGGCCCACGATGTTGTGCCGAGCTTTATCTGAAACCAAGTTCACGCTATCCCACTCCCTATCATCCTGGTGTGCTCCATGTGCCTATCCAATAACCGCTTAAATGTTCCTAAAGTGTCTGACTCCATTATCACTGCAGGCAGTCCCTTCCACACCCCAACCACTCTCTGCGTAAAGAACCTACCACTGATATCCTTCATATATCTCCCAACACGAACCCTATAGTTATGCCCCTTTGTTATAGCTCCATCCAGCAGAGGAAATAGTCTTTGAACGTTCACTCTATCTATCCACTTCATCATTTTATAAACCTCTAGTAAGTCTCCCCTCAGCCTCCTCCGCTCCAGAGAGAACAGCCCGAGCTCCCTCAACCTTTCCTCATAAGACCTACCCTCCAAACCAGGCAGCATCCTGGTAAATCTCCTCTGCACTCTTTCCAGCGCTTCCACATCCTTCTTATAGTGAGGTGACCAGAACTGCACACAATATTCCAAATGTGGTCTCACCAAGGTTCAGTTGCAGCATAACCCCAGTGCTCTTAAACTCCAACCCCCTGTTAATAAAAGCTAACACACTATAGGCCTTCTTCACAGCGCTATCCACTTGAGTGGCAACCTTTAGAGATCTGTGGATATGGACCCCAAGATCTCTCTGTTCCTCCACAGTCTTCAGAACGCTACCTTTGACCCTGTAATCCACATTTAAATTAGTCCTACCAAAATGAATCACCTCACATTTATCAGGGTTAAACTCCATTTGCCATTTTTCAGAACAGCTTTGCATCCTATCTATGTCTCTTTGCAGCCTACAACAGCCCTCCACCTCATCCACTACTCCACCAATCTTGGCGTCATCAGCAAATTTACTGATCCACCCTTCAGCCCCCTCCTCTAAGTCATTAATAAAAATCACAAAGAACAGAGGACCAAGCACTGATCCCTGTGGCACTCCGTTAGCAACCTGCCTCCAGTCCGAACACTTTCCATCCACCACCACCCTCTGTCTTCGATCAGATAGCCAGTTACCTATCCAATCGGCCAACTTTCCCTCTATCCCACAACTCCTTACTTTCATCATAAAACGACCATGGGGGACCTTATCAAACGCCTTACTAAAATCCATGTATATGACATCAACTGCCCTACCTTCATCAACACACTTAGTTACCTCCTCAAGAAATTCAATCAAATTTCTGAGGCACGACTTGCCCTTCACGAATCCGAGCTGACTATCCCGGATTAATCCGCAACTTTCTAAATGGTCATAAATCCCAGCCCTAAGGACCTTTTCCATCAATTTACCAACCACCGAAATAAGACTAACTGGTCTATAATTACCAGGATCATTTCTATTCCCTTTCTTAAACAGAGGAACAATATTCGCCATTCTCCAGTCCTCTCGCACCATCCCCGTGGACAGTGCGGACCAAAAGATCAAAGCCAAAGGCTCTGCAATCTCATCCCTTGCCTCCCAAAGAATCCTAGGATATATTTCATCAGGCCCAGGGGACCTGCAGTTTATTCAAAACTGCCAGTACATCCTCCCTCCAAACATCTATTTCCTCCAGCCTATTAGCCTGTAACACCTTCTATTCCTCAAAACCATGGCCCCTCTCCTTGGTGAACACTGAAGAAAAGTTTTCATTCATCACCTCGCCTATCTCTACTGACTCCATACACAAGTTCCCACTTCTGTCCTTGACCGGCCCGAACCTCACCCTGGTCATTCTTTTATTCCTCACAGAAGAGTAAAAAGCCTTGGGGTTTTCCTTGATCCGACCCGAGAAGGACTTCTCATGTCCCCTCCGAGCTCTCCTAAGCCCCTTTCTCAGCTCATTCCTTGCTAACTTGTAACCCTCAATCGAGCCATATGAACGTTGTTTCCTCATCCCTACATAAGCTTCCCTCTTCCTTTTCACAAGACATTCCACCTCGTTCGTGAACTATGGTTCCCTCACTCGGTCATTTTCTCCATGCCTGACAGGGACATACCTATCAAGGACACCCAGTATTTGTTCCTTGAAAAAGTTCCACTTTTCATTCGTGCCTTTCCCTGACAGTTTCTGTTCCCATCTTATGCCCCCAAATTCTTGCCAAATCGCATCATAATTACCTCTCCCCCCATTCTAAACCTTGCCCTGCCTTACGGCCCTATCCCTCTCCATTGCAATAACAAAAGACACCGAATTGTGGTCACTATCTCCAAAGTGCTCTCCCACAACCAAATCTAACACTTGGCCCTGTTCATTTCCCAGTACCAAATCCAATGTGGCCTCACCTCTTGTCGGCCTATCCACCTATTGTGTCAGGAACCCATCCTGCACGCACTGCACAAAAACTGCCCCATCCGAACTATTTGACCTACAAAGGTTCCAATCAATATTTGGAAAGTTAACGTCCCCCATGACAACTACCCTGTGACCCCCACACATATCCATAATCTGCTTAGCAATTTCTTCCTCCACATCTCTATTACTATTTGGGGGCCTATAGTAAACTCCTAAAAACGTGAACGCTCCTTTCCTATTTCTAACCTCCTCCCATATTACCTCAGTGTGGAGATTCCCCTCGAAGTGCCTTTCCGCAGCCGTTAAACTATCCTTGATTAACAATGCTCCTCCTCCACCTCTTTTACCAGCTTCCGTACACTTACTGAAACATCTATACCCCGGAACGTCCAACACCCATTTCTGTCCTTGTTCTACCCACGTCTCCATAATGGCCACAACATCGTAGTCCCAAGTACCAATCCACGCCCCAAGTTCATTTACCTTGTTCCGGATGCTCCTTGCATTGAAGTAGACACACTTCAACCCACCTTCCTGTCTACCGGTACCCACCGTTGACATTGATACCTTCCCCAATACCTCACCACCCTCAATACTGACTACTGGATGACAACTCCTTTTTCCCACTCCCCTGACAAATTAGTTTAAACCCCCCTGAAGAGCCGTATCAAATTTCCCTCCCAGGATATTGGTGCCCCTCTGGTTCAGATGCACCCCGTCCTATTTGTACAGGTCCGACCTTCCCCAGAATGTGTTCCAATTATCCACGCATCTGAAACCCTCCCTCCTACACCATCCCTGCAACCACATGTTTAACTGCACTCTCTCCCTGTTCCTCAACTCGCTATCACGTGGCACCGGTAACGTACCAGAGATGACCACATGTTTTGTTTTGGCTCTCAGCTTCCAGCCCATCTCCCGAAATTCCTGTTTTAAATCCCCATCCCTTCCTTACCTATGTCGTTGGTACCAATGTGTACCACGACTACCATGTTCAGTGAATTCAAAATCAAACAGGGACCAGAGAGGGGAACTGCCTTTCGCTTTACTTTCTGTGGATTTCCATCGAATGGAAGAGTAACAGCGATAGACAGAGATTAACGAGATTGCAGAAACACAGCATTATCCTATTGGAGAAATCTGTTCTTTTTTACGGGTGTTAAAATCACAAATGATGGCGGTCGGTGCATGTCACGAGGTGGCCGAGTCGTTAAAACGATGGACTGCTGACCGATTGTCTTCTGCACAATCCCAACCTCATGTGTGGTGTATTTGCTTTGCCTCCTTATTGAGGGTGAACTGTTGGTTCCTTTAGTGTTTTGAAGTTCACGGGACCAAGATGAAGTATGGACATAAAGTCTTGAGAGATGAGTCGGCCAGCACAATTCCATATTCCCTTAATTCTAATCCCATGAGAAACTCGATGTGGCAATCAATTGAAAATTGATATCAGGGTACCAGCTTTGGGCAGGATTTTGTCACTCTGAACACATGTGGTTTCAGAAGCTCCAAAGCAGACACCAGCTTCATTTGCGGCAATCGTGGCAGATTTTGTCTTTCCAGAATCGTCAGCCATGAAAATTATTGCTGTATTAGCTGGATTGGCCATGCTAAATTGGCACGTAGTGTCAGGTGGATTAGCACGGTAAATATGTGACGTTACGGGGATACGGCCTGGGTGGGATTGTTCTCGGTGCAGGCTCGTGGGGCCGAGTGTTCTCCTTCCACACTGTGGGGATTTTATGAAGTTCGAGGCGGCAGTTTCACTTCTCTGAAAACACTGACACAGCAGTTCCTTCTTTCTCCAAATTTGACCCGAAAACCTGACTCCGATAAGGTTCGGACCCACAACCTTTGAACATCTCACAAGACAATGACTAGCAGTCCAACATGTCAATCTTAGCGCCACAGAGACAGAGCTGCAGCATTCATTCCCCATTCCCAGATGGGAATTTCTGACTTCGTCGAACAGATAGTTCAAACGTTCAGCAATTGGACAGTGACTGCATTTCAAAAATACTTTATCGGCATTAAAATAGTTTGGAACGTCCTGTGGTTGTGAAAAGAGCTACAGAAATTCCAGTAGAACTCTGACAGGGCACAGACAGGTTGGTGGAATGGGAGGTCATGTGGCTGATGAAGAATGAATTGATTCATTTTGGAGGGTAGAACACAAAGTGACAGTATAAAATAAAGGATATCATTCCAAAAATGTGTGTTGCAACAGCGGGAAATGGATGGACATGTGTATAAACCATTGACGGTAATAAGAGCTTTTAATAAAACACACAGTATCCTCGGCTTTATAACCGAAAGCAAGAAGTTAATACAAATTTACTGCAAAGAAAATGCAGATGTGCTATTAGATAGCACATTAGATAATCTCAGCCTGAGGTGTGGCAATCCTGAGGCTAAATCAACACCAGTAAGCTCTGCCTGTTGACATGAGGAACAGCCGATTGTCAGATGGGATTATGGTGACTTTACCTTTATGTCCGTATCGGGTTCAGACTGTGTTTTGCATTATCTGCTGCTGTCTGAGAATTGGGATATTTCCGATTCTATTGGAGGAACTGTGCGTGTACAAAGGATTTGTACTGGCAGTCAGCTCTCGGAACTGTAAATTAGTTTGGAATTCATTCTGCATTTGCAATCCCTGGGATTTTAAACGAGTTGATGGATCTCCTCATTCTGAATCTCCGATAATTTATTTTCAGCGTCGCTGACTGGGCCAGCATATTTTTTCTCATTATTTCATGGGACGTGGGTGCCGCTGGGTGACCAGCATTTATTAACCAACTCTAGTTGCCCGCGGGAAATTGAGAGTCAACCACATTGCTGTGGCTCTGGAGTCAGATGTAGACCAGACCGGGAAGAACGGAAGATTTCGGTCCCTGGCGGACCAGATAGATTCGGACGACAAGCGACAAAGGTTTCGTGGTCATCAGGAGATTCTTAATTCCAGATTTTTATTTTTAATTGAATTCGAATTCTACAAGCTGCCGTGGTGGGATTCGAATCAGGGCCCCCAGAATAATAGTTAAGTTTCAGATTTCAGCGATAATACCACAAGGCCAAGGCCTCCAAATTTCTTCTGAATTGAGTGGCTTGGGAGGCCACCGACGACGGGAGCCACATTGCTGTTGGTCGGTAGTTACATGTAGCTCAGGCCAGGTAGGAATTTCTTCCTGAAGAACATTAGTGATGGAACTGGGTTTTTTTTTGCGAAAATCGATTCGAGGTCATTTATTCCAGATGTATTTATTGATTTCGAATTTCGCCTCTGCCGTGGCAGGAGATGTGTGAGTGTTGGTCTGTGAGAGGTTGCATGTGCATGTGTGTCTGTGTGTGTCTGTGTGTATGTGTGTGTGTGTGGGGGGGGGGGGGGGGGTTGTGGGGTGTGTGTGCGTGATAGAGATTCACACATTTTTATCCTGTGACTGTGAATAAACCCCTTGTATTCATACACTGACACTATGATCCCCTTGCCCTTGTGAATTCCTCAGAAATAATTATACCACTGAGATCCTGGTGGGCGGATGGAGGGTGTGCTGAGGGTTGAAGGCAATGCCACAAGGCGCTGAGAGTTAAAATATGTGCAGGAAAGTGAAGAGTGAACTTGTCTGCGAGAAAATCACAGAAAAGCTGTGTCTGGTGCTGTGCACCAGAGGCAAGTTTGTGTTGTCAGTAAATGAAATCCTATTCTGAAAGCACAAAATCAGAAAGAGGAAATTCTGGAAGTAGTCAGCAGCTCCAAAAGAAGCTGTGGTGAGATATTGCTGTCTCGTCAATGTAACTCTCCAATTGGATACTTCGCGTTGCTCAGATCTTACACACTCAACATCTTCGTGTAAGGAACAGGTCGGGCTGGAATTGGGTCTTTGTTGATTTGAGCAAACAGAACAATGCAGCACTGAGAAGCGCTTCACCCACCGGCGGTTTGGGGAAGGATGGGACTCAGAGACAGGCATCTGGCTGGGGTTGAAAAACGCAAAAGGACATCGCGATTCAAATGTCATGAACATCAAGCCGCTGGGTTCAGGTCGCAGTCTCCTCTGGAGATGTCGGTTCAAATCCCACTCCTGACACCGATTCTTTTTGGTGCACCAGGCACCATTCAAACCCATGAAATCACTCACCTGGAAGCACAAGGGCAACAGGTGCAGAGAAACAACGACAACCTGCAAACTCCACTCCGAGACACACACTATCCAGACCTGATAATTGTAAACCAGCCGTTTCTGTGGCTGGTTTACAATCCTGGAGCTCCCTCCACAACAAAACTGTGTGTGTACATAAACTGCAGTGATTCAAGGATGAATTGACCGTCAAATTCTCAAAGATGATTAATTTTGGACAATAAATGCTTCCTGGGTCAGTGACAGGCACGTCCCTTATAATTTAAATTCTAAAAAAAAACACTTCGTGTCCCAGTAGGAACGCATCTGATATCAGAGCAGAAACAGTGTTTGTGAATCACATCCTGAACACGGCTACTTCTTATACCAGATGTGTGTTTGAATACAGTAAGTGGAACCAGCTCACTATCAACCGCTCGATGTTAAGCTGACGATGTTCACTGAGTGTTGTGTGCGATTCCCGCTGATCTGTTTGTTCAATGTCGGTAAAGGCAGCTTTGAAAGGTTTACAGGGAACTCGGTGCAGTGTCGATTGGCCACTGTAGGGATTCAATTATTTTTCTTTCATGAATATATCCGAGATCCGGATGGAGTGCTAAATTGACCTTAATGTCAGGTGGATTGGCAGGGTAAATATGTGGGGTTGTGGGGATAGAGCCTGGATGGGACTGTAGTCGGTGCAGACTCGATGGGTCGAAGGCCCTCCTTCTGCACTAATGGGATTCTATTATTCTCTGACCCTGCCCCTCACAGTTTCTCCCTCCCTCCCGACAGCACTGTGCATGTACCTACTGACTGCAGCAGCTGACGCAAACAGCGCAGCACCACCTTTCCCAGGGCAATTAAGGATGGGCAATAAATTCTGCCCAAGCCAGTGATGCCCAATCCCATGAATGAACACAACAAAAGTACTGAGCAGAGATTCCTTCTCATCTCCGTCTGAAATGGGACATGTTTATTTTTTATGCTCTGTTCTTCTCGTCACATTGCCGGTGTAATTATGAGCACAATCGAGATTGTTTGGTCAGTGCAGCCCCGTTGTAGAATTACATTGTGGTGGAATGAGCTGCCTGGCGGTGTACATGGTGGGTTCTGTCCTCATGGTCCACTGCATCCGTTTATGTATGGGCTGCCCAGGACGCAGTCATTGTGGGAATCATTTCAAAGGTTTCTTTCTCTGGTACAATTCTGTGTCTGAATTTGACTGGGGGTAATTCCGAGTGTGGCAATGATATAGATATATCGGTCAGATCCAATTTTAAGAGACCTTCTGTTGTTTGTGGAACTCAAAGTTCATTCTGTACCTGTCAGTGGAATTAATTATCTGTGTAAGTCTATGATGCTGTTTGAAATTATCGGTTTCATTTGATACTTTTCTGTCAAGTCTCACACTCTTATCTTCCATGAGTATGCTTCCCTCTGTGTGTGTCTTTGAACTCTCTCTAAATCCCTCAGTGACAACTGATGCGACAGATTTATTCCCTAGCACTCAGACTCAGCTCCTGTGAGTGAGTGCAGCAGACAGTCTGTATTTTTCAGCTCCTGACACTGAACTTGTTTTTGAGAATTATTCTCTCATCTGTCAGTCTCTAAGTCTGTTCTATTGTGGGATTGACACTGTGATTATCTGATCGTGGGTGAGAATCTGGAGTGGGATTTAATGAATGCCCCTGTCAATAGTACTGATTTGGGGGTGACATGGCCCCAACATCTGTCTCTCCTGCTCTGTTTGATTGATGGATTGAAAATTGTCGACTTTGCAACTATTTCGGCTGTCTGAGACTGTGGAACTGATGAGCCGTCTGTGTCTCTGAACTCTGTCAGTGACAATGCACGGACTGTGTTTAAGAAAGAGCAGGCGACACTCTTCCCTGCACCTTCTGGAGGAAGCGTCACATTTATTCTGATTCCGACAAATATTTGTCTGTTGAAACAAAATACATTTTGTAACTCAAATACAGATTCCGTCAGCTTAATCTCTATTAATAATCATTGTGAGCGGTTTGTGAGGCGACAGCTAAAGTCAGGCTCGGATTGGTCACTCTCATGTCAATCCCACTTTGAAGCAATCGGAGAGCCAGAGAGAAGGAATTGGAAGTTTGATTGGCTTATACCTTTAAAACAAGATGTCACTTTCACCTCCCACCACTGGTGTCGCTGTCTCTCCCCCTCTCGCTCTGTCACTCCCGCCTCCCAGGGCAGAAGCCGCAATCTCTCCCTCTCGATCTGTCACTCTCTCCTCCCGCCACTGGGGAAGCTGCAGCTTTCCCTCTCGCTCCCTCACTCTCTCTCCTCCCGCCGCTGGTGTCGCTGCCTCTCTGCCTCTCGCTCCGTCACTCTCTCCTCCCACCGCTGGTGTCGCTGCAGCTTTCCATCTCGCTCTCTCACTCTCTCCTCCCACCGCCGGTGTCGCTGTCTCACCCTCTCGCTCCGTCACTCTCCCTTCCCACCGCCGATGTCGCTGCTCCACTCCCTCTCGCTGTCTCGGAGAGTACGTGTGTTTCTGAGTGTGTGCAGAATCACCACAGTGCAGAAGGAGGCCATGCAACCAATTCAGTCTGCACCCAGAATCCCACCCAGGCCCTATCCCCATAAACCCATCTCCTTAACCTACACGCCTATGGACAGTTCGGGACAATTTAGCATGGCCAATCCACCACACCTGCACAGACTTTGAGTGTGGGAGGAAACTGGAGCACCAGGAGGGCACCCACTTAGATACGGGGAGAACGTGCAAACTCCACACAGATAGTGACCCAAGGTTGGAATTGAACCAGGCCCTCTGGTGCTGTGGGGCAGCAGTGTTAACCATTGTGCCACAGTATGTGTGTGAGAGCATGTGTGTGTGTGTGTGAGAGAGAGTATGTGTGTGCATTTCCTGTTCTCCAGTTCTTTGGCAGCACCCCCGTGGTCAGACAGGAATTCAAACTTTGTGTCAGAGACTCTGCAATCTACTCCCTTGCCTCCCATAGCATCTTGGGACACAATCCTCCAGACCTGGAGACTTGTCTACGCAAGCCTTCCAACATCTCCTAAACCTTATCCCTTCCGTTGTCAATTTGCTGAAGGACCTCACAGTCTCTGTCTCTCTCCCTGCCTCACTCTCTAACTCTCTGCCCCTTTCTGTCTCTCTGCCCCCGCTCTCTCTCTCTCTGCCCCCTCTCACTTTCTGCACCCTTATCTCTGTTTCCCTCTTTCTCTCTCTGCCCCATCGCTCTCTCTGTCCCCCTCTCTCTCTGCCCCCTCTCTCTCGCAGCCCCCTCTCTCTCTCTGCCCCCTCTTTGCCTCCCTCTCTGCCGGCCTCTCTCTGCATGTCCCCCTGTCTCTCTCTATGCCCCCTATTTCTCTCTATGCCTCCTTTTTCTGCATTCCCCCCTCTCGCTCGGCATGCCCCTCTCTCTGCCCCCCTCTCTCTCTCTGCACCCCCCCTCTCTCTCTCTCAGACAGTAAATAGTAGAGCCATGTTGTTAATGCTGGGTGAGTATATTGTGGGATGTGTTGTGTCTCAGTTGGGGACAGGGACAGTTCAGAGGGTGAGGCCGGCTGCTGGAACCTCTCTTGGCCTACAGGCCGAGGTTGCCGCGTGGTTTGGCACAGCCGAGCTGTGTCCAATTGGTGAGTGTGGAGAAGGTGGCCAGATGGGTGTCAATCCTGATGGGCTGCTCCAGCAGTAGGACCCCATTAGCCCTGCCCAGGAGTCTGCAGTTGTCAACGAGAGAGAGAGTGAAAAGCTGAGAGTCAGAGAGAGAGATTGTGTGTGTGTGTGAGAGAGAGAGTCAGAGAGAGTCACAGAGAGAACATCACACAGAGAGAGTGTGCCAGAGTGTGGTGACTCGGGAGAATTTCATAGTAACTTCATTGCAGTGGCAATGCATGCCTTACTTGTGACTAATAAATAAACTTTACTTTGCTTTACTTTACTTGAACTTTATCTGCGACTCGTCTGCCCAGAGGACAGTCATGGAAGCATTCAGTCAGCATCTACAGATTGTTCTGAGCTCCAGTGTCTCTCAGCCTAATTCACTCAGCCTCTCCTCACGGAATAACCTCCTCATTCCCCGTGGCAATCTAGTGAACCTTATCTGTACCGCCTCCAATGCAACTCTATCATTTCTCAAATGTGGAGACAACAGCTGTAAACAGTCTTGCAGATGTGGTCTCAATAAATTCCTGTACAATTGCAGCAGGACACCTTTCTTCATCCGCTCCAAACCACTTACAATAAAAACAAACGTGCAATTTCCTTTTCTAATTGCTTGAATGTACAATCTCGATTGTGCTCCGAATTCTCTTCAACATTTTAAAATCCGTCACATTTCCACCTCTCTTTAGCTCTGAAGAAGAGTCATACAGACTCGAAGCATTCACGTTGTTTCTCCCTCCATGGATGCTGCCAGACCTGCTGGGGTTTCTATTATTTTCTGTTTATATTTCAGCCTTCTCCCTGTAATCCTGCACATTCTTCCTTTTCAGACAACAGTCGAATCCCTTCAGAACGTTTTAATTGAATCTGTATCCACCACACTCCCCGGCAATGCATTCCACACATTAAGCATTCGCTGTGTGAAAAATGCTTTCCTCGTGTTCTTATCCCTTCCTTTGCTCATGATGTTCAAAGTGTTCTCTCTCATTCTTCTTCATTCCACGAGTGGGAGCAGTTTGTCCCTATCCATTCTGTCCAGGCGTCCTATAACATTTAATGCCTCTGAGTGGAACCCCTGATGCGGTGGTAAGATTTTTAAACCAGTCGACATTAAGGCACTGATAAAATTAGCAGCATTCAGTGAAATGACTTCGGAAAGCGTTTTTGAGCTAACAAGAAGCAATATGAGATGCAGTAATTGATTCAAATGAGTAATTATGATTGTAAAATACATATGCTGATATTTTGAATGGATCATTATTGACTTTAAAGAAGTTACCAGTTAGCAGTAAACCAGTCCAGATGACCCCTCGAAACATCAGCTCATTTCAAAGAACAAACAAAGAACAATACAGCACAGGAACAGGCCCTTCGGCCCTCCAAGCCCGCGCCGCTCCCCGGTCCAGGATTGAATCCTGAATCCAGGATCCCCGCCCAATTGTCCAGCCTATCGACATCCTAATATCCTATCCACCGAGCTGTCCCTCACAGCTACGATGCTTTGTTCATCACAACCTATTAACTCACCCCCACCCCCCCATTCCAGACCATGTGATCTCCAGGAAAAGGCGAAAACCCAGAGTGAAAACCCCATTGCCAATATGGGGAAAACAAAATCTGGGAAATTCCTCTCCGACCCCCTGAGGCGATCGAAACGAGTCCAGGAGATCACACTGGCCCTGATCAGAAAATGCTTCCCAACCCTATTCATTTCCACTTCTGCTTTACGAACACCATCTGAATTCCCTGCCCCCGAGACAGGTTCCCAACTATCCGCAGTCTCGCTCTGTACTGGCACCAGCAAGATGATCATAGAATGAAGCCTGCTACGCTCCTTGCATTGAAGTATAAGCACTCCAGACCTCCAGGCCCAGTGAGGTCGTCCTCCCCCAGAGTGCTCTTCTTCTTTGCCAGCCTTGTCCCAGCCCCAAGCTCGTCCCCAGCCTCCATACTTGTAGACCTAATATTTTGATCCCCACCCCCCTGCCATACTAGTTTAAACCCCCCCGAACTGCACTAGCAAAGCTCCCAGCCAGGATATTTGTGCCCTTCCAACTTAGTTGTGACCCCTCCCTCTTGTACAGGTGCCATCCTCTCCTGAAAACTTCCCATTGATCTATGAAAATGAAGCCCTCCCTCCTGGACCAGTCCTTTAGCCAGGCATTCATTTGTACCAACTCCCTATTCTTGGCCTCACTGGCACGAGGCATTGGGAGCAGCCCAGAGATGGCCACCCTAGTGACCCTACTTTTTAACCTATTTCCCAACTCCCTGAATTGCTCTCTTAGGATCCCCCTACTCTTCCTATCTACGTCATTTCCACCAATGTGTACAATGACATCCGTTTCTTTATCTTTCCCTTTTAATATGCCTCCTATCCGCTCGGAGACGTCCGTGACCCCAGCACCAGGTAGGCAGACTACCATCCTGGAGTCCCGTTCGCACCCACAGAATCGCCTGTCTGTGCCTCTAACTGATGCATCCCCCACCTATCGCTCTCCTAACCCCTCTCTTCCCTTTCCGGGCCACAGAGCCTGACTGTGTGCCAGTGACCTGGTCACTGTGTCTTACCACTGGAGAGGCACACTCCTCCACACTATCCAAAACAATATACCCAATTTCGCTCCTTACAGATGCTGCCAGACATGCAGAGATTTTCCAGCATTTTCTCTTTTGGTTTCAACTGACTGCAGCCGCAGTAATTATTTGCTTTTCTTTAAGAGTTGCAATGTTGCACCTCATTTAGAGTTGTAGGACTGTGAAGCTTCACTAATGAAATGGATTACATACTTTGGAACTGTTTTCCTTTTATTTTTCATTGTCTCTCTATAATCGTCCGACCAGAATGAATCACTTCACCATCCTCAGCTTTGAATTTCATCTATAACTTGTCCATTTCATTTTTGAAGTTTTACCCCATCCTCCTCACAGTTCACAATTCTTCTAAGTTTCACGTTATCGACAAATTCTGAAATTGTGCCCTGTGCAACATTACCTCGGACACTAATATATCCTGGTAAATGTTCACAGTATCTACAGTTTGTGTGCACATCAAATTGATGTACTGCAGTTTGAGGCTTATAACAGAAAAGAGGAATCAATGCAAATCTCTACATATTACACGTAAATGTTGCAGAATTGCAGTCAACTGGTTTTGTTATCGTTGTTCATAGGAAATAGCAGAGAGTGGTTTCGATCCAGCGATCTCTCAGTAATGGGCACACTTCCACTGCGCCACTCTGCTCCAGTCAATGCAGCCCCAACTGCTGCCTATCAATGTAGCTGATCAGATATTGACTTCTACATTGTTGTTTAACACCAGCACCAGTATCAAGAGGCTCAGTCTGGCCAGACAATTCCACTGCAGAACACCAAGAATAAAATGGACAGAGAAAGACACGCACAAGAACAGCAAAATAAACTGTTTGTACACGTGTAACGGCAGACAAAGGTGCCGGGAAACCGGCAAGTTACGGAATTGATCACTGATGTTTTAACGGAGTTTTCTCGTGTAAATATATTTGTAAATATATTCCCTGCTGTGTAACGGTGCTCTCTGCTGTTCAAAGATGTTCACTGTTGTTGTGCAAAGTGTTTCACTGTTTGTAAATATACTTCCTGCTGTGCTCTGTGATATGGAGGTTTCCAGCATGGAAACAGGCCCATCGGCCCAACTTGTCCATGCCGCCCAGTTTTTTACCAACGGGCTGTTGCCAATTGCCCGTGTTTGTCCCATATTCCTCCAGACCAATCTTACCCATGTAACTGTCTCAATTTTTGTTCAGAGTTATTTTCTGCTGTTGTGTGAAATGCTTCCCAGTTGTCGTAAATGTGTTTCCGGCTTTGTAAATGTTTTTTTTTTCTTCTGTTCTATTAATATATATCGTGCTCTGCAAACGTGTTCCCTGTTGTGTAAGAAGATTCTCCGTGAAGTTGTTTCTGTCAGTAAATTGTTGCATATTGTGTTTACATGTTCCTTGTACTTGTTTAGAACTCTGGTTGCATATAAAAGTGATTTACTGCAGATCGAGGGTTTTGGGGGAAAGGAGAATCGATGTAAATACCTGTCTGCATATTCCACGGAGAAGTCACAAATGTTTTGCGGTTGTTGTCAAGTTGTTTCATGTTCAGTGCAAATAGGAGCAGCAGAGAATGGTTTCGATCGATCAATCTCTCTGTTAAGGGCCCAGCACTCTTCCGCTGCGCCACTCTGCGACGGTAAAAATGATCTCTGCTGCCTATCAATGTAGCCAGGCAGATTTTCGCCCCTGTATCCTTTAACACGAGTAACAGTGTCAGGAGGCTCAGCCACTGCGTCACACCGAGAATACAACAGACAGAGAAAAACAAACAATAGCAGTAATAGAGATTGTCTGGATATATCTAACGACAGACAAAGGTGCTGGGAAACTGGCAAGACACGGAATTGGAGAATCGATCACTGATATTTAAAGAAATTTTCTGTTGCAAATACATATCTGTGAATGTATTTCGTGCTGTGCATTGCCAGAGGAGAGAAGGGTAGATTTTAACGTGCTGAATGTTTAGGACCTGGAATGCACTGCCTGAGAGGGTGGCAGAGGCAGCATTAAATCAGGGTTGTCAAAGGGGAATGGGATCAGCATCTGAAATGAAAGTACTTGCAGGGTTATGAGACAAGGGCTGAGAAAGGGATCTGCCTAGTTGTTCTTTTATAGACCAGCGCACAGACAAAAAACCGAATGGTCTCCCTTTCTTTGTTAGTATCCACTCAGAGATTCTAGATGTATGAGTGTTGGACTCATTCTGTATCGCTCTGTCTCTGGTGCGACATATGTGTGCGACATTCATAATGAATCAATCTGATAGACTTTGCAAATCTGTAACATTCGACCCGGAAGATCCCTAATTGAAACCGGGAAATTTGTTCTAATTAGTACATGATTACACACGATCCTCTACTCAAAATCTTCAATGTAATATCTGCTTATCTCTAAAATTCATTCTCCATTCCCGAGATTTCTCTTTAGTACATCGATGCTAGTCGGCTCAACTGCTCCAGGTATTAGCACATTCCAAGTTATACTGACTGCATGGGAAAGTACATTAATATCGAATTTTCTGTGGGATTTAATGCTGACATCCAATCATTAATTCCTGTTTGCTCTGTCTCTGCAACATCGACAGTTTATGTGATTCTTTTCCGCTCTGCTGCAGTTCTGCATTGCGGCCAGTAGATGTCAGCATACTCTGGTAGACTGATTTTTGTAACAGTTTTAACAACACCAGGTCAAAGTCCAACAGGTTTATTTGGTAGCAAATACCATTAGTTTTCGGAGCGCTGCTCCTTCGTCAGATGGAGTGGAAATGTGCTGCATCAGAGAGGGACACAACATACAAGAATTGTTCACATTATATTGAATTGGGACGGAGGAATTTCGAAATACTGAATGTGTTGACCATATCAATTCGAAATCTACCAGTAAGCTGCTTTCCTCGGCATTCATCATTTAAATACCGATAAATCAGCAAGGCTATGGTTTTTAAGTGAAAGTATTAGCACTGGTATGTATTTTCTTTTGAACAAAGTGGCATTTTGAATCATTGTTACTTAGCATAGTTAGAATTTCATTATGCAACAGTTTACTTATTAGTACAAACCTAGTAAAGCATGTATTACACAAACTGTTATCTATTTCCGATTGGGGATGGTATATCGAGAGAAACTTGCTTTTCTTGAGATATATTACTGACCTATATCTGGCTGCACAGGTTTCAATCTCAAAATTGGCCAGTGGTACAAAACTTGAAAATATTATGACCTTTAGTGAGAAGGATATTGATAATCTTCAAGAACATATAGGCAGGCTGGTGAAATGGGCACAGACGTGACAGATGCAATTTAATTAATGTAAGGAAGTGTGAAGTGATGCATTTGGGTCCGAAGATCGAGGAGAGGTGATATGAAATAAAGGGTACACCTTTAGCCTTCCTAATCCCTATGGCACTTTTACCATGCCAAGATTCCACAGTCTATTCACCCATCTCAGAACACATTGAATATCCTGCCTGACGTCTGCATTTCACCGTCCACTTGTGCAGAGATGATTAAACATTTAGCACTCCCACTTTCCTATGTACCTTTACTCTGCAACGACCCCTGCTCCGTCTGACAACTCAGTCAACGTCGCACCTTCACTTTGAGAACTGCCCATGGTAGGCTTATCCTGCCCAGTCCCAATTGTGTTTCACTCTGCTCAGTAATATTGCCCAGATTGCATTATGTTCCAACTTTCCTATTCTCAATTAATAATAACTGAATGAATAGAACCATCCTTTGATTAAACACTGTCACCTT
Source organism: Mustelus asterias (assembly GCF_964213995.1). Taxonomy (NCBI): domain Eukaryota; kingdom Metazoa; phylum Chordata; class Chondrichthyes; order Carcharhiniformes; family Triakidae; genus Mustelus; species Mustelus asterias. The sequence goes on from NW_027590135.1 coordinate 811,725, forward strand.
TCAATGTTTCGCGGGCGAGTTTAATGAAGTGCTGAAAGTTATCCAAACATATCTGCAATTTGCATTCTCATTGACAAAGAACTGAGCGGGTGATGGATACAGTTTCAATAGTCGCTTTAAAAAATAGAGAATGGATATACAAATTTAAAATCCAAGGGTGATATCACTGCCTGAAGAGATTTTCAGGCTGTGGCGATTAGAATAACAATGCACATTATCAATTTGAATTGTTGAAAACAATAGAATGGTGCATCCATTGTGGATGAAAGGAAACTTTAAACTGTGCAGCCGTGCTGTGCTTCAGGAGCTGGTTTTACAGAAATCTCCATGAATCAAAAGTGTTGCCTCGCCTGCTGAGCATTTTCAGCATTTTCTGTGTTTGTTTCAGATTTCTAGCTTCCAGCTTTGCGTTGTGTTCTGTGCAGGTGTTTTACTGCAATTGGGAACATGTTCTGATCCGCCCTGTGACAGATGGAGTAGAATGTGTATCGTGACTCTCAAGCCTGCGAGATTCGACTCCAAGCTGTACAAGAGAATGAGGAAGAGAGATAGGGAGGATCATTCTGTGATGGACAGATTTCCTGTGTAAAGGGCACAAAAATCTGTACTTCCACAGCTGTTTTAACAGACATAAGATGTCCCAACATGACTTGCAATCAATGAAGTTCCTCTTAACTGTTCCCGATGTTTTAACGATGAGATTGTTGAACTTACCAGAGTTTCTGCATTGTCAAGAATCCATATATGGACCTGTAAAATAAACTTCCAACACGCGCCATGTGGCTCTGTGGCGCAATGGATAGCGCGGTAGACTTCTAAATAATGGTAAGTTAACTACTCAGAGGTTGTTGGTTTCAATCCCACCAGAGTCGAATTTTGGATTAGATTGTTCGCAAACGGTTTGCTGCTTCATTGATGTGATTCAGCTTTGGCACCGACATTTCCTGCTCTGCCATCTCTCCATGCTGTTTCTGTTTACTCGGCTTTCAGGGAAACCACTGACTTGGGAAGAAAATGCAAACCCCAGTGGCTTTCATAAGATTTGACACAACGTTCGCTGATTGCGTTAAAAAATAGTAACATACATTTTCAGTTAGATATTTCGCTTCTTTTGGAAGAGAACGATGTTAAAGAACGCATACACGCAACAACAACAACAACAACTTATAAATAACTACAATCAATGAATAGATATCAATGCCCTGCAACTTGGTGGTGTTATCCTGATGTGTCTGCTGCGCTCATCCTTCCAGGCTGTAGTGGTCGTGGGTTTGGAAGGTGCTGGAAAAGGAGCCTTGCGGTGTTGCTGCAATGCACCTTGAGCACAGATGGTGCACACTGCTGCCTTGTGTGTCGGTAGTGGAGGGAGTGATTTTTTATTCATGCGAACCAAATGAAGTGGGCTGCTTTGTCCCGGATGGTGCCAAACCTCTGTAGTGTTGTTCAAGCTGCATTTATCCAGGCAAGTTTCTCAGGAAACCAGGCGCTCCGGTTGCCTTCCCCAGTCTAAAGATGAGCAGCTTGGGTTGTTTGGCCATGATCGTTTTCCCTTGGTTCCCAAGGTGTTTGTATAGGCAGATTAGTGGGGTGGATGTGTGGCGCCGTGGGGATAGATCCTGTGTGCGATTCTCTGTCGGGGAGTCGGTACAGACTCAATGGACAGAATGGTCTCCTTTTGCACTGTTAGGATTTCATGATTCTAAGGTCATTGGACTGTGTTAGAAATTCCCTGAGAAAAAACATGGAAAGCTGTGTTTGGAGAACTGACAGCATTGGGTTTATTGTAGATGAAATGTGTTTTACTGCAAGATTATGAAAATACCTGGATCGGGTCAATAAATATTAGAGATATTTGTGGGGATCTCGAAATATGTTTTTGTTTCATTTTGTAGATCATCCACTGTAAAGGGAAAGACAACATTGGTGAGCAAGGAAGGGATGCTGTGACTTACAAATGCCGCCTAATAGAAGTCAAACCTCTGCTGGGATTTGAACGCAGGATCTTATCATACAAGCGCCTTAACCAACTAAACCAGCTTGATGCTTCGGCTTGTACAGCGGAAACTGGAAATGCGTTCCTGATCTGGCGGTATTTGTGCAAAAAGGGACACTACCAGATCTTGAACATATCTCTGCAAATAGAGATAGTTCACATTTCAGATGCAGACCTTTCACGGGAACGACCGCTTCACTCTCCACAGATGCAATGGGATCTCGGATATATTCATGAAAGAAAAATGATTGAATCCCACAGTGGCCCATCGAGACTGCACCGATTTCCCTGAAAGCCTTTGAAACCCGCCTTTCCCGACATTGAACAAGCACATCAGAGGGAATCACAGACATCACTCAGTGCAACTCTTCCGCTAAACATTGAGTGATTTATCGTGAGCTGGTTCGATTTATTGTTTTCAGACACACATCTAGTATAAAAGTAGCCGTGTTCAGGATGTCATTCACAAACACAGCTTTCTGCTCTGACGGCAGACGTTCTCCTTCTGTGGCACAAGGTGATTTTTAAAAAAAAATACTTCATTCATGAGGGCTATGTGTGTCGCTGGCACGGGAATCAGTTATTCTCCAAATTAATTATCTTTGTGTAATTGGTGACGAATTTCCTCTGGAGCCACGGCAGTGCGTGTGAACAACACTGCTGTTCGGGAGGGAGTTCCTGGATTGTGAACCAGCCAGAGGAACGGCGATGTCTTCCCAAGTCAGTGTGGTGTGGGTCTCTGAGCGGTCGTTGTTTCTCCGCATCTGCTGCCCGGTGAGAGATTTCTTGGTTTTGGATGGTGCCTCGCGAAGTAAAAACAGCTGTCAGGAGTGGGATTTGAACCCACGCTTCCAGAAAACACTGCGATCCGAACGCAGCGCCTTAAACCGCTCGGCCATCCTGACGACATTCGCCTAAGTGTAAAATCTCTGCACAAATCGAATTGAATTCCACCTTTATTGTTATTAAATTTAAACCGCGATGCGTTTTTCCATTTTCGAACCCCAGGCAGAGGCCTGTGTCTGAGTCCCATCCTTCCCCAAGCCGCCGGGAGGTGAGGAGTTTCTCATTGCTGCATTGTTCTGTTTTCTCAAATCAACAAAAACCCAATTCCCGCCCTATCTGTTCCTTGCACGAAGGTGTTGAGAGTGTCAGATCTGAGCAAGGGGAAGTATCCAATTGGAGAGTTACATCCTGGCGACAGGAATATCTCTCCACACCTACTTTCGGAGCTGCTGAATATTTCCAGCATGTCGTTTGTTCCTTCAGTTCATTCACTGACAACATAATCTTGACTCTTGAGCGCAGCTCCAGACACAGCTTTTCTGTGATCTTCGCACAGACAAGTTCACTCTTCACTTTCCTACATACATGCTTTAAAATCGACTCTTTTCACACTCAGCATCCTGCAGCATTGCCTTCAAACCTCACCCAACCCTCCACCCACGCACCAGGGTCTCAGAGGTACAAGTGCTTCTTAGGAATTCACAAAAGCAAGGGGATCGCAGTGTTTGTGAGGGAATATAAACGATTAATCCACACTCACACACACACACACACACACACACACACACACACACACACAGCCACAGCAGATGGTGAAATTTGACATCAATAAAAACATCTGGTATTAAAAGTCTAACGACAATCAATCGACTGCCTTAAAATAACACAACTGGTTCACTCATGTCCTTTAAGGAATGCATTTTTTTCCTGGTCTGCACCTCCATGTTGCCCCCGACGCTCAGCAACTTTGGTGACTCGAAGTTGTCCTCTGAGGCGACCTACCAAGCCGCTCAGGTCAAGGGCAATTTGGGATGAGCAACAATTGCGGGCCCAGTCAACGATGCCCATATCCAAGGAATGAATAAACAAAATAAATAGCTGATTCAAAGTGAGGTGATACAGAAAGTCAGTTGCAGCATCAAAGATTGACAGATACAGAATTAAATTAGAAACTATCTTTCAGTTCTGGAAGCTGACAGTCAGAACAAGTCACTTGTACAGGCACAGTTCAACAGATAGAATCTGTTGTAGGTAAAAGAAAAAACCTCTGACACTATTAGTGGATCAAAGTGCAGGTTTATTTTCACAATTGTGGGAGAAGTGAGGTTCGAACACAAGTAAGAACAGAGTTTATATATGTCCCGGGCCCCGCCCTCATCACATTGCAATTCTCTGAGATGTCTGTCGTTGTTCGTGGTGAGATTCGTGTTGCATCAGCAATATCTTCCTCTGGGTAGTTTGTTCGATCTCCAAGGCCACGATTGTTCGTCATTTATATCCTTGAAACAATATCACAGGTTTTGCACAAACAAGTTAACTAATATACATACAGGTTTGTATAATACTTTATATCAGGATAAGAGGAATAAAGTATGATGAATATATATATATATATATGAATCTATGGTTATACGATCACAGAAGGCATACATGTCAACTCCATCGTGTTAAGCAAAGTTACATAAAAATGGAGATTGTTTAGCTGACTTAGAACCATAGAACCATAGAAAATTACAGCTCAGAAACAGGCCTTTTGGCCCTTCTTGTCTGTGCCGAACCATTTTATGCCTAGTCCCACTGACCTGCACTTGGACCATATCCCTCCACACCCCTCTCATCCATGAACCCGTCCAAGTTTTTCTTAAATGTTAAAAGTGACCCCGCATTTACCACTTTATCCGGCAGCTCATTCCACACTCCCACCACTCTCTGCGTGAAGAAGCCCCCCCCCCCCTAATATTCCCTTTAAACTTTTCTCCTTTCACCCTTAACCCATGCCCTCTAGTTTTTTTCTCCCCGAGCCTCAGCGGAAAAAGCCTGCTTGCATTCACTCTATCCATACCCATCAAAATCTTATACACCTCTATCAAATCTCCCCTCAATCTTCTACGCTGCAGGGAATAAAGTCCCAACCTATTCAATCTCTCTCTGTAACTCAGCTTCTCAAGTCCCGGCAACATCCTTGTGAACCTTCTCTGCACTCTTTCAATCTTATTTACATCCTTCCTGTAACTAGGTGACCAAAACTGTACACAGTACTCCAAATTCGGCCTCACCAATGCCTTATATAACCTTACCATAACACTCCAACTTTTATACTCGATACTCCGATTTATAAAGGCCAATGCACCAAAGGCACTCTTTACGACCCTATCCACCCGTGACGTCACTTTTAGGGAATTTTGTACCTGTATTCCCGGATCCCTCTGTTCAACTGCACTCTTCAGAGTCCTACCATTTACCCTGTACTTTCTTCTTTGGTTTGTCCTTCCAAAGTGCAATATCTCACACTTGTCTGCGTTAAATTCCATTTGCCATGTTTCAGCCCATTTTTCTAGTTGGTCCAAATCCCTCTGCAAGCTTTGAAAACCTTCCTCACTGTCCACTACACCTCCAATCTTTGTATCATCAGCAAACTTGCTGATCCAATTTACCACATTATCATCCAGATCATTGATATAGATGACAAACAACAATGGACCCAACACCGATCCCTGCGGCACACCACTAGTCACAGGCCTCCACTCAGAGAAGCAATCCTCCACAACCAATCTCTGGCTTCTTCCATTGAGCCAGTGTCTTATCCAATTTACTACCTCCCCATATATACCTAGCGACTGAACCTTCCGAACTAACCTCCCATGAGGGACCTTGTCAAAGGCCTTGCTGAAATCCAGGTCGACAACAGGTAGATTTCGAGCTGCGTTAATCTCATTTCTTGATAACAAGTGGAGACAGCAAGAATAACTGTTCCTCTTATCTGGCACAGACATGAAAAACACCGAACTCTGACGAAAACATGAACTCTGCAGTGTTCTCAACAAAATCACAGAGTTCGGGTCTTAATGCTGAAGTGTGACAAAGCTCATTAACCCATTCCCGTCTTCAGAATCAGAAAGATCCCTCATTGAGCACCAGATAAGGCAAAGCACAGTCTGAATACAGACAGATGCAGCAGAAAAACCATTCGTTCTGCAGCAGAAAAAGCATTCGCACACGACCAGAAGTACGTGGAGGCTTTAGTGCGAGTGCAGAGGAGGTTTACCAGGATGTTGTCTGGTATGGAAGGGCTTAGTTATGAGGAGAGATTGGGTAAACTGGGGTTGTTCTCACTGGAAAGACGAAGGATGAGGGGTGACCTCATAGAGGTGTATAAAATTATGAAGGGCATAGATAGGGTGAACGGTGGAAGCTTTTTACCAGGTCGGAGGTGACGTTCACGAGGGGCCATAGGTTCAAGGTGAGGGGGGTGGGGGGGGTGGGGGGAGGGGGAGGGCGGGGTGGGGGGAGGGGGAGGGCGGGGTGGGGGCGGGGTGGGGGCGGGGGGTGGGGAGGTCTAACACGGATATCAGAAGGTCGTATTTTACACAGAGGGTTTTGGAGGCGGACACACTGGGAACGTTTAAGACTTATCTAGATAACCACATGAATGGAGTGGGAATGGAGGGATACAAAAGAATGGTCTAGTTTGGTCCAGGGAGCGGCGTGGGCTTGGAGGGCCGAAGGGCCTGCTCCTGCGCTGTATTGTTCTTTGTTCTTTATTCTTTGTTACACAACCGGGAACATATTTGCACAACAGGGAAGAAATTGACACAAACGCAGTGAAGATCTGTCAAAGGCAGAGTCCCAGTTCCACAACAGGGAACAGTTACACAGCAGGGAATACAATTCAAAACAGGGATTTCTTTGTGTAACAAAAAATAACTTATCATGAATAATCAATTTTTCCACATTAGTCTCTTTCTGGTTTGCTGGGCAACATTTCTTGTTTGAAATAAAAAGAGACAGTGAATAGATTCCTGGCTTCCGCGCAACAGTAATTTTCAGGAAACAATGGACCTGCGAAGCAGAGTGGCCCAGCGGAAGCGTGCTGGCCCCAAAACCCAGTGGTTTATGGATCTAAACCATTCTCTGCTGTTGTGTTTTCGCTCACGTTCAGAAGAAAGGGATATCTGGGTTTTCCCTGCAGCAAATTTGCTTCATTATCTTGCTCTACGTTCGTGAGAATATCACAGTGGCACAGCTCATTTGTCCCAGTTGCGCTCAGTTGCCTGGACAATTTATGCAGCCAATATCTCTGGTTCGATTCCTGTTTCGGTTGAGATTATTCATGAAGGCTCTGCCCTCTTCGCTTTGCTCCTCACCTGAGGTATGAATTATTCGGTTAAATCACCAGCAGAAAGTTCCCCCTTTGATGAAACATCTGGGACTGTGACCGTTTCTTTAATTTTATAAGCAATGGCAGCATCGCATTTATGCGGCCATTTGTTCAGATATAAACCTGTGCAAAAAAAATACACAAACTGAGCATGTGAACCAGAAGAATCTCCAACAACTTCATTTCTATCGACCACAGTTTTGAAATTCATCATATCGGGGACATTTGCAAACAATCAACTTCACCGAAATACAAACAGAAACTGTGAGCTTGACGTGATTTGAACACGCACCCTGCTGATCTGGAGTCAGACGCGCCACCGTTGCGCCACCGGCTCACATACTTCCATGATTTTTACATCTGTTTTATGTTCGGTGAATTCTAAAGCATCTCGGATACTGATGGGCTAATTGTCCCCCTCTTCATTTTCTGTGGATAAATATTGAATCGAGGAGCAACAACGAACCAAGATTAACGAGAGAGTAGAAACACCACATTATTCTGCGGGAGGAAAATGTTTTTTATTACGGGTGTTAACAACACACGAGATCGATTGGGCAAAAGCCCATGTTTGAGAAGGCTGCCGCATGGTTAAGGCGGTGGACTACTAATGCGTTGTGTTTTGCACGCGTGGGTTCAAATCCCATTCTAATCGTTGATGCGTTTTCTCTGTCTCCATTTTGAACCATTTATGGAAGTTGAACCGATGATTCGTTTCGTGTTTTGCGGTTCACGGAACAAAGATAAAGTAACGACACAGACTTCGACAGGCTTGAGGGGCGAATAGTCCAGCACCATGCCATGTTCCTATCTTCCTAATCCAATGAGAAATTCGAGCTGACAATCGATTCAAATCAGGACACCAGCTTTGGACAGGAGTTTGCCTCCATGAAAATATGTGGTTTCAGAAGCTCCAAAGGAAACGTCAGCTTCATTTGCACATTTTTAACTTTCCAGAATCGGCAGGTCAGCCTTGGAAATAATTGCCATGTTGGCTGGTTTGGCCGTGCTAAATTGCCCCTTCGTGTCAGGGCGATTAGCACGGTAAATATGGGAGCCATTGGTATCATCAGTTGTTCTTTGACTGTTTTGTGTAGCCTTTCACCAAAATTGCATTTAATCTCTCCTGTGGGAGGAAACTGGAGCATCCAGAGAAAACCCACGCAGACAAGGTGGGGGGGGGGGGGATTCGAACTCCACACAGACTCCCACCCAAGGGCGCAATCGAACCCACGTCCCTCGTGCCGTGAGACAGCTGTGCTAATCACTGCGTCACCCTCTAAACCATGGGAGTGGGATGAAGTAAAATGCTCTTTAAATGAGCCAATATGGATTCGATGGGCCAAATGGAGTCCTACTACACCGTAAAAATTCAGTGGTTTGGGAATTTAAAACATTGTTTCATTGAATGTTGGAGCAGGCTTGAGGGGCAATATGGTCTAAAGAGCAAAGAACAAAGCAAATTACAGCACAGGAACAGTCCCTTCAGCCCTCCAAGCCTGCACCGACTGATCTAAAAAACCCTACCCTTCCAGGGACCATATCCCTCTTTTCCCATCCTCGTCATGTATTTGTCCAGACACCCCTTAAAACTCACTATCGTACCTGCTTCCACGACGTCCCCGGTAGCGAGTTCCAGGCACCCACCACCCTCTGTGTAAAACACTTGCCTCCTTTAAACCTTTAATAGGAACCTGAGGAAGTCTACTCCTGATCTGATACATTGTGCTGCTGTGTCCAGAAAGTAAAACTCATCCAATAATCTATTTCACATATCAGAATTCACTCCACAAACCGTGAACCATCAACTGTATCCTCACTGACAAACACTGACTCGTGGTTAAGCAATGTCTCAATCTTAAAATTCTCATCCGAGTCTTCAAGTCCCTCCATGTCCTCAGCTCTCGCTTTCTGTAATCACCTCAAGCCCATCAACCCTCTGAAACATCTGAGTTACTCTAATTCAGACCTTTTGAGCATCACTGATTCGTTTCGCTCCCCCAGTGTTGGCCCTGCCTTGAGGGCCTCGGGTCTGGAATGCCCTCTCTGCCTCTTTCTTCGTTTCGTTCATCCTCCACTTTTATCGCCTTCCCTTCATTGACTTCCTCCTTTTCCCGTGGGATTTATCTTTTTCACACTCTGACTTTCGCCAGTCCTGTTTCCGTTTTAAAGTTGAACGTTTATTTGTAAGTCACAAATAAAGCTTATATGAACACTTCAATGAAGTTACTGTGAAATTACTGTGAAATCAAGTACAATCAAGAGTTATAGTTGTACACCTGTAATTCTCACCGCGATTGCGCTTTAAGATTTGTTTACCCGCCGTCAGCTCTCTGATTTCTCATTGGTTTCAGCCCCGGTTCGAATTATATGACGCAATGACGCTCGGCTGGGGATGACACGTAGGGAGTCGCCGAACAGCGCCGCATGATGAAGGATCAAGAATAAGCCTTGCAGTCGCGTTGTTCAATTGGCTGAAGTTGATGTCAATTGTAATGTGGGCGTGTGTAGAGCTGAGCAAATCGCTCTGCTATTTGTCAGAATATGTAGCGTCATTTTCATTGTTCCCTCACATTTCAAACGGGAATCCTGATTGGACAAAGCAGATGTCACTCAGTTAGCGCCGAGTGTCCATTGAATAACAAGGACGTGACTTTGATCAGAGAATAGGCCGATAGAGAAGGCGGGGATTACCCGGGGCCTCTCAGACACCGGGCTGAGCGGCAGCAAATGTCCAGCCAGCGGCCTCTGTATCATAGAATTCCTAGAATACAGAGGAGGCCATTTGATCCATCGACTCTGCACCGACCGCAATCCCACCCAGGCCCTAATCCCGTAACCCCACCAATTCTCCCGATTAACCCACTGACATTCGGGTCAATTTAGCATGGCCAATCAACCTAACCCGCAGACCTTTGCACTGTGGGAGGATACCAAAGCATGGGGAGAAAGTGCAAACTCCACACAGACAGTGATCCGAGGCCGGAATTGAATCAGCGTCAACATTAAGGCACTGGTGGAACTAGCAGCATTCAGTTAAATTACTTTTTTTAAAAATACGTTTATGAGCTAACAAGGAGCAAATTACACATATGAGATTCAGTAATTGATTCAAACGAGCGATTATGATTGTTCAACACATATGCTGAAATTTTGAATGGATTGTTATTGCTTTTAAGGACTATTGTTCACTTTGGCTGAAAGCAGTTTACTGCGAGGCACCGCGGTCAAAAGACTATTATCTCTGACTAATGATGAAGCCATATTTCGAGGGAATAATTGAACCTTGTGATCAGTTAAAGCTTCGGGTGGAAGGAACGTTTCGAACACTTAATCATATTTCAGGTTTGATTGGCTTATTCGCTGCCCGCACGAGATGTTCTGGTGCCCAGCCGTGGTGCCATGAGTTAGTCTGTTTGGACAGTGACCTTTAAGGCAACGCGTGAGAATGTTTATTTGAACTCTGGGCTGAGCATTTTACTCGGCAATCAGGGAGTGGGTTCAGCCAAGATAGGAGTCAAACTCAAGATCATGGATTAGAATCTGGAATATGGATTTGTGTTCGAATATTCACCCCTCAAGCCTGTCCAAACTTCTTCTTGTGTCCAAACTTCATCTTGGTTCTGTCAATGTCAAAATAACAACGAAATATCAGTTTACCTTCAATGAAGGGGCAGAGAAAATGGATCATCAACGAGGAAGGAACTCGAACCCACGCGTGCAGAGCACAATAGATTAGCAGTCCATCGCCTTAACCACTCGGCCATCTCATCATACAATGATAACCTTTCTGATCACCTCTTGTGATTTTAACACATGGGACAAAGAACACATTTCTCCTGCAGGATAATGTTGTTTCTGTACTTTCCCATTAATTTTGGTTCGCTCTTACTCTTTCATTCGATGTGAATCCCGAGAAAGTATAGAGGGAGGCAGTTCCCTTCACTGGTCCCTGTCCCTCACCGAACTCACCAGATGTAAAATGTCGCCAAATGCTGTGAGCTTGTGGTGCAAAGGTAGCGCGTCTAACTCGATATCAGAATGGTTGTGGGTTTAAATCACGTCAGGCTCGTGGAGCTTTTCTGCATCAGTCTTTGGATTTTGCATTTGTTGATTGTTCCAGAAATGAAAAGTCTCAAAACTGTGATAGGAATGAAATTTTAGGGATACTTCCGGTTCTCATGCTCAGTACTTGTTTGCACACTTTTACATTTGAACAACGTGTCAGGGATTTGATTCGTACATTGCTTGTAAAGTTAAGGCAAGGTACACAGTTCCAAATGTTTCTCGGTGTCATGAAAGGGGATAGCTAACTGGTGGTAATTTAAACGAAGGAGTCACACCTCAGGCGAGGAGCAAGGCTGAGAAGCCGTGGCCTTCATGAAAAATCCCAATCGATACAAGAATTGACAGCGAGCTTTTGGCTGAATAAGCTGTCCAGCCACATAGAAAGAAAGAAACCCTACAGTGCAGAAAGAAGCCATTCGAGGCCATCGAGTCTGCACCGACCACAATCCCACCCAGGCCCTACCCCCATATCCCTAATTATTTACCCGCAAACCCCTCTAAGCGAAGCATCTCAGGACATTGAAGGGCAATTTTAGCATGGCCAATCAACCTAACCCGCACACCTTTGGACTGTGGGAGGAAACGCACAGACACGAGAAGAATGTGCAAACTCCACACAGACAGTGACCCAAGCTGCGAATTGAACCCAGATCCCAGGAGCTAGGAAGCAGCAGTTCTAACCACTGTGCTACCGTACCGTCCACATGAGGCAAAGAGTAAGGATAATGAGACTGAATTTCATTTATCACAATCTGTTTTCGACCAAGCGGTTGAGGAAATTGGGCAGCAGCCGAATGTTTCTATTTGATGTGAGCGAGAATATGACAGCAAGAGGATGGTTTCAATCCAGCGATCGCTGGGTTATCGGTCCAGTGCCCTTCCGCTTTGCCAGTCTGCTCCGGAATGTCACCCGCGTCCTGCCTATTCCTGCTGCGTGGGAGAGAGGAAACTATTCATTGTATTTTTATTTCAAATAAGACTCACGTGTTGGGAGGATCACCCTGGCTGGACAATAACACGGAACATCACGCCGACTGTAACAGACGGAGAAAGACACACAGAAAATCAGTAAGAGACTGTCAGGACACACACACAATGACAGACAGAAAATATTCCGAGCAAACCAGCAAGGTACCGAGATGGAAAAAATGATTATGTATGAAACGGGGTTTTTTGTTCCACAAAGATAGGCCCTGTTTTGAAATGGATTTCCTTTTGCGTAACTGTGCTCTCTGCTGTGTCGCTGTTCTCTCTGTTGTGGAACTGGGATCTGCCGTTGACAGATCTTCACTGTGGTTGTATCACATTCTTCCCTGTTGTGTAGGTGTGTTCCCGGTTGTGTAAATGCGATCCGTATTGAGCAGAAGTTTTCTCTCTTTTGTAAAGGTTTTCTGTTGTGTGAAATGTTCTCTGTTGTTCTGTGAAGATGTTTTCAGTGGAAAAACAGCCGTCGGGACTTTCAAGGCCGCCATTACAGAGACTTGCTTTCAATTCCAGACATAGATTGGCTGAATGGCCTACTCCTGTTTCAGTTTTCTATCCATGTTTCTATGTATTAAATCAGGGAATTTAAATTTGTTGGGATTTACTCCGTGGATTACCAGTCCAGTGGCATGATCTTTCATCCCTGTAAACAAAATCAGTTCATTCAGCTCATTATTAAACCTCTTCCGAGCAGATAAGAATTCCCTCCACAGAATTTCATTAAACCGATTGAAACAAAGCATTTGCTTCGAGTTGAGAAAATCAATAATTTATCCAATTCAAACAGATACTGTGGAATTGTTCGGAGGTAAAATTATTAGCATGAGTCTGAATTTAATTGACAAGATAACAAGGAAATGTATTCTGAGAAAGAGCGCTGCAATGTTTGGAAGCAAAAGTGGACTTCATCTGACACGAAAGAACGAGGTTCCCAGGAAGATGCACCAGATTTCTATATAAAGCGACAGGATTCGAACCTGCAATCTTCTGATGCCACCATGAGAAATACCGAAGTCAGACGCCTTATCCATTAGGCCACGCGGTCAACTGATGGTTACTGCCGCTGACGTTAGGATCGTGTGAGTAAGTACAGTGACAATGTTATTTTTCATTCGATTCGAAGATGAACCACAGATTCCCAGGTCCCAGAAAATAGAAGGGAATGCTCCAGCAACGTAAGTAATATTTTTCGACATCGAAATAGCCTTTTACTCTGTGAGTCGTGAAGATACATGGAGCGTGAGGAATGGAGCATTAGTGTATGATTACAAGAGCAGCAAGGCAATGTTGGAGCTGTACAAAAATTTGCTGAGGCCACAATTGAAGTACTGATTGCAGTTCTGGTCAAATCACTATAGGAAGCATATGATTGCACTGGAGAGGGTGAAGAGGCCATTCACCTGGATGTTGACTGGAAGGGAAACTATTTAGGCTCGGGTTGTTTTCTTTAGAGCAAGGAAGGCTGAGGGGAGACTTGATTGAGGTGTATAAGATTATGAGGGTTATGGACAAGGTGGATAGGAAGCAGCTGTTCCTCTCAATTTCAGTGTTGATAACAAGGGGTAGTATTTTAAGTTGAGGGACAGGAGGTTTAGAGGGGATTTGAGGGACACATTTTTTTCATCCAATGCTTGGTGAGAGTCTGGATTGCAATGCCTGGGAAGATAGTAGAGGCAGGAAAATGTCACTAAGTTTACAAAGTATGTGGATGAACACTTGAAATGTCATAATTTTCAGGACTATGGGCCACGTATTGGAAAGTAGGATTGGTGTAGATTTAATGTAGGTTTCTCGGTGCAGACTTGATGAGTTGAGGCGCCTCTTCTGTATTGCATGACTCTCGCTATTATCCTCAGACTTGGCTGTTCACTGGCATGTGTCACCATCCTCTGCATACTCCACAATCACATGCAGTCAGTGACCCTCACCAAGTGAAAAACACAAACTCCATTCAGTAAAACCTGCAGCCAAACAAGTTTGTGACTTTGTCCCATTCTCTTTTTCTTTTCCCTCACTGCAATACTGCACCTGTCAACAAGCACCTTACCCACAAGCCTGGAGATAATCAAAGGAAGGACAGGAAATTGTTCGACCTGCCCCAGCTCACTGAGCATTCCTCCTGAGAAGCAGATGAGACTTTGGTTTGTAACATTCAGAAAACTAAAGATCATTTCCAACATTCCTGACTCGGAAACGCCCCTTGAAACAGCTCCATAAAGAACTAACTGAAGGGTTACAAATTAATTGGAAAAGTCAAACCCCTCCCAGCTTCACACAGAACACTGACCATCGGAACACAAAAGTCATTTCCCACGTTGTCTGATCATTGAGGTACAGGTATCTCCTCCTGCCTGTCTACATTCGTTGATGGAACTTTTTTTCAAACAACTGCTGAAATTGCGAGCTCGAGTTTCTCATGGCATTATAAAGGTGGGTATATTGAATGGTGCTGGACTATTCACCCCTCAAGCCTATCAAACGCTGTGTCCAAATACCTTCTCCAATGCCTCCACAACCTTCGTCAAATGTGGTGCCCAGAAGCGGTTGCAGTACTCAAGATGAGGCCTATCTGGGGTATTTAAAAGCTCAACATGACCTCCATACGCATGTATCCAATCGGCTATTCAGACAACTTAGGAAAATATTTGCTTCATTAACTGCTCTCTCAAGATGATCTGCCACCTTCAAGGACCCCACCCAAACATTGGTATCGCCACATCAAATGTGAGCCAAAATGCCGATGAATTGAACGAACGTTGATCTCAGGTCACGAAACGTGTCCGTAAAAATGTAAGGATTTGCATTTTTGAGTGCTTCTTTCCTTGACAGTCTTTATTTTATAGTTTCAAAGCCAGAGAGCAACACAGGTTGTTCAACAACAACTTGACATAACAAAAATGCGATAAACCCCTCGTCGGGGAATTGAACCCCGGTCTCCCGCGTGACAGGCGGGGATACTAACCACTATACTAACGAGGAAATGATGATTTGCATATTGTACACTTGCCACTTACACTTTCAGAGCGACAACTGAGTTCTGACGAGATCAGTTCTTTTCCGCAATTCGGAGGACCATTTAATGCAGCAAACAGCGGTTTTAACCAACCGACTTTTGGATTACCAGGAAAGAGAATGAGATGGATGCATGAAAAAAACAAGAATCAGGTGGAGACAGAAAGGCGCGTTTGCCGTTCATTTCAAACTGCATGTTCTTATTAATTCTGGAGGAAAGACGGCGTGTCTTGAAACCTGAACATGCTGGACAATCTCAGCTGGTCTCTCTCCACAGATGCTGTCAGACATGCTGAGATATTTGTTGTTTCAGATTCCAGCATCGGAAGTATTTTGCTTTTATCTTGTCTCTAAAAGCGTCTTTTTCTCCAACCCGCTGGAACTTCCAAAGTGCTTTACAGCTCAGATGCTTTTCTTTAATTCTATTGTCTTCTGTCTTGCCCGAGGTAGGTGCGGATTGAGCAAAAACGGAAATTATCAACCCCAATCTCACATAATCGTGGAAAGATTATTTCTGTGGCTTTTACCGTCTCATCAGTTGTTTGATATTGTTTCATTTGTTCAAAGCTGCCTCAGTTAAAATCTTATCAGGGCATATCTCTGTGAGCCACTGGAAAATGAATCAAGTTTCCAACCCGATTCTGAACTCATGAAGTTGTAATTAATTATTCTGTGTCTCCGATGATAATTTTAAGAAGCTCAAATAAAATCCTCTTTGTTTAACTGGAGTGAGAGTGGGGGAGAGAGTCTTAGCAGGAGTGCTGAGAGTAAGCTAAGAAGTGATTTAATTATTCATTTATTCATTTAAGGGTATTCCTAGTATATTTCGCGGGCTTTTTTCAGGGTTTTGAATTGAGGAAGTGAGGTCAGCTGAAGGGGATTCTGGGAGGTTGAGTCTTAGTATAAAAGGCTGTGGTAGGCTAGTGAAAAAGGTTGGATCCCATGGGATAAAGGGGGAGGTGGCTAGATGGGTGGAGAACTGGCTTGGTCATAGAAGACAGAGGGTGGTAGTGGAAGGGTCTTTTTCCGGCTGGAGGCCTGTGACTAGTGATGTACCGCAGGGCTCTGTATTGGGACCTCTGCTGTTTGTGATTTATATAAATGATCTGGAAGAAGGAGTAACTGGGGTGATCAGTAAGTTTGCGGACGACACAAAACTGGCAGGACTTGCAGATAGTGAGGAACATTGTCAGAGGCTACAGAAGGATATAGATAGGCTGGAAATTTGGGCAAGGAAATGGCAGATGGAGTTCAATCCTGATAAATGCGAAGTGATGCATTTTGGTGGGAATAACGTAGGGAGGAGCTACACGATAAATGGAAGAACCATAAAGGGTGTAGAGACGCAGAGGGACCTGGGTGTGCAAGTCCACAGATCTTTGAAGGTGACGTCACAGGTGGAGAAGGTGGTGAAGAAGGCATATGGCATGCTTGCCTTTATAGGACGGGGCATAGAGTATAAAAGTTGGGGTCTGATGTTGCAGATGTATAGAACGTTGGTTCGGCCGCATTTGGAATATTGCGTCCAGTTCTGGTCGCCACACTACCAGAAGGACGTGGAGGCTTTGGAGAGAGTACAGAGGAGGTTTACCAGGATGTTGCCTGGTATGGAGGGGCTTGGTTATGAGGAGAGATTCGGGAAACTGGGGTTGTTCTCCTTGGAAAGACGGAGGATGAGGGGAGACTTAATAGAGGTGTATAAAATTATGAAAGGCATAGATAGGGTGAACGGTGGGAAGCTTTTCCCCGGGTCGGTGGTGACGTTCACGAGGGGTCATAGGTTCAAGGTGAAGGGGGGGAGGTTTAACACAGATATCAGAAGGACATATTTCACACAGAGGGTCGTGGGGGCCTGGAATGTGTTGCCGGGCAAGGTGGTGGAGGCGGACACACTGGGAACGTTTAAGACTTATCTAGACAGCTATATGAACGGAGTGGGAATGGAGGGATACAAAAGAGTGGTCTAGTTTGGACCAGGGAGCGGCGCGGGCTAATTGTTCCTGGTTTCTCGTTTCAAGGCTTCATTCTATGATCATCTTGCTGGTGCCAGTACAGAGTGAGACTGCGGATAGTTGGGAACCTGTCTCGGGGGCAGGGAATTCATATGGTGTTCGTGGAAGTGGAAATGACTAGGGTTGGGAAGCATTTTCCGATGGGGGCCATTGTGATCTCCTGGACTCGTTTCGATCGCCTCAGGGGGTCGGAGAGGAATTTCCTAGATTTCTTTTTCCCCATATTGGCCCTGGGGTTTTTCACTCTGGGTTTTCGCCTCTCCCTGGAGATCACATGGTCTGGAATGGGGGGTGGGGGTAAGTTAATAGGTTGTAATGAACAAAGCATCGTAGCTGTGAGGGACAGCTCGGTGGATAGGATATTGGTATGTAGATAGGCTGGAAAATTGGGCGGGGATCCTGGATTCAGGATTCAATCCTGGACCGGGGAGCGGCGCGGGCTTGGAGGGCCGAAGGGCCTGTTCCTGTGCTGTATTGTTCTTTGTTCTTTGTTTGTTCTAAAGCTCTACTGTCCATGGTTCGGCCACGGATTCGAAAACAAAACAGATTTCCAAGTAGTGTCTGCAACATAGAACCACGTAATCCCTGCAGCGCAAACGCAAGCTTTTCGCCAGAGTCTGATGTGATCTGATCAGTTGTTTCATTTGAATTGATTTGATTTGATTTATTTTTGTCACATGTATCAGCCATACAGTGAAAATTATTGCTTCTTGAGCGCTCTACAGACAAAACATTCCGTTCATAGGGAAGGAAACGAGAGAGTGCAGAATGTAGTGTTACAGTCATAGATAGGGTGTAGAGAAAGATCAACTTAATGCAAGGCAAGTCCATTCAGAAATCTGACAGCAGCAGGGAAGAAGCTGTTCTTGAGTCGGTTGGTACGTGATCTCTGGCTTAGGTATCTTTTTTCCCGACTGAAGAAGGTGGAAGAAAGAATGTCCGAGGTGCGTGGGGTCCTTAATTATGTTGGCTGTTTTGCCGAGGCAGCGATAAGTGTCGACAGAGTCAGTTGATGGGAGGCTGTTTTGCGTGATGGATTGGGCTACATTTATAACATGTTGTAGTTCCTTGCGGCATTCGGCAGAGCAGGATCCGTTCCAAACTGTGATAGAATCAGAAAAAATGCTTCTTTGTTGCATCTGTAAACGTTGGTGAGAGTCATAGCTGACATGCCAAATTTCTTTTGGGAAGAAGTTCCTTTGTTTTGGGAATGGAAAGTAACTTGCCTGACTGGGAATCGAACACAGGCCACGGCGGTGAAAGTGCCGAATCCTAATCACTAGACCATCGGAAAGTGCGTGCAGCCTCACCAAGCTGCAGTATTGTCTTCCAATCGGGCACCACTTCCGCAGTCAAGGGCACTCAGCCTCCGATCTTCGGTTGTCTTCAGGACACACGACAAAGCAGAATCGCCGAGCAGAAACAGACAGGCAAGTTCCACATGCATGAGGAAAGCCTCAACTGGGATCTTGGATTCAAGCCACAGGACACACAACCCTCACCATACACTCTGAATTTGAAGAATCCTTCATACTCTCCTGACCTGAGAGAATTCACACCTCTTTAACCGGTGATTATCCCTCTCTCCACCCTTGCTCTCTATGTCTTTAACGAATTGATTCCCTGAAAAGTCTCGCATTCTAACCATTGTTCACACTCCAATCTGTAATTATCGTACTATTGTGTTTGTGTCTATCGATGTCGTGTTTGTCAACCTCCCTCAACTCATCTGATGAAAGAGCAGCTCTCCTAAAGCTCGTGATTCCAGCTTTAACCTGGTGTTGTGAGAATTCTTATTGTGTCCACCTTTTCAACGCCGGCACTTCCACATCAACACGAGTGCGAGCAGATCATCTGTTGAGCGAATAGGGAAATAGATCAGAATTGTTGGTGTGATGTGTTCCATTATCCGTCCTCACGCAGTCCAGGTATATACCAACTATCAACGACACGTATGAGAGGGTAAGATACATTATTCTCTGCCCTTCTCTGGTCCATTTTATCGAAATGATTTTTTTCAAAATCTTCCAATAATTTAAAGCCCAGCATCAGGCCACCCCTCAGCCTTGTCATTATAAGAAAAGAAAGATGCAAGCAGTCAAAACTTTACCAGGTCTTTCCTTTGTTCTCAGTGACACTACTTTTTATGGGCTATGGGTGTCACCTGCAGGACCAACATTTGTTGCCTTTCCCTAATTGCCCTTCAACTGAGAGTGGCTTACTCGGCCACTTCAGAGGGCAAGTAAGAGTCACCCACATTGCTCTGTGTCTGGAGACAGATGTACGCCAGACCAGGCAAGGCGGGCAGACTTATTTATCTAAAGTGCACTGGTGAACCAGATGAAGTTTTATAACAATCGACGGTAGTTTCAAGGCGGCCATTACTGAGACCAGTTTTTCAATTCCAGATTGATCAAATCAGTGAATTTAAATTTCACCAGCTGCCATGGTAGAATTCACTCCACGTCCGCAAGTATTAGTGCTGGCCCCAATTATTGGACGATTTTTAAAAGAAACATCGATTTGTTTGCAAAATTCTCTAATCTCTGAATATATTCCACCAATTTATCGCTCGTGTTTAGAATCCTTGGCAAAGTGGCCACTTAATCCAGAAATTTTGAAATCAATTCTAACTTGGAATTTCCACTGATGTCTTATTGTTCTCAAAAACCTCTTTCACTAACGTTCCAATGACTATTCCTCCCTACGTTTCACCTGCTCCTTCCATTCCCAAACTGTTCTCACCAGGAATACCGGACGCCCAGCTTGTTGCAATTTGTTTGAATGAACACGATGTCATATAATCGAAGCAGCATTTTGAAATTCTCATTCATTCAACGTATTCTGGTGACTTGCTTTTCTTCTGTTTTATGTGCCATTACATAAGAATCTTACTCTGACATGAGACCACGTTTTGCTCTTTTGCTGCTATGTTTCTTTCCTCTCACGCCATGATTTTTCTCATGGAATTTACAGCACAGAAGCCATTCGGCCCATCTTGTAGATGCTAGGTCAGAACACACTGGTGCCCATTGCAATACCAACTTCCTGCTCCCGGCCCACAGCACAGATCCAGATCTTTATAGAAAAAAGACCACTGAAAATTACGATTCATTCTCATGGGCTGCCCTGGAAGAGCTAATTAAACATTTCAAAGGGAACCGCTGCGAACACGTTTCTGCCCTGCGCGTGGAATCCGTACTGGGTGTCGAGATCAACACCTTAACTGCTCGGCCACGACAGACGTTTGTCTGTTAGAATGATTTACCCACCTCAGAAATATTTGTAGTAACTTCAATAGGCAGCTAGATTATGCAGAGCAGTGTGTGAGCTGAAATCTGTTCGTCTCCCTCTTTTTGGTATCTTTTTCTTTGAAAGTCCCACATGGCAGGTTGGTTCAGAAGGTTAAGGCTCATGGGATACAAGGAGAAGTGTCTAGATGGGTGGAGAACTGGCTTGGCCATAGGAGACAGAGGGTAGTGGTCGAAGGATCTTTTTCTGGCTGGAGGTCGGTGACCAGTGGTGTTCCGCAGGGCTCTGTACTGGGACCTCTGCTATTTGTGATATATATATATAAATGATTTGGAAGAAGGTGTAAATGGTGTAATCAGCAAGTTTGCGGATGACACGAAGATGGCTGGACTTGCGGATAGTGAAGAGCATTGTCGGGCAATACAGCAGGATATAGATAGGCTGGAAAATTGGGCGGAGAGGTGGCAGATGGATTTTAATCCGGATAAATGCGAAGTGATGCATTTTGGAAGAAATAATGTAGGGATGAGTTATACAATAAATGGCAGAGTCATCGGGAGTATCGAAACACAGAGGGACCTAGGTGTGCAAGTCCACAAATCCTTGAAGGTGGCAACACAGGTGGAGAAGGTGGTGAAGAAGGCATATGGTATGCTTGCCTTTATAGGACGGGGTATAGAGTATAAAAGCTGGAGTCTGATGATGCAGCTGTATAGAACGCTGGTTAGGCCACATTTGGAGTACTGCGTCCAGTTCTGGTCGCCGCACTACCAGAAGGACGTGGAGGCGTTAGAGAGAGTGCAGAGAAGGTTTACCAGGATGTTGCCTGGTATGGAGGGTCTTAGCTATGAAGAGAGATTGGGTAAACTGGGGTTGTTCTCGCTGGAAAGACGGAGAATGAGGGGAGATCTAATAGAGGTGTACAAGATTATGAAGGGGATAGATAGGATGAATGGTGGGAAGCTTTTTCCCAGATCAGAAGTGACGTTCACGAGGGGTCACGGGCCCAGGGTGAGAGGGGCGAAGTAGAACTCAGATATTAGAGGGATGTTTTTTACACAGAGGGTGGTGGGGGCCTGGAATGCGCTGCCAAGTAGGGTGGTGGAGGCAGGCACGCTGACATCGTTTAAGGCTTACCTGGATAGTCACATGAGCAGCCTGGGAATGGAGGGATACAAACGATTGGTCTAGTTGGACCAAGGAGCGGCACAGGCTTGGATGGCCGAAGGGCATGTTTCCTGTGCTGTACTGTTCTTTGTTCTTTGTTCTTTGATTGAGAATTCATTTATTAGTTGAGAGACTTTTAGTTTATTTCAATTTTTTTTTCAGTAGAAATTGAAGCCGAATTTAACGTCCGAAAAAAATAAAATTGAAACATTTAAATCAATTTCATTTCATGAGCGGCAAATATTGCGTTCGAACTGTTTGTGCCCACATGCTTTGAAACGCAAGAGACAGTGGATAAAGTTCTAAATAAATGATCAATGCAAAAGACGGGAATCGAACACGGGCCAACTGTTTGGAAGGGAGCTATGCTCACCACTCTATCACTATCACTTGCTCTCCTTCAGGGCTCGTCATTTTCATTAGATATAATTACAGAACTACCTGAGTTGCTGATTTCATCACACACCAGGCGTGTCCATAGCACAGTTTGGAAACTGAACTTGGCTTGCATCGTATTTCCGCACTGTTTAACTTACCTTTTTTACTGTTGTTTCTGACTGAGAACTCATGGATTGAGGCCTGTTGTTGCATTGAAACATTGAAGGAAATTGAAGCTGGATTTTCCGTTCGTTACTCATTGATACTAAGAATATTCAGTGAATTTAGTTTTAGGAGTGACCCGCTTCTGTTCTGAATGCGATTGCTCATTAAATGAGTCACCACTGTGATGGTCAGGAACTGGCACTCGGTCAAATGCTCGCACAGTCACCACTGCACCACCATCGCTCACCTGACTCTGCCACTCCCTCTGTATTTACGGAATGAACAAACAAGCAACGAAGTGGCATAGAAATCAGAGATTATGGAATCCAATAGCCGACATTGTATTTCTGGGAGTCTTACATTTTCCATAGATCGGGGTGAGCAGGATCGCCCAATCAGAAAGCAGATCTCTGGAACATGGAATTTGATTAATATCATGTTTTGCAGTCATTTTAGTCGGTAAGAACCATGTTGATGTGATTTCACTCCAATCCAAAAGGGTTCTGAATGAATCGCGACCTTGTTGCACAACTCGCGTTCAGCCAGAGATGGCAGCAGTGAATAATAAATTGAATTTACTGTTTGCGTCAAGACATCTGGACAGGAATGGAGCTACTGTTGCCGCGGAGCTGGCCAAGCAATATCCTGACCAACTGCACCCGCTCCAAATAGATTCATAAAATTACTGAACAAATCTATGACAGTCTCTAAAAGCATTGTATTAACACCTTTTAAATAATCAATTTGCTGTAACTAATTCAATATGAACCGTTTCAATGTCAGCCCTATTCAAGGTCAGTTCTCAAACAGGTATTAACTGGTTAGAAGTTGTAATGCAATCAGAGAACAGTCATCAATATTCTCAGAGAAGTGAAATTGCGGCCCCGAACTTCACAGAACATCTACAGTACAGAAGGCCATTCGACCCATCGAGCCTGTGCCAACAACAATCCCATGCAGGCCCTATCCCAGTAACCCCACGTATTTAACACACTAATACTCTTGATACTAATGGACAATTTAACATGACCATTCCACCTAGCCCGGCGCTAATTTTCATGGGGGAACGACCGATTCTGGAAAAACAAAATCTGCCACTAATGCCGCAAATGAAGCTGACGTCTGTTTTGGAGCCTCTGAAACCACATGTTTTCATGGTGGCAAACCTCTACCCAAAGCTAGTGTCCTGATTTGAATCGATTGCCAGCTCGAGTTTCTCATTTGTATGAAGAATATGGAATGGTGCTGGACTATTCAGCCCTTAAACCTGTGGAACTCTGAGTCTTACCTTCACCTTTGTCCGTGAACCTTAAAATAAGTGATCAGTTTACCGTCAATCAGTCAATGGGGAAACAGAGTTTTAAATGTCATAACAATAAAGATAGAATTCAAATCGATTTGTGCAAAGATTTTACACTTTGGCCTATAGTCTGGGTGGCCGAGCGGTCTAAGGCGCTGCGTTCACGATTTGTTTCTTCGCGAGGCACCATCCGAACCCAGGGAAATCTCTCACCTTGCAACACAAGGCCAGCAGATGCAGAGAAACAACGACGACCTCGAAGTTCCACTCCGAGACGCACATCATCCTGACTTGGAAACATATTGCCGTTCCGATGGTTCACAATCCGAGAAATCCCTCCCGAACAGCAGTGTGTGCGCACACGCACAACATGAACTGCAGTGGCTCCAGAACGAATTCATCGCCAATTACTCAAAGGTGATTAATTTGGAGAATATATTCTTCCCGGGTCGGCGACAAACATATCTCGTATGAATGAAGTATTTAATGAAAGTCATCTCGCGCCACAGAAGGGGCCTGTCTGCCTTCAGAGCAGAAAACTGTGTGCATGAATCACACCCCGAACACGGCTACTTTTATACCAGATGTGTGTCTGAAAACAGTAAATAGAACCAGCTCACGATAAACCGCTCAATGTTTAGCGGAAGAGTTTCACTGAGTCATGTGTGCGATTCCCGCTGATGTGCTTGTTCAATGTCGGGGAAAGGCGGATTTGAAAGGTTTGCAGGGAAATCGGTGCAGTTTCGATGGGCCACTGTAGGATTCAATTATTTTTCTTTTAATAATCTATCCGAGATCACATCGCATCTGTGGAGAGAGAAACGGCCGTTCCCGTGTAAGGTCTGCATCTGAAATGTGAACTATCTCGATTTTCCCGGATACTTTCCAGTACTGGTCGTATCTCTTTTTTCACAAATACCACCAGATCTGGAACATATTTCCAGCATACCGCTGTACCACGGGTAGCAATGTCAGGCTCTGTGGCAACGTTGGTTAAAGCGCCTGCGTAGTAGCAGGCATATCCTGGTTTCAAATCAGTGTGCATATGCACTGTTAGTATCACTTTTTTTCACAACTACCACAAGATCGAGAACGTTTTTCCAGTATTTGACCTTACAGAGAGCCTGTGTAGTTTAGTTGTTGAAAGCGCGTTTCTCGTACACAGGTGGTCTGGCCTTCAAATCCCAGTTAAGCCTGGATTTCTTTTACGTGATATTTGCAATTGTGCAAGTCACAATGCCGTTTTCTTCCTCGGCAATATTATCTCCCCTTCACAGTGGATGATCTACAAAGATGAAACAAAAGCATATTTCGAGACTCCCCACGAATATCCCGACTGTTTATTTACAAGATCCAAGTATTTTCATCATGCTACAATAAAAAAAACATTTACTTTGCAATAAACCCAATGGCGTAAGTTCTACAAACACAGCTTTCCATTTTTTTCCCCACAGAGAATTTCTAACACAGTCAAATGACCTTAGAATCATACAATCCCGACAGTGCTGAAGGAGACCGTTCTGCTCATCGAGTCTGTACCGACTCTCCGACAGAGAATCGCACACAGAACCTTTCCCCGCGGCGCCACGCATGCACCACACTAATCTGCCTATACAAACACCTTGGGGACCAAGGGGCAATCTAGCATGGCCAATCCACCAACCTGCTCATCTTTTGGGAGGAAACCGGAGCACCTGGTTTCCTGGGTGAATGAAACTTGAACAGCACTCCAGACGTTTGGCACTATCCAGCTCAAAACATCCCACTTCATTCGCTTCTTATGCATAAAAGTTCACTCCCTCCACTACCGACACACACTGGCAGCAGTGTGCCCCACCTACAAGATGCACTGCAGCAACACAGCAAGACTCCTTTGCCAGCACCTTCCAAACCCACAGCCGAGCAGGGCAAGCGCAGCAGACACATCAAGATAACACCACCACGCTGCAGGGCACTGATATTTATTTATTGATTGTAGTTATTTATAAGTTGTTGCTGCGTGTGAGTTTTTAAATCTTGTTTATCTTCCAAAAGAAACGAAATATCTAATTGAAAATTATGTTACTCCTTCTAACGCAACCAGCGAATGTTGTGTCACACTTTAGGAAAGCCACTGGGGTTTGCGTTTTCTTCTCGAGTCAGTGGTTTTCCTGGGAGCCGAGTAAACAGGAACAGCACGGAAAGGTGGCAGAGCAGAAAATGTCGGTGCCGAAACTGAATCACATCAAAGAAGAAGCAAACCGTTTGCTACTAATCTGATCCAAAATCAGACTCTGGTGGGATTCGAACCCACAACCTTTGAATAGCTAACTTGCCCTTATTTAGAAGTCCAACGCGCTATCCATTGCGCCACAGAGCCACGTGCCAACAGATTAATTTACAGGTCCATATATGGATTCTTGACAATGTAGAAACTTCTGATAAATTCACAAATCTCGTATTTAAAACGTCGGTAACAGTTAGGAGGAACTTCGCTGATTGCAAGTCATGTTGGGACATCTTATGTCTGTTAAAACAACTGTGGAAATACAGACCTTTATCTCTTTTATACATGAGATCTGTCCAACACGGAATGATCCTCCCTACCTCTCCTCCTCATTCTCTTCAACAGCTTGGAGTGTAATCTCGCAGGCTTCATCTTGGGCGACACATACTGCTCCATCTGTCACAGAGCGGATCAATTGCAGTAAAACATCTACACAGAACACAACGCAAAGCTGGAAGTTGGAAATCCGAAGCATAAACAGAAAATGCTGAAAATGCTCAGCAGGTGAGGCAACACTTATGATTAATGGAGATTTCTGTAAAACAAGATTTTGAAGCACAACACAGCTACACAGTTTAAAGTTTCCATTCATCCACAATGGATGCTCCATTCTATGATTTTAAACAATTCAAATTGATAATGTGCATTGTTATTTTTGTCGCCACAGCCTGAAAACTACTTCAGGCATTGATGTCACCCTTGGATTTTAAATTTGTAAATCCATTCTCTATCTTTTTAACGCGACTATTGAAACATTATCCATCACCCGCTCAGTTCTTTTTCAATGAGAAGGAGAATTGCAGAATAGAAAGGTTGGTGCAATCTGGACAGCGTAACTGAGCAGAGTGAAACACAATGGGGACTGGACAGGATAAGCCGACCATGGGCAGTGCACAAAGAGAAGGTGCAACGTTGACTGAGTTATCAGACGGAGCAATGAGTCGTTGCAGATTGAAGGTACATCGGAACGTGGGAGTGCTAAATGTTGAATGATCACTGCACAAGTGGACGGTGAAATGCAGACTTCAGGCTGGATATTCAATGGGTTCTGTGAAGGGTGAATAGACGGTGGCATCTTGGCATGGTGAAGGTGCCAAGGGACGAGGAACACTAAAGGCACACACTTTATTTTATCTCACCTCTCCTCGATCTTCGGACCAAAATATATCACTTCACACTTTCTTACATTAATTAAATTGCATCTGTCACGTGTCTGTCCATTCCACCAGCAGGTCTGTATCTTCTTGAAGATTATCAATCTCCTTCTCACTAAAGTTCATAATATTTTCAAGTTTCGCACCATTGGCAAATTTTGAGTTTGAAACTTGTACACCCAGATATAGTCATGATGTGGAGATGCCGGCGTTGGACTGGGGTAAACACAGTGGAAAAGAGCAGATTTCCACTCCATCTGACGAAGGAGCAGCGCTCCGAAAGCTAATGGCATTTACTACCAAATAAACCTGTTGGACTTTAACCTGGTGTTGTTAAAACTCTTACCCAGGTATTTGTCAGTGATATATACCATCCCCAATGAGAAATAGGTAAAACTTTGTGTAATATATGCTTTAATGGGTTTGTACCAATAATTAAATTGTTGCATAATGAAATTCTAACTCTGCTAAACAACAATGATTCAAAATGCCACTTGGTTCAAAAGAAAATACATACCGGTACAAATACCTTCACTGAAACAGCATAGCCTTGCTGATTTACCGGTATTTAAATGATGAACACAGAGGAAAGCAGCGTACTTGTAGATTTCGAATTGATATGGCAAACAAATTTAGTATTTCGAAATTCCTCCGTCCCAGTTCAATATAATGTGTACAATTCTTGTCTGTTCTGTCTCTCTCTGATGTCTAAAGTTCAGTCTGCCAGAGTATGCTGACCTCTACTGGCCGCAATACAGAACTGCAGTTGTGCGGGAAAATAATCACATCACTGTCGCTGTTGCATGGACAGATCAAACAAGAATTAATGATTGGATGTCAGCATTAAATCCCAATAGAAAATTCAATATTCATGTACTTTCCCATCTAGTCAGTACAACTTGCAATTTGTTATTACCTGGAGCAGCTGAGTCGACTGGCACAGATGTACTGAAGGTAAATCTAGGTCATGAGCCGATGGAGAATGAATTTCAGAGATAAGCAGATGATGTTACATTGAAGATTTTGAGTAGAGGATCGTGTGGAATCATGTGCTAATTAGAACAAAAGGCCCGGTTTCAATTATGTACCTTCCAGGTAGAATGTGTACAGATTTGCAAAGTCTCTCAGATAGATTTATCATGAATATCACACACATACGTCGCGCCAGAGACAGAGCGATACAGAATGAGTCCAACACTCATACATCTACAATATTAGAATGGATACAACAAAGAGAGTGAGACCATTCGGCCCTTTGTCTGTGTGCTGGTCTGTACAAGAACAAATCAGCGCATCCCTTTCCCAGTCCTTTTCTCATATCCCTGCAAATACATTGACTTCAGGTGCTGAACCCATTCCTCTTTGAGAGCTCTGATTTGATGCTGTCTCTGCCACACTCTCAGGCAGTGCATTCCAGGTCCTAAACACTCAGCGCATTAAAATCCATCCTGATCTTCTCTGGCAATGGGAGCAACATTTTTTCATCTATTCTTATTAGACTGCACCCACAAACCCACCACCTCTACAATCTCGAAGAATAGCGGCAGCAGATACATGGCAGCCACAGCGCTGCAAGCTCCCCCCAAGCCACTCACCGACCTGACATGGAAATACTCCTTCACTGTCTCAGTAGCAAATCCTGAAAGACTGTTAGGCTAACTGCACTGTGGCTGGACCGACATCCCAGCGACTGCAGCAGTTCAGGAAAGCAGCAAACCATCACCTTCTTAAGGTCAGTTCGGGATTGGCAATGAATGCTGGCCTCGTCAGTGATGCCCGCCTCTCGAAATGAATAAAACAAATAAAAATTCGCAACTGCAACCGGAGACGGACAGATACAGAACAAATCTGACTCACATGCATGTGTTGGATACAATATGAATCCCCAGTCACATTCACTAACAGAGGGTAAAAGACAGTCGAATTAAGGCGATCGTTATCCAGTTGCAGTTTAACCAGAGTTCCTCAAGAACAGGGAACATCGAAGCACAACATGCAACATTTTAACCTAATATGGAACATGATGAGACCAGATTATTAACTTTCCGCCGAACAGAAAACATTTTCACGGAGAATATTTTGAGACAACAAGGAACACGTTTACAGTGCAGGGCATTTATTAACAGGACATTTAATAAAAAATACACAAGATGGATCGTATTTTCACAGCCGGAAAGACATTTACAGCATCAGGGAAGCATTTTACACAACAGCAGAAAACATCTCTCAACAACAGGTAGAGCACAGTTACACAAAAGGAAATATATTTGCAAACTTGCACTTCCAACAGAAAATTCCTTTCAATATCAGTGATCGATTCTGCAATTCCGTGTCTTGCCGGTTTCCTCGCACCTTTGCCTGTCGATACACATGTCCAGACAATCTCTTTAACTGCTCTTGATTTATTTTTTCTGTCTGCTGTATTCTCAGTGTGATGCAGTGGCTGAGCTTCCTGACAGCGGTGCTCGTGTTAAACGATACAGGGGCGAAAATCTGCCTGGCTGCAATTGATAGGCAGCAGAAATGATGCGTACCGTAGCAGAGTGGCGCAGCGGATGCGTGCTTGGTCCATAACCCAGAGGTCGGTGGATCGAAACCATCCTCTACTATTCCCAATAGCACTGGAAATGAAACAACTTGGCAGCAACCATGAAGCATTTTGTGACTTTACGTCGAGTATCGAGACGAGCATTTTTCTCGGATTCTCTTTTCCCCGAAAAACCTCGATCTGCAGTAAACCTCTTTTTATGTGCAACCAGAGTTTTAAACAAGAACCGGGAACATCTTAACACAATATGCAACAATTTACTGACAGAAACATCTTCACGGAGAGTCTTCTCACACAATAGGGAACACGTTTGCAGAGCAGCAGACATATTAACAGAACACTTACACAGCCGAAAACACATTTACAACAACTGGGAAACATTTTGCACAACAGTAGAAAACAACTGTCCACAACAATTGAGACAGTTACATGGGTAAGATGGTCTGGAGGGATATGGGGCAAACACGGGCAATTGGGAATAGCTCGGTGGCAAAACACTGGGCGGCATGGACAAATTGGGCCGATGAGCCTGTTTCCATGCTGGAAACCTCTATATTACAGAGCACAGCAGGAAGTATATTCATAAACAGTGAAACACTTTGCACAACAAGAGTGAACATCTTTGAACAGCAGAGAGCACCGTTACTCAGCAGGAAATATATAATTAGAAACACATTTACACTAGAAAACTCCTTTATAACATCAGTGATCATTTCCGTATCTTGCCGGTTTCCCGGCACATTTCTCTGTCGTAACACGCGTACAAACAGTCTATTTTGCTGCTTCTGTGCGTATATTTCTCTGTCCATTGTATTCTTGGTGTTGTGCAGTGGAAATGTGTGGCCAGACTGAGCCTCCTGACACTGGTGCTGGTGTTAAACAACAATGTCGAAGACAATATCTGATTGGCTACATTGATAGGCAGCAGGTGGGGCTGAATTTACTGGACCAGAGTGGTGCAGCGGAAGTGTGCTGGGCCCATAACTCAGAAGTAGCTGGATTGAAATCATTCTCTGCTATTTCCTATTAACAATGGTAACCAAACCAGTTGACTACAATTCTGCAACATTTACCTGGAATATGCGGACATTTGCATTGGTTCCTCTTTTCGGTTTTCAGCCTCAAACTGCAGTTGATCACCTTGATAGGCACAAAAGCTGCAGATACTGTGAATATGCACCAGGATGTGTTAGTGGCCGAGGTAATGGTGCACGGGGCACAATTTCAGAATTTGTAGATAACGTGAAACGTGGAAACATTGTGACCTGTGAGGAGGATGGTGTAAAAGTTCAAAAAGGACAGGGACAAGTTACAGATGAAGTTCAAAGCTGAGAATTGTGAAGTGATTCATTCTGGTAGAAAGATTACCGAGAGACAATGAAAAGTAAAAGGAAAACAGTTCCAAAGTATCTAATCCATTTCATTAGTGAGGTTTCTCAGACCAACAACTCCAAATGAGGTGCAACAGTACAACTCTAAAATAACAACAAATTACTGCGGATGCTGTCATCTGAAACCAAAAGAGAAAATGCTGGAAAATCTCTGCAGGTCTGGCAGCATCTGTCGGGAGTGAAATGAACTAATGTCTCGAGTCCAGATGACCCTCTGACAAAGTGTCATCTGGACTGGTTTACTGCTGGCTGCTAACTTCCTTAAAGTCAATAATAATCCATTCAAAATATCAGCATATGTGTTTTACAATCATAAGGAAAAATGTGCAGGGTTACAGGGAGAAGCTGGAAGTCTTTATTGTACTGAACATCGAAAGGCAGCCTGTTGAGGGGATATCCCCTCAATACAGATTTCATTTCTGTGTCTTCCTGACCGCCTTTTCGTCATATATTTGTTATTTTTAAAAACTCTGCCGTTGGACTTAGGCCACCAAATCTCTTTTCATATAATTATTCCTGCACTTCTCCTTGTGTAGAAACGACGAGAGAACAGTTCATAATCGATTAATGATGAATGAGAAATGATGTGAGCAGTTGTGACAGAAAATAAAGATGTCCAGCTTCTCCCTGTAACCCTGCACATTTTTCCTTTTTACATAACAGTCTAATCCCTTGAGAACATTTCAATTGAATCTGTATCCATCACAATCTCCGGCAGTGCATTCCACACATTAAGCACTCCTCGTGTTCCTATTCCTTCCTTTGGCCATGATGCTCAATCTGTTCTCTCTTATTCTTCATCATTCCATGAGTGGGAGAAGTTTGTCCCTATCCCCTCTGTCCAGACGTCTCATGACATTAATATCTGTAAGTGGAACCCCTGATGGGGTGGTAAGATTTTTAAGCCAGTCGACATTAAGCCACTGATAAAAGTAACAGCATTCACTTAAGTGACTTTTAAATGGGTTTATGAGCTAACAAGAATCAATATGACTGCAGTAATTGATTCAAATGAGTAATTATCCAGTGCCCATGCAGGGCACCATTTTCAGTTCTTATCAGCAGGTCTGGCAGTATATATGGAGAGCGAAACAGAGTGAATGCATCGAGTCTGTATGACTCTTCTTCAGAGTTAAGGAGAGGTTGAAATGTGACGGATTTAAAAATGTTGAAGAAAATTCGGAGCACAATCGATATTATTCATTCAAGCAATTAGAAAAGCAAAGGGCACATTTGTTTTTATTGCAAGTGGATTGGAGTAGATGAAGAAAGGTGTCTTGCTGCAATTGTACAGGATTTTATTGAGACCAACGCTCCAATACTGTGTACAGCTATTGTCTCCACATTTGAAAAATGATACACTTGCATTGGGGGCGGCACAGAGAAGGTTCACAAGATTGCCCCGGGAAATAAGGAGGTTGTTCTGTGATGAGGGGCTGATGGAATTAGTCTGAGAGACCCTGAGGCTCAGAACAATGTGTAGATGCTGAGTGAATGCTTCCATTGCTGTCCTCTGGGCAGACGAGTAGCAGATAAAGTTTAAGTAAAGTAAAAGTAAGTTGAAGAGAAGTTTATTTATTTGTCACAAGTAAGGCCTGTATTGATACTGCAATGAAGTTACAGTGAAATTTCCCTAGTCACCACATTCTGACTCACTCTCGCTGTGTGATTCTCTCTCTCTGACTCTCTCTCTCTCGCTCTCTCTGACTCACAGGTTTTCACTTTCTCTCTCTCTCTCTCGTTGACGACTGCACACTTTGTGGTTGCGTTTGACAGAGGCTGTGCAGGAGGCTCACCAGTTGTAGTGACTCCCGGGCCGAGTTAATCGGGTCTTGCTGCTGGAGGAGCCAATCAGGATTGACAACAATCGGGGCATCTTCTACTCACTCACCAACTGGATACAGCTCGGTTGTGCCAAACCTCACGGCACCTTCGGCTTCTAGGCCAAGAGAGGGTCCAGCAGCCGGCCTCACCCTCTGAACTGTCCCTGTCCCCAACTAAGACACAACACATCCCTCAATAAACTCACCCAGCATTAACAACATGGTCCTGCTATTTACTGTCTGAGGGAGACAGGGGGACAGAGAGAGAGGGGGGTGCAGAGAGAGAGGGGGGCAGAGAGGGGAGCATGCCGAGCGGGAGGGGGGCATGACGAGAGAGAAGGCATAGATAGAAATAGGGGCATAGAGAGAGGGAGGCGGGGGGTGACATGCAGAGAGAGGCCGACAGAGAGAGAGGGAAGCAAAGAGGGGGGCAGAGAGAGAGGGTGGGCAGCGAGAGAGAGGGGACAGAGAGAGAATCATAGAACCATAGAAACCCTACAGTGCAGAAAGAGGCCATCTGGCCCATCGGATCTGCACCGACTACAATCCCACCCAGGCCCTACCCCCATATCTCGACACATTTACCCGCTAATACCTCTAACCTACGCATCTCAGGACACTTAGGGACAATTTTAGCACGGTCAATCAACCTAACCCGCACACCTTTCGACTGTGGGAGGAAACCGGAGCACCCAGAGGAAACACACGCTGTCACGAGGAGAATGTACAAACACCACACGGACAGTGACCTAAGCTGGGATTCGAACCTAGGTCCCAGGAGCTATGAAGCAGCAGTGCTAACCACTGTGCTACCGTGCCGCCCTAACCGTGCTACCCACTGTGCTACCGGACCGTGCCGAGAGAGCGGGGGCAGAGAGACAGAAAGGGGCAGAGAGTTTGAGAGGAGAGGCAGGGAGAGAGACAGAGACTGTGATGTTCTTCAGCCAATTGACAAAGGAAGGGACAAGGTTTTGGAGGTGTTGGGAGGCTTGCTTGGACAAGTCTCCAGGTCTGGGGGATTGTGCCTCAAGATGCTTTGGGAGGCAAGGGAGGAGATTGCAAGGTCTCTGACCCAAAGTTTTAATTCCTGCCTGACCACGGGGGAGCTGCCAAAGAACTGGAGAACAGCTAATGCAAACACATACTCTCTCACACACACATGCTCTCACACACATACGGTGGCACAATGGTTAACACTGCTGTCTCACAGCACCAGAGGCCCTGGCTCAATTCCAACCTTGGGCCATTGTCTGTGTGGAGTTTGCACTTCCTCCCCGTATCGAAGTGGGTGCCCTCCAGGTGCTCCAGTTTCCACACACATTCAATTTCTGTGCAGGTTAGGTGGATTGGCCATGCTAAATTGTCCAGAACTGTCCATAGGTGTGCAGGTTAGGGAGATAGAACATAGAACATAGAACAGTACAGCACAGAACAGGCCCTTCGGCCCACGATGTTGCGCCGAGCTTTATCTGAAACCAAGATCAAGCTATCCCACTCCCTATCATCCTGGTGTGCTCCATGTGCCTATCCAATAACCGCTTAAACGTTCCTAAAGTGTCTGCCTCCACTATCACTGCAGGCAGTCCATTCCACACCACAACCATTCTCTGCGTAAAGAACCTACCTCTGATATCCTTCCTATATCTCCCACCATGAACCCTATAGTTATGCCCCCTTGTAATAGCTCCACCCACCCGAGGAAATAGTCTTTGAACGTTCACTCTATCTATCCCCTTCATCATTTTATAAACCTCTATTAAGTCTCCCCTCAGCCTCCTCCGTTCCAGAGAGAACAGCCCTAGCTCCCTCAACCTTTCCTCATAAGACCTCCCCTCCAAACCAGGCAGCATCCTGGTAAATCTCCTCTGCAATCTTTCCAGCGCTTCCACGTCCTTCTTATAGTGAGGCGACCAGAACTGCACACAATATTCCAAATGTGGTCTCACCAAGGTCCTGTACAGTTGCAGCATAACCCCACGGCTCTTAAACTCCAACCCCCTGTTAATAAAAGCTAACACACTATAGGCCTTCTTCACAGCTCTATCCACTTGAGTGGCAACCTTTAGAGATCTGTGGATATGGACACCAAGATCTCTCTGTTCCTCCACAGTCTTCAGAACCCTACCTTTGACCCTGTAATCCACGTTTAAATTAGTCCTACCAAAATGAATCACCTCACATTTATCAGGGTTAAACTCCATTTGCCATTTTTCAGCCCAGCTTTGCATCCTAACGATGTCTCTTTGCAGCCTACAACAGCCCTCCACCTCATCGACTACTCCACCAATCTTGGTGTCATCAGCAAATTTACTGATCCACCCTTCAGCCCCCTCCTCTAAGTCATTAATAAAAATCACAAAGAGCAGAGGACCAAGCACTGATCCCTGTGGCACTCCGGTAGCAACCTGCCTCCAATCCGACAATTTTCCATCCACCACCACCCTCTGTCTTCGATCAGACAGCCAGTTACCTATCCATTCGGCCAACTTTCCCTCTATCCCACACCTCCTCACTTTCATCATCAGCCAACCGTGGGGGACCTTATCAAACACCTTACTAAAATCCATGTATATGACATCAACTGCCCGACCTTCATGAACACACTTAGGTACCTCCTCAAAAAATTCTATCAAATTTGTGAGGCACGACTTGCCCTTCACGAATCCGGCCTGACTATCCCGGATTAATCCACATCTTTCTAAATGGTTGTAAATCCCATCGCTAAGGTCCTTTTCCATCAATTTACCAACCACCGAAGTAAGACGAACCGGTCTATAATTACCAGGGTCATTTCTATTCCCTTTCGTAAACAGAGGAACAACATTCGCCATTCTCCAGTCCTCTGGCACTGTCCCCGTGGACAGCGAGGACCCAAATATCAAAGCCAAAGGCTCTGCAAGTTCATTCCTTGCCTCCCAAAGAATACTAGGATGTATATCATCAGGCCCAGGGGACTTATCGACCTTCAGTTTATTCAAAACTGCCAGAACATCCTCCCTCCGAACATCTATTTCCTCCAGCCTATTAGCCTGGAACACCTTCTCTTCCTCAAAAACATGGCCCCTCTCCTTGGTGAACACTGAAGAAAAGTATTCATTCATCACCTCGCCTATCTCTACTGACTCCATACACAAGTTCCCACAACTGTCCTTGACCGGCCCTAACCTCACCCTGGTCATTCTTTTATTCCTCACATAAGAGTAAAAAGCCTTGAGGTTGTCCTTGATCCGACCCGCCAAGGACTTCTCATGTCCCCTCCTAGCTCTCCTAAGCCCCTTTTTCAGCATTCCTTGCTAACTTGTAACCCTCAATCGAGCCATCTGAACCTTGTTTCCTCATCCCTACATAAGCTTCCCTCTTCCTTTTCACAAGACATTCCACCTCTTTCGTGAACCATGGTTCCCTCACTCGGCCATTTCCTCCCTGCCTGACAGGGACATACCTATGAAGGACACCCAGTATTTCTCCCTTGAAAAAGTTCCACTTTTCATTAGTTCCTTTCTCTGACAGTTTCTGTTCCCAACTTATGCCACCTAATTCTTGCCTAATCGCATCATAATTACCTCTCCCCCAATTGTAAACCTTGCCCTGCCGTACGGCCCTATCCCTCTCCATTGCAATAACAAAAGACACCGAATTGTGGTCACTATTTCCAAAGTGCTCTCCCACAACCAAATCCAACACTTGGCCCGGTTCATTTCCCAGTACCAAATCCAATGTGGCCTCACCTCTTGTCGGCCTATCCACATATTGTTTCAGGAACCGTCCTGCACACACTGCACAAAAACTGCCCCATCCGAACTATATGACCTACAAAGGTTCCAATCAATATTTGGAAAGATAAAGTCCCCCATGACAACTACCCTGTGACCCCCACACATCTCCATAATCTGCTTAGCAATTTCTTCCTCCACATCTCTATTACTATTTGGGGACCTATAGTAAACTCCTAACAACGTGACCGCTCCTTTCCTATTTCTAACCTCAGCCCATATTACCTCAATGTGCAGATCCCCCTCGAAGTGCCTTTCCGCAGCCGTTAAACTATTCTTGATTAACAATGCCACTCCTCCACCTCTTTTACCAGCTTCCCTACACTGACTGAAACATCGATACCCCGGAACGTCCAGCAACCATTTCTGTCCTTGTTCTACCCACGTCTCCGTAATGGCCACAACATCGTAGTCCCAAGTACCAATCCACGCCCCAAGTTCATCTACCTTGTTCCGGATGCTCCTTGCATTGAAGCAGACACACTTCAACCCACCTTCCTGTCTATCAGTACCCACCCTTGACCCTGATACCTTCCCCAATACCTCACCACCCTCACTGACTTCTGGACTACAGCTCCTTTTCCCACTCCCCTGACAAATTAGTTTAAACCCCCCTGAAGAGCCGTATCAAATTTCCCTCCTAGGATATTGGTGCCCCTCTGGTTCAGGTGCACCCCGTCCTGTTTGTACAGGTCCCACCTTCCCCAGAATGTGTTCCAATAATCCACGTATCTGAAACCCTCCCTCCTACACCATCGCTGCAACCACATGTGTAACTGCACTCTCTCCCTGTTCCTCAACTCGCTATCACGTGGCACCGGCAACGTACCAGAGATGACCACATGTTTTGTCTTGGCTCTCAGCTTCCAGCCCAGCTCCAGAAGTTCCTGCCTTAAATCCCCGTCCCTTCTCTTACCTATGTCATTGGTACCAATGTGTACCACGACTTGTGACTGTTTCCCCTCCCACTTCCGAATCCGGAAAACACGGTCTGAGACGTCACGGACCATGGCATCTGGTGGGCAACATAGCATCCGTGAGCCTCATTTGCTGCCACAGAACCTCCTATCTCTCCCTCTAACTAACAAGTCCCCAATAACTATTGCCCTCCCGCTCTGCCCCTTACCCTCCCGATCCACAGAGACGGACACAGTGCTGGAGATCCTCTCACTGCGGCGCACTACTGGTATGTCATGCCCCTCAACCGTATCCAAAGCGGAATACTTGTTGCTAAGGGGAACGACCATAGGGGATCCCTGCACGGACTGCTTCCTCCCAGCCCCTCTCAACGTCACCCATCTGTTTTCATTCCTCGGAGTAACTGTATTCCGAAAGCTTCTGTCTATGGCCAGCTCTGCATCCCTAATGATCCTAAGTTCATCCAACTCCAGCTCCAGTTCCCTAACACGGTTTTGGAGGAGCTGCAGATGGGTGCACTTCCCACAGATGTAATCAGCAGGGACACTGTCGTCGTCCCTCACCTCAAACAGAGTGCAAGAGGAACATAGCACTGCCTGCAGACCCATCCCCTCTAGATACCTTGCCAGTACCAGGTAGAAACAGCAAAAATGAATTAAACTCACCCCTGCTCGCCCTTTCTGCCTAAGCCCTGTGAGCCAAAGCCTTATAGCTCACACTCTGCTTCCCACGCACTCCACTGCTCGCTCCCGACGCTGCCCGCTGTATACTGCAGCCTACCCTTTATACTTCGCGCGCTTAAAAAACCCTTCCCAGACTCCTTAGCAGCCCACTTCCAGTTTTCACTTTAAACTTAAAATACTACCACAAAAGTAAAGGCCAAAACAAAACACACACTAGCTAACTAATTAAATAAATAAACAATTTAATCAATCTCTCACCAGCACTCCTGCCTCCAATCACTCCCTCTCAGCTTGCTCCATTGGAACAATGAGGGGGAACCTCCCAGGTAACTGACTTTTAAAGTTAAAATAAAAACCCTTCCCAGACTCCTTAGCAGCCCACTTCCAGTTTTCACTTTAAACTTAAAATACTACTGCAAAAGTAATGGCCAAAAAAAAAGACACAGACTAGCTGACTAATTCAATAAATAAACAATTCAATCAATCTCTCACCAGCACTCCTGCCTCCAATCACTCCCTCTCGGCTTGATCCAGTGGAACAAAGTGGAGATTCGTGTGGTAAGTAGATGGGCTTATGGGGATAGGGTCTGGTTGGGATTCTGCGTGTCGATTGAATTGGCGGAATGGCCTCCTTCTGCACTGTGGTGATTCTGCACAAACTCAGAAACACACATACTCTCAGAGACAACGAGAGGGAGTGGAGACAGCGACATCAGCGGTGGGAAGAGAGAGGGACGGAGCGATAGGGTGAGACAGCGACAGCAGCGGTGGGAGGAGAGAGTGAGAGAGCGAGGAGGAAAGCTGCAGCGACACCAGTGATGGGAGGAGAGAGTGACAGACCGAGAGGGAGAGACTGCGGCTTCTGCCCTGGGAGTCCAGTGTGACAGAGCGAGAGAGGGAGAGACAGCGACACCAGCGGTGGGAGGTGAGAGTGACATCTTTTTATAAAGATTTCAACCAATCAAACTTCCAATTCCTTCTCTCTGACTCTCCGATTGGTTCAAAGTGGGATTGAGATGAGAGTCACCAATCCGAGTGTGACTTTTGCTGCAACCTCACAAACCGCTCTCAATGATTATTAATAGAGATTAAGCTGACGGAATCTGTATTTGAGTTACAAAATATCTTTTGTTTCAACAGACAAATATTTGTCGGAATCAGAATAAATGTGACGCTTCCTCCAGAAGTTGCAGGGAAGAGTGTCGGCTGCCCCTTCTCACACACAGTCCGTGCATTGTCACTGACAGAACTCAGAGATACAGACGGCTCATCAGTTCCACACTCTCAGACAGCAGAAATAGTTACAGAGACGACAATTTTCTATTCCTCAATCAAACAGAGCAGGAGAGACAGATGTTGTGACCATGTCACCCCCAAATCAGTACCATGGACAGGGGGGGTTCTTAAATCCGAGTCCAGATTCTCACCCACTATCAGATAATCATCGTGTCAATCCCACAATAGAGCAGACTTCGAGACTGACAGATGAGAGAATAATTCTCAAAAACAAGTTCAGTGTCAGGAGCTGAAAGATACAGACTGTTTGCTGCCCTCACTCACAGGAGCTGAGTCTGAGTCATAGGGAATAAATCTGACATATCAATAGTGTCACTGAGAGATTTAGAAAGAGCCCAGGAACACAGCGAGAAAAGCATACTAATGGAAGATAAGATAGTGAGACATGACTGAAAAGTATCAAATTAAACCTATAATTTCAAACAGCATCATAGACTTACACAGAGAATTAATACCACTGGCAGGTACATAATGAACTTTGAGTACCACAAACAGCAGCAGGGCACTTAAAATTGCATCTGACCGATAAATCTATATAATTGATACCCTCGGAATTACCCCCAGTCAAATTCAGATACAGAATTGTACCAGAGGCAGAAACTTTTGAAATGTTTCCCACAGTGACTGTGCCCTGGGCAGCCCATACTTAAGTGGATGCAGTGAACCATGAGGACGAAACGTACCATTTACACCACCAGGCAGCGCATTCCTCCACAATGTAACTCTGCAATGAGGCTGCACTTACCAAACAATCTCGATTGTGCTCAGAATTACACCGGCAATGTGACTAGGAGAACAGCGCATACGAAATA
The DNA here is from genome assembly GCF_964213995.1 of Mustelus asterias. Lineage (NCBI taxonomy): Eukaryota > Metazoa > Chordata > Chondrichthyes > Carcharhiniformes > Triakidae > Mustelus > Mustelus asterias. The sequence goes on from NW_027590135.1 coordinate 851,884, forward strand.
AACATCTCCCATTTCAGACGGAGATAAGAAGAAACCTCTTTGTTCAGTATTTTTGTTGTGTTCATTAATGGAATTTGGGCATCACTGGCTAGGGCAGAATTTATTGCCCATCCATAATTGCCCTGGGAAAGGTGGTGCTGCGTTGTTTGCCTCAGCTGCTGCAGTCAGTAGGCACATGCACAATGCTGTCGGGAGGGAGTGGGAAGTTGGGAGGGGCAGGGTCAGTGAATCATAGAATCCCTCCAGTGCAGAAGGAGGGCATTCCGCCCATCGAGTCTGCACCGTATACAGTCCCATCCAGGCTCTATCCCCAAAACCCCACATATTGACCCTGCCAATCTCCCTGACATTAGGGTCAATTTAACAATCTATCCGGATCTCGGATACATTCATGAAAGACAAATAGTTGAATCTCTACAGTGGCCCATCGAGACTGCACCGAGTTCCCTGTAAACCTTTCAACTCTGCCTTTCCCGACATTAAACAAACACATCGGAGGGAACACACACATCACTCAGTGAAAATGGTCAGCTAAACACTGAGCGATTTATAGTGAGCTGGTTCCACTTACTGTATTCAAACACACATCTGGTATAGAAGTAGCCGTGTTCAGGATGTGATTCACACATACTGTTTCTGCTCTGAAATCAGATGCGTTCCGACTGTGAGACGAGGTGATTTTTTTGTTAGAATTTATATTATAAGGGATATACCTGTCACTGACACAGGAAGCATTTATTGTCCAAAATTAATTAAGTTTGAGAATTTGGCGGTGAATTCATTCTTGAATCACTGCAGTTTATGTCCACACACATTTTTGTTAGGGAGGGAGTTCCAGGATTGTAAACCAGCCACAGAAACGGCGATATATTTTCAGGTCAGGATCGTGTGTGTCTCGGAGTGGAGCTGCATGTGGTCATTGTTTCTCTGCATCTGTTGCCCTTGTGCTTCTCGGTGAGAGATTTCATGGGTTTGAATGGCACCTGGTGCACCAAAACGAATCGATGTCAGGAGTGGGTTTTGAACCCACATCTCCTGAGGAAACTGCTACCTGAATCCAGCGGCTAGATCTTCATGACGTTTGAATTTCAATCCCACCCAGATGCCTGTATCTGAGTCCCATCCTTCCCCAAACCGCCGGTGGGTGAAGAGCTTCTCATTGCTGTATTGTTCTGTTTGCTCAAATCAACAAATACCCAATTCCCGCCCTACCTGTTCCTTACACGAGATGTTGAGAGTGTAAGATTCTGAGCAACGCGAAGTGTCCAATTGGAGAGTTACATTGACGCGACAGGAATATCTCTCCACAGCTGTTTTCGGAGCTGCTGACTATTTCCAGCATTTCCTCTTTCTGATTTTGTGCTTTCATGACAGGATCTCATTTACTGACAGTACAAACTTGTCTCTCGGGCACAGCACCAGAAACAGCTTTTCTTTGATCTTCTCGCAGACAAGTTCACTCTTCACTTTTCTACACACATGCTTTCACTCTCAGCACCCTGTGGCATTGCCTTCAATCCTCAGCCCACCCTCCATCCGCCCACCAGGGTCTCGGTCGTATAATTATTTCTTAGGAATTCACAAGGGCAAGGGGATCATTGTGTCAGTGTATGAATACAAGGGGTTATTTCACACTCACAGCCTATAAATGAGTGAATCTCTGTCACCCAACCCCCCCCCCCCCACACACACACACAATTACACACACACACACGCACACACACATACACATGCAACCTCTCACAGACCAACACTCACACATATCCTGCCACGGCAGATGGAGAAATTCGAAATCAATAAAAATATCTAGAATTAATGACCTTGAATCGATTTTCTTAAAAATAAACCGTTGTATCACTCATGTTCTTCAGGGAAGAAATTCTTACCTGGCCTCAGTTACATGTAACTCCCGACCAACAGCAATGTGGCTGACCTCGTATTTCAGAAGAAATTTCGAGGCCTTGGACTTGTGGTATTATCGCCGAAATCTGAAACTCAGCTAGTGTTCAGGAGACCCTGACTCGAATCCCACCACAGCAACTGGTGGAATTCGAATTCAATTAAAAATAAAATCTGGAATTAAGAATCTCCTGATGACCATGAAACCTTTGTCAATTGTCATCTGAATCTATCTGGTCCGCCAGGGACCGAAATCTGCCGTTTTTCCCCGGTCTGGTCGACATCTGACTCCAGAGCCTCAGCAATTTGGTTGACTCTCAACTGCTCGCGGGCAACTAGAGTTGGTCAATAAATGCTGGTCAGCCGCATTTCCCGTCCCATGAAATAATGAGAAAAAAATTGCTGGCCCAGTCAGCGACGCTGAAAAAAATACATCGGAGATTCAGAATGAGGAGATCCATCAACTCGTTTACAGTTCCAGAGATTGCAAATGAAGAATTAATTCCAAACTAATTTACAGTTCCGGGAGCTGACTGCCAGAACAAATCCCTTCTACACGCACAGTTCCACTCATGGAATCAGAAATATCCCAATTCTCAGACAGCAGCAGATAATGCAAAACACAGCCTGAACATGATACGGACATAAAGGTAAAGTCACCATAATCCCATTTGACAATCGGCTGTTCCCCATGTCAACAGGCAGAGCTTACTGGTATTGATTTAACCTCAGGATTGCCACACCTCAGGCTGAGAATATCTAATGTGCTATCTAATAGCACATCTGCATTTTCTTCGCAGTAAATTTGTATTAACTTCTTACTTTTGGTTGTAAAGTCGAGGATACGTTTTTTTATTCAAGGCTCTTATTACCGTCAATGATTTATACACATGTCCACCTATGTCCCGCTGTTCCTGCACACACCTTTGGAATGATACCCTGTATTTTATGTTCTCTCTTTGTGTTCTTCCCTCCAAAATGAATCCATTCCTTCTTCATCTCCCACATGACCTCCCATTCCACCAACCTGTCTGTGCCCTGTCAGAGTTCGACTGGAATTTCTGCTGCACTTTTCACAACCACAGGACGTTCCAAACTATTTTAATGCCGATAAAGTATTTTTGAAATGCAGTCACTGTCCAATTGCTGAACTGTCTGTTCGACGACGTCAGAAATTCCCGTCTGCGAATGGGGAATGGATGCTGCAGCTCTGTCTCTGTGGCGCTAAGATTGACATGTTAGACTGCTAATCATTATCTTGCGAGATGCTCAAAGGTTGTGGGTCTGAACCTCATCGGAGTCAAGTTTTCGGGTAAAATATGAGGAAATAAGGAACTGCTGTGTCAGTGATCTCGGAGAAGTGAAACTGCCGCCTCGAACTTCATCGAATCCCCACAGTGTGGAAGGAGAACATTCGGCCCATCGAGGCTGCGCCGACAACAATCCGACCCAGTCCGTATCCCTGTAACCTCACATATTTACCGTGCTACTCCCCCTGACACCAAGTGCCAATTCAGCCTGGCCAATCCAGCTAATACAGCACTAATTCTCATGGCTGACGATTCTGGAAAGAGAAACTGCCACTATTGCCACAAATGAAGCTGGTGTCTGCTTTGGAGCTTCTGAAACCACATATTTTCATGGTGACAAAATCCTGCCCAACGCTGGTACCCTGATTTCAATCGATTGTCAGATCGAGTTTCTCTTAGGATTAGAATTATGGGGACATGGAATTGTGCTGGACGACTCATCTCTCAAGCCTCTGTGTCCATACTTCATCTTGGTCCCGTGAACTTCAAAACACTAAACGAACCAGCAGTTCACCCTCAATAAGGAGGCAAAGCAAATACACCACCGATGAGGTTGGGATTGTGCAGAAGACAATGGGTTAGCAGTCCATCGTTTTAACCACTCGGCCACCTCGTCACATGCACCAACCGCCATCTTTTGTGATTTTAACACCCGTAAAAAAGAACAAATTTCTCCAATATGATAATGCTGTGTTTCTGCACTCTCGTTAATCTCTGTTGATCGCTGTTACTCTTCCATTCGATGTAAATCCACAGAAAGTAAAGAGAAAGACAGTTCCCCTCTCTGGTCCCTGTTTGATTTTGAATTCACTGAACATAACCCAGATGTAAAAGACAGTAAGCATCGTGAGGTTTTGGCAGAACGGTAGCGCGTCTGACTCCAAGATCAAAAGGTTGCGTGTTCAAATCATATGAGACTCACGGAGCTTTTCTGCGTCGGGCTTTGGATTTTGTATCTGGTGCAAGTTGGTTGTTTCCGATTGTTCCTGAAATGACAAGTTTCGAAACTAAGACGGAAAAGATATATCAGGGATGGTTCCGGTTCGCATGCCCAGTGTTTTATTTTAGCACAGTTTGATATCTGAACGATGTGTCAGGGATGTGATTCGTCCATTGCTTGTAAATTTCAAGTAAGATTCACAATCCCAGATGTTTCTCGGGGCATCAAAGGGGGGAGCTGACTGGTGGTGATTTCACTGGAGGATTCGCACCTCAGGCGAGGAGCAAGGCTGAGAAGGTGGGGCCTTCATGAACGTCCTTAGAAAATACAGGAATTGATCACGAGAGTTTGGTTTCATAAGCTGTCCAGTCAACTGAGCTAAACTTGCACAAATGCGTTCACGGTAACGGAAATCAAGATGATGAAGCAAATGAACTGTCTGGAAAATACAGATATCCCATTGGGCAGCAGCCGAACGTTTCCATTTGATGTGAGAGAGAATATGATAGCAAGAGGATGGATTCGATCCATCGACCGCTTCGCGAAGGACCTAGCACGCTTCCGCTGCGCCACTCAGCGCCGGGGTGTCAGCTGTTCCTCCCTTTCACTGTTGTGGGGAAGCCAGGAAACGATTCACTGTCTCTTTTTATTTCAAGCAAGACCTACGTGTTGGGAAACTCACCCTGGCTGGACAATAAACATCACGCCGGCTCTAACAGACAGAGAAAGACACACAGAAAAGCAGTAAGAGACTATCAGGACAAACACACACAATGACAGACAGAAAAGGTGCCGAGCAAACCATCAAGATACTGAGATGGAAAAAACTGATTATTTGTGAAAATATGTTTTCTATTACGCAAATACAGGCCCTGTTTTGAAATGTATTTTCTGCTGTGTAACTGTGCTCTCTGCGGTGTAATGTTCTCTCTGTTGTGCAACTAGGACTCTGCCGTTAAGAGGTCTTCACTGTGATTGTGTCAAATTTTTCCCTGTTGTGTTAATGTGTTCCCCGTTATGTAAATATGATCCGTCTTGAGTGGAAGTTTTCTCAGCTCTGTAACGATGTTTTCTGTTGTGTCAAATGTTCTCTGTTGTTCTGTGAAGATGATTTCTGTGGGAAAACATTCGACGGGAATTTCAATGGCACCGTTTTTGAAACTAGCTTAAAATTGCAGACTTATTTCGGTCGAATGGGATACTCCTGTTTCTATTTTATATCCATGTTTCTATGTATTAAATCAGTGAATTACAATTCATCAGCTGCCGTGGTGGGATTTACTTCGTGTCCCCGTAGATTTGTGCGGTCCTCTGGATTACCAGCCAAGTGACATAATCTTTCATCCCTAAAAACAGAAACAGTGCATTCAGCTAATTGTTACACCTCTTCCGAAGGAGATTATAATTCCCTCCACAGAACTTCAATCAACCAATTGAATAAAAAAAAATGCTCTACATAGGAACACCAATAATGTATCCCGACCAAACAGATATTGCGGAATTGTTGGCGGGGGGTGGGGGGCGGGGGGTGGTGGGTGGGGAGGAGGAGAAATGCCGACATCTCTGAGAACTAAATTTACAAAATAACAAGGAAATACATTCTGAGAAAGAGCCCGGCAGTGCTTGGAGGAAAAGGTGTGTTTCAGCTGACGGGAAAGAACTCTGTTCCATGGGAGTTCCACCAGATTCCTGACACAAGCGACCGCGACTGGACTCGAACCTGCAAACCATCACGAGAAAAATCGAAGTGAGACACCTGATCCATCAGGGCACGTTGTCAACGCATCGACTGCTAACCTGATGTTAGCACAATGTCAATCAATATTGTGATTATATATGTTTTTTAGTTCTATTCTTAGATCGCCCAGTTATTCCTAGATCCTCGAAAATACAAGGATAAGCTCCAGCTCCCGGGGATAATGTTTTTCGATGTGGAAAAAGCCGTTTGATCTGTGAGTTGTTAAGATACAGGGAGCGTAAGGGATGGAGCATTAATGTATGATTCTAAGAGCAGGAAGATTCAGTTGGAGCTGGACAATACTTTGGTGAGGTCACAGCTGGAGGACTGTGTGCATTTCTGGTCACATCGCTATATTAAGGACGTGATTGCACTGGAGAGCGTGCAGAGTCTATTCACCAGGATGTTTCCTGTTTGGAGAATATGAGCTACAAAGAGACATTGGATATGCTCGGGTTGTTTTCTTTAGAGCAGAGACGGCTACGGGAAGACCTGACTGAGGTGTATAAGATTATGAGGCGTATCGACAGGGTGGATAGGAACCAATTGTTCGTCTTACTTGCAGGCTCGACAACAAGGGGACACAATATTAAGGTGAGGATCAGAAAGTATAAAGCAGATTTGAGGGAACAATATTTTTTCATCCAGAGGACGGTGGGAGCCTGGATTGTACTGCCTGGGAAGATAGTAGAGGCCAGAAACGTCAAAATTGCTATTTCCTTCTGTATCATTGGATGCCGATCACCCAGTCGCAGTGTCTAAGTCAGTGCAGAAAACCTCTCTGAAACCTAATTGTGTTAAATACTTCGGGACTGGAATGCCGAACAACATCAAAAAATTCACTTCCTGCTCAGTAAAACCCCTCAGTTAGAATATAATCAATTCAAAACCAAACTCCACCCCCCGCCCCTCCTGCCCCCAACGCCCCCCCCCCCCCCCCCACCCCGATTGGTTTATTGAGATATGTTTGCAGTCCGGTTACGTGCGAAAACATTCTTTAAAACCTTCCCACATTTTCTCCACGTGTGCAGTTTTGAGAAAGTTGCTGCAATGCGTTGCAGGTTCCAAAACCTCATCTCGAAATAGGGAAACCCCGTGTCTGAAACGTAACATTTGTTTTCAAATAAACAATCGGCAGTTGGGACCAAAACTGGCAACAGGTCAGTGCTCGTCCCGGATTTGAATCTGGGACATCTCGCACACTCATTCTCTGTGGAGAAATGGCTTAAAGTTGATATTAATTTATTAGTCATAAGAAGGACTTAAATTATCACTGCAATGAAGTTACTGTGAAATTCCACCAGTCGCCACACTCCGGCGCCTTTTCGGGTCAATGCACCGAACCAACACGTCCTTCAGACTGTGGCAGGAAATGTAAGCAGACACGGGGAGAAGTGCGAAATCCACACAGAGAGTGACCTAAGCACGGGAATCAAACCCGGGTCCCTGGCGTTGTGAGGCAGCAGTGCGAAACACTGTGCTACCATACGGCTGCAGGTGGGAATTGAATGTCGCGGCGGATTCAACGTTTAGGAAGGACAGACATAAAGGAAAAAAGTGGTGTAGTGTCACTGCCGGTTAAAGAGGAAATTAACACAATAGTGAAAAAGGATATTAGCTCTGGCAACGTGGAGTGTGTATGCATAGAGTTGCGAAATACCAAGGGGCAAAAAGCATGCGTGAGTGTCATATATACACACCCAACCTGCAGTGGTGATGATGGGATTGACATTTAACACGAAATTAGAGATGCATGTGATAAGGGGATATCGGTGATCATGGGTGATTCTAATCTGCACATGGATTGCACAAACCAAATGAGCCGCAGTGGAAAAGATGAAGAATTCCTGGAGCGCAAACTGGATGGTTTTCTTTAAAAATATGTCCAGGAACCAACGAGAGAGCAAGTCATCTCAGACTGAGTACTGTGCAATGAGAAGGGAATCATTGCCAATCTAGCTGGACAAGACCCTTGGGGGTGAGTGACCATAACATGAGAACATTTTTTATCAAGATGGAGAGTGAGGTTGTTGGTTCGGAGACTATGGTGTTGAATCATAATAAAGGACACTATGAGAATATGAGGCTTGAGTTGGCCTTGATAGAATGGGGAGAGTTAATTGAAAGGAAGACAATGACAAACATTCAAGGAACATATGGGGGAACTGCAGCAACTGATTGTTCATGTCCGGCACAAAAGCAAAATGGCGAAGAGGGCCAATCCATGTCCTACAAAGGAAATTAGAGACAGTATCCAATCCAAAGAAGAAGCATACAGATTGACCAAGACAAATAATAGGTCTGAGGATTGGGAGCAGTTCAGAATTCAGCAAAGAAGGACCAAGGGATTGATTAAGAAGGGGAAAATACAGTACGGAAGTACGCTTGCAGGAAACATAAAGACTGACGATTAGAGTTTCTATAGATGCATGAGGAGAAAGAGGTTGGTGAAGACAAATGTAGATCCTCTGCAGACAGAAATGGGGAATGTATAATTGGGGGAAAAGAAATGGCCGAGCAACTGAATGCATACTTTGGTTCTGACTTCACAAAAGAAGACATAAATCAAATGCCAGGCATGTTGGAGAATGCCAGATTTAGTGAGAGGGAAGAACTGAGGGAGATTAATATCAGTAGATAAATGGTGCTGCGAAAATTGAAGGGATTAAAAGCGGATAAATCCTCAGGCCTCATAATCTACATCCCAGAGTACTTAAAGAAGTGGCTCTCGAAATAATGGATGCATTGGTGGTCATCTTCCAGGATTCTATAGATTCTGGAACAGTCCCTGCTGATTGGAGGGAAGCGAATTCCTTTCCAATATTCAAAAAGGGAGGTAGAGAGAAAACAGGGAATTATGGAACAGGAAGCTTAACATCGAAATGTGGGAAAACATTTCGAATCCATTCTCAAGGGCTTTATTGCAGAGCATTTAGAAAGCAGCGGCAGGATCAGACAGAGTCAGCATGAAGTTATGAATGGGAAATCATGCTTGACAATCTTCTGACATTCTTTGAAGACGTAACTAGTAGAGATGACAAAGGGGAACCAGTTGATGTGGTATATTTGGACTTTCAGTAAGCGTTTGACAAAGTCCTGTACGAGAGATTATCGTGCAAGATTAAAGCAAATGGGACAGGGGAAAGTATAGAACATAGAAAAAATACAGCACAAACAGGCCCTTCCGCCCACAATTTGCACCGGTCATGTCCGTACCTACTGAGGCTTATATATAGGCTTACCTATAACCCTCAATGCTATTACGTTCCATATACTGATCCAGAAGTCTCTTAAAAGACCCTATCGAGTTTGCCTCCACCACTACTGACGGCAGCCGATTCCACTCACCCACCACCCTCTGAGTCAAAAACTTACTCCTGACGGTGCGGGACCCCTGACAGTTATCCTGACGGGGCGGCACGGCAGGAAAGTGGTTAGCACTGCTGTTTCACAGCTCCAGGGACCTGGGTTCGATTCCTGGCTCGGGACACTGTCTGTGTGGAGTTTGCACATTCTCCTCGTGTCTGCGTGGGTTTCCTCCGGATGATCCGGTTTCCTCCCACAGTCCAAAGATGTGAGGGTTAGGTTGATTGGCCATGCTAAAAGTACCCCTTAGTATCCTGAGATGCGTTGGCTAGAGGGATCAGCGGGTAAAATATGTAGGGATATGGGGGCAGGGCCGAGGTGGGATTGTGGTTGGAGCAGACTCGATGGGCCGAATGGCCTCTTTCTGCACTGTAGTGTTCTATGATCCATGATCTCTTCTGTACCTACTCCCCAGCACCTTAAACCTGTGTCCTCTCGTAGCAGCCATTTCAGCCCTGGGAAAAAGCCTCCGAGAATGCCCCTGATCTATACATCTCAACATCTTGTCCACCTCTATCAGGTCACCTCTCATCCTTCGTCTCTCCAAGGGGAAAAGACCGAGCTCCCTCAACCTGTCCTCATAAGGCATGCCAAACAATCCAGGCAACATCCTTGTAAATCTTCTCTGCACGCTTTCAATAATTTCCACATCCCTCCTGTAGTGAAGCGACCAGAACTGAGCACGGTACTCTAAGTGGGGTCTGACGAGTGTCTCATAAAGCTGCATCATTATCTCTCGACTGCTAAACTCAATCCCTCGATTGATGAAGGCCAGCACACCATACGCCTTCTTAACCACCTCCTCTACCTGTGAGGCCGATTTAAGAGACCTATAGACCCGGACCCCAAGGTCCTTCTGATCCTCTACACTGCTAAGAATCTTACCCTTAATATTATACTCCTTCATCCCATTTGACCAGCCAAAATGGACCACTACACATTTATCCGGGTTGAAGTCCATCGGCCACTTCTCTGCCCAGTCTTGCATCCTATCTATGTCACGCTGCAGCTTCTGATATCCTTCCAAACCATCCACAACATCACAAACCTTCGTACCGTCGGCAAACTTTCCAATCCATCCCTCCACTTCCTCATCCAGGTCATTTATGAAAATGACCAACATCAAGGGTCCCAGAACAGAGCCCTGGGGCACAGCTTACCATGTTGATTCCAAGGATGGCGGGACAGATGTATGAGGGGAGACTGACTAGGTTAGGATTGCTTTCGCCGGAGATCAGACGAATCAGGTGGGATCTCATCGAGGCTTATAAAATTCGAACAGGACTCGACAGGATAGATGCAGGTCGAATTTCTCCGATGGTTGGGGAGTCCAGAAACTGGGGTCACAGTCTGAGGATTCAGGGGAGACCATTGAGGACAGAGGTGAGGAGATATTCCTTCACCCAAAGAGTAGTGCGCCTGTGGAATTCATTACCACAGGAAGTAGTTGATGCCAAAGTATTGAATGCATTCAAGAGGCGGCTAGATATAGCACTTGGGGCGAATGGGATCAGAGGTTATGGGAAAAAGCGGGATGAGGCTATTGATTTCGAGGTTGAGCCATGATCGTAATGAATGGCAGAGCAGGTTCGAAGGGCCAAATGGCTTCCTCCTGCTCCTTTCTTCGATGTTTCTATGAAGCCCCCAAAGCGAGAATCATACCACGAGATCAACGAGCCGGTGACATGCAAGGAGCTGAGCCGATCAATATATGTTCCACTTAAAGCAGACCAGCTGTCTTTGCAGACCATGATAGAGTAATAGAAAATTGAGGACAACAGAGCAGATTCACAGGGAAATGTGATTCTCTTTGTCTTACACCTTGAGTATTGAACGAAAAGTTCAATGTTGGGATTGTATTTTCTCTCAGCTAAAGGGACTCCAATCACATCAGTTCAGACATTGTCGTGAAGAGCCGCCAAGAAACAAAATGTGGAATAACACAGCTACATGTGTTCAAATGCAGAGAAGCAATGTATGAAACGTTCCATAGATTGATGATGAGAGTGGGTTTTGCACCCACCCGTGCAGAATGCAATCGATTAACAGACCATCGCCAAAACCACTCGACCATCTCAGCAACTACACAGAAACTTGTAAACCGTCTTCATCCATTTGATTTTCTATCCATGAAGAGTTGGGGAAGAAGGTCTCCCTCACCATCGCTCCTGGATGATCAGCTAGATGGAACATGCTGGAAATGTAGCTGCTGCAAACAGAAGAAATTTCCATTCCATCAGGTCAGGGAATGTTGGGCATGGAGTCGGGTGAAACATTCCCAGACCATGTCCCACATGTTTCTCCTCAGCATGAAAACTCACCGCGGAAAGACTGAAACAGACACTCATTTGATCACATCATGATTCGCATCACTCATACTTTAACCATGAGGCGACTGATGAAGCCAGGATGACTTCGAATTTCTACTAAAATGCCAACTGAACTCACTGACTGGCAGAATGACATTACCCACGGGACTGGTGAGTCACAACCACAGGCCGACTTGGCGATTGGTGAAAACAGATATCACTGCTTCTGACCTTCAACAGAACACACAGTGAAATGAACCACTGCTCATTAACATCGCTGATGCGTTGAGAAAAGATAGTCGATAAACAATTGCGTTGTGAAAAGATAGTTGCTGAACTTTGGGATCCATCGAAAAGTTGTTTTCAGTGGGTGGGCTGCAGTGGGTGGGCTGCAGTGGGTGGCTGCAGTGGGTGGCTGCAGTGGGTGGCTGCAGTGGGTGGCTGCAGTGGGTGGCTGCAGTGGGTGGCTGCAGTGGGTGGCTGCAGTGGGTGGCTGCAGTGGGTGGCTGCAGTGGGTGGCTGCAGTGGGTGGCTGCAGTGGGAGGCTCGTTGGTCTACGGCTATGATTCTCGCTTTGGGCGTAGTATTGAAATGCGAGAGATCCCAGGTTCAAATCCCGGACGAGTCCCAAAAATTTTTTTTAAACGTAATTATTTGCAATGAAAACGGCGACAATGAGCGAAAGCTGAAACAACGGTGAGTTCCCGAGAACTCATTGCAGAGAAAATATCGCTGCAGATGTCGAAAAGCAACCATGCAGTCTGACAGAACTGGGAATCCCACGTCTGATTTTCATTTTTCCGTGTTTTAGTTTAATTCCGGTGCTCTGGGTGAACCGTGAGTATTGGTGCTTTTCAGCAGTCCTGTTCAGGGGAAATTTACAATCAGGCGACGGACACACGAACAGAACAGAGGAAGTAAGGGGAGAAGAAGGCCATTCGGCCCCACAAGATTGCCCCGCCATTCACTAAGATCATGGCTGATCTGTTCATGTTTCGATTTCCATCTGTCCCCGACAACCTTTGATTCTGTTGCCAAATAGGAATTACCTACCTCACGCTAAAAAATATTCAATATCGTCGCGCCCACCGCCTTCTGAGGCAGCGTTCCAAAGTCGCGCAACGTTCCGAGAGAACAGAATTCGCCGTCCGAAAAGAGGAAGCTCAGTTTTCTTTAAGTGCCCGTTGTTCTGCATTCACTCACAAGAAGATACATCATTTCCACGTGCAATTGTGAAGACCATTCAAGGTCTGATATGTTTTGAACAAGGTACCTCCTACTCGGAGTATCTCCGGTGCAAAGATGCCCAAACAGAGGAAATTCTTTCCTCTTCGCAATCTGGTAAATCTCCTCTGCATTGTCGAACGATTCAAGTTATCAACCTGGTAATCTCTTCTGGACCGTTTGCAACGCACTTACATCCTTTATTCGATGTGGATCCCAAAACTTCAGATAATATTCGAGATACTTCATTAATGACCAAAACAACTGAAGCATAACATGATTTTCTGACATGGTCAAATGCTTGAAACAAAGCAAACATTCCATCGACCTTTTTTATTACTTGCTGTACCCGCTCACTAAATATTTGTGACTCGTACACTCGAAAAACGAGATCCCTTTGCATCTGGGGAAGTTTGCAGCCCTTCTACAATTGACTAATAATCTGATTTTGTTCTCTTCCCGCCAAAGTGAATGACTTCACATTATATTCCAGTTGCCACGTTTCTCCACATGCACCAAACCTGTCTATAACTATCTCCAAGCGCCTTACGTCCTCTCCTCTCCACAAGTTACTTTACGACATATATTGTGTCTTCTGCAAATTTTGCTGCCGTGCTTTCAGCTGTGGGCTGCGATAGCTGAGCTTCTATGGAGATGACAACTCCCAGACACAAAGTGTCCGATTATTTTTCCCTGTGCTGTAACTATTCTGTGTATATGGGTGTGAAAACCATTCTGTGTCCCTTGGTGTGTGATGCAGGAATTTCGAGTGGAATTCATTGTCCATCTGTCAGTCTCTGTGGGTGTATATGAGTGAATGATGCATTCTGTATCACTCTGTATTTTGTTCACACTGTGATTGCGGATTTATTGTTTGTCTCCCAGTCTCTGAGCCACTTTGTAGATCTGGGATAATTCAATAAATAATAGACCTCAATGAAATTGGGACCATTTCTTTCTCACTGATAAAGTGCTCAACACGATCCTCCATCCAAACTATTTCATCTTTTTGTCTCTGAAATCCATTCACCCTCAAACACGTACCCAGTTTTTCATTAAATACAGCTGTGCTAATCGTCTCCAATCATAGAATCCATCCCGTGCAAAAGAAGGCCATTTGGCGCATCGAGTCTGGACCGACCACATTCCCACCCACGCCCCGGTGCTAACACCCTCATTTACCTTGATGATCCCCCTGACACGAGGGTCAACTTAACATGGCCAATCAACCTCGCCCGCGTATCTTTGGGTTATGGGAGTAAACCCACGCAGATGTGGGGAAACGTGCAAACTGCACACAGTGAAACGAGGCCGGAATTGAACCTGGGACCCTCGCTGTGAGGCAGTACTGCTAACCATTGTGCCACCGTGCCGCCCAAAATTCTTTCCAGTTTGTTGGCAAATTTCCTGTCTCGTATCCTTCCGTATCTTTGTTTGGACAACCGAAATTTAAATCGTGTAATCGTTTCCTCTTGTGTTCTGCAGTGATATCTTCACTGCTGGGAATTCTTTTGAGCTCAAACCTGCTCCCGATTTAACAAACGGTTGTTCGGCTTGTCCGTGATTGTGAACCCGGGATCTCTGACATGCTAATACTCCCTCAAGCGAGAATCATACCCCAAGGCCAACAAGCCAACTGCCAACGCTTTAGCCGATTGCAAATTGCAAATGCTGCCAACTCAATGATAATTTAAGAGTAATTTCTATAGTGGATTTAATGATTAAATTACGAGGCCTATCCTATCACACCCCAGCATTAATTCTTCATATTGACCTATTCCTGCAACACCCTCACTGGATGTGTCAATTCACACTCCACGGTGTTGCGAAGGATTCGAAAAATAACGGACATTTCTAAAAGGTCGAACCACATCATGCCTGCAGCGGAAAATGTAGCCAATTTATCCTCTCGCGTCAGGGCAGCCGATTCACCATTTCGCCACCGCCTTCTATCCCAAAACTTTGCTCGGGTAAATGATGTAGACGCTGACAGGTGGGCCACTTATCAGCATGACTTGACACCCCAAATACAGTTGGTAGTTCAACAAACATTTGAATTATTGCAAAACAGACGTTCCAAAAATAAGATCTCTTTCAAAGCCCAATGTGGAGTGATCAGTTGCTCTGGGAATGAACACAACATTCCCTGACCGGAATTCGAACCCGGGACGCGGCGGTGAGAGCGCCGAATCCTAACCACCAGACCATCAGGGAGCACACAAGACACGTTCGGAATGATCAGGCAGCAGTGTCACTTTCTATTCGGGGAAGACATCAGCAGTGTCGGTCATTCAGCCTCCCATCTTCGGCTCAGCATTCTCCAAGGCGACCTTCATGACACATGACAACGCAGAATTTCCGAGCAGAAACTGACAGGAAAGTTCCACATACTTGGCTTTAGGTTGCACGACTCATACCTCCGTTCACCTGGTGGAGGGGCAGCAATCCGACATCTCGTGATTCCAAATAAACCCTGTTGGATTTTAAGCTGTTTTTCTGAGACTTCTTACAGTAACCCCGCCAATCCAACGCCGGCATGCCCACATCAGAGGTGAGTAAAAAGTTGTTGAATTGAAAGAAGGTTGATCTGCAGCCACGAGAAATGCCCAAGGCATGGAAAGAATCGCATTTTGGAAAGCATTTTGACTTGAGAGTCATTTTATTGACATTAAAATGCTGGCGATCTCAAACGTACAACGTCAGGTACCGAAATTGAGATAAACTCCCCGTCGGGGAAGTGAACCCCGGTCTCCCGCGTGACAGGCGGAGATAGTAACCACTATACTAACGAGGGAACAATGCTCCGCGCCGGCGGGCGCGTTGAGCTCAGGTACGCATTGCACATTTGTTGCCGAAGGACGACAGAACTGTGCCGAGATGTGTTATTTTAGCCGGGAATCGAACCCAGGTCCCTGGAGCTGTGAAGTAGCAGTGCTAACCACTGTGCTACCGTACTGACTTAGTACATGACCCCTCTAAGTTGTCTACCCTCTGCACCGCAGTAATATGCTCCCTAACTAATAGCGCTACTCCCCCACCTTTTCTAGCCCCTCCTCTGTCTCGCCTAAAACAGGTATACCCCGGAATATTCAGCTACCAATCCTGTCCTTCTTTTAACCAAGTCTCCGTCACCGCAACCGCATCCAAATTCCGCGTCAGCATTAAGGCCCTAAGTTCGTCTGTCTTACCCGTTACGCTCCTCGCATTGAAGCAGATGCACTCCGGACCTCCAGGCTCACTCAGGTCATCCTCCTCCAGAGTGCTCCTCTTCTTAGCTAGCCTTGCCCTGGCCCCCAGCTCATCCCCAGCCTCAGTACTTACTGACCTACTGTTTTGTTCCCGACCCCCCTGCCACACGAGTTTAAATCCTGCCGAAACACTCTCGCAAAACTCCCTGCCAGGATATTTGCTCCCTTCCAGTTAAGGTGTAACCCATCCTTTCTGTACAGTTGCCATCCTGACTTGAAGACTTCCCAGTTATCTATGAATTCAAAACCCTCCCTCTTGCACCAGTCCTTTAGCCATGCGTTCAACTGTAGAATCTCCCTGTTCCGAGCCTCACTTGCACGAGACACCGGGAGCAGTCCAGAGATTGCTACCCTGGAGGCCTTACTTTTTAGCCTAGCAGCCAACTCCCTGAATTTCTCTCGTATGACCCCCCTGCTCTTCCTACCAACATCATTTTCACCAATGTGTATAATTACGTCCGTTTGACTACCTTCCTTTTTTAATATGCTTCCCACCCTCTCGGAGACATCCAGTACCCCGGCACCAGGGAGGCAGACTACCATCCTGGATTCTCGTTCGCTCCCACAGAACCGCCTGTCCGTGCCTCTAACCATCGCGTCCCCCACCACTATCGCTCTCCTAAACCCCTTCTTTCCCTTCCGGACCCCTGAGCCTGTCTCCGTGCAGGCGATCTGGTCCTCGTGGCTTACCCCTGGAGGGTCATCCCCCTCCACAGATTCCAAAACAATATACCTATTTTGGAGGGGGACAACCACAGGGGATCCCTCCACAGACTGCTCACTCCCTTCCCTTATCCCATCTGTTGCCCATCCCTTTCTTTTATGGGAGACTGCCACTGGGGTACTTTCTGGCACATCACCCTTCTGACTATTACCCCTCCTAACTGTGACCCACGTGTCTTCCTTCCGAGACCTTGGTGTCACTCCCTGCTTATAACTTCTATCCAATAATCTCTCATATTCCCTAACTGAACTGAGGTCATCGAGCCGCAGCTTCAGCTCCCTTACACGATCCCTCAGGAATTGCAGTTCTGGCACAGATATGGACCTCCGGGAGTCACGTCGCCTCCAGGAACTCTGACATCTCACACAGAATGCAGTATACTGGCCTTCCACTCATACTTGCCATTTCCTTTTTAGTTTTTGGAAGATCAAAAAAGGGGGGGAAACAGAAGAAAAACAAACAACCTTCCTCTCCTCCGCCGAAGCCCTGTGAGCCAAAGCCCTTACAGCTCACACTCTGCTCCCTGCTCACTCCACTGCCCGCTCCCGACGCTGCCCGCTCAAAAGTGCAGCCTGCTTTTAAACCCTCCAAAAACCTTCCCAGGCTTCTCCTGGGCCTACTTCCAGTTTTGGAAAAAACCTCCGATTTTTAACACAAAATTAACTGAAAAAAAAAATCAAATGCAGAAGTTGGGCCGAAGGGCCTGCTTCCATGCTGTAAACCTCTATGACTCTATGAGTAAAGTGATTGAAGGGGTTGTCAACAGTACTATCAAACAGCACCACTCAGTGGTGAGGTGAGAGTGACTACCCTCGACATCAAGGCAGCATCTGACTGAGTATGGCATCAAGAACCTCTAACAAAACTGGGATCAATGGAAGTCGGGGGGGGCTCTGTGCTGGTTGGAGTTATACCTGGAACACAAGATGGTTGTGGTGATTGGAGGTCAACCTTCTCTACTCCAGGACATCATTGCATGAGTTCCTCAGGGTAGTGTCCTCACCACAATCATCTTTAGCTGCTTCATCAATTACCTTCCACCCATCAGAAGGAGATGTTCGCTGCTGATTGCAGAATGTTCAGAATCATCATGACTCCTCAGATACTCAAGCAATCCATGTCCAAATGCAGCAAGACCTGGACAATATCCCAGGCTGGACTGACGAATGGTAAATAACATTTGCGCCACACAGGGGCCAGACAACGACCAACTCCAACAAGAAAGAATCTACCCATCATGCCTTGACATTACCATCGTGGAATCCACCACCATCAACATCCTGGGAGTTATTGTTGACCAGAAATTGAACTGGGCTAGCCAGATAAATACTGTGGCTACCAGAGCAGGTCAAATGCTAGGAATCCTGCAGCAAGTAACTCCCCTCCTGAATCCTCAAACAGTCCACCATCTAAAAGACAAAGTCATGAGTGTAATGGAATGCTCTCCATTTGCCTGGGTAAGTGCAGCTCCAATAGCACTTAAGCAGCTTGACACCATCCAGGACATATCAGCCCACTTAATTCAAACATTCAATTCCTCCACCACTGACACATAGTGGCAGCTGCGATGCACTTCAGGAACACACCAAGGCAGCATTTCCCAAACCCACGACCAATATCAACTAGAAGGACAAGAGCAACAGATACCTGGGAAGAACACCACCTGCAGGTTTTCCTCCAAGATGCTTACCATCCTAACTTAGAAGTATATCACAGTTCCTTCACTGTCACTGGGTCAAAATTCCTGGAGCTCCCTCTCTACCAGCATTGTGGGTGTATCTACACCTCAAGGACTGCAGCAGCTCAAGGCACCTTCAAGGGCAACTGGGAGAGGCAATAAATGCTCGTTTAGCCAGTGATGCTAACATCCCATAAAATAAATTTAAAAATAAAACATTCCTGTCCTCTGCCTCCTGCAATGTTCTGGTGAAGCCCGAAGCAAGCTGGAGGAAGAGCACCACATTTTCTGATTCGGCATTTTACAGCCCTGGACTCAACAATAAGCTCAAATTCATCACAGCTCTGTCTCCCATTTTTGCCGAGTACATTCTGCTCAATAGCACGGTCGACATCAGTTTGCTGATGATCAAGAGTAGACTCGATAATAGGCCAGAAAGTAGACGAGCCTTTGGAAAGGGTACAGAAAACGTTTTACCAGGATGTTGCCTGATTTGGAGGGCATTAGCTATGAGCAGACATTGGACAACATTGGTTTGTTTCCATTTGAACATCAGGGACTGAGGGGTGACAAACGAAGAAAAGTACAGCACAGGAACAGGCCCTTTGGCCCAAGTCTATGCCAATCATGGTAAACCAAAGAAAAACCTTCTGCCCTGACTCAGTCCGTATCCCTCTATTCCTTCCTTATTAATGTACCCATCCAGCTGCCTCCTCTTAATGTTGCTTCCACCAACTTCTCCATGTACCCACCACATTCAGTGAGAAAACCTTCCTCCGCACATCTCCCTTAAACTTTCCCCATCTCACCTTGAACCTGTGCCCCTGTAATTAACGTTGCCACCCTTCGGAAAAAGCTCAACTATCCACCCTGCCAATGCCTCTCAACCTTGTAGACCTCTATCAGGTCTCCCCCCCAGCCTCCATCTTTACAGTGAAAACAATTCCAGTTTATTTAACCTCTTCTCATAGTCAACACCCCCGAGACCAGGCAAAATCCTGGTGGACCTTCTTTGCACTCTCTCCAAAGTTTCCACGTCCTTCTGGTAGTGTGGTGACCTGAACTGCATACAGGACTCCAAATGCAGCCTAACCAAGTTTTTAAAAATTTGCAACATGATTTCCCAATTCTTGTACTCAATAGACCAAATAGAAGTTTACAAAATTATGAGGGGCATGGATAAGATGGATCGTCGGAATCTTTTTCCCAGGGTAGAAACGGCATTACCAAGGGATACAGTTTGAAGGTAAAAGGGGAAAAAGTTTAAAGGAGATGCAAGAGGCAAGTTTTCTTTTACAGAGGGTGGCAAGTGCCTGGAATGTGCTATCTTCCAGTATTTTTGTTTATTCTTTCTGATTCCAGCATCTGCAGTATGTTGCTCTTATCTCCTGGCGATGAATTCGTTTTTGTCACCAGCCCCCGCCCCCCGCCCCCCGCCCCCCGCCCCCCGCCCCGGCACCGCCCCCCCCCCTCCCGCAGCCACCGACGCCCGCCCCCACCCCCCGCCCCCGCAGCCGCTGCAAGTCCCAAAGTGCGAACAGCTCAGATTTTTAAAATGATTTTCTTCTGTATTGACCATGGTCTAGTTGCAGATTCATTGAAATTTTCATTGCCAATCACACACAATTATGGAAAGATTTTTTTTGATGCAGTAACGACCATCTCATTAATTGTTGGATATAGATTCTTTTGATAAATGCTGCGTCAGTTCACATCATATTCGTGCATATCTCTGCCAGCCACTGGAAAATAAAGCCAGATTCCAAACCGTTTCTAAAATCTAAGCCAGGGCTGTTCCTGCTCGTGGAATGATGAAGAATGAAACAGAAGAGATTTAACATCATTATCAAAGGAAGGAAAAGAAACACGGGGAAAACGTTTTTTCACGCAGCGAGTGCTTAACGTGTGGAATGGACTGCTGGAGACTGGAGGAAGGTTCAATTGAAGCATTTCAAAATGAATTCGACTGCTATTAAAAAAATGAAAAATGTGCAGTGTTACAGGAAAAAGGCGGAGATATTCATTTTCTGCCAGAACGTTAATACATTCTCATTCGTCACTCATCACTGAATTGAGTTTGAACTGTTCGCTTGTCGTCTCCATACGAGGTGAAGTGCAGCAATGATTAAATGACAGAAGAGTTGTTGGTGTACGTCTTGAAGACGGGAATGGGTGAATGAACCTTGGAACACTTGAGCATTTAGACTCATCTCTGTAATACTTAAGAGATTCGTGAGGGGTACTGGAGAATTCATTGTTTTTGTTAAAATTCATTGTTTTCGTGCATCCAGACCAGATAAGAGGAACAAATATTCCTGCTGTCTCCAGCTTATCGTATTCAGGAACGCGGCTAACCCAGCTCGAATAAGCTAAGCTGGATTCCATTTTTTGTTACTTTCTTTAACATGATGGAGTTGACATGTATGCCTTCTGTGACCGTATAATCATAGATTCACATATATTCATGATATTCTTCCTCACCATATAGATATAGAGTGTTATACAGACCCTGATACCCTTGTATACGTATCATTTAACTTGTTTGTGCAAAACCTGTGATGTTTTTCAAGGCTATGAATGACGAACAGGATAGAGCAGAAACAATCGCGGCCTTGGAGATTGCACAAACTACGCAAGGGAAGAAACTGTCGGTGCAGCAAGGATCTCACAATGAACAATGAACAGTCACATACATCTTGGAAAGTTGCAATGTAATAAAGAGCGGGAACCGGTCTGTATAAAACTCTGTTCTTACTTGTGTTCGAGGAGAAAGGCTGGGGTTCCACTGTTAGGAACCTGGCTTCTGCCACAATTGTGAAAATAAACACTGCATTTTGATGTACGACTAGTCTGAGGTATTTTTTACCTACATCAATCTAAAGGGGAAGGGGAAGAAACCAGATATGTGTCTAAAATGTGGTGAGGATGGCAGAATGATGAACAGCCCGAAAGAAAAACAAGAGTAGACAAGAGAATAAAATAGAAACCTGCAAAGAAAATTGGAACAGAATGGATCTGAGTTTAATGTCTGAAATTGTTTGACTCGATGCTGAGTCTGAAAGGCAGCAACGTGCTTCATTGAGGGATGAGTTTCCATTTCTGGAGTTTACATTGAGCATCATTGGAACATTGCAGGAGGCTGAGATGGAAAAATCAGTATAAAGCAAGATTTAGAATTAAAATGATAGAAGACTGAAATCCAAGTAATGGTTCTGGACTGAATACAGGTGTTTCACAACGTCTGCCCAATATGACAGACAACTTTATCAGCATTATAACGCCTTCAGATAAGAAATATAGAAATTAATGTGACACCTGGATTGCGTGGTGAGGGCTCTGAGCAGTGAGGATGGAAAATGGAACACATCAACCAACAATTCTGATCAATTTTCTATGTCCTCAAAAGATGATCTGCTCGCACTAGTGTTGATGTGGAAGTGCCGGCGTTGGACTGAGGTGGGCACAGTGAGAAGTCTCACAACACCAGGTTAAAGATGGAATCACCAGCTTTCGGAGCGCTGCTCCTTCTTCAGATGAGTTGAAGGAGGTTGACAAATAGACGCAAATACAATAGTACGAGAATTACAGATTGAAATGAAAACAATGGTTCGAATGCGAGTCTTTTCAGGTAATCTAGCCGTTAAAGATACAGACAGCAAGGGTGGAGAGAGGGATAATCACAGATTAAAGAAGTGTGTCTTCTGTCAAGTCAGGACAGTTAGAATGATTTTGCAAACTCAGAGAGTATGGTGGAAGTTATGTGTCGGGTAACTTGAACCCAAGATCCCGGTTGAGCACTTCCTCATGCATGTGGAACTTGCCTGTCTGTTTCTGTACGGCGTTTCTGCGTTGTCGTTTGTCTTGAAGAGACCTGAAGATCGAAGGCTGAATGGCCTTGACTGCGGAAGAGTTCCCCTGTTGGAAGGCAATACAGCAAACTGGTGATGTCGTTGAGGCCGCAAACACTTTCCGGTGGTTTGGTGGTTAGGATTCGGCGCTTTCACCACCGTGGCCTGTGTTCCATTCCGAGTCAGGCAAGCTACTTTCCATTCCCAAAACAAAGGAATTTCATTCCCAGAGGAAATTTGGCATGTCAGCTATGACTCTTAGCAACGTTTACAGATTCACGAAATAAGCTTTCTTT
The DNA here is from genome assembly GCF_964213995.1 of Mustelus asterias. Classification (NCBI taxonomy): domain Eukaryota; kingdom Metazoa; phylum Chordata; class Chondrichthyes; order Carcharhiniformes; family Triakidae; genus Mustelus; species Mustelus asterias. Next base: position 874,464 of record NW_027590135.1, read on the forward strand.
CTTGTTCTATCACAGTTTGGTGTGGATCGTGATCTGTGCTCCACCGCAAGGAACAACAAAAGGTTGTGAATGTTGCCCAATCCATCACGCAAACCAGCCTCTCATCAATTGACTCTGACTACACTTCCCGCTGCCTCGGCAAAACAGCCAGCATAATTAAGGACCCCACGCAACCCGGACGTACTCTCTTCCACCCTCTTCCGTCGGGAAAAAGATACCAACGCCAGATGTCACGTACCAACCGACTCACGAACAGCTCATTCGCTGCTGCTGTCAGCCTTTTGAATGGACTTACCTTGCATTAAGTTGGCCTTTCTCTACATCCTATCTATGACTGGAACACTACATTCTGCACTCTCTCGTTTTCTTCTCTATTAACGGTATGTTTTGTTTGTAGAGCGCGCAAGAATCAATATTTTTCACTGTATGGCTAATGCATGTGACAAAAATAAATCAAATCAAATCAAATCAAATGAAACAACTGATCAGATCACATCAGACTCTGGCGAGTGGCTTGCTTTTGCGCTGCAGGGATTACGTGGTTCGATGTTGCAGACACTGCTTGGAAATCTGTTTGATTATCGAATCCGTGGCCGAACCATGGACAGCAGAGCCTCAATTGAGCTTCTTAAAATTATCATCTGAGATACAGAATAATTAACCTTCAACTTCATGAATTCAGAAACGGTTTGTAAACTTGGTTCATTTTCCAGTGGCTCACGAGATATGCACCAATAAGATTTTAACTGAGGCAGCTTTTATCAAATGAATCGAAATCAAACAACTGATGAGATGATAATAGCCACAGAAATAATTTTTCCATGATTATGTGAGAGTGGGAATGATATTGTCTGTCTTTGCTCAATCTGCACCTATCCCTCGGGCAATGCAAAAGACAATATAATTGAAGAAAAGCATCTCAGCTGTAAAGCACTTTGGAACTTCCAGCGGTTTGGAAATAAAAACGCAGTTCCAGACAAGATAAAAGCAAAATACTGCCGATGCTGGAATCTGAAACAACAAATGAAAATGCTGGGACATCTCAGCAGGTCTGACATCATCTGTGGAGAGAGACCAGCTGAGATGGTCCAGCATGTTCAGATTTCAAGACACGCCGTTTTTCCTCCAAAATTAAAAAGAACATTCAGTTTGAAATGAACGGTAAATGCGCCTTTCTGTCTCCACCTGGTTCTTGTTCTTTTTCATACATCCATCTCATTGTCTTTCCTGCCAATCCAAAAGTCTTTATTTGTTGGTTAAAGCCGCTGTTTGCTGCATTAAATGGTACTCCGTCTTGGGGAAAAGAACTGATCTCGTCAGAACTCAGTTGCCGCTCTGCAAGTGTAAGTGGCAAGTGTACAATGCATCAAGCATCGCTTCCTCGTTAGTATAGTGGTTAGTATCCCCGCCTGTCACGCGGGAGACCGGGGTTCAATTCCCCGACGGGGAGCATGTTGCAATTTTATTTTGTCAAATTGTTCCTGAGTTGTTCTCCAAGATTGAAAACAAAACCCTCACCTGAGATCAACCCTAACCTGAGATCAACGCTCGTTCGATTCCTCAGCATTTTGGCTCATCTTTGATGTGGCGATGCCAATGTTTGGGTGGGATGGACACAGTAAGAAGTCTCACAACACCAGGTTAAAGTTCAACAAGTTTATTTGGAATCACGAGCGCTTGGTGCGCTGCTCCTTCATCAGGTGAGTGGAGGTTGGTTCACAAACAGGGCATCGACAGGCAAAAACACAATTGCAAGGTAATTTCAATTTGGAATGTGAACAATAGTTCGAATGCGAGTCTTTACAAAGAATCAAGTCTTTAAAGGTACAGACAGTGCGACTGGAGGGAGGGATAAACATAAGTTAAAGAGGTGTGAATTGTCGTAAGTCAGGACAATTAGTAGGATTTTGCAAACCCAGAAAGTATGTTGGGGGTTATGTGTCATGTGAACTGAACCCAAGATCCTGGTTGAGGCCTTCCTCATGCATGCGGAACTTGCCTGTCAGTTTCTGCTCGGCGATTCTGCGTTGTCGTGTGTCTTGAAGGCCACCTTGCAGATAGCTGACCCGAAGATCAGAAGCTGAATGCCCTTGACAGCTGAAGTGTTCACCGACTAGAAGGTAGCTCTCCTTCCTGGTGATGCCTCTGTTGTCATGTACGCCCTGATGGTCTCGTGGTTGGGATTCGACGCTTTTACCGCCACAGCTCTGGTTTGATTCCCAGTCTCGGAAACAACTTTTCATTCCCAGAACAACAACATCGGACTCTGGCGGAGAATTTTTTTCATCACTTATTTATTTCACGACAAGCACTCTATTGTACAATATTTCAAATGTTTGCAAAGTTACCAAGAGTATATGGGAAGTCAGGCAAAACTGCGAAGTGTCCCACGTATCAGCGTCGATGTTATTGGCCTCCGTCAGTGGTAGTGCAGAGCAAGATGGTGAAATGATGAAAGTTCCGTCCTTACTCGATGGGACGAATGGTTTGATTTTGCGCTGCAGAGATTCCGTGGTTCTAGTAATCACTGCTAGTCATGAAATAAATAAGTGATAAAAAAGAATTCTCCGCCAGAGACCGATGTGATCTCATCAGTTGTTTTGGGAAGGAAAAATAACTTTCTTAACCGGGAATCGAACCCGAATTAGCATTTTTACCGTGCTTATCCTCCTGACACAAATGGGCATTTTCGCATGATCAATGGTGCTACTACAGCCGATTCGGGAAAGACAAAATCTGCCACAAGTCATGCAAATGAAACTGGCATCTTCTTTTGAGCTTCTGAAACCACATGTTTTCATGGAGGCAAACTCCTGCCTCAAGCTGGTATCCTGATTTGAATCGATTGTCAGCTTGAGTTTTTCATTGGATTAGAAATATGGGAATATGGAATGTTGCTGGTCGATTCACCCCTCAAGCCTGTTGGTCCAAACTTCATCTTGTTTCCGTGAACCTCGACACATTAACTGAACGAATAATCAGTTCACCCTCAATGCGGAGGCAGAGCAAAATCATCACCAACGAAGATGGGATTCAAACCCACGTGTATAAAGCATAGTAGAGGAGCAGTTATATCGTCTTCACCACTCGGCCACCGCGTCATGCTAAAGGTAGCACCAAAGCAACTCTTGTGTTTTTCACGCCCGGAACAAAAACATATTTCTCCCGCAGGATTATGTTGTGTTTCTGCTCTCTCGTTAATCTTGTTTCACTGTTACTCTTCCATTCGATGTAAATCCACAGAAGGCTAAAAAGGAAGACAGTTCTCGTGGCGCAACGGTAGCGTTCTGACTCCAGGTTGGAAAGTTGCGTGTTCCAATCGCGTCAGGTTCACGGAACGGTTCTGCAGTTGGTCTTTAGATTTTGAGTCTTGGTAAAGTTGATCGTTTGCAAATGTTCCCAAAATTATGAATTTCTAAATTTTGATAGAAATGATATTTTAGGGATGCTTCCTGTTCACATGCTCAGTTTATATTTTTGTTTGCACAGTTTTACATCCAGACAAGGTGTCAGGGACGTGATGTGTCTATGGCTTGTAAAATTACAGCAAGATCCACATTCCCAGATATTTCTTTGGGTCGTCGAAGACGAGAACTGACTGGTGGTGATTTATCCGGAGGATAAACACCTCAGGCGAGTAGCAAGGCTAAGAAGGCGGGGCCTTCGTGAATAATCTCAACCAATACAGGAAATGATCCCGAGCTGTTGGCGCAATGAACTGTCTAGCCAACTTGGACAAATGCACAGTTCCACCCACTGTAATAGAGATCAAGTTAATGAGGCAAATTTAATGCTGAGAAATTCAGGATATGCCAGTGGGCAGCGGCCGATCCATCGACCTTTGGGTTGTGGGCCCAGCACGCTTTCGCCGCGCCACTCTGCTCCATACGTCGAAGCCCTCCTGCCTATTACCGTTGCGCGGGAGCCAAAAAAACGATTCACTGTCTCTTTTTATTTAAAAAAAAGACCCACGTGTTGGGAAGCTCACCCTCGTTGGACAATAATACGTAACATCAACCCGAATGTAGCAGACAGAGAAAGACACACAGAAAAGCAGTCAGAGACCATCAGGACACACACACAATGCAGACAGAAAAGATGCGGAGCAAACAAGCAAGATACTGAGCTGGTCAGCTGATTATTTATGAAAAGCTGTTTCCTGTTACACAAAGGTAGGCCCTGTTTTGAAATGTATTTCCTGTTGTGTAACTGTGCTCTCTGCTGCGAAACGGCTCTCTCTGTTGTGGAACTGGGACTCTGCCGCTGACAAATCCTAACTGTGGTTGTTTCAAATTCTTACCTGCTGTGTAAATGTGTTCCCGGTTGTGTAAACATCATCCGCCTTGTGCAGAAGTTTTCTCTGTTCTATAAATGTGTTACCTGTTGCGTGAAATGTTTTCAGTTGTTCTGCGAAGATGTTTTCTGTGGGAAAGCAATGGAAGGGAATTTCAAGGCCGCTGCTGTTGAAGCTAGCTTTCAATTACAGAATTATTTAGGCCGAATAGACTACTTCTGTTTCTGTTTGCTCTCCATGTTTCTATGTATTAAATCAGCGAATTTAAATTTCGCCAACTGCAGTGGTGAGATTTACTCCGTATCCCCAAAGGTCAATACGGCCTCTGGATTACCAGCCCAGTGACGTAACCTTTCATCCGTGTAAACAAAAACAGTCAATTCAGCTACTATTAATCCTCTTCCTGAGGAGATTAGGATTTCCTCTACATAATTTCAATCAACCGATTGATTCAAATTTTGTTCGACTTTTGAACATCAATAATATATCCAGATCAAACAGACATTGTGGAATTGTTCGGACCTAAAAATACCGACATTACTGAGAACTTAATGGGCAAAATTAAAAGGAAATACATTCTGAGAAAGAGCCTTGCAACGTTTGGAAGAAAAAGTGGATTTCAGATGATGAGCGAGAACTCAGTTCCCAGCAAATAACACAGATGCTATATAAAGTGACTGCGTCAGGACACGAACCTGCAATCTTTCGTTACCACGAAATCATTGGCAAGATGGAAGCCAGATACTTTATCCATCATACCACGTAGTCAACACCCGACAACTGCCCTGATATTAGCATACTGTCAATAAATACTGTGATTTTATATTTTTTCAGTTCTATTTTTGGTTGATCCACTGATTCCCAGATCCCCGAAAATACAAAAGAAACCTCCAGCTGCCGCACATTGTGTTTTTCAATCTTGGAAAAACCTTTGAGTCTGTGAGTTGTGAAGATTCATGCAGCGTGATGGATGGAGTATTAATGAATGACTGTAAGAGCAGGAAGGTTCAGATCGAGCTGGACCAAATTTTGGTGACGCCACATCACCACAAACCACGACAGTAAGGATTTGATTGCTCTGGAGTGGGTGCAGTGGCCATTTACCAGATCGTTTCCTGGGATGGAGAATTTGAGCGATGAAGAGATACTGGATTGTGTCAGGTTGTTTTATTTCAATCTGTGAAGGCTGAGTGGAGACCTGATTGAGGTGTATGCGATTGTTAGACTATGCACAGAGTGAATAGGAAGTTGCTGCTGCCTCATAGCACTGGGGATCCGGGTTTGTGTCACTGTCTGTGTGGAGTCTCCACGTTCTCCCGTATTTGCGTGGATTTTCTCTTGGTGAACAAAGAACAAAGAAAATTTCTGCACAGGAACCGGCCCTTCGGCCTTCCAAGCCTGCACCGACCATGCTGCCCGACTTAACTCATCCCCCCTACCATCCCGGGGACCATATCCCTCTATTCCCATCCTATTCATGTATTTGTCAAGACGCCCCTGAAAAGTCACTGTCGCATCCACTTGCACTACCTCCCATGGCAATGAGTTCCGGGCACCCTCCACCCTGTGTGTACAAAATCTGCCTCGTACATCTCCTTTAAATCTTGCCCGTCACACCTTAAACCTGTGCCCCCTTGTAATTGATTCTTCCACCCTTGGAAAAATCTTCTGACTATCCACTCTGTCCATGCCTCTCATAATCTTGTAGACTTGTAGCAGGTCGCTCCTCAAACTCCGTCGTTACAGTGAGAACAAATCAAGTTTCTCCAATCTGTCCTCATAGCTAATACCCTCCATACCAGGCGACATCCTGGTAAATCTTTTTTGTACCCTCTCCAAAGCCTCTACATCCTTCTGGTAGTGTGGACACAAGAATTGAACACTGTATTCCAAGTGAGGCCTAACTAAGGTTCTATAAAGCTGCAACATGACTTGCCAATTTTTAAACTCAATGCCCTGGCCGATGAAGGTGAGCATGCCGTATGCCTTCTTGACTACCTTCTCCACCTGCACTGCCACTTTCAGTGACCTGTGTACCTGTGCACCCAGATACCTTTGCCTATCAATACTCTTAAGGGTTCTACCATTTACTGTGTATTTCCTATCTGTATTAGACATTCCAAAATGCATCACCTCACATTTGTCCGGATGAAACTCCATCTGCCATCTCTCTGTCCAAGTCTCCAACTGATCTATGTCCTGCTGTATCCTCTGATGGTCCTCATCAATATCCACAAATCCACCAACCTCTGTGTCGTCCACAAACTTACTAATCATACCAGTTACATTTTCCTCCAACTCATTTATATAATATTGCAGCAGCAAAGGTCCCAGCCCTGATCCCCGGGGATCGCCCACTTGTCACAGCTCTCCATTCAGAAACTCGATGAAGTTCGTGAGACACGGCCTCCCTTTTACAAAACCATGTTGCCTCTCACGAGTACGTCCATTCATTTCCATGTGGGAATATATCCAATCTCGAAGAATCCTCTCCAATAATTTCACTAGCACTGATGTAAGGCTCACCGGCCTGTAATTACCTGGATTATACTGGCTACCCTTCTTAAACAAAGGAACAACATTGGCGATTCTCCAATGATCTGGGACCTCCCCTGTCGCCAGTGCGGATACAAAGATTTCTCTCAAGGCTCCAATAATTCCCTTCCTTGCCTCTCTCAATATTCTGGAGTATATCCCATCAGGCCCACTTTGTCGACCTTAATTTTTCTCAACAATACCAATACTTCCTCCTTTTTGATCTCAACATGACTGATGCTGTCTGCACGTCCTTTCCCAGACTCATCATCAACCTAGTCCTTCTCTTTGGTGAAAACTGACGCAAAGTATTCATTTAATACCTCACCCAATTCCTCTACTTCCACGCAGAGATTCCCTCCCTTGTCCTTGAGTGGGCCAACCCTCTCCCTGGCTACCCTCTTGCTCTTTACGTATGCATAAAAAACTTTGGGATTTTCCTTAATCCTGCTGGCCAACGCTTTTTCGTGACCACTTTTAGCCCATTGTTAATGATATTTTCTACATCCCTCATCATACAAGGAGCCCTGGTTGTGGTTCCCCTCCCTTTCACCCAAATTCAAATGTACCGAATCTTTGCCTGAAACATGTCCTCCTGAAAGATCACCCATTGTTCTGTTACAGTTTTTCCTGCAAGATTTTGGGTCCATTTGACTCTGGCTCATCCCAGCTCCTCCCATTGAAGTTAGTTCTCTTCCAATTCAGATTGTTTCTTCAGATTGTTTCGTGCTAATGACAAGCTTGTGATACAATGATCACTGTTACCCAAGTGACCACCCACTGACACTTGGTTCATGTGGTCAACCTTCCTGTCAGTCTGTGAGCACAGTAAGTAGTCTCACAAAACCAGGTTAAAGTCCAACAGGTTTATTCGGTAGCACGAGCATTCGGAGCGCCTTCATCAGATAGCTCGTGCTACCAAATAAACCTGTCGGACTTTAACCTGGTGTTGTGAGACTACTTAATGTGCCTACCCAGTCCAACGCCGGCAACTCCACGTCAGTCTGTGAGAGAATGTAATTAATTCTGTATCTGTCATCCATGATCTGCATACAGATTTGCTCCTCTATCTCTTTCTCACCACACCTCTCTTTTTTCCTTCTCTATCACTCCTGTTCACATTGTATTGAATAGTAATTGCCCGGTGTTCTCCATTTCTGAACCGCATTTTCATCATTGCCATTCTCATGTATTCCTGTGTGGAGTTTTGTGCTTCTAACTCACCAACCGTATTCACCACCCTCTGTGTGATTACACGCATGCTTTCTAAACCTGTCCTTGTATTCCTCTTAGATTCCATCTTCATCCACTCCGATCTTATATGGTCCTATTTCCTTCTCTGGATATTCCTCCTGTCTAATTCTATCTACTGTTGCCCATCCCCCTGCCAGTTTAATTCAAACCCTCCTCATCCACACAAGTGACCCTCCCCATGAGGACAGAGGCATTGAGTACAGAATCATGCACGTTTCGCTGAGCCTTTAGAAAGCTCTGATTGGACCACAGCTGGAGTATTGAGTCCAGTTCTGCTCAGCATCCTTGAGGAAACGTGTGAGGATCATTCAGTGGGTGCAGAGGCGATTTGCCAGAATGGTTTCAGCAATGAGGGCTTTTAACCACAAGATTGGGTTGGAGAAGCTGGGGTTGACCTTTTTGGAGCACAGCAGATTGACGGGGAGATCTGAGAGAGGTGGACAGGATTATGGCAGGTGTGGATCAGGTCGACAAAGAAAAGCTGTTCCCATTCTCTGATAGTACAAGGACGAGGGCGCACAAGTTGACGGTTTTGGGAAGACACAGAGAAGGCACGTGTGGAAATAATTTTCATGCAGTGAGTAACAACCTGGAAGTTGGTGCCTCTGAGTGTAGAAGCAGAGACGTTGAAAAATTTCAAAGAGGAATTGCGATTGACATTTGAGGGAAGTAAGCGTACAGGGCTATGGGGATAGTGCAGGGGAATGGGACTGACTGGATTGTTGCACGGAGAGCCACCATGGACTGGATGTGTTTCCTGAGATACAGTTGCAATACCACAATCAGTCAGAGGTGGAGAGACAGACATTGTTTCCATGTCACTCCAACTCAGTACCACTGACAGGTAGATACATAAATCTCCGTCCAAATTTTCACCCACGATCAGGTTGTCAGTGTGTCAGTCCTGCAATGTTGCAGCATTAGCTGCAATTAAATTAAATACCAAATAAGACTGAATAATAGTATAACCCGAGACACAAATGTGATTATTAAAATAAGAATACAAATAAATTTGATGAGTACAGCCAGAGATACAGATTACATACCCAACCTAATGCCTCATACAGTGTATGGCAGATATTATATTCTAACAGTGAAAACTAAGCTCAACATCCAAGTATAAAGTTCTTACAACCAGAGTGAATCATGAAAGCATCAATTTGATTAATAAAAATTGAATAACACTTTCTTTCACTTTGCAACGATTGTGAGATGAAAAGATACATGGTCCTTCCCAATTGTGTTCAAATAGAAAGTGATTTAATACTAGGCCAAGTTCTCAATCATTTCATTAAAACCCACATTAGTGGTTTGTTTCTGTCCTGAAATTTCAATGTGGAATGAACTCAGATTGTTAAACAGTCCCAGAGCCTGAGGTTCTGTAATGTATACCACACTGTTAGAGTAGCAGAACTGACAGATCGAGAACCATTCTCGAGCACATGTCCATTACCAGACACTGACAGTTACAGACTGTTACTGAACTCATTGACAGCAACTGAACTCATCCTCAATGACACTAATCAATCTGAAACACAGATATGGAACCACTCACAAAGTCAGAAATCATCACAAATCCACAGATACTGATGAATGTGCCCACACACTACACACTCCATATTAAAGAATGAGAGTTACAGACCCACATTTTCATACAGGTTTTCCACATTCCCAGGGAGGATCACTGAACTATAATAAAATAATGCCATACTCATACCCAGCATCAGATCCTGGCAGACACAGAATGAATTCCACATTCACATAGAGCACCAGAATCTGGTATGTGTATTCAACATAGTCAAGTACACAGAGACACACTTCTTACACCACTGAAAGAGGATTTTTGGCCTGTCAAGTCCTGGCTGTCCAAGCGAGTAACACACCTAGTGCCACTCTCCCCACATCTCTGCACATTCTTCCATTTCAGGCAATGATCCGATTCTTTCTTGAATGCCTCGATTTGAAGCAACCTCTCGCAAACTGTTTGGACCCACATCTCAGCTCATAATCACTCGCTGAATCAAAACGTTTCCCATCATGTATCCATTCCTTCTTTTCCCAATTCCCTTAAATCTGTTCTCTCTGCTTCTCAATCCTTCCAGCAATGGGAACAGTTTTTCTCTGTCTACCCTGTCCAGACTCCTCGTGATTCTGAATACTGTTATCAAATCTCCTCTCAATCTCGTCTGCTCCAAGGAAAGTGGTCCCAACTTCCCCAGTTTATCTCAATAACTAAAGTTTCTCATCCTTTTCAATGTGATTCACTTACACATGCTTGAGGCTACGCATATTTATATACAAGGTCCGAACAATTGATCCCAATCTCACGCACAGCACCACCGACTGACAGAATTAATCCTACTCTCACAAACAGCGCTGAAGATAAACAGATAGAGAATTGGTGTCAAGGATGCTCAGATTTTGAGAATGATTCCCACATTCCCATTCATTGCGATAAGCTGACGGATACATGTTGAATTCCAATATCAAATTGAGCAGAGAGCACACTCGGTGCCCCAGACTGAAAGGGGGTTTTAGTTCAGATGGGCAGCATGGTCGGTGCAGGCTTGGAGGGCCGAAGGGCCTGTTCCGATGCTGTAATTTTATTTGTTCTCTGATAGCCAAAGAATACACAGTGATTTGCACTGCCAGAGACTGACAATTAGAGGATGGTTCCCACAGAGAGTTGCAGAGATTGATAGGTAAAGAATAAACCCAGCCCCCTCATGGAGTGGCCGAGAAGGACAGTTAAAACATTAATCCCAAACTGGCATAGCATCCCAGGGAGAGAATGAATCCCGCACTCACTCTCAGCCCCCACTAACTTGCAAACACACAATGAGTCTCCAACACAACCAGAGGCAGAATGACTCCATCAGCCACATAGTGCCCGAGACTGTTAGATACAGAATGATCGTCACCTTCACACACTAACAGAGAGTGAGTAAATCCCACACTCTCACGATATCAGCGAGTAGTAAATCCCACACACACACTGTACCAAAGTGTCAGGGACCCAGGTTCAATTCCACCTTCGGTGATTGTGTGGTGTTTCCACGTCCTCCCCTTGTTTGCATTTCGGTGGATTGACCATGCTAAATTGCCCCTTGGTGTCCCAAATATATTGGTTAGCGGTATTAGCAGGATAAATATGTGGGGTTACCAGGATAGGTTCTGGGTGAGATGCTGTGTCAGAGAATCGGTGCAGACTCGATGGGCCAAATGTCGTCCATCTGCATGGTAAGGATTATCTGACAGTTAAGGCTGAAACAGACAAACTTTGGTTTCTCAGAGAATCAAGGAATAAAATGGAGGTGAAACCGAAGATCTGAAACTCTACAAGCAGTTGGCACGCCCACATCTGGAGTCTGCACCCACAGTTTGGAATCCACACTTTCAAAGAAAAATACAGCTCATGGAGAGAGTGCGAAGATGTGTTACCAGGAAAATGGAAGGCATGCAGGACTACTTTATGAGGGATTTAAGAGTTATTGGATTGCAATCTTTAGAGAAGGCTGATTCATGGTTCAGTTCAAGTTTATAAATTGATATATTTTAATTTGACATGGAAGTATTCTATGACAGGTCTGACACTGGGAAGTTCTGAAGAACAAAGGGACCTTCGCGTGTTTGTCCATAGATCTCTGCAGGCGGAAAGGCAGGTTAAGAGGATGGTGGAAAAGGCATATGGCACACTCGCCTTTATCAATCGGGGTATAGATTGCAATACAGAGGGGTCAGGATGGAGTTGTATAGAGCTTTGGTGAGGCCACAGCTGGAATACTGTGTGCAGTTCTGGTCGCCACATTATAGGAAGGACGTGAACGCACTGCAGGATGTGCACAGGAGATTTACCAGGATGCTGCCTGGGGTGGAACATATAATTCATGAAGACATCTTGGATAGGCTTGGCTTGTTTTCGTTGGAGCCTAGAAGACTGAGGGCGACCTGATTGATGTGATCAAGATTATGAGGGGCATGGACAGGGTGAATAAGAAGCAGCTAGCCCCCTTAGTTGAAGGGTCAGCTACGAGGGGACAAAAGTTAAAAGTGGGTGGTGCGACGTTTAGGGGGGATTTGAGGAAAAACGATTTTACTCAGAGGAGGTGACGGTCAGGAATGTGCTGTCTGGGAAAGTGGTAGAGGACGGGTGCCTCATATCCTTTAGAAGTTACTTGGATGAGTATTTGGCACACCATAACATTCAATGCTATGGGCCGAGTGCTGGCAAGTGGGATTAGGTGTGCAGGCCAGGGCATTTCGTGCATCGGCCTCTTCTACACTGTCGTATTCTGTGATTCTATGATACATGGCCTTACTACACAAGCTTGAAAAGTTAATTATCCATAGATAAAGTATTTTGTGTGGGCGTCAGTCTAAACTACAGAAAATTGATTCACAGTTAATAGTCACAGTTTTTTTCCCCGCATAGAATTGTTGATATGCTTTTCCTGATTTTTTGTGAATGCTGAAAAGTGTCGTGACTTTTAGAACACTTGTCAGAAACATAGAGTGTTTTCTATCTATGTATTGTCTGATGTTGTTGTTGCTGTTCTTGTTTTTAATACTGTCACTGTGTTTTTCACTGTCTGGCAATAAATAAACAAAATAACTCTTGCTCGAATTGAATGGTGGAACAGAGTCAATGTGCCATGAGGTCAGTGTCTGTTCTTAATTGCTGTGTTCTTGTTACTGGAAGAGACGGATCCATGGATACTGAGGGAAATAAGGGTGGAAATTGCAGAGGCAATGGGTAAATTTTTTCTCACCCAGCTAGTTATATGAATGGTGCTGGAGGACTGGAGAACTGCAAATGGAAAACACACCACTTCAGAAAAGGTTGTAAGAATCAATCCTATCAGTTCAACATCAGGAAAAGCCCTACGTAATTACGAAAGGTGAATCATATTTAATGAAATTGCTCGATATTTTAATGAGGGCAATGGAAAAGGCGAGGGTTCAAATCCCATTCCTGACATTGTTTGGGAGAGGCAGTGGCATCGTGGACAAGTAATCCAGAGATCCTGGGTAATGGGGACTTGGGTTCAAAAGGGCAGTTGGTGAAATTTTAATTCAAGACAAACCTGGAATTAATTCTCGATTTGTCATAAAACCCCATGTGGTTTACGAATGCCCTTTAGGGAAGGAAATCTGCTGGGCAGGAGGAGTGTATTTGAATCAGCAAGTCCAGAGGTAACAAAAGCATGGATGAGGGTTTCAGGTACAGGTGAGTTCAGGCATTATCAACAACGTGTGAAGTTACACAGCTGGAAATAGGTGATGTTTGTGCTGAAACAGATATGTGGTCAGAATCTAAATTCCGAGTGTAATGATGTGCCAGGGACCAGGGAGTGAGATGGAATCATTGACTGGGAATGGAATTTGTGGTGGGAGCTTTGGTCTTCCAGATATTTAATGGGGAATTCTCCGCTTATCTAGTACAGGATGTCGGATAAACAGTCTAATAATTTATTAAGAGGGATTGGTTCTGAGTGGTAATGGTGAGCATGAACTGGGTGTTGTCGGCAGACATGTGAAAACGAGCACTGTTCTTCAGAAAGTGTCACTGAGGGGTAAGGTGTAGAAAAAAGAGGGAGCCAAGGATAGATCCTTGGGGGATTCGGAAGGTAACAACACAGGAGGGAAAAGATAAACCATTGCTGGTGATATTGTGCTTCTGACGAGAAAGATAAGAATAGGACGAGGCGAGTGCAGTCTTACCAAGCTGGGCAACCCTCGTCATCCCTCTCCACCTGTCCACACCTTTGACATGGTTGGCTGCACCATCATGCTCCAATATATTTCCACTGTCAGGTCACTGTTCACAGCAGATGAAGATGTTAATGTACCTGACAACCTGAGGAAACGAATGAAGAAGGAACGGCTGTGCCTCAGTGAGCGAGTGTAGAGAAGGGTGGAGTTCAGAATCATCATCATCTCGGGTGAGATCAGGCCATTCTTCCCAGTCTGGAACACCCAGACTGACTGTAAGAGAGAGAGAGGCTGTAATTAGAACCAAACAGTGAGAGAGATCCATTCAGAGAAACCAAGCTTCACCCCCAAAGCACAGGACAGGAATATCCCAGTTTCTCTCCTTGGCCTCTGCAATGTGAAATGTTCTAACCCGGTGTGGCACTGAGACCCACACACATAGCACAGGAAGATCCCAGTCTCTGTGCTGATTGGTCTGACTCTACGAGGTTTGCAGCGCCGCCACTGCCTAGACTGGGCAACTGCAGCGTGACATGTTTACACAGGAAGCTGCCATTGGAAACACTCAGCTGCGGTTTTGCAGCCAGGCGGAACGGGATCTCCGCTGCCAAAACCCTTCGCGCATCTGGAGTTCCACTGCTGACTCAGGATCCAGACATTGTCGCCAGATGCCTGATGGGCCCAGAGTAATCCCCGTCCTCTGTCCAATCACAGAAGCCGACCTGTCACCGACAGCGAACGAAACCAATCAGAAATTGAGACATTCTTGGAAACGCTTTTGCGCTGATTGATCCTGATCATCCAATCGGTGACCTCGGTCTGTCTGAAATGTGCGCGAACAATGGAAATGACGCTTCATAACGGCCGGGAGCAGAGCGACCTGCTCCGCTCAACACCCGCCCACAGTACGATTGACATCGATTTGAGCCAATTGAAGAACGCCGCTGTAACACACAAACCAATCGGATTGCGGCGCTGTTGTTCGACTCCAGCAGCGTCTCTCCCAAACCAGCGTCATGCGTCAGACCGGGATCTGCATGTTGCGATCTGTGGCCGAAGCCTCTGAGAAATCAGACAGCTGGAGACGGGTAAATAATTCTTAAAGCGGAACCGTTATGAGAATTACCATTGGACAACCATAATTCTCTTTTGGCTGTAAAAGCAACAACAGGATTGGTGAAAGTCAGAACGTGAGCGAAGTCGAACTTGGGGGAAAGAAGAGAGGAAATAAATGGAGGAAACGCGATAGAAATGGAAGAGGAGGAAAGCATGATCGAGGCAGTGAGGTTTAGAGAAGGAATTCTGGAGCTGAGTCCCAAAAAACTGGAAGCACGGCCATCACTGATGGAGTGAATCGAATCAGGGATGCTCAGAAGGCCAAAACTGGAGGAGTTCAGATACCTCAGTGGGGTGTTGGGCTGGAAATGAGAAAAAAGTTGAAAGAACTGAGGCAATTGAGGGACTTGGAAACACGGGTAAGAATTTTAAAATGCAGTCATTGCTTAACCACGAGTCAGTGTTTGTCAGTGAGCACAGAGTGAATGGGTTAACGGTATTTGGAGTGAAATCTAATCTGTGAAATGGATAGTCAAACGGAGGAGATAGTCATCCACTTCAGCAAGCAGAATGGAGGACATGCCTCCGTCTACATCAACTGTGATGAAGTGGAAATGGTCGAGTGCTTCACATTTCTAGGTGTTCAGGTCAGCAACAACCTGTCCTGCTCACTCCATGCTGATGCTATTGCTCAGAAAGCCCACCAACACCTCTACTTTATCAGAATTCTTCGGAAATTTCGCATGTCCGCTGCGACTCTCACCAGTTTTTCCCTATGCACCATAGAAAACACCCTTTCTCGATGCATCTCAGCTTGCTATGGCTTCTGCTCTGACGAAGATCACAAAAAACAACGAAGGGTTGCGAACGTAGGCCAGTGCATCACGTAAAATAGCCTCCCATCCATTAATTCCATCCACAGTTCCTCAGCAAAGCGGCCAGCATCACCACACACACCGACATACAATCTTCCACGTTTTTCATTTCGGAAAAAGGTACTAACTAAACTTACCAGCTGACTTCACAGCAACATGGGATTTAGAGCTGAATTTGCCTATTTCTGCTCCTTCGAGCCTGCTGTTCCATTGCGGCAGATCATGACAGACCTCTCCCTGGGCTCAAGAATAGCGTTCCCTGCTGTCATCAGGCTTTTGAGTGGACATACCGTTTATTAGCTTGATCTTTCCCTTTACCCTAGCTATGACTGTAACAGTATATTCTGCACCCTCCCCTTTCCTTCTCCCCTATGTACTCTATGAATGGTATACTTTATCTGTATAGCGTGCAAGAAACAATACTTTTCACTGTATCTCAATACATGAGACAATAATAAATCAAATCAAATCAAATGGTCAAAACTCACCGAGTTCAACGGAAACAGACAGGGAATAAAGAGCAGAGAACGGGATATAAATTATAAATTAGGAACTGAGTGACACCAAGCTTCAGTGTGAGAGCCTGTAGACTGCAGGTGGGGAGGATAGAGTTCAGTAGTTATTAGATGCAGAGAGAGAACAAGGAAAGATTGCTATGCATTCCAACAGAGTGAGGATATTGGGGAGGCAAACTGTCAGACTGTGTATTGGGGCTGTAGGAGGGACAAGAGAGGGATAGGCTATAGGATTCCGAGGGTGTTTGACAGAGTCGATGCAGAGAGTTTGTTTCTCCATATGGAAGAGTCGAGGACCAGATGGCATAATCTCACATAAAGGCGCTGCCTTGTTAAAAAATAGGCATTTAGCAATTTCTTCTCTCAGACATTTGCGAACCTGTCGAATTTTTACCACAGGAAGCTGTAGAAGCTGGGTCAGTAAACATGCTTAAAGCTGAAGTAGACAGATATTTTGATCATATCGGATCTATCATGATCTCACGAAGGTGGAGCAGATTCGGCGGGCTGAACAGTCATCTGTTCCCAAGTCTTCTGGTTTTATGAAATCATTTTTTCTTCATTTATTGGCTGATCTGCCGATTCTGGAAAAATAGAATCTGCCACGAGGGCCGCAAATGAAGCTGGCGTCTGCTTTGAAGCTTCTGAAACCACATGTTTTCATGGTGGCAAACTCCTGCCCAAAGCTGGTGTCCTGATTTGAATCGATCATCAGCTCGAATTTCTCCTGCGGTTAGGAATATGAAAACATGGAATAGTGCTGGACTCCTCACCATCCAAATCCGACTCGAAATTTCATTCGTGAATTCCAAAGCAAATCATTGGTTCGCCCTCAATAAGGGAACGTCTCACTGACAAGGATGAGATTCAAGGAGACTCGTGCAGAGCACAATGGACCAGTAGTCCATTGCCTTAACCACTCAGCCACCTCATCAGGAAACGCTTTACCAAAACAGCTGTTAACACCCTTCAAAAATCTGAAAGAAGGTTGGCTTTCACACAGGTCCTGACTCCGCAGCCAGATGTGAAATGTTGGAAATGTAGTTTCTGTCAGTAAATTCCATTTCCATCACAGCAGCTCTGGGGTTGTTATGAATGAACTGATGTGAAACACTTCAACATCACGTCCAACTTGTTTCCACACATTGCAAATAAAACACCGCGGAAAGACTGAAAGATACAATCGTTTGATGTAAAGGCAATTAATTTTGAATATAACCAATAATTTGGTGGTCGGCTTACTCTTGAGCCAGTGCAATCCATGTAATGTATGGACATACAGTTTGCTGTTCGGGAAGGAATTCCAGGACTGCGAGCCAGCCACAGAAACGGGCGATATTTCCTGTCAGGGTGGGCTTGAAGTAGAACTTGCAGATGGCCGTTGTTTTACTCCATCTGCTGCCCTTGGGCATCCAAGTGAAAGAGATCGTGGGTTGGATGGTGTCTCGTCAAGGGTAAAAACAGACAAGCTCAGGAAAGGGATTTGAATGCACGCCTCCAGAGAAAACTGCGACTTGATTACAGCGCCTTAGACCAGTCGACCACCGTGACACACTTGGTAATGGATATACACTCTCCGCACAAACTCTTTTGAATTCCATTTTCATCTTTGTTTTCCTGTTGTTCCCACCAAAATGAATCACTTCATTCTTCAAATGCCACATGTTCTCCCATTCCACCAACTTCCCCACATACTCTGACGTACAATCTTCCACGAGTTCTACTGGAATTTCTGCAGCTCTTTTCACAACCAGAGGACCTCCCAAACCATTTTACTGACAGTAAGGTTTTTTTGAAATGTCGTCACTGTCCAATTGCTGAACTTTTGAACTGATTGTTCAACAATGTCAGA
This sequence comes from Mustelus asterias, assembly GCF_964213995.1. NCBI lineage: Eukaryota > Metazoa > Chordata > Chondrichthyes > Carcharhiniformes > Triakidae > Mustelus > Mustelus asterias. The sequence goes on from NW_027590135.1 coordinate 892,557, forward strand.
AATTCTCATGTGGGAAATGGGTGGTGAAATAAATGCTGGAGGTGTGGCTCTAAGGTGCAACGGCTGGCATGTTGAACTTCGAATTGTTGTCTGATAAGAGATTCAAAGGCTGTGTGTTCGAATCCCAGCATGTCTTCCTTTACACAAAGTTTGAAAAAGTAGGAACAGGTTTTTCAATGTTCTCTGAAAAGTGAACTGCCGGCCCGAGCTTCATTCTGTTAAAGGCAACTCCAATCACTCCCCACTTTCCCATCAGAGCAACTTCACAGAAATAAACTCATCACAATCTCAGAACAACCATTCAACAGAAAATTCAAATCGTTCCAAAATGTTGACCAGAGTCAGTCTGCTGCTCACTCCTCGGGCAGATTGCAAACTGGACATTTACATCAGCGGGTACCTGCTCAATAGATTTTCTAGAATATTTGTGACAGACAGCTCGAAAGAAGGATGATGTGAATCTACACCACTGAACGTAAAGACCAACACGTTTATCACAGATGAAAGGAGCAGCTCCTGTTGTAGCTTTAGATCAGACAGTGGAGGATTATCGTCGGCGCTCTGTCAGACAGCATGTTCCTTCAGAAAGCTTTCCAACTGGACACATGGAATGGGCGGCTGTGCGAAGACGAGTGGTTCAGAGCGAGATTCTTCATTGACCAGACTGGAGGAAATGAAACATTTGGATGAAATATATCTCAGACACAATGTACCAGAAAATGGCAGAAAGGGAATAAATCTAACATTCACCTATAGCTCCACTGAAAATGTATCCTCACTCAAAACTCGCTCACTCGCTCAAGATCAGAATGTCTCTGACACTCTCACACAGTACTAATGACTAACAGAGACAGAGACTTGAAAATCGAGCTGGATAGGAATTTGGCCACACAGTCACAGGAGGTGAAGTTTGGACACAACGTTTGATATGCTTGAGGAGTGAATAGTAGAGCGCCATTCAATATACCCATCTTTCTAATCCTATGAGAAAGACGAGTTGGCAATTTCAGCAATTATTTGAAAAAACAAGTTCCATCAGCGAATGCAGACAGGCAGGAGGAGATACCTGTAACTCAATGCTCAGACAATGTTTGAAAGGACCTGTGTGTTCCGATGGTCAGTGTTCTGTGGGAAGCTGGGAGGGGTTTGATTTTTCCTCTTAATCTGCAATCCTTCAGTTAGTTCTTTGTGGAGCTGTTTCTGTGTGTGTTTCCGAATCAGGGATGTTGGAAATGATCTTTAGTTTTCTGAATGTTACCGACCAAGTCCTATCTGCTTCTCAGAAGGAACGCTCAGTGAGCTGAGGCTATGTTTCTGAGTTAACAACCACTCAAGCTTTCCCTGCAGCCTGGAACTCAATGACTGAAGAGAAATTGTGTCTTTCAAATGAAGAGGGTGCAGGTTGAACAATTTCCTGTCCTTCCTTTGGTAATCTCCAGAGTAAGTTGCTGGGTGACAGGTGCAGTATTGCAGTGAGGAAAATGGAAAAGAGAATTGGGGCAATGTCACAATCTTGTTTGGTTGCAGACTTCACTGAACGGGGTTTGTGTTGTTTCACTTGGTGAGGGTCACTGACTGCATGTGATTGTGGAGTAGGCAGAGGATGGTGACACATGTCAGTGAGCAGACAAGTCTGAGGATAATGGCGAGAGAGTCATGCAGTACAGAAGAGGCGCCTCAGCTCATCAAATCTGCACCGACAATCCAACATGAAACCTGCAACAATCCTACCCTCCAGCACTGGGCCCATGGTCCTGAACGTTATGACATTTCAAGTGTTCATCCACATGCTTTGTAAACTTAGTGACATTTTCCCGCCTCTACTACCTTCCCAGGGGTTGCAATCCAAGACTCTCACCAAGCATTGGATGAAAAAAAATGTTTCCCTCAAATCCCTTCTAAACTTCCTGCCCCTCACCTTAAAATTCTGCCCCTTGTTATCAATCCTGAAACTGAGAAGAACATCTGCTTCCTATCCAAAATGTCCATAACCTTCATATTCTTATACACCTCAATCAAGTCTCCCCTCAGCCTTCTCTGCTCTAAAGAAAACAACCCGAGCCTATGAAATCTCCCTTCCAGTTAACATCCGGGTGAATGGCATTAGTACCCTCGACAGTAAGATCGTATCCTTCCTATCGTGATTAGACCAGAACTGCAATCAGTACTTAAACTGTGGCCTCACCAATGTTTTGTGCCGCTCCAACATTGCCTTGCTGCTCTTATAATCATACACTCATGCTCCATTCCTGACGCTCCACGATTCTTCACGACTCACAGGGTAAAAGGCTTTTTCGACGTCGAAAAGTATTACGTACGTTGCTGGAGCTTTCCCTTGTATTTTCGGGGATCTGGGAATCTGTGGATCATCTTACAATGGAATGAAAAATAATATTGTCACGATATTGGCGGCACGGTAGCACAGTGGTTAGCACTGCTGCTTCACAGCGCCAGGGTCCCGGGTTCGATTCTCGGGTCACTGTCTGTGTGGAGTTTGCACATTCTTCTCGTGTCTGCGTGGGTTTCCTCCGGGTGCTCCGGTTTCCTACCACAGTCCAAAGATGTGCGGGTTAGGTTGATTGGCCAGGTTAAAAATTGTCCCTTAGAGTCCTGGGATGCGTAGGTTCGAGGAATTAGCGGGTAAATATGTGTGGGTAGGGCGTGGGTGGGGTTGTGGTCGGTGCAGACTCGATGGGCCGAATGGCCTCCTTCTGCACTGGAGGATTTCTATGATTTATTCACATGGTGCTCACGTCAGCTGAGGCGTACGTGCGCTGACCGCATGGCCTGACTGTGGTATTTCTTACAATGATATCAGAAATTTCCACGTTCGAGTCTTGCCGCGGCCGCTTTAAAGCGAAATCTGGTGGAACTTCCTGGGAACCGAGTTTTTTCGCGTCATATGAAGTCCACTTTTTTATTCAAACATTGCAGGTCTCTTTCTCACAATACATTTCCTTGTTATTTTGTCAATAAAATTCCCACTCATGCTAATAATTTTACCTCCGAACAATTCCACAATATCTGTTTGTTCTGGATAAATTATTCATGTTCTCAACGAGAATAAAATGCTTTGTTTCGATCGGTTTCATTAAATTCTGTGGAGGGAATTCTCATCTCCTCGGAAGAGGTTTAATCATTATCTAAATGAACTGTTTTTGTTTACAGGGATGAAAGGTTATGTCGCTGGGCTGGTAATCCAGAAACCCGCACGAATCTTTGGGGACACGGAGTAAATCTCAACGCGGCAGCTGGTGAAATTTAAATTCACTGATTTAATACATAGAAACATGGATAGAAAACAGCAACAGGAGTAGGCCATTCAGCCAATCGAAGTCTGGAATTGAAAGCAAGTCTCTGCAATGGTGGCCTTGTAATTTCCGTCGATTGTTTTCCACAGACAACATATAGAACAACTGAAAACATGTCACACAACAGGAAACACCTTTACAGAACAGAGAAAACTTCTGCTCAAGACGGATCATATATACACAACCGGGAACACATATTTACACAACAGGGAAGAATTTGACACAACCACAGTGAAGATCTGTCAACGGCAGACCCCGTTCCACAAAAGAGAGAAGAGTTACATGTCATTGTCCAGCCAGGGTGAGCTTCCCAACACGGGGGTCTTGCTTGAAATAAAAATGCAATGAACAGCTTCCTCTCTCCCGCGCACGAGGAATTGGCAGGAACCGGAAAACATTCCGGAGCAGAGTAGCATAGCGGAAGCCTGCTGGGCCTATAACCCAGAGGTCGCTGGATTGAAACCATTCTCTTGCTGTCACATTCTCACTCACTCACGTCAAATGAAACATTCGGCTGCTGCCCAATTTTCTCAACCACCTGGTCGAAAACAGATTGTGATAACTGAAGTTACCAGTCTCGTTATCCTTACTCTTTGCCTCAGTTGGCTGGACAGCTTTTTCAGCTAAAAGCTCGGGATCAATTCTTGTATCGATTGAGATTGTTCATGAAGGCCCCGGCTTCTCAGCCTTGCTCCTCGCCTGATGTGCGACTCCTTCGGTTAAATCACCACCAGTTATCTATCCCCTTTGATGACCCCGAGAAACACTTGGGACTGTGAACCTTGCTTTAACTTTACAAGCAATGCACGAATCACATCCCTGACACATTGTTCAAATATAAAAGTACTGAGCATGCGAACCGGAAGTATTCATAAAATGTAACTCCTTCCATAGTTTCGAGATCTGTCATTCCCCATGAGCCTGACGTGATTTGAACACGCAACCTTCTGATCTGGAGTCAGACGCGCTACCGTTGCGCCACAAGCTCACAGCTTTTACTATTCTTTTACATCTGGGTTATGTTCGGTGAATTCAAAACTCAAACAGGGAATTGACTCCCTCTTTTCTTTCTCGGGATTTACATCGAATGAAAGAGTAACAGCGATACAAAATTAACAAGAAGGTAAAAACACAAAATTATCCTACAGGAGAAATGTGTTCTTTGTTCCATGTGTTAAAATCACAGGAGGTGATTAGAAAAATAGCCATTGCATGACGAGGTGGCCGAGTGGTTAAGGCGATGGACTGCTAATCCATTGTGCTCTGCACGCGTGGGTTCGAATCCCATCCTCGTCGGTGGTGCATTTTCTCTTTATTGAGTGTGAACTGATGATTCGTTGGTGTTTTGAGATTCACGGAACCAAGATGAAGTTTGGACACAGAGTTGGACAATCTTGATGGGTGGATATTCCAACTCAAATCCATATTCCAGATTCCTAATCCAATGAGAAACTCGATCTGGCAATCGATTCAAATCAGGACCCCAGCTTTGGGCGGGAGATTGGCACCACGAGAACATGTGGTTTCAGAAGCCTCAAAGTAGACTCCAGCTTCATTTGCGGCCCGAGTGGCAGATTTTGTCTTTCCGGAATCGGCAGGTCAGTCTTTAAAATTCGTGCTGGATTAGCTGGATTGGCCATACTAAATTGCCCTAAATTGTGAGGTGCGACTGTAGCACGGTAAATATGTGGGGTTCCGGGGATGCGGCCTGCGTCGGATTGTTGTCGGTGCAGCTCGATGGGCCGAATGTCCTTCTTCTGCACTGTGGGGATTCTATGAAGTTCGAGGCGGCAGTTTCACTTCTCTGAGAACATTGATACGCCAGTTCCTTATTTCTACAAACTTTATCTAAAAAGCCGACTCCGATGAGATTCTGACCCACAACCTTTGAATATCTCACCAGACAATGATGAGAAGTCCAACATGTCATTCTTTGCGCCACAGAGCCGCAGCTGCAGCATTTATTCCCCATTCCCATGTGGGAATTTCTGACGTCGTTGAACAAACAGTTCAAAAATTGAGCAATTGTATAGTTTCAAAAATACTTCATTGTCATGAAAATATTTTGGGACGTCCTGTGGTTTTGAAAAGAGCTACAGAAATTTCAGTAGACCTCCGATCGGACACAGACAGGTTGGTCAAATGGGAGGACATGTGGCAGATGAAGAATTAAGTGATTCCTTTTGGTGGGAAAAACACAAAGAGACAATATAAAAGAAAGGGTATAATTACAAAACGAGGCGCAGGAACAGCGGGAAATGGGTGGGCATTTGTATAAATCATTGAAGGTGGCAGGACAGGTTGGAAGTGCCGTTAATAAAGCGGACAGTATCCGTGGCTTTATAACGAAAAGCAAGGATCTGATAACAATGTATTGCAAAGAAAATGCTGATTAGCTATTAGATAGCACTTTAGATATTCTCAGCCTTGCCTCTCGGCTGAGGTATGGTAATCCTGAGACTAAATCATCACCAGTAGACCCTCCCTGTTGAGATGGGGATCAGTGGATGGTCATTTGGGACTATGCTGACTTTAACTTTATATCTGTGTCATATTCAGACTGTGTTTTCCATTATCTGCTGCTGTGTGAGGGTTGGGACCTTTCTCATTCTGTCATGGAACTGTGCGTGTACAAGCGATTTGTTCTGACACTCAGCTCCGGGAACTGTAAAAATTAGTTTTGAATTCATTCCGTATTTGCAATCTCGAGGATTGTAAACGAGTTGATGGATCTCTTCATTTTGAATTTCCGATGCATTTTTTTCAGCGTCGCTGACAGAGCCAACATTATGTTTTTATTCATTTTGGGGCTTGGGCGTCACTGGCTGGGCAGCATTTAAGAACAAAGAACAAAGAACAATACAGCACAGAAACAGGCCCTTCAGCCCTACAAGCCCGCGCCGCTCCCTGGTCCAAACGAGACCATTCTTTTGTATCCCTCCATTCCCACTCCGTTCATGTGGCTATCTAGATAAGTCTTAAACGTTCCCAGTGTGTCCGCCTCCACCACCTTGCCCGGCAGCGCATTCCAGGCCCCTACCACCCTCTGTGTAAAATACGTCTTTCTGATATCCGTGTTAAACCTCCCCCGGCTCACCTTGAACCCATGACCCCTCATGAACGTCACCACCGACCTGGGAAAAAGCTTCCCACCGTTCACCCTATCTATGCCTTTCATAATTGTATACACCTCTATTAGGTCACCCCTCATCCTCCGTCTTTCCAGTGAGAACAACCCCAGTTAACCAATCTCTCCTCATAACTAAGCCCTTCCATACCAGGCAGCATCCTGGTAAACCTCCTCTGCACTTTCTCTAAAGCCTCCACGTCCTTCTGGTAGTGTGGCGACCAGAACTCGGCGCAGTATTCCAAATGCGGCCAAACCAACATTCTATATAACTGCAACATCAGACCCCAACTTTTATACTCTATGCCCCGTCCTATAAAGGCAAGCATGCCATATGCCTTCTTCACTACTTTCTCCACCTGTGACGTCACCTTCAAGGATCTGTGCACTTGCACCCCCAGGTCCCTCTGCGTATCTACACCCTTTATGGTTCTGCCATTTATCGTATAGCTCCCCCCTACGTTCGTCCTACCAAATGTATCACTTCGCATTCATCTGGATTGACCTCCATCTGCCATTTCTTTGCCCAAATTTCCAGCCTATCCATATCCTTCTGTAGCCTCTGACAATGTTCCTCACTATCTGCAAGTCCAGCCATTTTCGTGTCGTCCGCAAACTTACTGATCACCCCAGTTACACCTTCTTCCAGATCGTTTATATAAATCACAAACAGCAGAGGTCCCAATACAGAGCCCTGCGGAACACCACTAGTCACAGGCATCCAGCCGGAAAAAGACCCTTCCACTACCACCCTCTGTCTTCTGTGACCAAGCCAGTTCTCCACCCATCTAGCCACCTCCCCCTTTATCACATGAGATCCAACCTTGTGCACCAACCTACCTTGAGGGACTTTGTCAAACGCTTTACTAAAGTCCATATAGACGACATCCACGGCCCTTCCCTCGTCAACCATTCTCGTCACTTCTTCAAAAAACTCCACCAGGTTAGTTTATTGCTCAAACCTAGCTACCGAGGGCAGTTGAGAAGTAATCACATTGCTGTGTCTCTGGAGTCACATTTAGGCCAGACCGGGCAAGGACGGCAGATGTTGTTCCCTAAAGGGCATTACTTTACAATATAAGTTTTTCCGACGATGGTCAGTAATTTCATGGTCATCAGTACATTCTTGATCACAGATATTTTTTATTGAATTCAAACGTCACCAGCTGCAATGGCCCCAGAATATTAACTGAATTTCTGGATTAATATTCCAGCAATGATACCACAAAACCATCGCCTCCAAATTTCCCTCAAACCGAATGCTTTGGTAGGTCAACTCCAAGAGCAGCTCAGGGTGAACTACATTGCTGTGTGTCGGAAGTCACATGTCGGCCAGACCAAGAAACCCTTCCCCATAGAACATTACAGAATCAGTTTTTTTTTACGACAATCGATTCAAGGTCATTAGTGCAGATATTTTTATTGATTTCGAATTTCACCATCTGCCGTGGCAGGGGATGTATGTGTGTGTGTCTGTGTGTGTGTGTGTGCGTGTGTGTGTTTGTGTGTGCGCGAGGGAGAGAGAGAGATTGACTCATTATCAGTCTGTTTGTGAGTGTGGATTACTCCCTTCTTTTCCCTCACAAGCACAGTGCTGCTCCTGCGCTTGTCAAATCCTATGACAAAACACTTCTACCCCTGTGACCCTGGTGGGCGGGTGGGGTTGGGGAGAGGTTTGACGGCAATGCCTCAGGATGCTGAGTGTGAAAACAGCCAATTTTAAAGCATGTGTGTCAGAAGGTGAAGAGTGAACTTGTCTGTGAGAAGATCACAGAACAGCTGTGTCTGGAGCTGTGTTCGAGAGACACGTTTTGGGTTGCCAGTAAATGCACTCCTGAAATGAAGACACAAAATGAGAAACAGGAAATGCTGGAAATATTCAGCAGTTCTGAAAGCAGCTGTGGAGACATATTCCTGTTGCCAGGATCTAACTCTCCAATTGGATACTTCACGTTGCTCAGATTTTACAATCTCAAAATCTTCGTGTAAGGAACAGGTAGGACGGGAATTGGATCTTTGTTGATTTGAGCAAACAGAGCAATGCAGCAATAAGAAGCTCTTCACCCCGCCCCCCCTCCACCCGGCGGCTTCGGGAATGATGGGACTCAGATGCGGGCCTCTGGCTGGGGTTGAAAAATGGAAAAGTACATCGAATTTTAAATGAGATGACAATGAAGATGGAATTTAAATCGACTTGTGCAGACTCGGCTGTCTAACAAGGGAGTCAGGCTGGCCGAGCTGTTTAAGGCGCTGTGTTAAGGTCGCTGTCTCCTCTCGCGGCGTGAGTTCAAATTCCACGCCTGGTATTGCTTTTTCTTCCGACGCCAGGCACCATCCAAACCCGCGAAATCTTCCACCTGGAAGCACAAGGGCAGCAGATGCACAGAAAAAAACGACCATCTGCAAGTCCCACTCCGATGAACACACGCCATCCTGACTTGGAAATATATCGCCGTTTCTGTGGCTGGCTCGCAATCCTGGAACTCCCTGCCGGAAAGGTGTGCAGTGGCTCAGTACTGAATTCACTGTCAAATTCTGAGAGATAATTAATTCTGGACAATAAATGCTTCCCGGGCCAGCGAGACACATGTCCCGTATAAATGAAGTTCTAAAGAAATCATCTCCTGTCACAGGAGGAGCACATCTGAATTCAGAGCAGAAAAATGGGTGTGTGAATCACATCCTGAACATGGCTACTTTTATATCAGATATGTATCTGAACACAGTAAACGGAACCCAGCTCACGATAGGCCGCTCAATCTTTAGCCGAGTGGTTTCACTGAGTGATGTGTGTGATAATCTCTGATGGACAATGTCGGGGAAGGGCAGATTTGAAAGGTTTACTGGGAAATTGGTGCAGTCTCGATTGGCCACTGTAGGGATTCTGTATTTTTTTGACTTATGATTCTATACCCAACCCATTACATCTGTGGAGAGAGAAACAGGTCGGTCTAGTGAAAGGCCAAGATTTGAAATGTGAGCTATCTCTATTTTCACAGATACTAACACAGCTGAAATTTATTTCCGACATTCCATTGTAGTGCGACAAAGACTATCGGGTTCTGCGGCTGAGCTGGTTAAATCTCTTTCAAGTGATCTCTGCTATCGCACAAGGCCAAATATCACTTTCTTGCAAGTTAATATTGTTTTTCACTTTCCAGTAGGTGTTCTGCAGAGATACAAAATAACCACATTTCGATACTTCCCGCAAATATCTCTGCTGTTTATTTAGAGGATACAGGATTTTTCATCAGCTCTCGCTTGAAGTAAACTGCAACAAACTCACTCCTTTTAATGCTCCAAACACAGCTTTCCCCTTTCTCTTAGTGAATTTCTAACACAGTCCGTTTGCCTTAGAATCATAGAATCACAACAGTACTGAAGGAGAACGTTCCGCCCATTGAATCTGTACCGACTCTCCGACAGAGCATTCCACGCAGGCCTTATCCCCAGAGCGCCATGCATCCACCCCGCCAATCTACTTAACCTGCACATCTTGGGAAACAGAGGGGCAACCTAGCATGGCCAATCCACCCAACCTGCACATCTTTTGAATGTGGGAGGAAGTCAGAGCACCTGGTTTCCAGAGGTAACATTCCTGGGTGTCTGCATCTTGAGCAACACTACGTCTGTCTGACACAATCCAGGATAAAGCATCTAATTTCATTCGCTTCCCATCCACACACATTCACTCCCTGCACCACGGTCGCACAATGGCAGCAGTGTGCCCCATCGACACGTTGCACTGCAGAAATTCGCCAAGGCTCCTTTGACAGCACCTTCCAAGCTCGCTACCACTCCAACCTAGAAGGGAAAGCGCAGCACATACATCGGAACAACAACAGCTCTTTGCAGGACACTATTATACATAGAACATGGAACATAGAACAGTACAGCACAGAACATGCCCTTCGGCCCACGATGTTGTGCCGAGCTTTATCTGAAACCAAGATCAAGCTATCCCACTCCCTATCATCCTGGTGTGCTCCATGTGCCTATCCAATAACCGCCTAAATGTTCCTAAAGTGTCTGACTCCACTATCACTGCAGGCAGTCCATTCCACACCCCAACCACTCTCTGCGTAAAGAACCTACCTCTGATATCCTTCCTATATCTCCCACCACGAACCCTATAGTTATGCCCCCTTGTAATAGCTCCATCCACCCGAGGAAATAGTCTTTGAACGTTCACTCTATCTATCCCCTGCATCATTTTATAAACCTCTATTAAGTCTCCCCTCAGCCTGCTCCGCTCCAGAGAGAACAGCCCTCGCTCCCTCAACCTTTCCTCATAAGACCTACCCTCCAAACCAGGCAGCATCCTGGTAAATCTCCTCTGCACTCTTTCCAGCGCTTCCACATCCTTCTTATAGTGAGGTGACCAGAACTGCACACAATGTTCCAAATGTGGTCTCACCAAGGTCCTGTACAGTTGCAGCATAACCCCACGGCTCTTAAACTCCAACCCCCTGTTAATAAAAGCTAACACACTATAGGCCTTCTTCACAGCTCTATCCACTTGAGTGGCAACCTTTAGAGATCTGTGGATATGGACCCCAACATCTCTCTGTTCCTCCACAGTCTTCAGAACCCTACCTTTGACCCTGTAATCCACATTTAAATTAGTCCTACCAAAATGAATCACCTCACATTTATCAGGGTTAAACTCCATTTGCCATTTTTCAGCCCAGCTTTGCATCCTATCTATGTCTCTTTGCAGCCTACAACAGCCCTCCACCTCATCCACTACTCCACCAATCTTGGTGTCATCAGCAAATTTACTGATCCACCCTTCATGTATTTATTATTTATATTTATTTATAAATTGTTTGTTTGTGTGTGTTCCTTCATCTTCTTTAAGGTTCGTTTCGTGTAAATAAGCTAAATATCTAATTGAACAGGATGTTACAGGGTCCCAAACCAGCGTTCTCTGCTTGAACAGAGGGGAGCACAAAAGGATGAGGGCAGAATTGGCTAATGTAGTCTGGGAGCGCAGACTTGTTGGTAGGAAAGCTGAGCAACAGTGGAGGATTTTTAAGGAGATTTTCCTCAGTACTCAGCAAAAATATATTCCTGTGATAAAAAAGGAATGTAAGGAAAGGGATAACCAGCCGTGGATAACTGAGGAAATAAAGGAGAGTATTAAATTAAAAACCGATGCGTACAGTGTGGCCAAAACTAGTGGGGAATTAGATGATTGGGAAAGCTTTAAAAAACAACAAAGAACTACTAAGAAGGCGATAAAGAAAGGAAAAATAGATTATGAAACTAAACTAGCACAAAATATAAAAACTGATAGTAAAAGTTTTTACAAATACATAAAAAGGAAAAGAATAGCTAAAGTAAATGTTGGACCCTTAGAAGACGAGAAGGGGGATTTAATAATGGGAAATGAGGAAATGGCCGAGGCCTTAAACAAGTTTTTTGTGTCGTTCTTCACGGTAGAGGACACAAATAGCTTACCGAAAATTGATGGTCGTGGGACTGTCGGGGGTGAGGTCCTTAAAACGATTACTATTACTAAAGAGGTAGTGCTTGGTAGGCTAATGGGACTAAAGGTAGACAAGTCCCCGGGCCCGGATGGAATGCATCCCAGGGTACTGAAAGAAATGCTAGAAGTAACAGCGGATGCGTTGGTTGTAATTTATCAAATTTCACTGGACTCTGGGGAAGTGCCAGCTGATTGGAAAACAGCTAATGTGACGCCACTGTTTAAAAAAGGTGGACATAATGTGGGTAACTACAGGCCGGTTAGCTTAACGTCCGTAGTTGGGAAATTGCTGGAATCCATCATTAAAGAAGAAATAGCAGGACACCTGGGAAAAAATGGTTTGATCAACCAGACGCAGCATGGATTCATGAAGGGAAAGTCGTGTTTGACGAATTTACTGGATTTTTATGAAGATGTAACGAGTGCGGTTGACAGAGGGAAGCTGGTGGATGTGGTATTTTTGGATTTCCAGAAGGCGTTCGATAAGGTGCCTCACAAATGTTTGCTGCAGAAGATTAGGGGACACGGAGTTGGGGGTAAAGTGTTAGCGTGGCTTGAGGATTGGCTATCTAACAGGAAGCAGAGAGTTGGAATAAATGAGTGGTTTTCTGGTTGGCAGTTGGTGACAAGTGACGTGCCACAGGGATCGGTGCTGGGGCCTCAAGTGTTCACCATATACATAGACGATCTGGAGGAGGGGACCGAGTGTAGGGTAACAAAGTTTGCGGATGATACAAAGATGAGTGGGAAAGCGAATTGTGTGGAGGATGCGGAAGGTCTGCAGAGAGATTTGGATAGGCTAGGTGAGTGGGCGAGGATCTGGCAGATGGAGTATAACGTTCACAAGTTTGAGGTTATCCACTTTGGATGGAATAATAGTAAAATGGACTATTATTTAAATGGTGAAAAATTACAACATTCGACTGTGCAGAGGGACCCGGGGGTCCTTGCGCATGAATCGCAAAACCTCAGTTTGCAGGTGCAGCAGGTGATCAAGAAGGCAAATTGAATGTTGGCCTTTATCCCGAAGGGGATGGAGTATAAAAGCAGGGAGGTCTCGCTGCAATTGTACAAGGTACAGGTGAGGCCGCAACTGGAGTACTGTGTGCAATTTTGGTCCCCTTATTTGCGGAAGGATGTATTGGCCTTGGAGGGATTACAGAGAAGGTTCACCAGGTTGATACCGGAGATGAGGGGGTTAGCTTATGAGGAGAGATTGAGTAGATTGGGCCTGTACTCGTTGGAGTTTAGAAGGCTGAGGGGAGATCTTATAGAGACATATAAGATAATGAAGGGGCTCGACAGGGTAGAGGCAGAGAGATTCTTTCTACTTAGAAAGGAAACAAGAACTAGAGGAAATAAGGGGGAGTCAGTTTAAGACAGAGTTGAGGAGGAACGTCTTCTCTCAGAGGGTAGTGAATCTCTGGAATTCTCTGCCGTTTGAAGCAGTGGAGGTTACCTCGTTGAATATGTTTAAGTCACAGGGAGATAGATTTCTGATCAATAAGGGAATTCGGGGTTCTGGGGAGCGGGTGGGTAAGTGGAATTAATCCACTATCAGATCAGCCATGATCTTATTGAATGGCGGGGCAGTCTCGAGGGGCTAGATGGCCTACTCCTGCTCCTATTTCTCATGTTCTTATGTTCTGATGTTCTTACTGTTACTAACCGAACTGGCGAACGTTGTGCCAAACACTATTAAAGAAAAACAGGATTTGCGATTTATTCTCAAGTCCGTGGTTTTTCTGGGAACCGAGTAAACAGAAACAGCGTGGAAAGATGGCAGAGCAGAAAATGTTGCCGCAACTTTCCCTCTCTGTTGATTTGATGTATTATTGTCACATGTATTAACATACAGTGAAAAGTATTGTTTCTTGCGCGCTATACAAACAAAACATACCGTTCATAGAGAAGGAAATGAGAGAGTGCCGAATGTAGTGTTACAGTCATAGCTAGGATGGAGAGAAATATCAACTTAATGCAAGGTAAGTCCATTCAAAAGTCTGACAGCAGCAGGGAAGAAGCTGTTCTTGAGTCTGTTGGTACGTGACCTCAGACTTTTGTATCTTTTTCCCGACGGAAGAAGGTGGAAAAGAGAATGTCCGGGGTGCGTGGGGTCCTTAATTATGCTGGCTGCTATGCCGAGGCAGTCGGAAGTGCAGCCAGAGTCAATGGATGGGAGGCTGATTTGCGTGAAGGATTGGGCTACATTCACAACCGTTTGTAGTTCCTTGCGGTCTTGACAGAACAGGAGCCATACCAAGCTACGATACAACCAGAAAGAATGCTTTCTATATTGCATCTGCAAAAGTTGGTGAGGGTCGTAGCTGACATGCCAAATTTCCTTAGTCTTCTGAGAAAGTAGAGGTATGGGGGGACCAGGACAGGTTGTCAGTTATCTGGACACCTAAAAAGCTGAAGCTCTGAACCGACGACCCACCTGATCCAAAATTGGAGTTTGCTGGGATTCTAAGCCACAACCGCTTAAAAGCTGACTACCATTTAGAAGTCCAAAACACTACCCATTGGGCCACAGACTTCTACGCACGAAACTGAATTTAGAAGCTCATGTATGATTTTTGACAATGTAGAAACTCTCGGAAAGTCCAACAATCTCGTAACTACAACATCGAGAACTGTGAAGAGGAACTTCATTGATTACAAGTCGTATCAGGACATCTTATGTCTGTGAAAAGCGCTGTGCAAATACACATATTTGTGTCCTCTATAAACGAAATCTGTCCAGCACAGAATGCTGCTCCCTCTCTCTCTCTTCCTCATTCTCCTGGACAATCTCGCAGGTTTGATCGTCTGGAGCCACATTCGAGTCTGCCTGTCACAGTGCTGATCAGAAAGTGTTCCCTGTTCCAGTTAAACACCTGCACAGAAAACAGAGCAAAATAGTGTGGTTGCTGGAAATCTGAAACACAAACAGAAAATGCTGGAAACAGCTCAGCAGGTGAGGCAACACTTTTGATGAATGAAGATTTCTGTGAAACAAGTTCCTGAAGCACTGCACAGCAGCACAGTTTAAAGTTTCCTTTCATCCACATGGACGCTCCATTGTATGATTTTGAACAATTCGAATTAATAAAATTAATTGTTTTTCTAGTTGCTACAGCCTGAAAATCTCTCCCAGCATTGATATCACCCTGAGATGTGTAAATATTGAAATCCATTCTCTTTTTAAAAAAAACACTTTTGGAACTGTGTCCATCACCCGCTCAGTTCTTTGTTAAGGAGAAGAGAATTCAAGATATATTTGGATAAGACAATAAGACCAGGCATAGGAGCAACATTAGGCCACTCGGCCCATCGAGTCTGCTCCACCATTCAATCATGGCTGATATCTTTCTCATCCACATTCCCCTGCCCATTCCCAATAACCCCTGACCACCTTATTAATCAAGAACCACCCTAATTTCCCTTTGACCAAATTTGTACAGAAGCATAAAGAAGGGAATCACACACGGCACTTCATGAAACTCACCGCTAAACATTAAAAAGTGATAGTGTTTAATCATGGATGGGTCTATTTGTTCATTTATTATTCACGGAGAATAAAAAAGGTGAAGCAGTGTGCAATCTGATCAATATAACTCAGCAAGCTGAAACACAATGAGGATTGGGCAGCAGAAACCACCATTGGCAGTGGACAAAGTGGAGGTGCCAATGTTGACTGGGTTGTGTGACGGAACACGAAGACGTGGCAGGGTGAAGGTAAATAGGAAAGTGGGAACGCTAAATGTTTAATGGTCACTGTACAAATAGAATGTGCAATGTAGACTGCAGGCTGGATATTCAATGGGGTCTGAGATGGGTGAATAGGCTGTGGAATCTTGGCATGGTAAAGGTTCAATCGCGATTAGGACGGGTAAAGGTATACTCTTTATTTCGTATCACCTTTCCTCGACCTTCTGAACGAAATGTATCACCTCATACTTTTTTACATTCATTAAATTGTATCTGTCACGTAATTGCCCCATTCCGTCACCCAGTTTATACCTTCTTGACGACGATCAATTTCCTCCTTCATTCGGTGCATAATATTTTCAGGTTTTGCATCATGGAAAGTTGTTCTGAGTTTTGAGATGGGTAAATAAACTCTGGAATCTTGGTAAGGTAAAGGTGTCTCACCTGAAGAAGTGGCTTAGGGCTCCGAAAGCTTGTGTGGCTTTTGCTACCAAATAAACCTGTTCGACTTTACACTGGTGTTGTTCAACTTCTTACTTTGTTTACCCCAGTCCAACGCCGGCATCTCCACATCATGGTAAAGTTACAACATGGATTAGGAAGAGGATATCACCTCTCATCGACCTTCGGACTTCAATGTATCACTTCACACTTGTTACATAAATTAAAGTTTATTTATTAGTCACAAGTAGGCTGACATTAACACTGCAATGAAATTACTGTGAAAATCCTCAAATTAAATGTCATGTGCCATGTGTCTGCCCATTCCAAATGCCTGTCTATATCTTCTTGAAGTCGTGCAACATCCTTCTCACTCAAGTTCATTATATTCCAAGTCTTCCATCATTGGCAAATTTTGAGATTGAAATCTATACACCAAGATATAAGTCAGTAATATAAATCAAGAAAATAAAGTTTCTCTCTATATACCATCCCCAATCAAAGGTAAGTAAAGTTTACTGTGTCCGATGTTTTAATAGGTTTGCACTAATAATTAAGCTGTTGCTTAATGAAATTCCAACTATGCTAAACAGCAATGATTCAAAATGCCACTTGGTTCAAAATAAAATGCCTGCCGGTACTAACATTTTCACTTAAAAAGCATAGCCTTTGCTGATTTTTCGGGATTGAAATGATGAATACAGGGGAAAGCAGCCTATTGATAGATTTGGAAATGATAAGGCCAATGCATTTAGTATTCCTAAATTCCTCCGTCCCAGGTTCATAAGAACATAAGAATATAAGAAATAGGAGCAGGAGTAGGCCATCTAGCCCCTCGAGCCTGCCCCGCCATTCAATAAGATCATGGCTGATCTGACGTGGATCAGTACCACTTACCCGCCTGATACCCATAACCCTTAATTCCCTTACCGATCAGGAATCCATCCATCCGCGCTTTAAACATATTCAGCGAGGTAGCCTCCACCACCTCAGTGGGCAGAGAATTCCAGAGATTCACCACCCTCTGGGAGAAGAAGTTCCTCCTCAACTCTGTCTTAAACCGACCCCCCTTTATTTTGAGGCTGTGTCCTCTAGTTTTAACTTCCTTACTAAGTGGAAAGAATCTCTCCGCCTCCACCCTATCCAGCCCCCGCATTATCTTATAAGTCTCCATAAGATCCCCCTCATCCTTCTAAACGCCAACGAGTACAAACCCAATCTCCTCAGCCTCTCCTCATAATCCAAACCCCTCATCTCCGGTGTCAACCTGGTGAACCTTCTCTGCACTCCCTCCAATGCCAATATATCCTTCCTCATATAAGGGGACCAATACTGCACACAGTATTCCAGCTGCGGCCTCACCAATGCCCTGTACAGGTGCATCAAGACATCCCTGCTTTTATATTCTATCCCCTTCGCAATATAGGCCAACATCCCATTTGCCTTCTTGATCACCTGTTGTACCTGCAGACTGGGCTTTTGCGTCTCATGCACAAGGACCCCCAGGTCCCTTTGCACGGTAGCATGTTTTAATTTGTTTCCATTGAGATAGTAATCCCATTTGTTATTATTTCCTCCAAAGTGTATAACCTCGCATTTCTCAACGTTATACTCCATTTGCCATATCCTCGCCCACTCACTCAGCCTGTCCAAATCTCTCTGCAGATCTTCTCCGTCCTCCACACGATTCACTTGTCCACTTATCTTTGTGTCGTCTGCAAACTTCGTTACCCTACACTCCGTCCCCTCCTCCAGATCATCTATATAAATGGTAAACAGTTGCGGCCCGAGTACCGATCCCTGTGGCACGCCACTAGTTACCTTCCAACAACCGGAAAAACACCCATTTATTCCGACTCTTTGCTTCCTGTCGGATAGCCAGTCCCCAATCCACTTTAACACACCACCCCCAACTCCGTGTGCCCTAATCTTCTTCAGCAGCCTTTTATGGGGCACCTTATCAAACGCCTTTTGGAAATCCAAAAACACCGCATCCACCGGTTCTCCTCCATCAACCGCCCTCGTCACATCTTCATAAAAGTCCAACATGTTCGTCAAGCACGACTTTCCCCTCATGAATCCATGCTGCGTCTGATTGATCGAAACATTTTCTATCCAGATGCCCTGCTATCTCCTCTTTAATAATGGATTCCAGCATTTTCCCTACTACAGACGTTAAGCTGACCGGCCTATAGTTACCCGCCTTTTGTCTCCTTCCTTTTTTAAACAGCGGCGTAACATTAACCGTTTTCCAATCAACCGGCACTACCCCAGAATGCAACGAGTTTTGATAAATAATCACTAACGCATCCACTATTACCTCTGACATTTCTTTCAATACCCTGGGATGCATTCCATCCGGACCCGGGGACTTGTCCACCTTCAGTCCCATTAGTCTACCCAGCACTGCCTCTCTGGTAACATTAATTGTATTAAGTATTTCTCCTGCTGCCAACCCTCTATCGTTCATATTTGGCAAACTATTTGTGTCCTCCACCGTGAAGACCGACACAAAAAACTTATTTAAAGACTCAGCCATATCCTCATTTCCCACTATTAACTCCCCCCCCCTCGTCCTCCAAGGCTCCAACATTCACTCTAGCCACTCTATTCCTTTTTATATATTTATAAAAACTTTTACTATCATTTTTTATATTAATTGCTAGCCTAGCTTCATAGTCTATCCTTCCTTTCTTTATCGCTTTCTTAGTCTCTCTTTGTTGTTTCTTAAATTTTTCCCAATCACTTGTTTCTCCACTATTTTTGGCCACTCTGTACGCAGCTGCTTTTATTTTAATACTCTCCTTTATTTCCTTCGTTATC
Organism: Mustelus asterias; assembly: GCF_964213995.1. Taxonomy (NCBI): domain Eukaryota; kingdom Metazoa; phylum Chordata; class Chondrichthyes; order Carcharhiniformes; family Triakidae; genus Mustelus; species Mustelus asterias. The sequence goes on from NW_027590135.1 coordinate 911,443, forward strand.
CACGGCTGGTTCTCCCTTTTCTTACAATCCTTGTTTTTTGCTGGAATATATTTTTGCTGAGAACTGAAAAGAATCTCCTTAAAAATCCTCCACTGTTCCTCAGCTATCCTACCTGCCAGCCTGCTCTCCCAGTCGACCTTAGCCAATTCATCCCTCATCCTATCATATTTCCCTCTGTTCAAACAGAGGACACTGGTTTGGGACCAAACTTTCTCCTCTTCCATCTGAATCAGAAATTCGACCATATTGTGGTCACTAGACACAAGAGGGTCCTTCACAATAAGATCCTTAATTCTACCTACCTCGTTACACAATACCAGATCCAAAATAGCTCGTTCCCTCGTCGGTTCCGTAACATGCTGTTCAAGGAAACTATCCCGTTCAATATCATTCAATATAACAAGTTCCAAATTAAACCGACTACATGGGAAAGTACATTAATATTGAATTCTCTATGGGATTTAATGCTGACATCCAATCATTAATTCCTGTTTGGTCTGCCTCTGCAACAGGGACAACTCATGTTAATCTCTTCCGCTCTGTTGCAGTTCTGGGTTGCGGCCAGTAGATGTCGGCACATTGTCGGCAGGCTGAAATTTAGGCAACTGATAGGGTCACAACAGACAATGTCGAAACTTCAGTCAGGAGTCTAACAACACCAGGTTAAAGTCCAACAGGTGTATTTGGTAGCAAACGCCACTAGCTTTCGGGGCGCTGCTCCTTCGGCAGGTGAGTGGGAGTTCTGTTCACAAACATCTCCAAAGCATAAACTTTAGTCTGCCAGAGTGTGCTAACATCGACTGGCCGCAACCCAGAACTGAAACAGAGCGGAAGATACCTCCATGAACTGTCAGTGTTGCAGAGTCAGATCAAACAGGAATTAATGATTGGATATCAGCATTAAATCCAATAGAGAATTCAATATTAATGTACTTTCCCATGAGGTCGGTATAATTTGGAACTTGGTATAGGCTGGAGCAGTTGACTCGATTAGTTCAGCTGTATTGAAGGGAAATCTAGGTAATGAGACGATGGAGAATGGAATTCAGAGATAAGCAGATGATGTTACATTAAAGATTTGAGCAGAGGATCGTGCGGAATCATGTATTAAGTGCATCAAAAGGCCCAATTTGAATTCGATATCTTCCGGGTAGAATGAGTACAGATTTGCAAAGTGTCTCAGCTGGATTTAGAATGAATATCACACACTTATGTTGTACCGGAGACAGAATACGTCCAGCACCTGTTGAATCTTAGAATAGATACAAAAGAGAGAGAGAGAGACCATTACACCCTTTGTCTGTGTGCTGTCCTGAACAAGAACAACTCATCTCGTCCCTTTCCCAAACATTGTATCATAAACCTGCAAATCATTTCTCTTCAAGTGCTAATTCCTTTCCCCTGACAATCCTGATTTGATGCTGTCTCTGCCACACGCTCAGGCAGTGCTTTCCAGGTCCTAATCTCTCAGCACATTAAAAAAACATCCTTCTCCACTCTGCCAATGGGAACAGTTTTTCTTCATCTACTCTTCTTGGACAGCACAATCAAACCCACGACTGCTACCGTCTAGAAGGTCAGTGGCAGCAGATACATGGGAACACCAGCACCTAGAAGTTGTCCTCCAAGGCACTCACCGTCCTGGCTTGGAAAAATGTCACCGTACGTTCACTGTCGCAAAATTCTGGAACAACCTCCCGAACACGATTCGGTTACGAGCACTGTGGCAGTACCTACGCCTCAGGGACTGCAGCGGTTCAAGGGGGAAGCTCACATCACATTTTCAGGGTCAACTATGGACGATACACTGGTGTTGGGGTTAAATAACAATACAGAAATGAATATTTCTCTGGCTATATTAATGGGCAGCAAAAGTTCAGAGTGCTGTAGCAGAGTGGCACAGCGGAATCGTGCTGGGCCCATAACCCAGAAGTTGATGGATCAAAATCATCCTCTGTTAATACTGATAATAAAATCTCTTGAAATCAACACCAATGCATTTGTGACTTTGACGTGGAGTTTGCAGACAGATATTTACATTCGCTTCATTTCTCTCGTTAAATGCCTCAATCTGCAGTGAATCACGTGTATATGCACACAAGCTAGAAATACTGTGAAAATGCATCAGCATAGAACATAGAACATAGAACATAGAACATTACAGCGCAGAACAGGCCCTTCGGCCCACGATGTTGCACCGACCAGTTAAAAAAAAAACTGTGACCCTCCAACCTAAACCAATTTCTTTTCGTCCATGAACCTATCTACGGATCTCTTAAACGCCCCCAAACTAGGCGCATTTACAACTGATGCTGGCAGGGCATTCCAATCCCTCACCACCCTCTGGGTAAAGAACCTACCCCTGACATCGGTTCTATAACTACCCCCCCTCAATTTAAAGCCATGCCCCCTCGTGCTGGATTTCTCCATCAGAGGAAAAAGGCTATCACTATCCACCCTATCTAAACCTCTAATCATCTTATATGTTTCAATGAGATCCCCTCTTAGCCGCCGCCTTTCCAGCGAAAACAATCCCAAATCCCTCAGCCTCTCCTCATAGGATCTCCCCTCCATACCAGGCAACATCCTGGTAAACCTCCTCTGCACCCTCTCCAAAGCCTCCACATCCTTCCTGTAATGTGGGGACCAGAACTGCACACAGTACTCCAAGTGCGGCCGCACCAGAGTTGTGTACAGTTGCAACATAACGCTACGACTCCTAAATTCAATCCCCCTACCAATAAACGCCAAGACACCATATGCCTTCTTAACAACCTTATCTACTTGATTCCCAACTTTCAGGGATCTATGCACACATACACCTAGATCCCTCTGCTCCTCCACACTATTCAAAGTCCTCCCGTTAGCCCTATACTCAACACATCTGTTATTCCTACCAAAGTGAATTACCTCACACTTCTCCGCATTAAACTCCATCCGCCACCTCTCGGCCCAACTTTGCAACCTGTCTAAGTCTTCCTGCAAACTACGACACCCTTCCTCACTGTCTACCACACCACCGACTTTGGTGTCATCAGCAAATTTGCTAATCCACCCAACTATACCCTCATCCAGATCATTAATAAATATTACAAACAGCAGTGGCCCCAAAACAGATCCCTGAGGTACACCACTTGTAACCGCACTCCATGATGAATATTTACTATCAACCACCACCCTCTGTTTCCTATCCGCTAGCCAATTCCTGATCCAATTTCCTAGATCACCCCCAATCCCATACATCTGCATTTTCTGCAGAAGCCTACCATGGTGAACCTTATCAAACGCCTTACTAAAATCCATATATACCACGTCCACTGCCTTGCCCCCATCCACCTCCTTGGTCACTTTCTCAAAAAACTCAATAAGGTTAGTAAGGCACGACCTACCTGCCACAAAACCATGCTGACTATCACCTATCAATTCATTACTCTCCAAATAACTATAAATCCTATCCCTTATAATTTTTTCCAACATCTTGCCGACAACAGAAGTGAGACTCACCGGTCTATAATTCCCGGGGAAGTCTCTGTTCCCCTTCTTAAACAATGGGACAACATTCGCTAACCTCCAATCTTCTGGTACTATACCAGAGGCCAACGACGACCTGAAGATCAGAGCCAGAGGCTCTGCAATCACTTCTCTTGCCTCCCAGAGAATCCTTGGATAAATCCCATCCGGACCAGGGGATTTATCTATTTTCAGACCCTCCAGAATATCCTGTACATCCTCCTTATCAACTGTAATACTGTCTATTCTACTCCCCTGCAACCCAGTGTCCTCCTCAGCTATATTCATGTCCCCTTGCGTGAACACCGAAGAGAAATATTGGTTCAATGCTTCACCAATCTCCTCCGGTTCCACACATAACTTCCCTCTGCCATCTATAACTGGCCCTAAACTTGCCCTAACCAACCTTCTGTTCTTGACATACCTATAGAACGCCTTAGGATTCTCTTTAACCCTATCCGCCAAAGTCTTCTCATGTCCCCTTTTAGCCCTTCTAAGCTCGCTCTTCAACTCCCTCTTAGCCAATCTAAAGCTTTCTAGTGCACTACCCGAGTGCTCACGTCTCATCCGAACATAAGCCTCCTTTTTCTTTTTAACCAACAAAGAAACTTTTTTGGTGCACCACGGTTCCCTAGCCCTACCAATTCCTCCTTGCCTGACAGGGACATACCTATCACAGACTCGCAGTAGCTGCTCCTTGAAAAAACTCCACATGTCGGACGTTCCCAGTCCCTGTAATCTCCTAGTCCAACCTATGTTTCCTAATTCTCTCCTAATAGCCTCATAATTACCCTTCCCCCAGCTAAAACCACTGGCCCGAGGTTCATGCCTATCCCTTTCCATCACTAAGGTGAACGTAACCGAATTGTGGTCACTATCACCAAAATGCACACCAACTTCCAAGTCTAGCACCTGGTCTGGCTCATTCCCCAGCACCAGCATATATTAGTGATTTGGGTAACGTTGTACAGGGCAGAGTTCCTGAATTTGTGGATAATGTGAAACTTAGAAGTGTTGCGAAATGTGAGGAGGATCGTGCAAATCTTCAAAAAGGACATAGACAAGTTGTTCGAATGAATGGAAAAGAGGCCAGTGGAATTTAAAGCAGAGAATTTTGAAGGGATTCATTCTGGTGAGAAGATTATAGAGACAAAATAAATTAAAGGGTACAACTCCAAATGAGGTGCAGGAGCAGACGGAACTGGTTGTGCATGTATATATGTCACTGAACAGGTCAGGACAAGTTAAGATACGTTTAATAAAGCATATTGAATTCTACCCTTTATGAACAGGGTCATAGAGTACAAGAGCAAGGAGGTTATGTTCAAAAGGTGTAAGACACTAAAACATCCAGCTGGAGTATTGCAGCCTGTTTTGGAAGCCACACTTTAGGTGGAGAGAGTGCATAAAAGGTTCATGAGATTGTTTGTGAATGAGGAACTTCACGAATGAAATGGATCAAAGACTTTGGAATTGTTCTCCTTGCAGAAGTGAAAATTGAAGGAGATTTAATGGAGGTATTAAATGTCATGAATCGTCTGGATGGAGTGGATAGGGACAAACTATAACTAATCTTGGAATGATCAATGATGAGAAAGCAGATGTAACACCATTAGCAAAGGATGGAATAGAAACACAAACAGAACCTTTCTCACACAGTGAATGCTTAATATGAGGAATGCACTGCCGGAGAGTGTGATGGAGGTAAGTTCAATTGAAGCATTCTAAAAAGAATTAGGCTGTTATGAACAAGACAAATGTACAGGATTACAGGGAGAAGGTGGAGATGTTCATTTTCTGTCAGAACATTAATAAATTCTCATTCGTCGCTCATCACTGATTCGAGAGTGAACTGTTCTCTTGTTGCATCTAAACACGGTGAAGTACAGCAATGCTTCAATGACAAAACAGTTGGTGGGGTAAGTCTAAACGGGAGGTAAAGAAACCAAGTTTGTGTTGAGAAGGAAGTGAAAACAAAAACAAGAGTAAACAAGAGGGTAAAAACCAAAACCTGCAAAGAAATTTTGGAAGCAAAATGGAGCTGAGTTTAATGTCTGAAATTGTTTGACTCAGTGCTGCGTCTGGAAGGCTGTAAAATGTTTCATTGAGAGATGAGTTTCTGTTCCTGGAAATTACATTAAGCTTTTCAGTGGAATATTGCAGGAGGCTGAGATGGAAAGATCAGTATAAAGCAAGGTTGAAAATTGAAATGACAGGAGACTGTGAAATCCGAGTGATGTTTATTAACTGAACAGAAGAGTTTCACGAAGCAGTCACTTCCTCTGTGACTGGATTCTGAACTTCCGAACTTACAGACCACAATAATAAAGGATAGACAATAATACCTTCTCCACGATCATCCTCGGAACCGGTGCCCCACAGGGCTGTGTTCTCAGCCCCCTACTATACTCCTTATACGCCTATGATTGTGTGGCGAAATTCCCCTCCAATTCGATTTTCAAGTTTGCTGGCGACACTTCCGTAGTGGGTCTGATCTCAAACAATGATAAGACAGAGTGCAGGAATGAGAGAGAGAATCTGGTGAACTGGTGCGGCAACAATAATCTCTCCCTCAATGTCAACAAAATGAGAGATTGTCATCTATTTCAGGAAGCGTAAAGGAGAACATGCACATGTCTACATCAACGGAGACGAAGTAGAAAGGATCGAGAGCTTCAAGTTTTTTGGTGTCCAGATCACCAACAACCTGTCCTGGTCCACCCATGCCGACACTACAGTTAAGAAAGCCCACCAATACCTCTACTTTCTCAGAAGACGAAGGAAATTTGGCATGTCACCTACGACTCGCACCACCTTTTACAGATGCACCAAATAAATCATTATTTCTGGTTATATCTCAGCTTGGTATGGCTCCAGCTCTGCCCAAGACCGCAAGGAACTACAAAAGGTCATGAATATAGCCCAATCCAACACGCAAACCAGCCTCCCATCCATTGGCTCTGTCTGCACTTCCCGCTGCCTCGGCAAAGCAGCCAGCATAATTAAGGACCCCAGGACCCTGGACGATTCCATCTTCTTCCGTCGAAAAAAAGATGCAGAAGTCTGAGGTCAAGTACTAACCAACTCAAGAACAGCTTCTTCCCTGCTGCCATCAACCTTTTGAATGGGCTTACCTTGCATTAAGTTGATCTTTCTCCACACCCAAGCTCCGACTGTAACACGACATTCTGCACTCTCTCGTTTCCTTCTCTATGAACGGTATGTTTTGTCTGTATAGCACGCAAGAAACAATATTTTTCACTGTATGTTAATACATATGTCAATAATAAATCAAATAATAAATAATACATAAATAAATAACCTGCCCAACATGACAGATAGCTTGATAAGCAAAATAACATGTTCAAAAAAAGAAATATAGAAATCAATCTTACATGTGGAATTTGTGTTTAGGGATCTGAACAGTGAGGACGGAATATGGAACTTATCACACCAACAATTCTAATCCATTTTCCTGTTTCCTCACCAGATGATCTGCTCTCACTGAGGTTGACAGGGATTTCAAGCTTTTATGTCCCACTTCCCTGTTTTCACCCTCATCCCTTCCCGTCTAAAACTATGAAAGTTTTCCCCTTTTCATCACGGCGACACAGTGGTGCAATGATTAGCACTGCTGCCTTACAGCGCCAGGAACCTGGGTTCGATTGCTGGCTTAGGTCACTATCTGTTTGAAGTAAGTACGCTCTCCCTATGGCTGCATGAATTTATTCTGGGTGCTCCAGTTTCCTCCAACAGTCCGAAAGATATGCTGGTTAGGTGCATTGGCCATGCTAAATTCTCCCTCAGTGTACTCAAACAGGTGCTGAAGTGCAGCGACTAGGGGACTTTCACCGTAACTTCATTGCAGTGTTAATGTCTGCCTACTTGGGACACTGATAAATAAACAAACTTCACTTTACCATCTTCCCCAATATTCTTCTCATTCAATGCATCATCCTTTGTCATTTCTGCCAACTCTAGATTGTTGCCACCACTAGAACTCCACTCCCCTCTGCAGTCCTTTCAATTTTCTGAGTGGAGATTTTCCTCTTTACACCTTCGCCCATGTCCTATCAATTAAAGCAATTCCGCCTCCCCCCGCCACCCCCGCCCCCCCCCGATCGAATGTAGTCAATGTCCAACGCCTCTAACATTACTTCCAGATGAAAGGCCAATTTCTTCTCCCAAATTAATCGTATTTGCTGTTCACATCATGCTCTGCTCTGGATTGTGGCGACCAAACAAAGATCGATTACTAACCCTCTGGGATTTCTCCATTCAGTCCAAAATTGTGGCTCCACTTCTGCTCAGAATTCTGGCCCACTATCTTTTTAATTCTTCACTTGTTTTCACTCTGATCTCTCTGTCCTTCGTCTTCTCTCATATTCCAATGAAGCTCAGTGCACAATTCCTGAACGCTCTATTTTGATATCTTCACTTGTTCTCTTTCTATTCATGGTAGCCTTGCACCACCAGTTCCTGCATTTCATCTCTCTTGTACTCTACGCAATCACAGACTTTCTATTTTGTCCCTTTATTTTCTGCCGTTATCAATCTGCCATGTTCTTTTGGTCAAGAGCTTCAAGTTTTTAGGTGTGCAGATTACCAACTAACTGTCCTGGTCCCTCCAGGCCAAGGGAAAGCCCCCCCCAACGCTTCTATTTTCTCAGCAGGCTAAGAAAATTCTGCATGTCCACTCCGACTCTCAGCAACCTTTACAGATGCACCACAGAACACATTATTTCCGGTTGCATCAGAGGCTCCTTCTCTAACCAAGACTGGAAGCAACTACAAAGGATCATGAACGAAGCCCAGTCCATCACACACACCAGTCTCCCATCCATTGACTCTGTCTACACATCCCGCTGCCTCAGAAATGCAGCCAGCATAATCAAGGATCACACAAACCCCCGACATACTCTCTTCGACTTTCCGTTGGAAAAAAGATGCAAAAGTCTGTGATCGCGTATCAACTCACTCAGGAATGCCTTCTTTCCTGCTGCCATCAAACTCTTGAACAGACCTACCTTACATTCAACTAATCTTTTTCTACATCCTAGCCATGACTGGACTACTACATTCTCCTTTCCTTTTCTATGATTGGTATACGTTGTCTGCATGGCATACAAGAAACAATATTTTTCACAAGATACTAATACAGGTAACAACAATAAATTACACCAAAAATCAAATAAAATCAAACTTAAGGCAGGAAGGTGGGCACACTGTTTGGGGGGCACACTGTTGCCTCAGTGCGCCAGCGACCCGGGTTCAATTCCAGCCTCAGGTGACTGTCTGTGTGCAGTTTGCATGTTCTTGCTGTGTCCTCGTCGTTTTCCTTTGGGTGCTGCTGTTTCCCCCCAAACTCCAAAGATGTGTGCCTTAGGTTGATTGGCCATGTTATAATTGTCCCTTCGTGTCAGGGGGACAAGCAAGGTAAATACATGGGGTTACGGCGATAGGAACTGGGTGAGTTGCTCTCTCTCTGCAGGCTTGATGGGCGAAACGGCCTCCTTCTGCACTGCGGGGATTATATGATTCTTCTTTGAAATTGTTGCATTACTTTGAGATTGTAATCTCTGTCCCAATTTTGTACATTTCTTGGAATTTTACGCACATTTGTAGTTTCAGCACGAGTGCATTTATCTCAGCCTCATCCCAGCAACTCCTTTGTCATTTAATGTCTCCTGCCCTCAACGATGCTTTGAAGCCAGAAGAGAAATATTCATGCTAAATTCAGTAATAAGTATCGACCACGAATGAGTTAATATTCTGACACAGTATTTTTGAGGCAGCGCAAGATCACACAAATGCTATAATTTTTACCTTATGTAAGGTTGATATGGACAGAATGAGCGGTAAGTTGAACTTGTTAAATTGCCACAGGTGCCAACAGGCAAACACAAACAATCGGAGACACAGAAAGAAACATATGGAACAATATGTATCTAATACAATCGGAAAGGATGGAAACTTCACCTGATCAATTCATGGTGATTTTGGGAACGAAAGTCCATGTTTTAAACCAGTGGTTAAGAAGCAATGTTGATTTTTGTCCAAATAATGATGAACTATGTCTTCAACGTGGTGCTGTTTCCACTGTGCTGATACTCTCGTCCCTCTCGACGGTACATGTCACAGGGAGGACGGTGCTTTCCAAAAAAACATGGTGACTTATTGCAGGGTGTCCGGTAGATCAGACACACTGCAGCTATTATGGATAAACTATTTCTGTGAAATCATTGATCGTATCTGCTTCCACCACCATCATAGAGAACGAGATTGATCCATTACTCTTCTGGCTGAGTGATGTTGCCCTCTTTTTAGGTCAAACCAAATAAACAAACTCAAATTAAGTCAGGACAAAGTAAAAGGGGCAGCTCCCCAAAAAGGAGGAGGAACAGCCCGAACAGAAATCAAAGTACAAAGGAAACTTAAAAACATCAAGTTAAAATGTGATTATTAGGGTCGATAATGCACCCCAACCCCTGCGGTGCCCAGCGGGCGCGGAAGGCGTCAACCCCGCCCGTGGACACCGCATGCTCCCTCTCCAGGGACACCTGGCCGCGAACGTAGCCGCGGTAGAGGGGAAGACAGTCAAGATGGACGGCCCCCTCGATCGCCCGCTGCCTGGACCGGTAAATGGCGCGTTTCGCCAGGCCCAGGAGCAGGTTCACGAGGAGGTCGCCATCCCGACCCTCCCCTCTCCGCACCGGGTGTCCATAGATCAGGAGCGTGGGACTGAAGTGCAAACAAAACATCAATAAAAGGTTCTTTAGGAAAACATAAAGGGAGTGCAGCCTAAGACACACAACATAGACATGGTCCACGGACTCCACAAGGCCGCAGAAAGGGCAGTCTTCGGAGCCCGTGAACCAGTGAATCCTCCGGTTGTGCGGAACTGCTGCATGCATCACCCTCCACCCCAGGTCCCCGACGTAATTGGGGAAAAAATTGGCGACTTTGTACGTGCCTGAAGGAAACATTTCCAACCATAATCGCTGCGAGCAGGGTTCGAACTTGCGCGGGGAAACCCTACTGGATTTCGAATCCAACGCCTTAACCACTCGGCCACCGCAGCTGCTTATTTGCTGCATTAATGTAACCACCTCAGTAACGTGCATATATTAACTTCATCAGTACCAGGATTGGACAGAGCACAGTGTGTGAGCTGAAATTTGTTCCTGAACTTTTACTTTGTATCTTTGTCTCTGAATTCATTTATGAGGCCAGTGATTTGTTTTTTTTTCTATTTAACTAATTTTTCAGTGAAAACTAATTACGTCCGAAGAGACAATGAAAACAAAAGTATCTCTATTACTGGCGAATGTTACGTTCGCCCTGTTTTGTTCACTCGTTTTAAAATACAAGAGGCCGCCGATAAGGTTCTAAATAAATTATCAATGCAATAGCCGGGCATCGAACCCATATCACCTGCGTGGAAAGCAGCTACTTCCACCATTATACCACCATCGCTCGCGCTGCATCAGCAACCGTTATTCGCGTTAGTTATAATTACGGAACTACCTTCGTTGCTGATTTCATCAGGCACCAGGTGTGCCCGTCGGAAACTGAAATTGGCTTGTCTCGTTTTCGCCACCTTTTTACTATTGTTTCATACTGGGAATTCATTGATCAATTTGGAGGCCTGTTCTTTCATTGAACAAAGTGTCCACTCAAAGTAAATTGAAGCTGAATTTTCCATTAGAAAGATCGTGATGGTGAGGATTTTTAGTGAATTTCATTTTAAGAGTGCTCAGCTACTGTTATGACCTGCGATAACTAATTAAAGACATCAGAACCGTGATGGCCAGGAACTGACCCTAGATCAAATGCTCGCACAGTCACCACTCCACCACCATCGCTCACCTGGTTCTGCCACCCACTCTGTAAGAAAGTTCAGCTCTGACAGTGAATCTGGTTTCCTCCAGGTCCAATCGGAGGATGGTCAGAAACTGTCTGTCACTGTCAGAAACTGCATTATCAGCGAGTGCGGGATGATCATTTAACTGGCTGTTACTGGTTGTTGTGGTTGTGATTTACTGTTACCTGTCAGTGCAAGAACAACACATAAAACTATACAAACACTTAGTTGAAGAAAGGACTTCTCTTGTGGCACTGGGAGTATTTGCATAATGGATGTCTGGTTCTGTTCAGTTTGACGGCAGTCACGTTTGATGCACTTTGATTCTTGTATTTATTTTCCCACGATACCCTTTCCCTTTCGCGACGTGTCGTGTTTATTTGCTCGTTTGCCTAAATGTTGAACTGAAACCAATTGGAATTGGCCTATTATTTCAGCAAGATGCACTTTCTACTCTGAGCGCTCTTTGTTGCAGTCGGAGCGCTGCAGCTGCGGATCTGTGGCGCAAAGAGTGGCATGTAGGACTTCTCATCATTGTTTTATTTAATTTGATTTGATTTATTATTGTCACATGTATTAATATACAGTGAAAAAGTATTTTTTCTTGTGCGCTGTAGAGACAAAGCATACCGTTCATAGAGAAGGAAAGATGAGACTGCAGAATGTAGTGTTACAATCATAGCGAGGGTGTCGAGAAAGATCAACGTAATGCAAGGGAGGTCCATTCAGAGGCAGCAGGGCAGAAGCTGTTCTTCGGTCGGTTGGTAGGTGACCCCAGACTGTTGTATCTTTTTCCCGATGGAAGAAGGTGGAAGAGAGAATGTTGTCTGGTGAGATATTCAGACCTTGTGGGTCAGAATCTCATCGAAGTCGGCTTTTTAGGTAAAGTTTGAAGAAATTAGGAACGGTTGTGTCAATGCTCTCAGAGAAGTGAAACTGCCGCCTCGAACTTCATGAGAATCCCTGCAGGGCAGAAGGAGAACATTCAGTCCATCGGGCCTGCACCGACAACAATCCCACCCAGCCTGTATCCTCGTAACCCCACATATTTACCGTGCTAATCCCTCTGACACTAAGGGACTATTTAGCATGGCCAATCCTGCTAATACGGTGCTAATTTTCATGGCTGAGCTGCCTATTCCAGAAAGACAAAACCTCCCATTCGGGCCGCAAATGAAGCTGGCGTCTGCTTTGGAGTGTCTGAAACCTCAGGTTTCCCTGGTGGCAAACTCCTCTCCAAAACTGGTGTCCTGATTTTAATCGAGTTTCTCATCTGATTAGAAATATGGGAATGTGGAATTGTTCTGGACTATTCACCCCTCAAGCCTGTGTATCCAAACTTCATCTTGGTTCTGTGAAGCTCAAAACACTGAACGAATCATTAGTTCACCGGCAATAAGGATACAGAACAAATGCACCACCGACGAGGATGGGATTCGAACCCACGCGTGCAGAGCACAATGGATTAGCAGCGTGAACCACTCGGCCATGAAATAGTCACTCCGCAATCCATTTTTAGTGTTTTAACATCCGGAAGAAAGAACATATTTCTCCCGCAGGAAAATGTTGCCTTTCTGCTTTCTCGTTAATCTTGATTCGCTGTTACTTTTCCATTTGATGTAAATTCAGAGAAAGTAAAGCGAGGGGCAGTTTTACTCTCTGGTCTCTGTTTGGTTTTGAATTCATCGAACATGACCCTGATGTAAAAAGTAGCAGCTGCTGCGAGTTTGTGGCGCAACGGGAGAGCGTCTAACTTCAGAGTAAAGAGCTGCGTGTTCGAATCACGGAGCTTTTCTGCGTTGGTCTTTGGATTTTGGTTGTTTCCAATTGTTCCTGAAATGATACAACTGTGATAGAATTGAAATTTTAGGGATGCTTCCGTTTCGCATGCTCAGTTTACTTTTTTGCACACTTTCATATTTGAACAATGTGTCAGAGATATGATTCGTCCATTGTTTGTAAAATTAAAGCAAGGTCCACAGTCCCAGTTGTATCTGGGAGGCATCAATGGGGAGAGCTGACCGGTGGTGATTTCACCAGAGGATTCACATCTCAGGCGAGGAGCAAGGCTGAGAAGGCGGGGCCTTCATGAACAATCTCAACCGATACTGGAATTGATCCCGCGCTGCTGGCTGAATAAACTGTTGAGCCAACTGAGACAAATACGCTGTGCTACTCGTTAATGAAAATCAAGCAGGTGAAGCAAATGAACTGCAAAGAAAACCCTGATTTGCTTTTGGGCAGCAGCAGAATACTTCTTTCTGATGGAGTGATTACATGATAGCAGAGGATGGTTTTGATCCATCGACCTCTGGGTTATGGGCCCAGCACGCTTCCGCTGCGCCACTCTGCTTCCTTGAACTGAGCAGCTTGATAGGTGACCTCAGAGGGCAGCTTAGAGTCAACCACATTGCTGTTGGTCGGGGGCCACATGTCGGTCCAGACCAGGTAAAAAAAAAATCATTTCTTAAAGGACATCAGTGAACCAGCTGTGTTATTTTATGAAAATCGATTCGTGGTCATTGGACTTTTAATTCCAGATGTTTTTATTGATGTCAAATTTCACCAACTGCCATGGCAGTGTGAGTGTGTGTGTGTGTGTGTGTGTGTGTGAGAGAGAGAGAGAGAGAGAGAGAGAGAGAGAGAGAAAGAGAGAGAGATTCTCACATAGTCAGCCTGTTTGTGAGTATGGATTAATCCTTAATATTCCCTCATAAACACGGTGATCCCTTGGTCTTTGTGAATTCCTCAGATACACTTGTACCACTGAGACTCTGGTGTGCAGGTGGAGGGTGGGTTGAGGTTTGAAGGCAATGCTGCAGGGTGCTCAGTGTGAAAGCAGCCGATTTTAAAGTACGTGTGTCGGAAAGTGAAGGGTGAACTTGTCTGTGTGAACATCACAGAAAAGCTCTGTCTGGTGCTGCGTCCAAGAGACAACTTTTGGGTTGTCAGTAAATTAACTCCTGTAATGAAGGCACAAAATCTGAAACAGGAAATGCTGGAAATATTCAGCAGCTCCGAAAGCAGCTGTGGAGAAATATTCCTGTTGCCAGGATGAAAGCCTCCAATAGCATAGTTCACGTTACTCAGACCTCTCAATCTTAGCACCTTCTTGCAAGGAACCCGTAGGGCGGGAATTGGGTCTTTGTTGACTTGAGCAAATAGAACAATGCACAAGCCTAGTAAACAGGAGATCTCAGTTTCAAATCCCAGCGAGAGCCTTGGGCCCTTTCAAGTGATCAGTGCAATTGTGCAAGTCGCAATGTCCCATCCTTGCTAGTCGATATTGTCTTTACCTTTACAGTGGATGATCTACAAAGATGAAACAAAAACATATTTCGAGACTCCCCACAAATATAGTCTACTATTTATTTACTCGATCAGGTATTTTCATCATCTTGCAGAAAAAAATAATCTGCAATAAAGCCAATGCTGTAAATTCTACAAATACAACTTTTCTTTTTTTTTTCTCAGGGAATTTTTAACACAGTCGAATGGCCTTACAATCATACAATCCCAACAGTGCTGAAGGAGACCATTCTGCCCATCGAGTCTGTACCAACTCTCCAACAGAGAATTGCACACAGACCTATCCCCGTGTCGCCACGCATCCACCCCGCTAATCTACCTATACAAACACCTTCGGGATCAAGGGGCAATCTAGCATGGCCAATCCACCCAACTTGCTCATCTTTGGACTGTGGGAGTAAACAGGAGCACTTGGTTTCCTGAGATATCTTGCCTGGGTGAATGCAGCTTGAACAGCACTACAGAAGTTGAGCACCATCCAGGACAAATCATCCCACTTCATTCGCTTCCCACGCATAAAAATTCACTCCCTCCACTACAGCAGTGCGCACCATCGACACGATGCACTGCAGCAGCTCAGCAAGGCTCCTTTGCCAGCAGCTTCCAAACCAATGACTACGACAGCCTGGAAGGACAAGCGCAGCAGACACACCAGAATAACACCACCAGGTTGCAGGGCACTGATATTCATTTATTGATTGTAGTTATTTGTAAGTTGTTGTTGTTGCGTTTGTGTGTTCTTTAATCCTCTTTATCTCCCAGAAGAAGTGAAATATCTAATTGAAAAACATGATACTATTTCTAACTCAACCAGCGAACGTTGTATCAAACTTAAAGAAAGCCCCCGGGGTTTGTGATTTGTTCTCGAGTTAGTGGTTTCCCTGGGAGCCGAGGCAACAGAAACAGCGTGGAGAGTTGGCAGAGCAGGAAATGTCGGTGCCGAAGCTGAATCACATCATTGAAGAACCTAACTGTTTGCCACTAATCTGACCCAAAATCCAACGCTGGTGGGTCACGAAACCACAACCTTCGAATGGCTAACTTGCTATCATGTAGAAATCCAACGCGCCACAGAGCTGCGTGACGAAAGTTTACTTTATTTGTCCATATATGGATTTTTGACAACGTAGAAACGATTCGTATTTTCACCAATCTCGTAATTAAAACGCCAAGAACTGTTCAGAGGATCATAATTGATTGCAACTCGTGTTGGAACATCTTATGTCTGTTGAGACAGTTGTGGAAATACACACCTTTATACAGGAAATGTGTCCATCACAGAATGATCCTCTCTCTCTTCCTCATTCTCCTGTACAGCTTGGAGTCAAATCTCGCAGGCTTGATAGTCGGGAGACACGTTCTCCTCTATCTGCCACAGGCTGATCAGAACCTGTTCCCTGTTCCAGTAAAACATCTGCACAGAACACAACGCAAAGCTGGAAGCTGGAAATCTGAAACAAAAACAGAAAATGCCGCAAGTGCTCAGCGGATGAGGCAAAATTTTTGATTCATGGAGATTTCTGGAAAACAAACTCCTGAAGCACAGCACAGCTGCACAGTTTAAAGTTTCCTTTCATCCACAATGGATGGGCCATTCTATGATTTTGAATAATCCAAATTGACAATGCGCATTGTTATTCTAGTGGCCACAGCCTGAAAACCACTCCAGGCATTGATGTCGCCCTTGGATTTTAAATTTGTAAATCCATTCTCTATCTTTTAAAGCTGCAATTGAAACTGTATCTATAACCCATTCAGTTCTTTGTGATTGAGAAGGAGAATTGAAGATATATTTGGATAATTTTCCTTTGACTGAATTTGTACAGAAGCATAAAGGCGGGCATCACACACAGCACTTCATGAAACTCACCCGCTAAAAGCTGACAGTGTTTAATCAAGGGATGGTTCTATTTATTCATTTATTATTAATGGAGAATAGAAAAGTTGGAACTGTATGCAATCTGGGCAATATAACTGAGCAAAGTAAAACACAATGGGGACTGGGCACGATAAGCCTCCCATGGGCAAAAGACAAAGTGGAGGTGCGACGTTGACTGCCTTGTGAGACGGAGCAGGGAAATGTTGTCGGATGAAGATACATAGGAAAGTGGGAATGCTAAATGTTTAATGATCACTGTAGGCTGGAGGCTGGATATTCAATTCTTACTATCCTAAGCAACAGTGATTCAAAATGCCACTTCGTTCAAAACATAATGCCAACCGGCACTAATACATTCCGTAAAAAGCATAGCCTTACTGATTTATATAATTTAAATGATTTAATTTCATTACAGAGGAAAGCAGCGTACTGGTAGATTTCAAAAAGATACGGCCAACAGATTTAGTATTTCTAAATTCCTCCGTCCCGGGTTCAATATAATGTGAACAATTCTTGTCTGTTGTGCCCCTCTCTGATGTCTGAACTTCAGTCTACCAGAGTGTGCTGACATCCACTGGCCGCAATACAGAACTGTAGTAGCGCGGAAAAACATGCACATTAACTGTCGCTGTTGGCCGACATGTAGTTGGTCAAAGAAGACAGAGGGTAGCAGTGGAAAGTGGCGTTCCTCAGGGATCAGTGTTGTGACCTTTGCTGTTTGTAATATATATAAATGATTTGGAGGAAAATGTAACTGGTTTGATTAGTAAGTTTGCGGACGACACAAAGGTTGGTGGATTTGCGGAGAGCGATGAGAACAATCAGAGGATACAGCAGGATATATATCAGTTGGAGACTTGGGCAGAGAGATGGCATATGGAGTTTAATCCGGACAAATGTGAGGTAATGCATTTTGGAAGGTCTAATACAGATAGGAAATATGAAATATACAGTAAATGTCAGAACCCTTATGAGTATTGATAGACAAAGGGATCAGGTACACAGGTCACTGAAAGTAGCAATGCAGGTGGAGAAGGTAGTCAAGAAGGCATTCAGCATGCTTACCTTCATCAGCCGGGGCATTGAGTTTAAAAATTGGCAAGTCATGTTGCAGCTTTATGGAACCTTAGTTAGGCCGCAATTGTTCAATTCTGGTCACCATACTACCAGAAGGATGTGGAGGCTTTGGAGAGGATACAGAAAAGATTTACCAGGATGTTGCCTTGTATGGAGGGCATTAGCTATGAGGAGAGGTTGGAGAAACGTGGTTTGTTCTCACTAGAACGACGGAGGTTGAGGGGCGACCTGATAGAAGTCTAAAAGATTATGAGAGGCATGGATAGAATGGATAGTCAGAAGCTTTTTCTCAGGGTGGGACAGTCAGTTACTATGGGGCACAGGTTTAAGATGCGAGGGGCAAGGTTTAAAGGAGATGCACGAGGCAGATTTTTTACACAGAGAGTAGTGGGTGCCTGGAACTCGTTGCCGAGGGAGGTAGTGGAAGCGGATATGGTAGTGACTTTTAAGGGGCGTCTTGACAAATACATGAATAGGATGGGAATAGAGGGATCTGGTCCCCGGAAGGTTAGGGGGTTTTGGTTCAGTCGGGCAGCATGGTCGGTGCAGGCTTGGAGGGCTGAAGGGCCTCTTCCTGTGCTGTAATTTTCTTTGTTCTTTGTTCTATAACTTCGAATTTGGTATTAACTGAAGCATTTGAATCGACTAGCACAGATGTACTAAAGGGCAATCGAGGTAATGAGACGTTGGAGAATGAATTTCAGAGATAAGCAGATGATGTTACGTTGAATATTTTGAGTAGAGGACCGTGTGGAATCATATACTAATTAGAACAAAAGGCCCAGTTTCAATTAGGTATCTTCCGGCTAGAATATGTACAGATTTTCAAAGTTTCTCAGATAGAGAGAGAGCGAAACAGAATGAGTCCAACATCATACATGTAGAATCTTAGAATGGATACAACAGAGAGAGGGAGAGCATTCGGCCCTTTGCCTGTATGCTGGGCTATACAATAACACCTCAGCTCATCCCTTTCCAAGTCCTTGCCTCAAAACCCTGGAAATCCTTTCACTTCAGGTGCTGATCCCATTCTCCCTTGACAACCCGGATTTGATGCTGCCTCGACCACCCTCCCAGGCAGTGCATTCCAGGCTCTAAACACTCAGCACATTAAAAACCATCATTCTCTCTTCTGGCAATGAGAACAATATTTCTTCATCTCCTCTTCTTAGACTGCACCCACCAACCCACCACCTCTACCATCTCGAAGGACTGCAGCAGTAAATACATGGGAACACCAGCACTGCAAACTCCCCCTCAAGGCACTCACCGTCCTGACTTGGAAATACATTGCGGCTCCTTCACTGTCGCAGTGGCAAAATCCTGAAAGACTGTTTGGCTAACAGCACTGTGGCTGTAGCGACTCCTCAGGGACTGCAGTAGTTCAATAAAGCAGCAAACCACCACCTTCTTAAGGTCAGTTAGAGATTGGCAATGAATGCTGGCTCGTCAGTGATGCCCTCTCGAAATGAATAAAACAAAAAAAAAACTCGCAACTACAACTGGAGACAGACAGATACAGAACAAATCTCACTCACGTGCCTTTGTTGGATACAATATGAATCCGCAAATCACATTCACTAACAGAGGGTAAAATGCAGTCGAAATTGGGCGATCGTTATCCAGTTGCAGTTTAACCAGTGTTTTATACAAGAACAGAAAACATCTTCACACAACATGCGACATTTTAACCCAATATGGAACATCATGAGACCAGATAATTAACTTGCTGCCGAACAGAAAACATCTTCACGGAGAATATTTTCACACAACAGGGAACACGTTTACAGAGCAGGGCATATATTAACAAAGCATTTTTTTAAAATTACACAAGATGGACCGTATTTATACAATCAGAAAGACATTGACAGCATCAGGGAAGCATTTTGCACAACAGCAGAAAACACCTCTCAACAACAGAGAGCACAGTTACACAGGAGGAAATATATTTACAAACATGTATTTGCAACAGAAAATTCCTTGAAATATAGTGATAGATTCTCCAATTCAGTGTCATGCGGTTTCCCATCACCTTTGTCTGTCGTTATATGTCCAGACAATTTAGCTTACTGCTATTGTGTGTTTTTCTCTGTTGTATTCTGGGTGTGATGCAGGGGCTGAGCCTCCTGACACTGGAACTCGTATTAAACGATACAGGGGCGAAAATCTGCCTGACTACATTGATAGACAGACAGCCTTTGGTGTAGCAGAGTGGCGCAGTGGAAGCGTGCTGGGCCCATAACCCAGAAGTCAATGGATCGAAACCACCCTCTGCTATTCCTATTATCACTGATAATGAAACGACTTGACAACAACGTTTGAGACTTTTCGGTGCAGGATGCAGACAGGTATTTACATCGGCTTCTCTTTTCCCCAAAAAACCTCGATCTGCAGTGAATCACTTTTATATGCAAGTGTTTTACACTAAACAGGGAAAATCTTAACACAACATACAACAATTTACTGACAGAAACATCTTCACGGAGAATCTTCTTACACAATAAAGAACACGTTTGCAGAGCAGGGGACATATTAAAAGAACATAAAAAAACATTTAAACAGCCTGAAACACATTTACAACAACAGGGGTGAATTTTGCGCAACAGCAGAAATCATCTCTCAACAACAATTGAGACAGTTACATGGGTAAGATGGGTGTGGAGGGATATGGGGCAAACATGAGCAATGGGAATAGCTCGGTGGTAAAAAAACCCGACGGCATGGACAAGTTGGGCCGATGGGGCTGTTTCCATGCTTTAAACCTCTAAGTCATAGAGCACAGCAGGAAAAAGAGTGAACATCTTTGAACAACAGAGAGCACAGTTACAAAGCAGGAATTATATTTACAAACATATTTACACGAGAAAACGCATTTAAAACATCAGTGATCAATTCCGTGACCGTCCATACACGTGTACAAACCACCTCTTTTGCTGTTTTTGCGCGTGTATTTCTCTGTCCCTTCAGTCTTGGTGCTATGCAGTGGAATTTTGTGTCCAGACTGAGCCTCCTGACACTGGTGCTGGTGTTAAACTACAACGTGGAAGTTAATATCTGACTGGCTACATTGAAAGGCAGCGGAGATGGGGAGGAGAGGGAGGGGGAGGGGGAGGGGGAGGGGGAGAGGGGGGAGGGGGAGGGGGAGGAGAGGGGGAGGGGGAGGGGAGGGGGAGGGGGAGGCGGAGAGGGAGGAGGGAGGAGGGGAAGGGGGACGGGGAGGGGGGAAGGGGAAGAGGAAGGGGGAGAGGGAGAGGGAGGGGGAGGGGGAGAGGGCGAGGGAGGGGGAGGGGGAGAGGGAGAGGGAGGGGGAGGGGGAGGGGGGAGGGGGAGGGGGAGGGGGAGGGGGAGAAGGAGAGGGAGGGGAGGGGGAGGGGGAGGGGAGGGGAGGGGGACAGGGAGGGGAGGGCAGGGGGAGTGAAGGAGGGAGGGAGGGAGGGAGGGAGGGGGAGGAGGGGGAGGTGGGAGGGGGAGGAGGGAGGGCGAGAGGTGAGGGGGAGCGGGGGGAGGGGGGACAGGGGAGGGGGAGGGGGAAGGGGAGGAGGGGGGAGGGGGAAGGGGAGGAGGGGGAAGGGGAGGAGGGCGGACGGGGAGGGGGAGGAGGGGGGAGGGGAGGAGGGGGGGAGGAGTGAGGGGAGCAGGGGGGAGGGGCGGAGGCGGGAGGTGGGGGGTAGGTGAAGCTGGACTTGACGTGGCAGAAGTGGGGCAGTTGAAGCGTGCTGGGCCCATAGCTCAGAGGTCGATGGATCGAAACCATTCTCTGCTACTTCCTATTAACAATGATAACAAAACCACTTGACTACAATTCTGCAACATTTACGTGGAATATGCAGACAGGTATCTGCATTGGCTCCTCTTTTCTATTATAAGCCCCAAACCAGTTTGGTATGCACACAAGGTGTAGATACTGTGAACATGCACCAGGATCTATTAGTGACAGAGGTAATGGTGCACAGGGCACAATTTCAGAACTTGTGGATAATGTGAAACTTGGAAGCATTGTGAACTGTGAGAAGGATAGTGTGAAACTTCAAAAAGGACAGGGACAAGTTGACGTTATGAGTGGACAATTTATAGATGAAATTCAACGCTGAGAATTGTGAAGTGATTCATTCTGGTGGGAAAATTATAGAGAGACAATGAAAAGTAAAAGGAAAACAGTTCCAAAGTATCTAATCAATTTCATTAGTGTGTTTCACAGTCCTACAACTCTAAATGAGGTGCAACAGTACAACTCTAAAATAACACCAAATTACTGCGGTTGCTGTCATCTGAAACCAAAAGAGAAAATGCTGGAAAATCTCTGCCGGTCTGGCAGCATCTGTAAGGAGTGAAATGAGCTCATGTTTCGAGTCCAGATGACACTTTAACAAAGGGTCATCTGGATTGGTTTACTGCCAATTGGTAACTTCCTTAAAGTCAATAATAATCAATTCAAAATATCAGCATGTGTGTTTTACAATCATAATTACTCGTTTGTATCAATTACTGCATCTCACATTGCTTCTTGTTAGCTCATAAATGTATTTAAAAGTCATTTAACTGAACGCTGCTAGTTTTATCAATGCCTTCATGTCGACTGGTTTAAAAATCGTACCACCCCATCAGGGGTTCCACTTCCAGGTATTAAAAGTTATGAGACATCTGGACAGAATGGATAGGGACAAACTGTTCCCATTCGTGGAATGAAGAAGAATGAGAGGGAACAGATTGAACATCATGAGCAAAGGAAGGAATAGGAACACGAGGAAAACATTTTTCACACAGTGAGTGTTTAAAGTGTGGAATGCACTGCTGGAGAGTGTGGTGGATACAGATTCAATTGAAACGTCCTCAGGGAATTAGACTGTTCTCCGAAAAGGAAGAATGTGCAGGATTACAGGGAGAAGGCGGAGATGTTGATTTTCTGTCACAACTCCTCACATCATTTCTCATTCATCACTCATCACTGAATCGAGCGGGAACTGTTCTCTTGTCTTTGCTAAACAAGGAGAAGTGCAGCACTGATTAAATGACAAGACAGTTGGTGGCCTAAGTCAAATGGGAGAGTTAAAAAATTACAAATATGTTTCTACAAGGAGGTGAGGATGGCAGAGAGACGGAATTTGAAATAAAACAGAAAATGCTAGAAACCTCAGCAGGTCTGGCAGCATCTATCGGGAGAGAAACAGAGTTAATGCTTCCAGTGCCTATGACTCTTCTTCAGAGCTGAGGAGGGGTTGAAATGTGACGGATTTAAAATGTTGAAGAGAATTCGGAGCACAATCTGGATTATTCATTAAAGCAATCACAAAAGCAAATGGCATGTTTGTTTTTATTGCAAGTAAATTGGAGTAGATGAAGAAAAGTGTCTTGCTACAATTGTACAGGAGTTTATGGAGACCACATTTGCAATGCTGTGAACAGCTTTGGTATCCACATTTGAGAAAATATAAGGTTGCATTAGAGGCGGTACAGAGAAGGTTCACTGGATTGCCCCCCGGAATGAGGAGGTTGTTCCATGTTGAAAGGCTGAGTGAATTAGGCTGAGAGATCCTAGAGCTCAGAACAATGTGAAGATGCTGAGTGAACGCTTCCATTGCTGTCCTCTGGGCAGAGCAGTGGCAGATAAAGTAAAAGTACAGAAAAGTAAAGTTAACGGAAAGTTTATTAGCCACAAGTAAGGCTTACATTAACATTGCAATGAAGTTACTGTGAAATTCCCCAATTTGCCACAGTCGGGCACCTGTGCGGGTCAATCACCTAGCTAGATGAAGTTCAATGCAGAGAAGTGTGAGTTAATTCATTTTGAGATTGTGGAGAAGTAAATGGAGAGGAAATGCAGGAAAAAAGGGATCTCGGTTTCTAAGTACAAAAGTCATTAAAGGTGGCTGAGCATGTTGGGAGAGCAGTTAATAAAGCAAATGGCATCCTACATTTTATTGGAGGATTAAATAGACGAATAAGAAGATCATGTTGAGCTTTTAAATACCCTAGACAGCTCTCTCCTGGAGCACTGAGTCCAGTGCTGGGCACCACACTTGTCGAAGTTTGGAGGGAGTGCAAAGGATATTCACATGAATGATTCCATTGGTAAAGGTTTGTAGCAATGAAGATCGATTGAGAAGTTGGGTATTTTTCCTTACGGGAAGAAGCCTGTGAGGACCTGCAGAGGGACAGGTAGCATTGAGGAAGCAGGTGTGCTGCAGAAGGATTTGTATAGGCTGGGAGAGTGGGCAGAGAAATGGCAGAAGGAAAACAATGTGGAAAAGTGTGAGGTTATGCAGTTTGGAAGGAGGAATGGAGGCGTAGATTATTTTCTAAATTGTGAAATGCTTAGGAACTCAGAAGCACAAATGGACTTGGGAGTCCTTGTTCAAGATTCTCTTAAGGCAAACGTGCAGGTTCAGTCGGCAGTTAGGAAGGGAAATGCAATGTCGAGAGGGTCAAAATACAAGAGCACGGATGTCCTTCTGAGGCTGGCAAAGGCTCTGGTCAGACCCCAATTGGAGTAATGTGAGCAGTTTGGGCCCCTTATCTAAGGAAGGATGTGCTGGCCTTGGAAAAGGTCCAGAGGAGGTGCACAAGAATGATCCATGGAATGAAGAGCTTGTTGTATGAAGAATGGTTGAGGACTCTGGGTCTGTACTCGTTGGAATTCACAAGGATGAGTGGGATCTTATTGACGCTTAGAGGACATTGCGAGGCCTGGATAGTGTGGACACAGAGAGGATTTTTCCACTTGTAGGAAAAACTAGAACCAGAGGGCACAACCCCAGACTAAAGGGACGATCCTTTAAAACAGAGGAGGAGGAATTTCTTCAGCCAGAGAGTGGCGAATCTGTGGAAACCTTTGCCGCAAAAGGCTGTGGAGGCCAGGTCATTGACTGTTTCTAAGACAGAGATGGATAGATTCTTGATGAATAAGGGGATTAGGGGTTATGGGGAAAAGACAAGAGAGTGAGAATGAGAAAAATGGCAGAGCAGTCTCGATGGGCTGAGTGGCCTCATTCTGTTCCTATGTCTTATGGTCTTTTGGAAGAGAAAGAAGGGTGGCTTTCGCACTGCTGCTGCAGAATGACAGGGACTCGGGTTCAATTCAGGCCTTGAGTGACTTACGTATTTTCCACATTTTCTCTGTGTCCACGTGGCTTTCCTCCGGGTGCTCTGGTTTCCCCCCACACTCCATTGATAGGGTAAGTGGATTTACCATGCTAAATTTACCCTTATGTCTCCCAGGATGTTTAGATTATGAGGGTAAACAGGGTAAATATGTGAGGTTATGTGGACAGGTCAGAGAATCAGTGCAGACTCAATGGGCCGAATGGCCATCTTTTGCAATGCAGGGATTCATTGATAGAGATTTTCATGTTCCAGTCATGAGTTCATCAAGAACGAGGAGAAAATTTCAAAGTAAGTGTAAAAACTGCAACGATTCAGAGCCTAATTTACACATCTTTGGAAATTAAAGGAACATTTAACATGGCCAATACACCTAACCTGCACATCTTTGAACCATGGAAGTGAACCAGAGCACCCAGACGAAACTCATGGGGGAGAATGTGCAAAATCTGCACAGTCAGCAAAGGCCAGGACTAAACCCGGGTCTCTGGGGCTATGAGGTGGAAGAGTGGGATTGGACAGCGTGCAATTTTCAATACGGGAGTGTAGACTTGATTGGCCAAATGGGCTGTTACTGCTTTGTAAAGATTCTGTGGTTTGGGAATCTAAAACATAATCCTATTGCATGGAGCAGCAGGCTTGAGGGGCCAAGTGGTCCACTTCTAATGCGATTTATTGTGCTGTTGTGTCCAGAAAGCTGCAAATTGAGTTCACATCATTAAATCTGAATTTGCTCCAAATACCGTTGATGCATCAACCCAGTGCTCAGTGACAAACACTGACCCGTGGTTAAACAATGTCTCAATTTTAATATTCTTATCCGTGTTTCCAAACCCCTCCATGTCCTCAGCTCTTCCTCCCTTTCATCACCTCCAGCCTAACAATCCTCTGAGATATCTGAGCTCCTCTGATTCTGCCCTCGTGAGCATCCCTGATTTGGTTCACTCCGTCAGAAGTCTCACAACACCAGGTTAAAGTCCAACAGGTTTAGTTGGTTGCAAATACCATAAGCTTCGTCAGATCTGACGAAGGAGCAGTGCTCCGAAAGCTTATGGTATTTGCTACCAAATAAACCTGTTGGACTTTAACCTGGTGTTGTAAGACTGCTTACTGTGTTCACCCCAGTCCAACGCCGGCATCTCCACATCTTGGTTCAATCCACCAGTGTTGGTCGCACTTTCAGCTCTCTGGGTCGCAGCTCTGGAATTCCCTCTCTAAACGTCGCTGCTCCTTGCTTGCCTTCCTCCCAGTTCTTTTTTGTCACCTGTTCCCTTCATTTATTTCCTCCTTCCTTTCCCGCGGGGTTCAGCTTTTGCA
Organism: Mustelus asterias; assembly: GCF_964213995.1. Lineage (NCBI taxonomy): Eukaryota > Metazoa > Chordata > Chondrichthyes > Carcharhiniformes > Triakidae > Mustelus > Mustelus asterias. The sequence goes on from NW_027590135.1 coordinate 937,497, forward strand.
TCCTCTGACTTTCCGCAGTCCTTTTGCCGCTTTAACTGCCATCAAAGAATTATAATTGTACAACCATAATTCTGTGAGCGGTTCCACTTTAAGGATTATTTCGGCCACAAGTTCTTTGATTTCTCATTGGTTTCAGCTCCGGATCGAATTGAATGACGCAATGACGCTGGGCTGGGAGTGACGTTGCACGAGTCGGACACGAGCTGCACATTCCGATTGGACAGTGCGTTACGATTGGCGAGAGAAGATGTCCATCTCATTGGGGGCGTGTGTTGTTAGCAACGCGGTCTGCGATTGGGTACAATTGGAGCATCATTTATAATGGTCGCGAACTTCTGACTATGGAGCTCACGGATTGGATAACGTAGCTGTCACTCAGTGGGCGCAGAACGGCCACTGAATAACCGCCATGTGTCGATTTCCGATTGGTTTTCCCAGCTGCCGGTCACAGGCCCATCAGACACCGCGCGGAGCGGCAGCGAATGTCCCGCCAGTGGCTTCAGTCCCCGGGCCCGGATTCTGAGCCCGCGGCGGGGCTCCGGATGGGGGAAGGGTTTCGGCAGCGGGAATCCCGTCCTGCCCGGCTGTGAATAGGGCGGCACGGTGGCACCGTGGTTCGGGACCCGAGTTCCGAATTATATTATATTATGTTATTATATAACCCTATATAATCTCTCCAGCCATGCAGTCATCTGCTCCACCTATTCTCATTCATGTATTTCCCCTGAAGGTGCTGACTCTGACTGGGTTCAGTTCTACACTCACTGGTCCCTCTCGCTCCTCCCCTGAAGGTGATGTCTCTGGGTGGATTCATAGAAACATAGAATAACTACAGCACAAAACAGGCCCTTCGGCCCCACAAGTTGTGCCGAACATATCCCTGCCTTTTAGGCCTATCTATAACCCTCCATCCTATTCAGTCCCATGTACTCATCCAGGAGTCTCTTAAAATACCCTATTGAGTTTGCCTCCACCACCACTGACGGCAGCCGATTCCACTCGCCCACCACCCTCTGTGTGAAAAACTTCCCCCGAACATTTCCCCTGTACCTTAAACCTGTGTCCTCTCGTAGCAGCCATTTCCACCCTGGGAAAAAGCCTCTGAGAGTCCACCCGATCTATGCCTCTCAACATCTTATATACCTCTGTTAGGTCTCCTCTCATCCTACGTCTCTCCAAGGAGAAAAGACCGAGCTCCCTCAGCCTATCCTCATAAGGCATGCCACTCAATCCAGGCAACATCCTTGTAAATCTCCTCTGCACCCTTTCAATCTTTTCTACATCCTTCCTGCAATGAGGCGACCAGAACTGAGCACAGTACTCCAAGAGGGTCTTATATAGCTGCATCATTAACCCCGGACTCCTAAACTCAATCCCCCAATTGATAAAGGCCAGCACACCATACGCCTTCTTAACCACCTCCTCCACCTGCGGGGCTGATTTTAGAGCCCTATGGACCCGGACCCCAAGGTCCTTCTGATCCTCTACAGTACTCAGAGTCTTTCCCTTTATATTGTACTCCTTCATCCCATTTGACCTGCCAAAATGGACCACTACGCATTTATCTGGGTTGAAGTCAATCTGCCCCTTGTCCGCCCAGTCTTGCATCCTATCAATGTCCCTCTGTAACTTCTGACATCTCTCCAGACTATCCACAACCCCACCAACCTTCGTGTCGTCGGCAAACTTACCAACCCATCCCTCCACTTCCTCATCCAGGTCATTTATGAAAATGACAAACAGCAAGGGTCCCAGAACAGATCCCTGGGGCACACCACTGGTGACCGACCTCCATTTAGAAAAAGACCCATCTATACACACTCTCTGCCTCCTTTGGGCAAGCCAGTTCTGGATCCAAAGGGCAGCAGCTCCTTGGATGCCATGCCCTCTCACTTTTTCTAGAAGCCTTGCATGGGGGACCTTATCGAACGCCTTGCTAAAATCGATATAAACCACATCTGCCGCTTTCCCTTCGTCAATGTGTTTAGTCACATTTTTGAAGAACTCCACCAGGCTCGTAAGGCACGATCTGCCTTTGACAAAGCCATGCTGAGTAGTCTTGAGCATACTAAACCTCTCTAAATGCTCATAAATCTTGTCCCTCAGGATCTTCTCCATCAGCTTACCGACCACTGAGGTTAGAATCACCGGTCGGTAATTTCCTGGGCTATCCCTATTCCTCTTCTTGAAAATAGGAACCACATCCGCAATCCTCCGGCACCTCTCCCGTCTCCATCGACGACGCAAAGATCATCGCCAAAGGCTCTGCAATCTCTTCCCTCGTCTCCCACAGTAACCTGGGGTACATCCCATCCGGACCCGGCGACTTAACTATCTTGATGCCATTCAAAGATTCCAGCACAGCCTTAGATCATAGATCATAGAATCTTTTTGTTAAAGCCCACATACTCAATCTTTTCAGTCCACCGCAAGCCCGCAGTACATCCACCCAGGTCCGTCTCCTCTGTGAAAACCGATGCAAAATACTCAGGAAGCACCTCCCCCATTTCTCCTGGTTCCGTACAGATTATCCCACCTTCACCATTTATAGTCCCTATTCCTTCACGTCTCATCCTTTTACTCTTCACATATTTATAGAGAACGCCTTAGGGTTTTCCTTAATCCTACCTGCCAAGGCCTTCTCGTGACCCCTTCTTGCTCTCCTAATTTCCTTCTTTAGTCCCTTCCTACAAGCCATATACTCTTCTAAATCCCTATCTTCGCCAAGCTCTCTGAACCTTTTGTACGCTTTCCTTTTCTTCTCGACTCGGTCCCGCATAGCTTTCGTGCACCACGGTTCCTTTAACCTACAAACTCCTCCCTGTCTGCTCGGAACGTTGTCCTGTAGAACTCTAGACAGACATTCCTTGAAAAACTGCCACCTCTCTTCAGTACATTTCCCCGAGAATACCTCCTTTCAATTTACTCCACGTATTTGCTGCCTTATGTCTTCATATTCCCCCTTACTCCATATAAACGCTTTCCTAGCTTGCCTGATCCTCTCTTTTTCCAATGCAAGCATAAAGGAGATAGAGTTATAATCGCTATCCCCAAGATGCTCTCCCACTGACAGATCTGACACCTGTCCAGGTTCATTGGTCAGTATCAGATCAAGTACAGCCTCTCCTCTTGTCGGATTGTCCACATGCTGTGTCAGGAAACCCTCCTGAACACACCTAACGAACTCTTCCCCATTCAATCCCCGTACCCTCAGGATATTCCAATGTATGTTTGGGAAATTAAAGTCTCCCATCACAACAACTCTGCTATTATTGCAACTCTCCAGGATCTGTTTCCCTGTCGGGCTCCTCCACCTCCCTGTTACAATTGGGCGGCCTATAGAAAACTCCCAGCAAAGTGATCGACCCCTTCCCACTCCGAACCACCCACAGAGACTCTGTAGACAATCCCTCCACAGCATACACCTTCTCTGCAGCTGTGACACTGTCCCTGATCAGCAGTGCCACTCCACCCCCTCTCTTGCCTCCCTCCCTGTCCTTCCTGAAACATCTGAATCCCGGCACCTGGAGTATCCAGTCCTGTCCCCGAGACACCCAAGTCTCCGTAATGGCCCTCCACATCACACTTCCAGGCATCGATCCACGCTCTGAGCTCATCCCCTTTATTCACTATACTCCTGGCATTAAAGTAAACACATCTCAATCCTTTGGTCTGAGCTCTCCCCTTCTCTATCCCCCGTCCATCCTCCCTCTTGCACCGTCTATAACCCTTCTCTGTTTGCGAGCTAACTTCCTCGCTCCCAGTCACCTTGTCTCAATCCTCTCCCCCCAACCTATCTAGTTTAAACTCTCCCCAGTAGCCTTAGCCAACCTTCCCACCAAGATATTGGTCCCCCTGGGATTCAAGTGCCACCCGTTTAGTGTGTACAGGTCACACCTGCCCCTAAAGAGGTTCCAATGGTCCAGGAACCTGAATCCCTGCCCCCTGCACCAGTCCCTCAGCCACACATTCATCCTCCACCTCACTCCATTCCTGCCCTCACCTTCCTGTGGCACAGGCAGCAATCCTGAGATTACTACCTTTGCTTTCCTCCTTCTCAGCTGTCTCCCTAATTCCCTATACTCTCTTTTCACGACCCCCTTCCCCCTTCCTTCCCACATCAGCGGTACCAACATGTACCGCTACCTCTGGCTCCTCTCCGTTCCCCCTCAGGATTTCTGGGAGTCGACCAGCGACATCCTAGATCCCGGCCCCAGGAGGCAAACCACCATCCGAGACTCCCGCCTGCCTCCGCAAAAACGCCTGTCTGACCCCCTTACTGTTGAGTCCCCGATTAACACTGCCTTCATCCTCTTTTCCTTAGCCCTCTGAGTTACAGAACTGGACTCCACTCCGAAGACACGGCCACTGCTGCTTCCCCCAGGCGGGCTGTCCCCCCCAGCAGTACTCAGGCAGGAGTACTTGTTGTGTAGGGGCACATCCACCGGGGTGCTCTCAATCACCCGAGCTTTACCCTTCCTGGCCGTCACCCACTTGCCCTCCACCCGTGGCCCTGGTGTGACCACCTGATGATAGCTCTTGTCTCTCACCTCCTCATTCTCCCTTAACAGCCTAAGATCCTCGAGCTGCAGTTCCAGCTCCCTAACACGGTCCCTCAGGAACCACAGCTCGACACAACCCTCACAGATGTGGATGTCCGGGAGGCCAGGTGCCTCCAGGACCTCCCAAATCCGACACTGGGAACAACACACTGGCTTCACACTCATATTTGACACTTTATACCAAGGTACACAGAAAAGTAAATAAGAATTAAAACTCACCCCTGCTCGCCCTGGCCCCCGAAGCCCTGTGAGCCAAAGCGCTTATAGCTCACACTCTGCTTCCCAATCACTCCCCTGACCGCTCCCGACGCTGCCCGCTGTGTACTGCAGCCTACCTTTTGGACTTTGCGCGCTTTAAAAACCCTTCCCAGACTCCTTAGCAGCCCACTTCCGATTTTCAGTTTAAAATTAAGAAAAGAAAAATAGTACTCTAAATAAAGGCCAAAAAACACACTAACTAACAAAATAAATAATTAAATAAATCTCTCACCAGCACTCCTGCCACAAATCACTCCCTCTCTGCTTGCTCCAGTGGAACAATGAGCAAACGAAACCCTACTGGGCTCGTCCGGGATTTGAACCCGGGACTTCTCGCGTTTTAATGCTCATTCCACAAATTCTGGTTCCTTTCTCTCATACATAGAAAAATGTTGCCTGGTCTTGAGGGTGTTGACTCTGAGGAGAGGTTGAATAAATGCGGATTGTTTTGACTGAAAAGACAGAGGCTGAGGGGAGACCTGATAGAGGTGTACAAAATTGTGAGAGGCACAGACAGGGTGGATAATCAGAGGCTTTCTCCCAGGGTGGAAGTGTCAATTACAAGGGGCACATGTTCAAGGTGGGAGGGGGAAAGTTTAAGGGAGATGTGTGGGGGCGATTTTTCATGCGGAGTGGTGGATGCATGGAACATGCTGCCACAGGAGGTGGTGGAAGCAGGCACATGAACAACATATAAGAGACATCTGGATTGGTCCATGAATAGGGAGGGAACAGAGAGATACGGACTAAGTCAGGTTTTTTAAGTCTAGTTCGGGCATCATTTCGATACAGGCTTAGAGGGCCGAAGGGTCTGTTCTTGCGCTGCACTTTTCTTTGTTTTCTTTAAACAGCGAATAGAAGCAAGAGTAGGCCATTCGGCCCATTGAGCCTGCTCTACCATTCATTATGATCATCTCTGATCAAATTCTCTTTCCTGATCCCACCTTCCACCCATATCCCTTAATCCCTTCAGCCCCAAGAGCTACATTTAATTCCTTCTTGACATCACACATTTTGGCCTCAGCTATTTTCTGCATGAGTGATTTCCACAGATTCACCACTCTCTGGTGGAGAAATTTCTCCTCACCTCGGTCTTAAAAATTTACCCTTTATCCTTACACAAAGGATATCGGTAACATTCTTCCTGAATCTACCCTTTCTCGTCCTGTTAGAATTTTATAAGTTCCTATGAGACCCCTCTCAATCTTCTAAACTCCAGTGAACATAATCCTAACTAACTTCATCTTTCTTCATATGACACTTGCCATCCCAGGAAGCAACCTGGGGAACCTTCGCTGCACTCCCCCTGTAGCAAGGACATCCTTCCTCAGATAAGGACACCAAAACTGCACACAATACTCCAGGTGTGGCCTCATCATTGCCCTATACAACTGCAGTAAAACATCCCTATTCTTCGACACAAATCCTCTCCCTCTCAAGGCCAACGTACCATTTGCCGTCTTTTTGTCTGTGTACCTATGCACTTACTTTCAGGGACTGAACAAAGAAGAGTACAGCACAGGAACAGGCCCTCTCACCCCCCAAGTCTGTGCCGACGCAGATGCCTCTTGTAATGACTTCAATCAGGCCATTGAGGTTGGCCGATTGGAGAATGAACTCCCTGAATAAGGATCCAATTGATGGGCCAATCAGTGAGTCTTTGCCTTGTACTAAACTGGGAGTGTCAATTCCTCTAACACCCCTGGAGGTAGACTGCTAACTGTAAGCACTCGGTGTACTGCTGTTAGAGGTGTAAATAAGGGCATTTTGATGAAGGAACTTCTGCCTCCGCAGACTTATTACACCTCTCTCATCTAATATTTTCTTGCCTCGATGTGGTCCATATCCCTCTGTTCCCTGCTGATTCATGTATCTATCCAGATGCCTCTTGAACGTTGTTACAGAATCTGCTTCCACTACTTCCTCTGACAGCACGTTCCAGGCATTCACCACTCTCTGTCTGAAAAACTTGCTCCTTACATCTCTTTTAAACTTTCCCTCTCACCTTTGTCTCGAGTTATTGACTGCTCGACCCTGGGAAAAAGACTCTGACAATCCACTCTATCCAACCCTGTCATAATCTTGTAAACCTCTCTCAGGTCCCCCCTCGTCCTCTGATGCTCCAAAGAAAACAATCCACGTTTGTTCAACCTTCTTCATAGTCCATAATCCTCCAAACCAGGCAACATCCTGGAAAATCTCTTCTGCACCCTTTCCAATGTATCAACATTCTTCTGGAAGTGTGGCGACCAGAATGGTACACAATACTCCAAATGTGGCCTAACCAAAGTCTTATGCATTAAGACTTGATTGTACTGATTGATGCACAAGGACACCGAGGTCTCGCTGAGTATCCACCTTCATCAATTTACACCCATTCAAATAATAATCTGCCTTCCTATTTTTGCTACTGAAGTGAAGAATGAAGTGGTCACCGCATATTTATCCACATTATACTACATCTGCCATGCAGATGCCCACGCACTCAGCCTGTCCAAATCGCGCTGAAGGATCTCTGCATGCCCCTCACAGCTCACCCTCCCACCCAATATTGTATCATCTCCATATTTGGAGATAATACATTTAGTTCCCACGTCCAAATCATTCATATATAATATGAACAGTTGGGGTCCTAGCGCTGATCCCTGCGGTCCTCCACTAATCACTGCCTTCCAATTGGAAAAAGACCCATTTATGCCATGTTTTTACTTCCTGTCTGTTAATCAGCTTTCTATCCATCTCAAGACGCCACCCACAATCCCATGTACTTTACCTTTACATAGTAGAGGGGCGGCACAATGGTTACTACTGCTGTCTCACAGCGCCAAGGACCCAGGTTCGATTCCCGGCTTGGGTCACTGTCTGTGTGGAGTCTGCACGTTCCCTCCGTGTCTGTGTGTGTTTCCTCTGGGTACTCCAGTTCCTCCCACAGTCTGAAAGACGTGCTGGTTCGGTGCATTGGTCATGCTAAATTCTCCCTCAGTCTACCTGAACAGCCGCCGGGGTATGGCGACGAGGGGATTTTCACAATACCTTCATTGCAGTGTTAATGTAAACCTACTAACAAACAAACTGTAACCTTTAACAATTAAAAACATTAGGAGCGACCCTGTCGAAAGTCTTCTGAAATTCTAAAGAAACAACATCCACCGGTTCTTCCTGGTCAACTCAACTAGTTACATCCTCGAAGAATTCCAGTAGTTTTATCAAGCATGATTTCCCTTTTGTAAATCCATGCTGACTTTATCTGATCATAACACTGCTTTCCAAACGCTTGGTAATGGGCTCGAGCAGCTGCCCTACGACTGACGTTCGGCTGACTGGTCATTGGTTCCCTCTTTCCTCTCTACCTCTGTTTTTGAATACAGGGTTTAGATTAGTTACCTCTCTATCCCTTGAAAGTGCTGACTCTGGCTGGGTTCAGTTCTACACTCACTGGTTCCTCTCTCTCTCTCCTGAAGGTGCTGACTCTGGCTGGGTTCAGTTCGACACTCACTGGTTCCTCTCTCTCTCTCCTGAAGGTGCTGACTCTGGTTGGGTTCTGTTCAGACACTGGAAATCTGCAATAAAAGCAGAAAAGAAAGCTCAGCCGATTGGGCAGCATCTGTTTCGAGAGAGAAACAGAGTTAGTTTTTCAGGTTTGTGACCTTTCATCAGAACTTGAAAACAGAAACTGGGAAGATGTTTCGGCCATTCAGCCCTTCGTGTCTGTTCCATCATTCAATGTGATCATGGCTGATCCTCTATCTCAATTCCATATTCTGTTTTTTCCCAATACCCCTTGATGCCATTAAAATCTAAAAACAATCTCTCTCTCCTTCTTGAACCTATGCAGTGACTTGGTCTTCACAGCTTCTTTGGCCGAGAATTCCATAGGTTCACCACCCTCTGAGTGAAGAAATTTCCCCTCATCTCATTCCTAAATGGTGTTCCCCGTATCCTAAGACTGAGCCCCCTTGTTCAACATTCAAAGAACAAAGAAAATTACTGCACAGGAACAGGCCCTTCAGCCCTCCAAGCCTGCACCGACCATGCTGCCCGACTGAACTAAAACCCCCTACCCTTCCGGGACCATATCCCTCTATTCCCATCCTATTCATGTATTTGTCAAGACGCCCCTTAAAAGTCACGACCGTATCCACTTCCACTACCTCCCCTGGCAACGAGTTCCAGGCACCCACTACTCTGTGTAAAAAATCTGCCTCGTACATCTTCTTTAAACCTTGCCCCTGGCACCTTCAACCTGTGCCCCCTAGTAATTGACTCTTCCACCCTGGGAAAAAGCTTCTGACTATCCACTCTGTCCATGCCTCTCATTATCTGGTAGACATCTATCAGGTCGCCACTCAACCTCCGTTGCTCCAGTGAGAACAAACCAAGTTTCTCCAACCTCTCCTCATAGCTAATGCCCTCCATACCAAGCAACATCCTGGTAAATCTTTTCTGTACCCTCTCCAAAGCCTCTACATCCTTCTGGTAGTGTGACGACCAGAATTGAACACTATATTCCAAGCGCGGCCGAACTCAGGTTCTATAAAGCTGCAACATGGCTTGCCAATTTTTAAACTCAATGCCCCGGCCGATGAAGGCAAGCATGCCGTATGCCTCCTTGACTACCTTCTCCACCTGCATTGCCACTTTCAGTGACCTGTATGCCTGTACACCCAGATCTCTTTGCCTATCAGTACTCTTAAGTGTTCTGCCATTTACTGTATATTTCCTAACTGTATTAGACCTACCAAAATGCATTACCTCACATTTATCCGGATTAAACTCCATCTGCCATCTCTCTGCCCATGTCTCCAACTGATCTACATCCTGCTGAATCCTCTGATGGTCCTCACCGCTATCCGGAAATCCACCAACCTTTGTGTCGTCTGCAAACGTACTAATCAAACCAGTTACATTTTCCTCCAAATCATTTATATATATTACAAACAGCAACAGTCCCAGCACTGATCCTTGAGGAACGCCACTTGTCACAGCCCTCCATTCAGAAACACACCATTCCACTGCTACCCTCTGTTTTCTGTGACCAAGCCAGTTTTGTATCCACGTAGCCAGCTCACATCTGATCCCATGCAACTTCACCTTCTGCACCAGTCTGCCATGAGGGACCTTGTCAAAGGCCTTGCTGAAGTCCATGTATACAACATCCACTGCCCTACCCTGATCAATCATCTTTGTTACTTCCTCGAAAAACTCGATCAAGTTCGTGAGACACAACCTCCCCTTCACTAATACGTCCACTTATTTCCAAGTGGGAATAAATCCTGTCTTGAAGAATCCTCTCCAATAATTTCCCTACCACTGATGTCAGGCTCACCGGCCTGTAATTACCTGGATTATTCTTGCAACACTTCTAAAATAAAGGAACAACATTGGCTGTTCTCCAATCCTCTGGGACCTCCCCTGTAAGAGTTTTAACAGCACCAGGTTAAGGTCCAACAGGTTTATTTGGTAGCAAATACCATTAGCTTTCGGAGCACTGCTCCTTCGTCAGATGGAGTGGAAATCTGCTTTCAAACAAATGGAAATCCATTTTGAGAGCACTGTTTGAGAGCAGATTTCCACTCCATCCGACAATTTCTGACCTGGGAAAAAGCTTCCAACTGTTCACCCTATCCATGTCCTTCATAATTTTATAAACTTCTATTAGGTCGCCCCTCAACCTCCGTCTTTCCAGGGAGAACAACCTTAGTTTACTGAATCTCACCTCATAGCTAAAACCCTCCATACCAGGCAACATCCTGGTAAACCTTTTCTGCACTCTCACCAAAGCCTCCACGTCCTTCTGGTAGTGTGGCGACCAGAACTGGACGCAGTATTCCAAATGTGGCCGAAGCAACGTTCTATATAACTGCAACATCATATGCCAACTTTTAAACTCTATGCCCCGTCCAATAAAGGCAAGCATGCCATATGCCTTCTTCACCACCTTTTCCACCTGTGCTGCCTCCTTTAAGGATCTGTGGACTTGCACACCCAGATCCCTCTGTGTGTCTATACACCTGATGGTTCTGCCATTTATTGTATAGCTCCCCCCTGCATTAGATCTACCAAAATGCATCATTTAGCATTTATCTGGATAAAGTTCCATCTGCCATTTCTCCGCCCAATTTTCCAGCCTATCTATATCCTGCTGTATTCTCTGGCAATGTTCATCACTATCCGCAACTCCAGCAATCTTTGTGTCGTCTGCAAAGTTACTAATCAGACCAGCTACATCTTCTTATAAATCATTTATATATATATCACAAACAGCAGAGGTCCCAGTACAGAGCCCTGTGGAACACCACTAGTCACAAACCTCCAATCAGAAAAAGAACCCCCCACTGCTACCCTCTGTCTTCTATGGCCAAGCCAGTTCTGTACCCATCTCGCTAGTTCACATTTGATCCTGTGAGATTTAACCTTTTGCACCAGTCTGCCATGAGGGACCTTGTCAAATGCTTTACTAAATTCCATGTAGACGACATCCACGGCCCTTCCCTCGTCAATCATTTTTGTCACCACCTCAAAAAACTCAACCAAATTTGTGAGGCATGCCCTCCCTCGTACAAAACCATGTTGTCTATCGCTAATGAGACTATTCAGTTCTAAATGTGCATAGATCCTATCTCTAAGAATCTTCTCCAACAATTTCCCTATCACGGACGTCAAGCTCACTGGCCTATAATTCCCGGGTTATCCTTGCTACCCTTCTTAAATAACGGGACCACATTTGCTATCCTCCAATCCTCTGGGACCTCAGCTGTGTCCAATGAAGAAACAAAGATTTCTGTTAGAGGCCCAGCAATTTCATCTCTTGTCTCTCTCAATAATCTGGGACAGGTGCCATCTGGCCCTGGGGATTTGTCTACCTTTATGCTTCCTAAAACACCTAACACTTCCTCCCTTGTAATTGCGATTTGTTCTAACGGGTCTACACATCCCTCTGAGACACTACCAATCAACATGTCCCTCTTCTTTGTGAATACTGATGCAAAGTATTCATTTAGGATCTCACCTACTTCCTTGGGTTCTCAGCATAATTCCCCTCCTTTGTTCTTGAGAGGTCCGACTCTTTCTCTGACAACCCTCTTGTTCCTAACATATGTATAAAATGCCTTGGGATTCTCCTTAATGAAGGGGCAGCGCTCCGAACCTAGTGGCTTGTGCTACCAAATAAACCTGTTTGACTTTAACCTGGTATTGCGAGACTTCTTGCTGTGTTTATCCCAGTCCAACGCCGGCATCTCCACATCATATTCTCCTTAACCAGTAGTGCAACTCCCCCACCCCTTTTACATCCCCCTCTATCCCGCCTGAAACATCTGTATCCTGGAATGTTAAGCTGCCAATCCTGTCCTTCCCTTAACCAAGTCTCTGTAATGGCAACAACATCGTATTTCCTAGTACTAATCCAAGCTCTAAGTTCATCTGCCTTACCTGTTACACCTCTCGCATTGAAACAGATGCACTTCAGTCCACCAGACCCTCTTTGATTATGAACCCCACCCTGCCTGCTGTTTCTCTGGGTCTTACTGGTCCTACTCTCTGGTTCTCCTTCAGCTAATTCACCTTTGCTTTGGTTCCCACCCCCCTGCTAAACTAGTTTAAATCCTTCCATGTGACATTGGCAAACCTCCCGGCCAGAATATTTATGCCCTCCCAGTTTAGATGCAACCCGTCCTTCTTGTACAGGTCCCATCTGCCCCGAAAGAGACTCCCATCGTCCAGATATCTGAAACCCTCCCTCCTGCACCAGCTGTTTAGCCACATGTTGAGCTGCACTATCTTTCTATTCCTAGCCTAACTGGCATGTGGCACAGGGAGTAATCCTGAGATTACAACCCTTGAGATCCTGCTTTTTAACTTTCTACCTAACTCCCTAAACTGCTGCTGCAGGACCTCATCACTCCTCTTACCTATGTCGTTAGTACCAATATGTACCACGACCTCTGGCTGTTCACGCTCTCCCTTCAGAATGCTTTCTGTTTGTTCAGTGACATCCTGAACCCTGGCACCAGGGAGGCAACATACCATCCTGGAGTCTCTTTCACGTCCACAGAAACGCCTATCTACACCCCTAACTATAGAATCCCCTATAACTATTGTTCTAGTGCTCTTTGTCTCTCCCTGCTTAACAACAGCCATGGTGCCACTGCTTTGGCTCCTGCGGCTGTTATTCCCTGATAGCCCATCTCCCCCAACAGTATCCACAACGGTATACTTGTTACAGAGGGAGATGACCACAGGCACTGACTGCCTGCCCCTTCTGGCGGTCACCCATCCATCTGCCTGCACCTTGGGTGTGACCACGTCTCTAAACTCCTATCTATGATGCTTTCCGCCTCCTTCATGCTCCTAAGAGCATCCAACTGCTGCTCCAACCTATCCATGCGGTCTGAAAGGAGCTGCAATTGGGTGCACTTCCTGCAGACATAGTTGTCCGAGATGCTGGAAGCCCTGGATCTCCCACATCCCACAAGTGCAACACTTAACCCCACCAACCGACATTTCGAGCACCAATTAAATTATTTGAGAAAATTTATAAAACTCTTACCTTCACTTTTACCAACTCACAGTGCCCTTTTTTTTTGGTTAGAAGGGGGAGGGAGGGAAACACTAATGTAGTGTTCTGGGCTTACCGCTCCTTGACACCAGATCTTCAGCTTCCCACTTCTTGGTAAATGTTGCTGGTCTGCCCAGCCCTGTTTGAATTTTATCTGTTTTAATCAGATCTCATCTGATCCTTTCCTTTCTGTTTTTCACACCAAAGTGTATAACTTCACATTTAGCTGCGTTGTGCTGCATCTGCCATGTGTTTGTTCACTCACTCAACTTGTCCAAATCACCATGAAGCCTCCATGCATCCTCCTCACAACTTACAATTCTGCCCAGTTTTGTGTTGTCAGCAAACGTGGAAATGTTACGTTTGGTTCCCTCATCCAGGTCGTATATGTGAACAATGGGATTAGAATAGATAGATGCTGATGGCCGGCACATACACGAGGGGCTGAATGGCCTCTGTCTGTGCTGTAAAATTCGATGACTCTCTGACCTCCGAAAGAAGTCATTCATTTGGGAACTCCTGAGATAATGATTGGTTCGATAGAAATAAAGATCTCTTGTCTTTTCTCTGGTGTCTTACACTTTGTTCCTTGCTTCCTGACAGGAATCTCCAAACTGGGGGAATTGTGGATCCTGGTGACATCACCCTGTTGGGGATGAAGCTATTGTCACAGGGTCCTGTGTTGTCAATGTACCGACCCGTTACCATAGTTACCCAGTTTCACTGGATGTTGGCAGAATGTTTACCATCGGTTTGGTGGTCGACCTGCCAGCTGTTCATACAGAATACAGATGCTGTGAGTGAGCATTGTCCGCCTCCCACTTACAGCAATGACAGTGACAACCTGCATCGTTTCCTATTGGGACTAGAGTCATAGTCAGAGTCACAGAGATTTACAGCTGGAAACAGGCCCTTCAGCCCAACTCGTCCAAGCTGCCCTGATTTTGCCATTAAACTAGTCCAGGTGCTTGCGTTTGCCCCATATCCCTCGATACCAATCTTACCCATGTAACTATCTAAATGCTTTTTAAAAGGCAAAATTGTAACCACCTCTACTACTACCTCTGGCAGCTCGTTCCAGACACTCACCACCGTCTGTGCAAAAATTGCCCCTCTGGACCCTTTTGTGTTTCTCCCCTCTCACGTTAAACCTATGCCCTCCACTTTAAAACTCCCCGATCTTTGAGAAAAGACATTGACTATCGAGCTGATCTATAGAACCATAGAACCATAGAAAATTACAGCTCAGAAACAGGCCTTTTGGCCCTTCTTGTCTGTGCCGAACCATTTTATGCCTAGTCCCACTGACCTGCACTTGGACCATATCCCTCCACACCCCTCTCATCCATGAACCCGTCCAAGTTTTTCTTAAATGTTAAAAGTGACCCCGCATTTACCACTTTATCCGGCAGCTCATTCCACACTCCCACCACTCTCTGCGTGAAGAAGCCCCCCCTAATATTCCCTTTAAACTTTTCTCCATTCACCCTTAACCCATGCCCTCTGGTTTTTTTCTCCCCTAGCCTCAGCGGAAAAAGCCTGCTTGCATTCACTCTATCTATACCCATCAAAATCTTATACACCTCTATCAAATCTCCCCTCAATCTTCTACGCTCCAGGGAATAAAGTCCCAACCTATTCAATCTCTCTCTGTAACTCAGCTTCTCAAGTCCCGGCAACATCCTTGTGAACCTTCTCTGCACTCTTTCAATCTTATTTACATCCTTCCTGTAACTAGGTGACCAAAACTGTACACAATACTCCAAATTCGGCCTCACCAATGCCTTATATAACCTTACCATAACACTCCAACTTTTATACTCGATACTCCGATTTATAAAGGCCAATGTACCAAAGGCACTCTTTACGACCCTATCCACCTGTGACGTCACTTTTAGGGAACTCTGAACCTGTATTCCCAGATCCCTCTGTTCAACTGCACTCTTCAGAGTCCTACCATTTACCCTGTACGCTCTTCTTTGGTTTGTCCTTCCAAAGTGCAATATCTCACACTTGGCTGCGTTAAATTCCATTTGCCATTTTTCAGCCCATTTTTCTAGTTGGTCCAAATCCCTCTGCATGCTTTGAAAACCTTCCTCACTGTCCACTACACCTCCAATCTTTGTATCATCAGCAAACTTGCTGATCCAATTTACCACATTATCATCCAGATCATTGATATAGATGACAAACAACAATGGACCCAACACCGATCCCTGCGGCACACCACTAGTCACAGGCCTCCACTCAGAGAAGCAATCCTCCACAACCACTCTCTGGCTTCTTCCATTGAGCCAGTGTCTTATCCAATTTACTACCTCCCCATGTATACCCAGCGACTGAACCTTCCTAACTAACCTCCCATGAGGGACCTTGTCAAAGGCCTTGCTGAAATCCAGGTAGACAACATCCACCGCCTTCCCTTCATCCACCTTCCTGGTAACCTCCTCGAAAAACTCTAATAGATTGGTCAAACATGACCGACCACGCACAAAGCCATGTTGACTCTCCCTCATCAGTCCCTGAAAGAAGAAGCAAACCGTTTGCTACTAATCTGATCCAAAATCCGACTCTGGTGGGACTCGAACCCACAACCTTTGAATGGCTAACTTGCCCTTATTTAGAAATCCAACGCGCTATCCATTGCGCCACAGAGCCTCATTATTTTATAGGTCTCTATAAGATCATCCCTAAGCCTCCTGCACTCCAGGGAAAAAGTCCCAGTCTATTCAGTCTCTCATAACTCAAACCATCAAGTCCTGGTAGCATCCTAGTAAATCTATTTTGCACTCTTTCAAATTTAATAATATTCTTTCTATAATAGAGTGACCAGAACTGCTCACGGTATTCCTAGTGTGGCCTTACCAATGTCTTGTGCAACTTCAACATGACGTACAAAATCCTATGTGAGGATAAATGGGCCAATACATTGCATTGCCATTCCTACAGTTGTTAATGAAGTGAAAAAGCCTGTGTTTAATGAACTGCCCCATGTGGAAATCTGCTCGAATGTAACAACACTGCAAAATCCTCAATTATTGTTGTTTCTGATCAACCAGCCCTGGAAGCCCCGATTGGTCTGAAGTTGGAGATGAAGAGGAGCCAAATCTCAACAACTTGCTGACAGACATAAAATTCAGCTGCTTTGGAGCAAGGTGATCCTCGAACAGGCCATTCAGAGTAGCCAATACCCTGGAACGTCACCGCTGCTGGAGAACAGAGATGGAGTGAGCAAGGCCAGATTCTCGAGTGGTCAAAATGGGACCTCAGTCATTGATGGAGTCTCCTACTCCAGTTCTCACTCCTTTTGACATTGTTGGATGGGTTGAAGTGGAGGAAATTAGTCAGGATGGAAGTGGTGACGAGATTCACAGTCACTCCGTTAGCTTAGAGACCATTTTTAAGGCAATATGTGCAGCGACTCCACTCTGGGGTGGATGTCAGATCAGCTCACCAGGTGGAAGGAGACCGAGAGCACAGACGAGGCCATTCAGCCCCAATACTTTCTTAAATGCTCCGTTGTGCAGTTCAAAAACTAGAAGTCTGGGATTCGAGCCAAGTTACGCAGGTGACTGGGAAAAGCACCATCGGATTAATCAGACCACTGGCCCATACCGGAAAGACTAAAAGCCCAGCACAGGGACGTCAACAGGTATTTTCACTTTTAATGTTTCTTCTTTACTCTAAATAACTTCTTGTGTTTGTATAATTATCATAAATGTTTCGCATTAAAACAAATACTCTGAATATTTAGCATTGCTGGAGAAGTGTAACTGGGAACAATGCCCTGTTCATTCAGTTTGAGGAACACTTCCTGACAGAGGAAGACTGGGACATGACAGCTTCTCCCTATCAGCTCCTTCCAATTCCCCCCACAATTCTGAACACCTCTATCAAATCTCGTCTCAATCTTCTCTTCACTAAAGACCCAAATTCTCCAATCTACCGATGTAACTGAACTTCCTCATCCCTGGACTCATGCCCCGAGATTTATTACACCCTCGCTAATGCGTTCACACCCTTTCTAAACACTGCTGTCCAGATCAGAGTGCAATACTCCAATTGAGGCCAAACCAGGGTTTGATACAGGTTTCCCACAACTTGCTTCCTCTTGTTCACTATGCCCCGACGTATAAAGCTCACAATCCCAAATGCCTTAGTAACCACACTCTCAACCTGCCACCTAAACAGCAATTTGTCACATTTGACCACAGGTCCCTTGTTCCTGCATGCCTTTACAATTGTATCATTTCTTTTCTATTGTCTCTCCCTTTTCTTCCCACTGAAATAAATCATTTCACACTTCTCTGCTTTAAATTGGTCTTGTTTGGCCAATCCACAAGCTGTCTAAGAAACTGTGAGCTTCAACACTACCTCCTCACTGTTCACAATGCTGTCATGTATTGTGTAATTACCACAGTTTGAATGTGTGCTCTGTACAGCATTGCCGATGTCTCTAATATGTATCAGGAAGAGCAGAATTCCTAACACCAACCCTCCTGGAATCCCACTTTACCCGACCTCCAATCCAAATAAAAACATTTCCCACTGCTGTGTTTCCTGTCACTCAGTCAGTTTCCTATCCATTTTGCTGCTGTCCCTTTTATTCTATCAGCTCCAAATGTTACCACAAGTTTGCTGTGTGCCCCTTTATTTATAAAATGCTTTTTGCCAGTCCATGTTCACATTAACCACATTAGCCTCATGAACCCTTTCTGTTACCCTCATGAAAATCTCGAGCAAGTTAAATATGATTCCCCTTTAATAATTATGTGTGTGTTTTCCTTAATTAATGCACATTAGCACAAGTGAGTGTTAATTTAATCTGCAGTTATTGTTTGGAGAATATCCCACGTTTCTGAGGTTAAACTGATTGGATTTAGTTAGCTTATCCTCACATTCTTTTCTGAAGAAGTGTGTTTACCATTTGCAATTCCCCAGTCCTCTGGCACCACACATATAACTAGCGAGGATAGGAAACGTTTGGCCAATGCCTCTGCAATTTCCACCCTATTTCCCTCAGTATCCATGGATCCGTCTCTTCCAGTCACAAGAACACAGGAAATAAGAGCAGACATTGGCCACATGGCTCATCAATAATGTTCCTCCATTCAAGGGCAGCATGATGGCACAGTGGATAGCACTGCTGCCTCACAGCATCAGGGAACTGGGTTCAATTGCAGTCCCAGTTCACTGTGTGGGGTTTGCACATTCTCCCCTTGTCTGCGGGGGTTAGGTTGATTGGCCATGCTAAATTGACTCTTAGTGTCAGGGGATTCACAGGGTAAATATGTGCGGTTACGGGAATAGGGCTTGATGGGTTGAATGGCCTCATTCTGCACTGTAGGGATTGTATGATTCAATACAATGATGATTTATGTATCTTTATTGCCATACAGTGCGAAGCACAGAGGCACAGTATTAAAACAAGAACAGCATCAGACAATACAAAGATAGAAATCATACATATTTCTGACAAGTTTTCCAAAAGTCACTACATTTTCAGCATTCCCAACAAAATCATTTGAAATATCAACAATTCTATGTGGGGAAAACAAATTGTGAATATCGTCGCATGAACCAAATTTCTGCACTTTATACTGATGCCCACCCAAAATACAGTAGATGCGAATAAAGAACTTTTGAAGCTTGGGTAATAAGGCCATGTATCAATTTATAATATTGAACTAAACCATAAATCGGCCTTCTCTAAAGATTGCAATTCAAGAATCCTTAATCCTTCATCAGGTATTCCCCTCATGCCTTCCATTTTCCTGGTTACATATCTTTGCACTCTCTCTATAAGCTGAATATCTCTTTGAAAGTGTGGGTTCCAAAGTATGGGTGCAGTCTCCAGATGTGGGCATACCAGCTTCTTATAGAGTTTCAGATCTTGGGTTCAACTCCAGTTTACTCCTCACTCCCTTGATTCCCGAAGAAACCAAAATTTGTCTATCTCAGCCTGAACTGCAATAGAATCCCTCCAGTGCAGATGGAGGCCATTTGGCCCATTGAGTCTGCACCGACTCTCTGAGACACCATCCCACCCAGAACCTGTCTCAGTCACCCCACATATTTATCCTGCTAATCCCCTTAACTGATACATTTGGGAAACAAAGGGTACCATGCGGTACCTTAACAAGGTACCGCAAGGTAGGTTGTTGCATGAGGTTAAATCTCACGGGATCCTGGGTGAGGTACCTTAATGAATACAAAATTGGCTTCTTGACAGAAACCAGAGGGTGGTTGTTGAGGGTTGTTTTTCAAACTGGAGTCCAGTGACCAGCGGTGTGCCTCAGGCATCAGTGCTGGGTCCACTGTTATTTGTCATTTATATTAATGATTTGGATGAGATTATAGGAGGCATGGATAGTAAGTGTGCAGATGACACCAAGATTGGTGGCATAGTGGACAGTGAGGAAAATTATCTCCAATTGTAAACGGATCTTGATCAATTGGGCCAGTGGGCTGACGAATGGCAGACGGAGTTTAATGTAGACAAATGCGAGGTGATGCATTTTGGCAGATTGAACCAGGGCAGGACTTACCAAGTTAATGGCAGAGCGTTGGGGAGAGATGCAGAACAAAGAGATCTAGGGGTACATGTTCATACTCCTTGAAAGTGGAGTCACAGGTGGACAGAGTGGTGGGGAAGGCATTTGGCATGCTTGGTTTCATCGGTCAGAACATTGAATAAAGGAGTTGGAACGTCTTGTTGAAGTCGTACAAGACATTGGTAAGGCCACACTTGGAATACTGTGTACAGTTCTGGTCACTATTATAGAAAGGATATTATTAAACGAGAAAGCATGCAGAAAAGATTTACGAGGATGCTACCGGGACTTGATGGTTTGAGTTTTAAGGCGAGGCTGGATAGACTGGGATTTTTTCTCTGGACGTAGGAGGCTGAGGGGTGATCTTATAGAGATCTATAAAATAATGAGGGGCACAGATCAGCTAGATAGTCAAGATCTTTTCCCAAAGGTTGGGGAGTCGAAAGCTAGAGGGCACAGGTTTAAGGTGAGAGGGGAGAGATACAAAAGTGTCCAGAGGGACAATTCTTTTACACAGAGGGTGGTGAGTGTCTGGAACAAGCTGCCAGAGGTAGTAGTAGAGGTGGGTACAATTTTGTCTTTTAAAAAGCATTTAGAGAGTTACATGGGTAAGATGGGTATAGCGGGATATGGACCAAATGCGGGCAAATGGGATTAGCTTCGTGCTTTAAAAAAAAGGGCGGCATGGACAAGTTGGGCCGAAGGGCCTGTTTCGACGCTGTAAACCTCTCTGACTCGGAACCCATTCGGCCGATCTTGTCCATGCCAGTCCGAGGCCCCCCTTTCCAAGCTCACCTTCCTGCACCCGGCCCGGAACCATGCAGCTGAAAGCATGATGGCGATCGAAATACTTCATACCAAAAAATCACCAGGTTTTTTTTTGTTGTCTGAAATAGCGGAAGTAAACACTTCACAATCATAACCGCTGCGAGCGGGGCTCGAACCTGCGCGGGGAAACCCCATTGGATTTCAAGTCCAACGCCTTAACCACTCGGCCATCACAGCTGCGCATTTCTATAAATAATGTAACCTCAGTAATGTTCATATTAACTTCTATCAAGTACCGGGATTGTGCAGAGCACAGTGTGTGAGCTGAAATGTGTTCCTCTATCGTTACTTTGTATCTTTGTCACGAACGGAGAACTCATTTGATGTCAGAGACTTGTTTTCCGATTTCAATATTTTTTCATGAGAAACGAATTACGTCCGAATAGAAAAAAATAAAAACTGATAGGTCTATTTTAATTCACTATTGTCAAATGTTGCGTTCGCCCTGTTTTTGTCCACTCGGTTCAAAACAATATTCGCGGATAAGGTGCTAAAACAAATTACGGATGCGATGGCCGGGAATCGAACCCGGGTCAACTGCTTGGAAGGCAGCTATGCTCACCACTATACCACCATCGCTCACTCTGCTCAAGGAATCGTTATTTTAATCAGTTATAATTACGGAACTACCTGAGTTGCTGATTTCATTCCGCACCAGGTGTGTCCACAGCACAGTTTGGAAACTGAACTTGGCTTGTCTCGTTTTTCTGGACAGTTCAATTTATCTTTTTACTGTTGTTTCTGACTGGGAACTCATTGTTTAATTTTGAGGCCTGTCCTTTCATTTAAACAACTGAAAGCAAATTGAAGCTTGATTTTCCATTAGAAATCTTTAGTGAATTTTATTTTCGGAGTGCCCACCTCCTGTTGTGACATGCGATAGCGAATTAAATAAATCACCACTGTGATGGTCAGGAACTGACGTTTGGTCAAACGCTCTCCCAGTCACCACTCCACCTCCATCGTTCACCTGACTGTGCCACTCCCTCAGTGAGAAAGTCCAGCTCTGACAATGAATCTGGTTCCCTCCAGGTCCAATCGGAGGATGGTCAGGAACTGTCTGTCGCTGTTAGAAATTCCATTATCAGCGAGTGGGGGATGATTATTTAACTGGCTGTCACTGGTTGTTGAGGTTGTGATTTATTGTTACCTGTCAGTGCAGGAGAAACAAATAAAACAGGAAATCCAGAGACTCCAAGAGCAGATAATTTGTATTTTCATGGTAAACAAACACAGTGATCTCTGCAATCACTGTAATAACTGGGGGGGGGGGGGGGAAACAGATATGATTGGCTCTGGCCACGGAATCTGGTTAACAGATGTGGTCCTACACCACATGGACTGCAGCGGTTCCAGAAGGCAGCTCACCACCACCTTCCCAAGGGCAATTAGGGATGGGCAATAAATGCTGACCCAGACAGCGACGCCCACATTCCACGAATGAATTCAAAGACAATCTGTGGGGAGCGGGCCTCAGAGTGTTTAACAGTTACTGAGGTGAAAAACTATAAATAACCCCCTGGAATCCGGAGCAAAGGCCGGAAGGAGGAGAAATTCCGTCCTGGGACCTTACAATTGGTGAAAGTTTTGTCTTGTGAATGTGTAGATGTGAATATTGTGTAAGAGAGAGTGTATGAAAGGAGCGGGCGGTTCAGACGAATTCAACTGTGTTTGTGTGTCTGTTCTGATCATGAGATCTCCGAGCCTCTCTTGTGTAAAATAAAACAATTTTTCAATCAAAGATTCCCGCTAAACCCGCTGCTGAGCCCCAAAGTTAGATTTCAGGGCAATTGTTTCGCTAAATTCAAGATTTCAGTGGAAATGTAGAGAACATGTCAGCTATCGCGTGTGAGAGCGCGATCAGTGCAGCAGTAAAACGGGTTTCAGTGGAAAATGGAGTCCTCAGTTCGAGTGAAACCTTTTGAACAGCAAACATTCGTGTGTCACAGACATGAAGGATGTGAGCTGGATCTCTGGAGAGGCGGAATTTCATTGCAATGGGACAGTTTCTGAGGAGCGAGAAACACAGAGAGGTTGGAGGAGCCGGGAGCTGACAGCAGCTTGTCTCTGCTCCGTCCGCTCTCTGCCTTTAAGTTGCTCTGTGCCGCCACCACTGGGTTCATTTCGGATCCAGTTCTGACTCACACAGATTTTCCACACACTCTCGGATATGACTGAAACTGCAGCCGCCGAAACGGCTCCTCCAGCCGCTCCCGCTCAAGTGAAGTCTCCCAGGAAGAAGAAGGCGGCTCCCCGACCTGCGGCAGCCGGTCCCAAGTTAGGCGAGCAGATCCTCAATGTTGTGGCGGGTTGCAGCGATCGCAAGGGGATGTCCCTGGCCGCGATAAAGAAAGCTTTGGCTGGCAGTGGAGTGGATGTGGGGAAGCGCGGCTCCCAGATCAGGTTAACTATCAAGAGGAAGGTGGAGACAGGGTCGCTTTTGCAGACAAAGGGACAGGGCGCCTCCGGCTCCTTCAATCTCGCTAAGAAGGAAAGCCTGGGGAAAATGGGAAAGAAGGTGAAGAAAACAACTGCCAAGAAATCTTTCGTGAAGAAAACAGCGGCCAAGAAGGTGACAACAAAGAAAGCAGCAGCCAAGAAACCCGCAGCAAAGAAAACTCCAGTGAAGAAATCAACAGTGAAGAAAACAAGCAGCAAGAAGGCGGCAACTCCAAAAAAGGCGGTGAAGAAAGCAGCCCTGAAGAAAAAGTCTCCTGTGAAGAAGGTCACGGGCGGAAAGTCTGTCAAAAAAGTGACTAAATCCAAGGCCAAACCCAAAGTGGAAGCAGCAAAAGCGAAGAAAGCGTCAGGAAAGAAGTGAAACAACCCGAGCAAATTGTAAACCTCTGAACCCAAAGGCTCTTCTCAGAGCCACCCACATCTCTCAGGAAAGAGCTGATCCCGCAAGAAAATGATTCCTGTCCCGCGGCCCGGCTCATTCTCAATAGAGATCATTTCAAATTCAGACTAAAGCAAAACACAGCAGATGCTGAATTTCATTTGAATTAGACATTTGTTCAATCGCCACTTTCTCTCATAATAAAGATGTCTGGTAGATTCAATGTGATGATGTGGAGATGCCGGCGTTGGAGTGGGGTAAACACAGTAAGAAGTTTAACAACACCAGGTTAAAGTCCAACAGGTTTATTTGGTAGCAAAAGCCACACAAGCTTTCGGAGCTGCAAGCCCCTTCTTCAGGTGAGTGGGAATTCTGTTCTGTAATGTTCTGTTATGTAAATTGAGTCTGTGTCTTTATATGCTCTGTTTGTGAACAGAATTCCCACTCACCTGAAGAAGGGGCTTGCAGCTCCGAAAGCTTGTGTGGCTTTTGCTACCAAATAAACCTGTTGGACTTTAACCTGGTGTTGTTAAACTTCTTACGAGATTCAATGTGAGACAGTAACACTGGCGGCTCAACACCGCATTCCCGCCTAATTTTTAACCGAATCCCTGCAGTGCAGAAGGAGGCCAATCGTCCCATCGAGTCTGCACCGACCTCAATCCCACCCAGTCCGGATCCCCATTACCCTATTTATTGACCGGACTTCCTCCCCGACACTCCGGTGCAATTTTGCATGGCCAATCAACCTGACAGGCGGGAGGAAACCGGAGCACCCGGAGGAAGCCCAGGGAGAATGTGCAAACTCCACACAGACAGAGACCTCAGCCGGGAATCGAACCCAGTTGCCTGGAGCTGTGAGACGGCAATTCTTAGCCAAAAATCAATGTCAGGAGTGGGATTTGAACCCACGCCTCCAGAGGAGACTGCGACCTGAACGCAGCGCCTTAGACCGCTCGGCCATGCTGACTCCGTTAATTTTAAGCACAGGAGATTGCCCCAAACAGCTTCAATAAAGTGTTTGCAAACAGCGAGAAGCAGATGTGTGTGAGGATGTTCCGGAGGAAGATTCTTGCTATAGAATCGACTGTGTTTAGGTCCGAATATGACTGACTGGGAATTATTACGGGACCAGGTTTAAAAACACAAAAGGACAAAGCCACGACCCGAAACGTTAACTCTGTCTCTCTCTCTTCACAAAAGCTGTCGGAACTGCTGATTATTTGCAGCATTTTCTGTTTTGATTCCATATTTCAAAGCTCCGGGTTTGTGGAAACTCTTGTATGTGAAGGGCGGCTCTGGAAGGGTTTGTGTGGGGAGCTGTGTTTCGCTTCCATTGTTAATAAACGGGTTGAAATTGGCGGTTGCAGAAACTGGAGGTGGAGCTGAAAGATCAGGGGCCGTTCTCTGTGTGTGTGTCAGTCCGGCTCTCTCCTCCCTCCCGCTCTGTGTTTAATCTTCACTCTGTCTCCTCCCCTCTCTGCTCTCACTCCGCCTTTCTCAGTCAGGTCGGGGCGGGCTGTATAAAAGGAGCCTGAAAGAGTTCCTCTCTCATATTGTGCAGAGATCTGAGTGAAGAATCATCATGTCTGGCAGAGGGAAAGGAGGCAAAGGACTGGGTAAAGGCGGCGCAAAGCGGCACCGCAAAGTGCTTCGTGATAATATCCAGGGCATCACCAAGCCAGCAATCCGCCGCCTGGCTCGCCGTGGCGGTGTCAAGCGGATCTCGGGTTTGATCTATGAGGAGACTCGCGGGGTGCTGAAGGTTTTCCTGGAGAATGTGATCAGGGATGCGGTCACCTACACTGAACACGCCAAGCGCAAGACGGTCACTGCCATGGATGTGGTGTACGCTCTGAAACGCCAGGGCCGCACTCTCTATGGATTCGGCGGCTGAACAACTGCAACCTTCCTACCGAACACACAACAAAGGCTCTTTTAAGAGCCACTCACCGCTTCACAGAGAGAGCAGTGACCTGGGAACGGCAGCTGGGACAGGCTGTTCAGTGTTTGAGATGCATGTTTGTTTTGTTTCGGGTACAGTGCGGGAATCACCGAATTTAACATTTCATTTGGAGCAGCGATGCGGATTGTTTTTGAAATTTTTAAGTGGATTGTCTAAGCAGCCCCCAGTTGACATGTGCCCTCAGTGAAACGCCACATCACTCCTGTTTAATCACTCAGTGTTTGGATAGAGTTTATAAAAGCTTTCTCTGGAATAGCGGAGTTTAGTAGCAGCAGCCGGTGAATCGTTCACTGGAAGCAGTCCCAGTTGTGATGCTATTTGCCCCCAGACGGTTGTTTCCTGCACTGAAACTGACAGGCTTTGTCCTCTTTTTAGGTCAAACCAAACCAAGTAAACAAACTCAGATTAAATCAGGACAAAGTAAAAGGGGCAGCTCCCCAAAAAGGAGGGGGAACAGCCCGAACAGAAATCAAAGTACAAAGGAAACTTAAAAACATCAAATTAAAATGTGATTATTAGGGTCAATAATGCACCCCAACCCCTGCGGTGCCCAGCGGGCGCGGAAAGCGTCAACCTCGCCCGTGGACACCGCATGCTCCCTCTCCAGGGACACCTGGCCGCGAACGTAGCCGCGGTAGAGGGGAAGACAGTCAGGATGGACGGCCCCCTCGATCGCCCGCAGCCTGGACCGGTAAATGGCGCGTTTCGCCTGGCCCAGAGGCAGGTTCACGAGGAGGTCGCCATCCCGACCCTCCCCTCTCCGCACCGGGTGTCCGTAGATCAGGAGCGTGGGACTGAAGTGCAGACAAAACATCAACAAAAGGTTCTGTAGGAAAACATAAAGGGAGTGCAGCCTAAGACACTCAACATAGGCATGGTCCACGGAATCCACAAGGCCGCAGAAAGGGCAGTCTTCGGAGCCCGTGAACCAGTGAATCCTACGGTTGTGCGGAACTGCTGCATGCATCACCCTCCACCCCAGGTCCCCGACGGAATTGGGGGAGATCCCTCCGTAGAGGGACCTCCAGCGGGGACCTCCGCCGCCCGGCGGCAACAAGGCCCGCCAAGGTGGAGAAACTGATCAGTTTCCGCTCAGTCATTCACAAACCCGCAATTCCCGCAGTTTGAGCCGCTCCAACCCCAGCCTGCTTCTGATTGGCCATCCTCTCCACATTCGCAGCTCTGAACCAATCGCAGAGCATCGAATGTGAACATTGAGCCAATCATTGGCTTCAACTGTCAACCGGCAGATATTTTGAATTGGGGGAAATCCCGCCAATTTCAGCGCGGGAAAGGGAATTGAGACAAATTCTTAACTTATTAAAAATAGATTCTCAATTAATATTCTGCTATAAGATTATTTTACAAAGAGGTTTCATTTGCGAACATTTGTCCGCCGCGGGCGGCAAACGGCTCTATTCAGTAATGTCAAACGGTACAAATATGAAGCCTCTCTCTGTGCCAAACAACAAACTCAACCCTTTCACACCGGCTTCAGGGGGACACAGAAGTGAAAGATTTCTGATCCTTTCCCCTGAAAGCGGCGGCGAATGTCACAAACGACAGGAGAGGGGAAATCTGAATGGGCTGGAGAGGAAAGGGACAGGGATCGAGTGGAACAGCGGGAGATTCTGGGAATGAACAGCCCACAGAGCGGGGAAAGGGTCTAAAGCACTAAGTGGAGGGAGATGGACTTCAAATCTTCAATATTT
Organism: Mustelus asterias; assembly: GCF_964213995.1. Lineage (NCBI taxonomy): Eukaryota > Metazoa > Chordata > Chondrichthyes > Carcharhiniformes > Triakidae > Mustelus > Mustelus asterias. The sequence continues at coordinate 964,773 of NW_027590135.1, forward strand.
CGAGGAATGATTATTTTATTAAGGACGGAATAAAGTCTTTGAAACAGACGTTTATTTCCTGCATCGAAAACGGCCCAATTTCTGAAAGGGGCGGTTAAGGAAACCACTTAACCAATCAGAACCTGAGTTACAGACATTAATTCGCTGGTCAGAGTTTGATTGAAACTTCCTGGGCCAATTCCCGCTGGGGGCGGTTCCTCACACAGTTTAAAAAGGCGGATGCAGCGCAGACTCTGTATGAATAGTTTGTGTCTCAGATTGTGCTGAATCCACTCAGAAAATGGCCAGGACCAAGCAGACAGCGCGCAAATCGACCGGAGGGAAAGCTCCTCGCAAACAGCTGGCGACCAAAGCGGCCCGGAAGAGCGCTCCAGCCACGGGCGGAGTGAAGAAGCCTCATCGCTACAGACCCGGCACTGTGGCTCTGAGGGAGATCCGCCGCTACCAGAAATCCACCGAGCTGCTGATCCGCAAACTGCCCTTCCAGCGCCTGGTGCGAGAGATCGCTCAGGACTTGAAGACAGACCTGCGCTTCCAGAGCTCGGCCGTCATGGCCCTGCAGGAGGCCAGCGAGGCTTACCTGGTGGGGCTCTTTGAGGACACCAACCTGTGCGCCATCCACGCCAAGCGAGTCACCATCATGCCCAAAGACATCCAGCTGGCCCGCCGCATCCGCGGGGATCCGCCTAAAACCCGGCTTCAGCACCAAGGACAACAACGGCTCTTTTAAGAGCCACCAAATGGACAAATGAAAGAGCTGCGATCTCCTGTTAACGATTCTCGTGTTTCAATTCCCAGGACAGAATATTCCAATACTGAAACCTCTCAAATGTTATAATTAACTCTCCGTTGCATTGAGGTCACTCATATCTCCAATCCTTTGATGGTTAGAGTAAAAACGATGCCGTTAACAATTGTACTGCAATTTAATTTTAAAGTGGTTTTATTAAACCTGCGATAATTTAAGTTTCCGAGGAATAATTCCCCAAATCCACTTTGTCCTCATGTTTCGAGTCGCAGCGTGAGTGTTGAAAATTGCGTCAGTCAGGAAGCATAACAGAAACCCACTCACACCGATATAGCCATTGCAGAAACGCTTGCACATTCGCATAGACAATAATTAACACTTTTCCAGATACAATGACTGGCTCTGAAAACCGATGGGCTGCAGATGAATGTCCTCGCAGACTATCACATTTTAAAGCAATTATATTGGAAATAGGATCATTTCAGTTCACTGGGATGGTTTCCCTGATTAACAGCAGTAACTTGTATTAAAATACTGTATGTGTCAGTCGTACGGATTGATAGAATAAAGCGGAAACAGCTGTGCTGTGAATAGCAGTGCAGAAACTGACCGATAGACACCAGGTCGCCCTTTTTCAGATAAAGTGAGTGGCTCTGAAAAGAGCCTTTGGGTTATCAGATTAAAGAATGGTCGCTTCACTTGCTCTTCGCGGACCCAGCGCTGCTTTTCTTGGGCAGCAGCACGGCCTGGATATTAGGCAGCACCCCGCCCTGAGCGATGGTCACTCCTCCCAGCAGCTTGTTGAGCTCCTCGTCGTTGCGGACGGCCAGCTGCAGGTGTCTGGGGATGATGCGGGTCTTCTTGTTGTCCCGGGCCGCGTTCCCGGCCAGCTCCAGAATTTCAGCGGTCAGATACTCGAGCACAGCAGCCAGATAGACCGGGGCTCCGGCACCCACACGCTCAGCATAGCTGCCCTTTCTCAGGAGCCTGTGAACACGGCTCACCGGGAACTGCAGTCCAGCCCGGGAGGAGCGAGACTTGGCCTTGGCCCGAGCTTTCCCGCCGCCCTTTCCTCTTCCAGACATTTGCACAATCTCACAAACACTTTCACAAAGAATCAGCAATTTCTCCAGCATTGACTGTTCTTATAAACTGACAGCTCCTCTGATTGGCCGCTGCTCTATTCACCTCATTTGCCTATATTCTTCACCAATCAGCTCACTGGAAACAGAAGAGGGCGGGATTTCCCCACAACAACCGGTCGAAGCAGAGAATTTGTCCATTTCCAAAAGCCCGCCAATTTCATTGTGGGAAAGGAGCGAATTCAAATCAATGTCGTCCTTAGTCAGAGATTTCAATCCCTTCTATTGATTTGCTTTTATTCAGCTCTTCCCGTCACCAATCGCAGGCGCGGCTATAACATTTTCTTTCAATGTGCTTCATTCTCCTATCGCTTTCTAACTGTCCCGGGCGGGAATCAATCCCTGTTCACAGCATTCCCAGAAGGAAAACACTCCGTTTCGTCTTCAATCAGAACCCAGTGTCTTTCACTGAAAACAGGGAGTCGGATCGAGTCCTCACACTGTCCTTATTCCGCTCTGTAATAATCCCACTCCGGACTGTTACCCTGCGGAGAATTACTGTGAATAAAATGATGAATCAATGAACATTTCAGGAATTGAGAGAAGGGACCGTTACAGCTAAAAACAGCCGCTAATGAGGTCATTTAGGAGCTGTGAAAATAACAGAATAACAGCTTTCAGCACAAAGTGAAGGCAGCTGAGTGAATTCTGGGTCAGTGTTTGGATTACAGGACAGGAGACACAAACAGCAGTGGAAGTTATTCGATTTTACATTCTTATCATCGAACAGGAAGGTGCCGGTACAGCTTTTTCACAGAGATTGTGGGTGGCTCTTAAAAGAGCCGTTGTGTTTGGGATGTTTTTTCAGTCCATGGGACGTTTTACTTGGAGCTGGTGTACTTGGTCACCGCCTTTGTCCCTTCCGACACGGCGTGCTTGGCCAGTTCCCCGGGCAGCAGCAGGCGCACGGCGGTCTGGATCTCCCGGGAGCTGATGGTGCTGCGCTTGTTGTAATGGGCCAGGCGGGAAGCCTCACCCGCGATGCGCTCGAAAATATCGTTCACGAACGAGTTCATGATGCTCATGGCCTTGGAGGAGATGCCGGTGTCGGGGTGAACCTGCTTCATCACTTTGTAGATGTAGATGGAGTAACTCTCCTTCCTCGACTTTCGCCGCTTCTTGCCGCCCTTTATTACCGGTTAGTTAATCACTTTCTTCGCCCCCTTCTTGGGAGCTGGTTTCGATGTTGGTTTCTTCTCATCAGCCATCTTCAATTTCACACAGAAATAAAGCAAACCCCTTCCGCGCGCTGATTAAATAGACAGTCCCACAGAACTATGCTAATGAGGAATTGGGAAAGCAATGATTGTGATTGGACATTTTGAAAGTTATTACAGTCACTTATCAGGGGTTCATTTGAGTGAATATGTCAATAGACCAATCAGATTGAAGCCTTTCCGCCAATCACAAGCCTCCTTACTACAGTCAGGAAATACATTTGACAAAGAATCTCTCCAGGACCAGTTTTTCAGATGCACCGGGAAATGTCGCCTGGCTGTCGGTGTGAGGGACCCTTCTCCTCAGAAGGACTGTGCGGGAGTGTGGGTTCCTTCCGGAACAGTGAATCTCTGGGAATGTGTGTGAGTGTGGGATTTACTCACTCTATGATGCAGTGTGTGAGTGTAGGATTTACTCACTCTCTGATACAGTGTGAGTGTGGGATTTACTCACTCTCTGATACAGAGTGTGAGTGTGGGATTTACTCACTCTCTGATACAGTGTGAGTGTGGGATTTACTCACTCTCTGATACCGTGTGTGAGTGTGGGATTTACTCACTCTGATACAGTGTGAGAGTGTGGGATTTACTCACTCTGATACAGGGTGTGTGTGTGTGGGATTTACTCACTCTCTGATACAGTGTGTGTGTGTGTGGGATTTACTCACTCTCTGATACAGTGTGTGTGTGTGGGATTTACTCACTCTCTGATACAGTGTGTGATTGTGGGATTTACTCACTCTGATACAGTGTGTGTGTGTGTGGGATTTACTCACTCTCTGATACAGTGTGTGAGTGTGGGATTTACTCACTCTCTGATACAGTGTGTGTGTGTGGGATTTACTCACTATCTGATACAGTGTGTGTGGGATTTACTCAGTCTCTGATACAGTGTGTGAGTGTGGGATTTACTCACTCTCTGCTACAGTGTGTGTGTGTGGGATTTAGTCACTCTCTGATACAGTGTGAGAGTGTGGGATTTACTCACTCTCTGACACAGTGTCAGTGTGGGATTTACTCACTCTATGATACAGTGTGTGAGCGTGGGATTTACTCACTCTGATACAGTGTGAGAGTGTGGTATTTACTCACTCTGATACAGTGTGTGTGTGTGGGGGATTTACTCACTCTCTGATACAGTGTGTGTGTGTGGGATTTACTCACTCTCTGATACAGTGTGTGTGTGTGGGATTTACTCACTCTCTGATACAGTGTGTGAGTGTGGGATTTACTCACTCTGATACAGTGTGTGTGTGTGTGTGATTTACTCACTCTCTGATACAGTGTGTGAGTGTGGGATTTTCTCACTCTCTGATACAGTGTGTGTGTGTGGGATTTACTCACTCTCTGATACAGTGTGAGAGTGTGGGATTTACTCACTCTCTGATACAGTGTGTGTGGGATTTACTCACTCTCTGATACAGTGTGTGAGTGTGGGATTTACTCACTATCTGATACTTTGTGAGTGTGGGCTTTACTCACTCTCTGATACAGTGTGAGTGTGGGATTTACTCACTCTCTGATACAGTTTGTGTGTGTGGGATTTAGTCACTCTCTGACACAGTGTGTGAGTGTGGGATTTACTCACTCTCTGATACAGTGTGTTTGTGTGGGATTTACTCACTCTCTGATACAGTGTGTGTGTGGGATTTACTCACTCTGATACAGTGTGTGTGTGTGGGATTTAGTCACTCTCTGACACAATGTGTGAGTGTGAGATTTACTCACTCTGATTCAGTGTGTTTGTGTGGGATTTACGCACTCTCTGATGCTGTCTGTGCGATTTATTTTATCATTCTCAGTACCTTGGAATCTTTCAAACCAATTCTGCATCTGATTATCCTCTGTGCTGTCTGGGAGAGTGGGATTCAATCTGTCAGTCGGTGGTACTCTTTCTGAGAGTGGGATTAATTCTGTCAATTGGTGATACTCTATGTGAGAGTGGGATTCATAATTTCACATGGTGGTACTGTATGTGACATTGGGGGTACTGTATGTGACATTGGGATTAATTCTGTCAGTCGGTGGTGCTGTGTGTGACATTGGGATTAATTCTGTCAGTCGGTGGTGCTTTGTGTGAGAGTGGGATTAATTCTGTAAATCGGTGGTGCTGTGTGCGAGAGTGGGATTAATTCTGTCAGTCGGTGGTGCTGTATGAGAGATTGGGATTAATTCTGTTAGTTAATGGTGGTGTCTGTGAGAGTGTAATTAGAACTGGGCCCTATTCCTGTGAATTAATAAAAAAACTCATCTCCTGCAGCCACCAGTGATCACTGACCCTCTGGATGTTTGTCCAGGATTTACATCCTGAATTTGGAAAATGATGTTTGAATCCAAGCAAACCACAGCAGCTCCTCAGAATTAAAAGAAGGAAACTGAACCCAAACTTGTGAATTGCTCATTTCAGAAGTTGAATCAAATGAAAACACTTATATTTCAATCGGAGAATTGGATTGGGGACCAGACAGCTCAGGACAACTAAATCTGAGAATGGAAAGGGTAATGAAGAAGAGAATTGGAGCTGACTGCAGTGGGATAGATCCTAAGATACAACAAAGGATTGATTAAAGCTGTTTTGTAACAGTGTTGCTGAATGAAGCTGATGTCGAGTTATCAATATTGTTTTTGAAACAAGCTGTCAGCAGCATTGCCTTAGACAATGAACCCTGCGAAGCATTGATTTTGAGGGGATATGATTGGTGTTTATGAAGGGAACACATTCTTTCCGTGTGGATCGATTATTTTAGTTTGATGGGCACGAGAGACACAGAAAAAGGAGAAATTAACAGAAAAGAGAAATAAAAACAAGGCTCTAGGGACGTGATGGGTGAGTGGGAGTAGCTGAGTTGCTTTTGAATAGGGTAGGTACAGATCAATGGGCAGACTGGTCTCTTTGTGTGCTTTACCCATTCTATAACTGCTAAACAAAAAAGAGACAGCCTGTTGAAGCTTCTGATTTTGCACTCAAAAGAACAAATGCAAGAATGCCAAATGTCAAAGGGAGGAACAAGTGCTGGAAAAAAAGGATGCTGATCGTTGACAAGTGAACTCTAATTGGTCAAGACGTTGTCATGGGGAGGGCACAAAGAAAACTTAGCCCTGTATATTTCTGTTCAATTCAACATAGGCACAATGCCTGGACACGTTCTAATTTTAATTCTAATTTTTGCCTTGTATTAAATCACTTTCTGTGTGAGCACAATTGTGGAGGATCATGCATCTTTTCATCTAACACGCCATTGTTAAGTAAAGGTAAGTGTAATTCACATTTTAATAATCAAATTGATGCCTTCATCATTCACTCTGTTTGGGAGAACTTTATACTTGAATGTTGAACTCAGTTTGACTGAGAATTATTACAATTTCTACCCTCCGCGTATAAGTCAGGTATGTGATCTGTATCTCAGTTTGCACCAATTTATATGTATCCTTATTACAATAATCAGTGTGTGTCTCAGATTATACTATCATTCAGTTCTATCTGGTATTCAATTGAATTGCAACTAAGGCTACAATATTGTAGGACTGACACACTGACAATCTGATAGCGGGTGAGAATTTGGACTGGGATTTATGTATCTACCTGTCAGTGGTACTGACTTGGGATGACATGGAAACAATGTCTGTCTCTCCTGCTCTGATTGATTGTTGGATTGAAAATGTGTCTCTGCAACCGGTTCTGCTGCCTGAGACTGTGGAACTGATGCACTCTGAGAGAGAACAGACATACTGTGTGTGAGGAGCTCGCTGCACTGTTCATTGCGACTCAGGTGAGGAAACTTCAAACTAACCTTGATTGATTCAATGATTTGCCAGTCAGGAATAATTTACTCATTGTAGCCCAATTACAGGTGAGGGAATAATACACAGCCCTTTTTCAATTTGATTTACTGTTGTCACATGTATTGGCATACTGTGAAAAGTATTTTTTTTTGTGCGCTATACAAGCAAAGCATACCATTCATAGAGTACATGGGGAGAAAGAAATGACAGAGTGCAGAATGTAGTGTTACATTCATAACTAGTCTGTAGCGAAAGATCAATATAAGGCAGGTCCATTCAAAAGTCTGATGGCAGCAGGGAAGATGCGGTTCTTGAGTTGGTTGGTACATGATCTCAGACATTTGTATCTTTTTCCTGCTGGAAGAAGGTGGAAGAGAGTATGTCCGGGGTGCGTGGGGGTCTTTGATGATGCTGGCTGCTTTTCTGACGTGATGGGAAGTGCAGACGGAGTCAATGGATGGGAGGGTGGTTTGTGTGATGGACTGGGCTACTATAAGAACTGTTCGTAGTGTTAGGCGGTCTTGGTAAGAGCAGGAGCCATACCAAGCTGAGATACATCTGGAAAGGGTATTTTCTTTGGTGCATCTGTAAAACCTGGTGAGAGTCAGAGCGGAAATGCTGAATTTCCTCAGTCTCCTGAGAAATTAGAGGTCTTACTTAACTATAGTGTCAGGGTGGAAGGACCAGGACAAGTTATAGGTGATCTCAACACCCAGAAACCTGAAGCTCTCAACAATTTCCATTTCATCCCCATTGATGTAGACAGGGGCATGTCATCCACTATGCTTCCTGAAGTTAATGACAATCCCCTTTGTCTGGTTGACATTGAGGGAGAGATTATTGCCGTCTCACTAATTTACCAGATTCTCTGTCTCATTCCTGTAGTCCGTCTCATCATTGTTTGAGCTCCGATCCACTATGGTGGTATCATCAGCAAACTTGAAAATAGATTTGAAGCGGAATTTGGCCACACAGTCATAAGGGGAGAAGGAGCATCGTAAGGGGTTGAGGATACAGCCTTGTGGGGCACTGGTGTTGAGAATAATCGTGGAGAAGGTGTCGTTGCTTATCTTTACTAATTGCGGTCTGTGGGTTAGGAAGTCTAGGATCCAGTCACAGAGGGAGGAGCCAAACCCGAGCCATGGAGTTTGAAGATGGGTTTTGTGGGAATAATGGTGTTGAAGGCTGAGCTGTAATCAATAAATGGGAATCTGACATGAGTCTTTATTATCCAGGTGTTCCAGGGTTGAGTGTACGGTCAGGAAGATGGCATCGACAGTGGACCTGTTGTGGCAGTAGGTGAACTGTAGTGGATCCAGGCAATCTGGGAGGCTGGAGTTGATCCGTGCCATGACTAACCTTTCGAAGCACTTCATAATGATGGATGTCAGAGCTACCAGGCAATAGTCATGAAGGCACTATGCCTGGCTTTTCTTTGGTACACGGATGATGTCATCTTCTTGAAGCAGATAGGGACCTCAGATTGGTGGAAGGAGAGGTTAAAGATGTCTGCGAATACCCCTGCCAGCTGGTCCACGCAGGATCCGAGTGCCTGTCCCCGTACCCCATCCAGGCCAGTCGCTTGCCGTGGGTTGACTTTCAAGAAGGCTGATCTGAAGTCTGTGATGGTGACCTCGGATACAGGTTCGGCCAAGGCTTTCAGAGTGGAGGGCATCCTCTCTCTTCCTCAAAACAGACATAGAATGCATTGAGCTCATCAGGGAGAGGGGCATTGTCGCTGGCAATTCTACATTCCTTCATCTGGTAGCCTGTTATGTCTTTCAGACCTTACCATAAACGGTGGGAGTACATGTGGCGAGCCAAGGACTCTAGCTTGGTCCGGTACTGGCACTTGGCATCTTTGATGGTTCCCTGTAAATCATATCTGGATTTCTTTACAGTTCAGGGTCCCCTGACTGGAACCCCTCGGACCTGGACTTCAGGAAGCAGTGGATATCCCTGTTCATCCATGCTTTCCGGTTGGGAAAAACATGGATTTGCTTCTTTGGCTCAGTCTTCTATGCAATTACTAATGAAGTCAGTTACTGTAGTGACGTACTCATTCAGGGTGCTTGCAGAGTTTTTAAATATTGACCAGTGCATTGACTCGAAGCAGTCACGTAGGAGATCATCCGATTCCTCAGACCAACAATGCGTGACTTTCTTTAATCGGATTCTCCTGCTTCAGTTTTTTGCTTGTAAGCTGGGAGCAGGAGCACAGCCTTGTGATCTGATTTGCCAAAGTTTGGGCGGGTGATAGAACGATAGGCATGTTTGACTTTTGTGTAACAGTGGTCGAGGATGTTTGGGCCTCTGGTGGGACAGGTGACATGTTGGTAGTACCTTGGTAAGACACTCTTGAGATTGGCCTGGTTGAAGTCCCCGGCCTCGATGAACAAGGCCTCGGGATATTTTGTCTCAAGGCTGTTTGTGGTGGTAGATATTTCATCCAGCGCGACCTTCATGTCTGCCTGGGGTGGAATGTAAACTGCTGTCAGGATAACAGAGGTGAACTCCCGTGGAAGGTTGTCGGGGCAGCATTTCAGCGTCAGGTATTCTAGGTCCGAGGAGCAGAAACTCGCCAGTGTTGTGACATCGGAGCACCAAGAGGTGTTGATTAGAAGGCAGACGCCACCTGCGCAAGCCTTATCTGAGGCCGCTGTACGGTCCATTCGGTGGATGGAGAAGCCCTGAGGTTGTAGGGCACTGTCCGGTGAAGCAGGTGTGGTCTGTGTCTCCGTGAAACAGAGCACACAGCAGTCTCTCAGTTCCCTTTGAAAAGTGAGTCTGGTTTTAAGTTCATCGAGATTGTGTTCCAGAGATTGAACATTTGCCAGGAGTAAGCTGGGGAGGGGGGCCTTGGAACCACATTGTTTCAGTCTCACCTGCAAGCCTGCGCGTTTCCCACGCTTCCTGGGGTGGCTGCTTCCTGTCGTGCCTGTGAGACGGTGTTTAGTCTGTGGGATCAAGGGTGTAGCTGTATCCTGTTTCCGCTTTGGTTGGTGTGTGGGTGGAGGATTTGTTGCCATGGTCACGGTTCCTGCGTCGGCAGTCGGGTCTGAGCGGTCGGGAGTTCCGGGTCGCTGTCGGGCTGCGGTTTGAGTTTGGACGGTGTTCACACCACACTCCGGCATGGACGGGTTGAAGGCCGGTTAGTGGATGGGGTCTCTGGAGTCACAGCTGGGTCCACGTGTTCGGGTTCTCCGGGTCACCGCCAGGTCAGGGTCTTCCTTCCGAGGTCAGAGGATCTCTGGCCTTGCAAATAAATTTAAAAGAGCAGTTTTAGTAATTTATAAATCTCACTACATAATCATAATGAACAGCCACAAAGGAACCCCAGTGATACAAACATTGTCAATGTGTGACTGCAGTCCTTAGTGTCTGCGTACGAGATGCATGATCAGTGGCGGTAGGCGCTACAACAATTCAATGACATTCAGATAGAACTGAAACCCTGCACTGCTCCATGAATGGGATAACCGGATGGAGCAGGGACATTTGTAATGTTCATGTTTCCATTCATTGCTCCGGTGTGATTAACCAGATCGTAATCAAAACCAAACAGTCTCTGTTTAAAATGTGTCCATCCTCGTTCTCACCTGGTGCCTGCAAGAGCTGCTCTTTGTCTAACTCCCCACATCCTGACTGTCTGCCTCTGCTTCCAATCTTCACTGTCCAATAACAACAAACCAGGGGAGACTGGAATTAGAGTCATTACCGTATGGAAGGAGGCCATTCGCCACATCCAGTCCATGCTGGTTCTCCGTGGAGCAATCCAGTCAGTCCCATTCTCCTGCTCTATCCCCATCGCCCGACAAGTTTATTTCCCTCAAATGTCCCTCCAAATTCCTCTTTGAAATAATTCATCATCTCGGCTTCCAACCTCAGAGACAGCAACTTCCAGGTTGTCACTCGCTGCATGAGAAGTTCTTCCACACATCCCCCCAGTGTGTCTTCCAAAACCTTCAACTTGTGCCCCCTAGTCCTTATACTATCAGTGAATGGAATCAGCTTTTCTTTGTCTACCTGAACCACACCAGCCATAATCCTGTCCACCTCTATCAGACCTCTCTCTCAATCTGCCTTGCTCCAAAAAGATCAACCCCAGCTTCTGTAACCTAACTTTGTGGCTAAAATCCCTCATTGCTGAAACCATTCTGGTCAATCTCCTCTGCACCCGCTGAACCACCGTCACATGTTTCCTCAAGTGTGCTGAGCAGAACTGGACTCAATGCTTCAGCTGTGATCCAATCAGAGTTTTCTAAAGGCTCAGCATAACTTGCATGATTCTGTACTCAATGCCTGTGTCCTCATGGAGAGGGTCACTCATGTGGACGAGGAGGGTTTGAACTAAACTGGCACGGGATGGGCACCATTATATAGAAGTGGAAAAGAGGAATATCTGGAGAAAGAAAAAGAAAATCACCGGCTCCAACGCACGCCTCCCTGATGAGCTCAATGCATTCTGTGCCCGCTCTGAGCAAGAGGTCAGCGAGAGCACGCCCTCCACCCTGGAAGCCTGAGATGAATCTGTATCCGAGGTCACCATTGCAAATGTCAGAGCAGCTTTCTCAAAGGTCAACCCAAGGAAAGTGACTGCCTTGGATGGGGTACCCAGACGAGCACTCAGATCCTGCATGGATCAGCTGGCGGGGGGATTCGCAGACATCTTCAACCTCTTTTTACAACAATCTCAGGTCCCTACCTGCTTCAAGACGACGACCATCATCCCAGTACCAAAGAAAAGCTAAGCAGCGTGCCTCAATGACCATTATCCAGTGGCTCAGACATCCATCATTAGGAAGTGCATCGAAAGATTAGACATGGCACAAATCAATTCCAGCCTCCCAGACTATCTGGATCCACTACAGTTCGCCTACCAGCGCAACAGTACACAGCAAACACCATCTCCCTGCACCTGCACTCAGCCCTGGAACACCTAGATAACAAAGAGACTTACAGCAGACTTCTATTTATTGACTACAGCTCAGCCTTCAACACCAATATTCATCTCCAAACTCCGTGGCCTGGACCTCGGCTCCTCTCTCTGCGACTGGATACTGAACTTCATAACCCACAGACCACAATCAGAAACGATAAGAACAACACCTCCTTCACGATCATCCCCAACACTGGTGCCCCACAAGGCTGTGTTCTCAGCCCCCTACTATACTCCTGAGACACCTGTGACTGTGTGGCCAAATTCCCCTCCAATTCGATTTTCAAGTTTGCTGACGACACCACCGCAGTGGGCCAGATCGCAAACAATGATGAGAGAGTTCAGGAACGAGATAGAGAATCTGGTGAACTGATGCGGTGACAATAATCTGTCCCCCAATGTCAACAAAATGAAGTAGATTGTCATCTACTTCAGGAAGCATAAGAGAGAACATGCCCCTGTCTACATTAACGGGGACGAAGTAGAAATGGTGGAGAGCTTCATGTTTTTAGGTGTCCAGGTCACCAACAACCTGTCCTGGTTCCCCCCCCCCATGCCGACACTATAGTTAAGAAAGCCCCACCAACACCTCTACTTTCTCAGAAGACTAAAGAAATTTAGCATATCAGCTACGACTCTCACCAACTGTTAGAGATGCACCATAGAAAGCATTATTTCTGGTTGTATCACAACTTGGTTTGGCTCCTGCTCTGCCCAAGACTGCAAGAAACTACAAAATGTTGTGAATGTAGCCCAATCCATCACGCAAACCAGCCTCCCATTCATTGACTCTGGATACACTTCCTGCTGCCAGCCAGCAGAATTCAGGACCCCACTCACCCCGAACATTATCTCTTCCACCTTCTTCCATTGAGAAAAAGATAGAAAAGTCTGAGGTTACGTACCCACTGACTCAAGAACAGTTTCTTCCCTGCTGCTGCCAGACTTTTGAATGGACCTACCTTGCATTAAGTTGATCTTTCTCTACACCCTAGCTATGACTACATTCTGCACTCTCTCCTTTCCTTCTCTATGAAAGGTATGCTTTGTCGATATAGCGCGCAAGAAACAGTAATTTTCACTGTATACTCATACACGTGAAAATAATAAATCAAATCATATAAGGTAGGAGTATATGAAGAAGGAATCTCAGTGGAATACAAGGATAGGTTTGGAAAGCATGTGTGTAATCACACAAAGTGTCATAGAGTCAGAGGTTTACAGCAGGGAAACAGGCCCTTTGGCCCAACTGGTCCATGCCACCCCGTTTTTTAACCCCTAATCTCGTCCCAATTGCCTGCATTTGGTCCATATCCCTCTATACCCATCTTACCCATCTAACTATCTAAACACTTCTTAACAGACAAAATTGTACCCACCTCTACTACTACTTCTGGCAGCTTGTTCCAGACACATACCACCCTCTGGGTGAAAGAATTGCCCCTCTGGACCCTTTTATATCTCTCCCCTCTCACCTTAAACCTATGCCCTCTCGTTTTAGACTCCCCTACATTTGGGAAAAGATATCGACTATCTAGCTGCTCTTTGCCCCGCATTATTTTATAACACTCTATAACATCACCCCTCAGCCTCGTACGCTTCAGAGAAAAAAGTCCCAGTCGATCCAGCCTCTCCTTATAACTCAAACCATCAAGTCCCGGTAGCATCCTATAAATTTTTTCTGCACTCTTTCTTATTTAATAATATCCTTTCTATAATGTGACCAGAACTGTACACAGTATTCCAAGTGTGGCCTGATCAATGTCTTGTACAACTTCAACAAGACATCCCAACTCCTGTATTCAATATTCTGACCAATGAAACGAAGCATGCTGAATGTCTTCTTCACCATTCTGTCCACCTGTGTCTTCACTTTCAAGGAGCTATGAATCTGTACCCCGAGATCTCTTTGTTCTATAACTCTCCCCAACGACCTACTATTAACAGAGTAAATCCTGCCCTGGTTCGATCGACCAAAATGCATCACCTTGCATTTGTCTAAATTAAACTCCATCTGCCATTCGTCAGCCCACTGGCCCAATTGATCACAATACTGTTGCAATCCTAGATAACCTTCTTCACTGTCCACTATGCCAGCAATCTTGGTAGCATAGTGGACAGTGTAGTGAATACATAGGAACACAAGAGAGTGTCAATGTTGTAAATGCGGTCTGGAAATGGAGAACACCGGGCAATTATTATTCAATACAATGTGAACAGAATAGAGAGAAGGGTAAAAGGTAGGTGTGGTGAGAAGGAAATAGAGCAGCAAATCTATGGGCAGATCATTCATTGTAGATACAGAATTAATTCCATTCTCACACAGACTGACAGGGAGCTTGACCACATGATCCAAGTGTCTGGAGGTGGTCACTTGAGTAACAGTGATCATTGTATCACAAGCTTGATATTAGCAAGGAACAATCTAAAGTAGCACTTCTGAATGGGAAGAGGACTAACCTCAATGGGAGGAGCTGGGATTGAGCCAGAGTAAACTGGAGCCAAAATCTGACAGGAAAAACTGTAACAGAACAATGGGTGATCTTTCAGGAGATGTTTCAGGTACAGACTCGGTACATTCTAATCAGGGTGAAAGGGAGGGGAACCAAAGCCAGGGCTCCTTGGAGGATGAGGAAGATAGAAAGTATAATGAAACAATGAAGAGGCCATTTGATTTAGTTTTTTGAAGGGGTAACCAAGAAGGTAGATGAGGGCAGTGCAGTTGATGTTGTCTACATGGACTTTAGCAAGGCCTTTGACAAGGTACCACATGGTAGGTTGTTGCATAAGGTTAAATCTCACGGGATCTACGGTGGTTGCAGAGAGTTGTTTTTCAAACTGGAGGCCTGTGACCAGCGGTGTGCCTCAGGGATCTGTGCTGGGTCCACTGTTATTTGTCATTTCTCTTAATGATTTGATGAGAATATATGAGGAATGGTTAGTAAGTTTGCAGATGACACTATGATTGGTGGCAGAGTGGACAGTGAAGAAAGTTATCTCCAATTGCACGGGGATCTTGATCATTGGACCAGTGGGCTGACGAATGGCAGATGGAGTTTAATTTACACAAATGTGAGGTGATGCATTTTGGTAGATTGAACCAGGGCAGGACTGACTCAGTTAATAGTAGGGCGTTGGGGAAAGTTACAGAACAAAGAGATTTAGGGGTACATGTTCATAGCTCCTTGAAAGTGGAGTCACAGGTGGACAGAGTGGTGAAGAAGGCATTCGGCATGCTTGGTTTCATTGGTCAGAACACTGAATACAGGACTTGGAATGTCTTGTTGAAGTTGTACAAAACATTGGTAAAGCCACACTTGGAATACTGTGTACGATTCTGGTCACCCTGTTATAGAAAGGATATTATTAAACTCGAAAGAGAGCAGAAAATATTTACTGGGATGCTACCGGGACTTGATGGATTGAGTTATAAGGGGAGGCTGGATAGACTGGGACTTTTTCCTCTGGAGCGTAGGAGGTGATCTTATAGAGGTCTATAAAATAATGAGGGGCCCAGATCAGCTAGATAGTCTATATCTTTTCCCAAAGGTAGGGGAGTCGAAAACTAGAGGGCATAGGTTTAAGGTGAGAGGGGAGAGATACAAAAGTGTGCAGAGGGGCAATTTTTTCACACAGAGGATGGTGAGTGTCTGGAACAAGCTGCCACTGGTAGTAGTAGAGGCGGGTACAATTTTGTCTTTTAAAAAGCATTTAGACAGTTACATGGGTACAATGGGTATAGAGGGATATGGGCCAAATGCGGGCAATTGGGATTACCTTGAGTTTTTTTTTAAAAAGGGCGGCATGGACAAGTTTGGCTGAAGGGCCTGTTTCCATGTTGTAAACGTCTCCAATTTAAGATGGAGATTAGGAGGAATTACTTATTTTAAGGGAACCTTAATTTTTGTCATTGAATAGATTCAATCTTGAGTTAGACAGATTTTTGAGCTACAAGAGAATCAAGGGTTATGGGGACAGGCACTGAAGTGGAGTGGAGGCCACAATCAGATCAGCCATGATCTTACTGAATGGCAGAACAGGCCTGATGGGCTGAATGGCCTTCTCCTGCTCCTTTTTCTTATGTTCTGATAGTGTGTGTGTGGGACTAACTCCTTTTCTCAGTCTCTGTTACAGTTTTCAGTGTGGAATTAACTCAGTCTGATCCTGCATTTCAATGTGGAATTGATTCTCTGTCCAACACTTATTGTATGTGAGTGTGCAATGTTTCTTTAACTGTACAAGACACAGTTAATGATCTTTGATCAGAAGTGTTTTGACCCTACTGCTCTCAAATTTACTCAGAATTAAACCCATCACTTTCTCCTGCTACTACACACCAAAGTCACCCAAACAAAAACATACCTTCACAGAAACTGAGGGGCCGAATTCCAAAACCAACATCCAGCTTGATTCAAAATCGCTCTTAATTTGTCTATTTCAGGCCTCAGTTTTCTGAGCAACAGCTGCAATAATTCACAGGTGAAATCATGTGGACGCTGGACATCTGAAACAAGGTGTAAATTCTGGAATACACAACAGGTCAGGCAGCATCTGTGGAGAGAGAAACAGAGTTCATGTTTCAGCTCACTGACAATCAGCCTACAATAAACTACTTGCTGATATCTGCTCGTGGCAGCCACAGTTCCCACATGAGGAGGTAATGGTGTAGTGGTATTGTCACTGGATGAGTGACCCAGAGGTCCAGTGCAATTCAATGGGAACTGATTATCACCTCAGCACAGTGTGCAATTTGAGCTCAATTAAAATCTGGAATTAAAGGTCTAATGATGGCCATGTTGTAAAAACCCATTTGGTTCACTGATACCCCTTTAGGAAACGAAATCCACCCACATTACCTGTTCTGGCCTACCTGTGACTCCAGACCCACAGTATGTTTTTGACTCTTTAATGCCCTCTGAAATGGCCTAACAAACCACTCAGTTCAAGGGAAATTAGTGCAATAAATGCTGGCCAAGCCAGTGATGAACACATCACATGAATGAAAACAATTCTCTGCGCCCCAGAAAGCGCTCTATCCAACACACTGACTTGCCCAGGCACTGAGAGTGGGCACGCTCCCCAGGGGCACCCGCGGGGCAATCGGTGCTGGAACTTTCCCCACTGCCATTTCTCTCCCATTCCACCAAGCTGCCTGTGTCCTTTTGAAGTTTCCCACTTTCCTCCTCACAGTTGCCAATGCCTCCAAGTTTGCTGGCGTGTGGAAATGTTGAGCTTGTGGCCTGTACACCAAGGTGTGTGTCATTAATATATATCAGGAAGAGCAGGGCTCCGAACACCGAGCCCTGGGGAACTCCACTGGAAACCTTCCTCCAGTCTGAGAAACAACCATTAAGCACTGCTCTCTGTTTCCTCTCACTCACACTGTTCCATATGGGGCGGTGAGGATGGCCTCGCTGCACCATCCGCTTCATGGTGCCGTGCTCTCGCCGCCGGGCGCCTCTGCTCCGGCCTCTGACTCGGAATTACTGCGTCCACGCGCGACGCCGCTGAACTTCCGGGAAGCGCACCGCGCATGCTCCGCGCAGACTTTCGGTATCCGAGGACGCGGCCGAACGGCAGCTGCGCCGTGCGGACCATTCTGAATGAGATAGACCGTATTCACCCGCGCGCTGTATCCTGGGTTAATTATGATGTTGAAATGCCGGCGTTGGACTGGGGTAAACACAGTAAGAGTTTTAACAACACCGGGTTAAAGTCCAACAGGTTTATTTGGTCACAAATGCCATTAGCTTTCGGAGCGCTGAAAGCTAATGGTATTTGCTGCCAAATAAACCTGTTGGACTCTAACCTGGTGTTATTAAAACTCTTCCTGGGTTAGTTACACAGGTTAGTTGCACTGATAGCCAAGTTCCGCACACATGAGGATGGCCTAAACCGGGATGTTGGATTTATGTCACATTATCAGTAACCCCC
Source organism: Mustelus asterias (assembly GCF_964213995.1). Lineage (NCBI taxonomy): Eukaryota > Metazoa > Chordata > Chondrichthyes > Carcharhiniformes > Triakidae > Mustelus > Mustelus asterias. The sequence goes on from NW_027590135.1 coordinate 982,536, forward strand.
ACAGCTTGCCCCTGGTCTTACATAATCTCACCAGCTGTTCTGTCTGGAGACAATACACATCTCATTAACCTGTGTTAAATGTTCCCTCCAACCACATTATCTGTACCTTTTAAGACCTGGCTGGCTGTAGAGATTTGCATTCTAATTAGTATTCTGGAACTTGATTTCTGTGTCTGTGCACTGTTGGAGAGCAGAGACCACACCATCTGACGAAGGAGCAGCAAGCTCCGAAAGCTTATGGTATTTGCTACCAAATAAACCTGTTGGACTTTAACCTGGTGTTGTGAGACTTCTTACTTAGTTACACAGGCCACCATTACATTGAATAAAACAGCACAAGGAATTAAATTTAAACCCATCAGCATTCCGAAAGAGATTTCCTCTCCCTTTCGTGCAATACTTCCTCTTATCTAAAATACAGCCTCAAAATGTATTCCTATCCTTATTTGTCCAATGACATTTTGAATTTACTTTTCATTCTAGGCATTACAGGCACCATATTCAAGATCACAGCAATTTGCTGCCCAATGTAACGACAACTGTGTTCCCTGACGGTTTTCTTTGTTCTTTTATATCATTCACAATGAACCCGTGCCAGTGGTTCACAGAAACATTTTCTTTCAATTTACTCCATTGAAACTGATCACGATTTTACTCACCTCTCTGAAAACTCATCTCAACCTTAGTACTGACTTCAAACGGTATGAATGCAGGAAGTATGAATTTAGTTTCGAAGTTCTGTAATTACATAACAAGTGAGCTGCTGCAGAGACAAACAGTTAATAGCAAATATTTCAGATCAACATCTGCCCATCAGAACTGTCTGAAGTTAGAAATGTAATACATTACAGGCAAATGGAGAGGAGAGGGGCTCATGTGAAAAAGAACGAAATGGAATATCTGTGACATGCACAGATGCATTAAATAATAAGAATTAGTTACACAGTGAAAGGGATAATCACCAGATACATAAAGTAAGAAAAATCTGAATGGAGGAGAGGTGCTCTGAACACCAGGAAAGACCCAGGACAGAATGATCCATGTGAGAGTGAGATGCAGAATGAAAATGGCAGGTGACTAGAAACTTTTAGCAGAAATTCAATCATCATTGTGAACTGATTGGAAATGTTCAAAGTGTGGGACATGGGAGCGACACACTTGAGAACCCTGCCAACCACACAGCGGTGAGAGGATTGGTTGAGGAAAGGGAAGAACTATCAGAAGTTCCTGAATGGAAGGCCGCATTATCTTTCCTCACAGTTCAGTGTCTACATGCAGGAGAATTAGCTTTTGCAACATTATATTTTTTCTAAAATTTCACTGCTAATGATGTGCTCTGCATTGGTAGATTGAATGACTGCTTTGTGGAACATCTCCCATCAGTCCAGAAGCATGATTCAGATCCAATCCTGAACGAGAATCCCAAACCTAAATAAAGTAAACTAGGAAGTTATGAGAGGTGAGTTTGCTAAAATAGATTACGGATCAATAGATTCATAAAATGGCATAACGGTCGATAGGAAATGGCTAATATTTAATGTTTAATATTTAAGGCATAGTTGTATGTAATGAAAGAGTTATACATTCCTTTCTGGCACGTAAACATAACTGGAAAGTGGCCCAATCATGGCTTACAAAATAATTAAATAGTATTGGATCCAAAGAAGAATATGAGATTATAAAAGCGTGGAGCATCAGTCGGCCATTTGTCACCTCGAGCCTGCACCGCCATTCAACAAGATCATGGCTGATCTCTTCATGAACACTTTGCACAAATGATCAGTCGGTCCATTCTCCTTTGTCTGTGCCTCCTGTCAGTCTCTTGCTGCTTTTATGTGTGTTCCATTCTTGGTGTGTTAAGCATGGAATTGTGCCGCCAGGCGGAGCTGCCTCATTTTCTGACATTAAACAGCAATGCAACAGTGACATTTTGTCCTACTACAGCTCAACAATAATAAGCAGGAAGCTGTTAGCTTATAGCAGAGTGGCGCAGCGGAAGCGTGCTGGGCCCATAACCCAGAGGTCGATGGATCGAAACCATTCTCTGCTATTCACTTTTTCAGGAGCAATTTGAAAAAAAACATATTTTGCAGTTCCCCACAAGTGTCTCTTCTATTTCTTTGCAGGAAACAGTTATTTTCATCAACTCTCGCTTGCAATAAACAATTTGATCTGCAACAAGCTCACTGCTGTAAATGCTACATGATGTGGAGGTGCCGGCGTTGGACTGGAGTAAACACAGTAAGAAGTTTAACAACACCAGGTTAAAGTCCAACAGGTTTATTTGGTAGCAAAAGCCACACAAGCTATGAGCAGAAACTGATAGCCAAGTTCCGCACACACGAGGACGGCCTCAACCGGGATATTGGGTTCATGGCACACTATTTGTAACCCCCACAGAGTTTCACTGGCTGTCTTGTCTGGAGACTATACACATCTTTTTAGCCTGTCTTGATGCTCTCTCCACTCATGCTGTTTTGTTTCTTAAAGACTTGATTCGTTGTAAGTATTCGCATTCCAACCATTATTCATGTAAATTGAGTTTGTGTCTTTATATGCTCTGTTTGTGAACAGAATTCCCACTCACCTGAAGAAGGGGCTTGCAGCTCCGAAAGCTTGTGTGGCATTTGCTACCAAATAAACCTGTTGGACTTTAACCTGATGTTGTTAAACTTCTTACTGTAAATGCTACAAACAGCTTTCCCACTTTCCTCAGGGCCGTTCTGACAGTCAAATGACCTTTAAATCAGAGAATCCCTACAGTGCTGAAGGAGACCATTTGGCCCATTGAAACTGCACTGACTCTCCGACAGAGCATCCCATCCATGTCCTATAGCCAGAGCCCCACGCACCCACCCCGCTAATCTACCTAACCTTCACTTTTTAACCACACAAAGGGCAATCTAGAATGACCAATCCACCCAACCTGCACATCTTTGGACTGTGGAAGGAAGCCGGAGTACCCGGTTTCCAGATGTAACTTGCCTGGGTGAATGTCGCTCCAACAACACTAGACGTTTGACACTATCCAGTACAAAGCATCTGACTTAATTCATTTCCCATCCACAAAGAGTCACTCCCTGCACCATAAGTTGAAGTTAAAGAGTATTTATTAGTCACAATAAGGCTTACGTTACCATTGACAGACAGGGTCAGCAGTGCACACCATCTACAAGATGCATTGCCAGAATTCACAAAGGTATATTTGACAGAACTTTCCAAACCCACCATGACTACAGCCGAGAAGGAAAAGGAAAAGCAGATGCATCAGAACAACATCACCTGGAAATCTTCCTCCAAGCCACTCATCATCAGGGCTTGGAAATATATCGCCATTCCTTCAGTGTCAGTAGGTCAGAGTCCAGGAACTTCCCACTCTCCAACATCCCCCCCCAAAAAAAGAAAACGCACTGTGGGTGTACCTATATGGCATTGGCAGCAGCAGTTGAAGATTGCAGTTCAGCACCGCCTCCCCCAGGCGAATTATGGGTGGCAATAAATCCTGGCCGAGCCACTGATGCCCTCATCCCATGAATGGATAAAGTAAAAAAAAACAACTGATCAAAAAGGTTCCTCCTCACCTCTGCCTTAAAGGAGAGGTCACATCTTTCAAAAAAAAACTCTGCTCTTCTGGTCACATTTTCAGTGTAATTCTGAGCACAATCAGGATTATTTCAAAGAACAAAGAACAGTACAGCACAGGAAACAGGCCCTTCGGCCCTCCAAGCCTGTGCCGCTCCTTGGTCCAACTGGACCAATCATTTGTATCCCTCCATTCCCAGGCTGCTCATGTGACTATCCAGGTAAGTCTTAAACGATGTCAGCGTGCCTGCCTCCACCACCCTACTTGGCAGCGCATTCCAGGCCCCCACCACTCTCTGTGTAAAAAACGTCCCTCTGATATCTGAGTTATACTTCGCCCCTCTCACCTTGAGCCCGTGATCTCTCGTGATCGTCACCTCCGACCTGGGAAAAAGCTTCCCACTGTTCACCCTATCTATACCCTTCATAATGTTGTACACCTCTATCAGATCTCCCCTCATTCTCCGTCTTTCCAAGGAGAACAACCCCAGTCTACTCAATCTCTCCTCATAGCTAAGACCCTCCATACCAGGCAACATCCTGGTAAACCTTCTCTGCACTCTCTCTAACGCCTCCACCTCCTTCTGGCAGTGCGGCGACCAGAACTGGACGCAGTACTCCAAATGTAGCCTAACCAGCGTTCTATACAGCTACATCATCAGACTCCAGCTTTTATACTCTATACCCCGTCCGATAAAGGCAAGCATACCATATGCCTTCTTCACCGCCTTCTCCACCTGTGTTGCCACCTTCAAGGACTTGTGGACTTGCACACCTAGGTCCCTCTGTGTTTCTATACTCCTGATGACTCTGCCATTTATTGTATAACTCCTCCCTACATTATTTCTTCCAAAATGCATCACTTCGCATTTATCCGGATTAAACTCCATCTGCCACCTCTCCGCCCAATTTTCCAGCCTATCTATATCCTGCTGTATTGCCCGACATGCTCTTCGCTATCCGCAAGTCCAGCCATCTTCGTGTCATCCGCAAACTTGCTGATTACACCAGTTACACCTTCTTCCAAATCATTTATATATATCACAAATAGCAGAGGTCCCAGTACAGAGCCCTGCGGAACACCACTGGTCACAGACCTCCAGCCGGAAAAAGACCCTTCGACCACTACCCTCTGTCTCCTATGGCCAAGCCAGTTCTCCACCCATCTCGCCACTTCTCCTTGTATCCCATGAGCCATAACCTTCTTAACCAACCTGCCATGTGGGACTTTGTCAAATGCCTTACTGAAATCCATATAGACGACATCCATGGCCCTTCCTTCATCAACCGTTTTTGTCACTTCCTCAAAAAACTCCACCAAATTTGTAAGGCACGACCTCCCTCTTACAAAACCATGCTGTCTGTCACTAATGAGATTGTTCCGTTCTAAATGCACATACATCCTGTCTCTAAGAATCCTCTCCAACAACGTCCCTCCCATGGACGTCAAGCTCACCGGCCTATAATTTCCTGGGTTATCCCTGCTACCCTTCTTAAACAACGGGACCACATTCGCTATCCTCCAATCCTCAGGGACCTCACCCGTGTCCAAAGAAGCGACAAAGATTTCCGTCAGAGGCCCAGCAATTTCATCTCTCATCTCCCTGAGAAGTCGAGGATAGATGCCATCAGGCCCTGGGGCTTTGTCAGTTTTAATGTTCCCTAAAAAACCTAACACTTCCTCTCTTTTAATGGAGATTTTCTCTAACGGGTCAACACCTCCCTCCGAGACACTCCCGGTTAACACGCCCCTCTCCTTCGTGAATACCGATGCAAAGTATTCATTTAGGATCTCCCCTATTCCCTTGGGTTCTAAGCATAATTCCCCTCCTTTGTTCCTGAGAGGTCCGATTTTCACCCTGACAACTCTTTTGTTCCTAACGTATGAATAGAATGCCTTAGGATTCTCCTTAATCCTGCCTGCCAAGAACATCTCGTGACCTCTTTTTGCCCTTCTAACTCCCCGTTTGAGTTCTTTCCTACTCTCTCTGTATTCCTCCAGAGCTCCATCTGTTTTCAATTGCCTGTACTTAACGTACGCCTCCCTTTTCATTTTAATCAGATCCTCAATTTCCCTGGTTATCCACGGCTCTCGAATCCTACCTTTCCTATCTTTCCTTTTTACAGGCACATGCCTATCCTGCAGCCTTATCAATAGTTCCTTAAAAGACTCCCACATGCCAGATGCGGACTTACCCTCGAACATCCTCTCCCAATCAACATCCACCAATTCCTGCCTCATCCGGCTATAGTCAGCCTTCCCCCAATTTAGCACCCTGCCCGTAGGACAGCACTCATCCTTGTCCATTACTATCCTAAAGTTAACAGAGTTGTGGTCACTATTTGCCACATGTTCCCCGACCGAAACTTTGACGACCTGACCGGGCTCATTTCCCAGAACTAGGTCCAGTATAGCCCCCTCTCTAGTCGGGCTATCTACATACTGTTCCAAAGAACCTTCCAGTACGCATTTTACAAATTCCTCGCCGTCCGGACCCCCTGCTCTAAGCACTTTCCAGTCTGTGCCAGGGAAATTAAAGTCCCCCACTACAACAACCCTATTTTTTCCGCACCTATCCAGAATCTCCTGACATATCCTTTCCTCCACTTCCCGTGGGCTGTTGGGTGGTCTGTAGTACAACCCCAGCATAGTGACTGCACCCTTCCTGTTTCTGAGTTCCACCCACAGCGACTCAGTACATGACCCCTCTAAGTTGTCTACCCTCTGCACCACGGTAATATGCTCCTTAACTAATATCGCTACTCCCCCACCTTTTTTAGCCCCTCCTCTGTCTCGCCTAAAAACACTTATACCCCGGAATATTCAGCTGCCAGTCCTGTCCTTCTTTTAACCAAGTTTCCGTCACCGCAACCACATCCAAATTCCGCATAAGCATTAAGGCCCTAAGTTCGTCTGTTTTACCCGTTATGCTCCTCGGATTGAAGCAGATGCACTCCACTTTCGTATGTGTTGCCCCATTGCAGAATCACATTGTGCAGCAGCGATCAAAAGAGAAAATGCTGGAGAATCTCAGCAGGTCTGGCAGCATCTGTATGGAGAGAAAAGAGCTGACGTTTCAATTCCAGACGACCCTTTGTCGAAGACCTTTGTCATCTTACAGATGCTGCCAGACCTGCTGAGATTTTCCAGAATTTTCTCTTTTGATTTCAGATTCCAGCATCCACAGTCATTTGCTTTTATTTGTGCAGTAGCAACCTGCCTGGTGATGTGTATGGTAGGATTTGTCGTCATGATCCACCATATCCCCGTAGGTATGGGCTACCCAAGCCACACAATCAGTGTTGGAATCAATTCACATGTTTCAGTCTCTGGTTCCATTCTGTATCTGAATTTGTCTGGTGTTATTTCTGAAGGTGCCAGTTATATATATCTGGCAGACACTTATAAAGTGTGTGAGTGTCGGATCATTCTAGACCTGTCAATGGCCTCTATATCTGTGAGCATTTTATATAAGTGTGGCAAACATCAGTAATTTTAAATCCCCTGCTGCTGTTTATGGAACATATGCTTTAATTCCCCTGGTACTGTTTGCAGAACATCAGCTTCATGCTGTTCCTGTCAGTGGAATTAATCATGTATGTAAATCTATGGTGCTGTTTAAAATTGTGTGTCTCATTTGGGATTTTTCCCTCACGTCTCTCTCTATCTAATCTTCCATTTGTTTCCGTTACTCTGTGTGAGCCTTTGGTTGTTTCCAAATCACTCAGTGATACAATTGGTGTGTGTGTGATTGATTTCATATCACTCAGACTCAGCTCCTGTGAGTGAGTGCAGTAAACAGCCTGTACTTTTCAGCTGTTGATGCTGAACATGTGATTCAGAACTATTCTCTTATTTATCAGTCTTTGGTATTCAGTGTGAACATGGGACTAATTAAATAACCTTCAATCTTTGGGACAAGTTATCTATTTGGATTAATTCCAAATAACTTTCCAACACAGAAATAGGCCACTGATGCAGTAGGTTTGAAGCAAATAATGTGAGTGAGTTTCGGCCCAGCAATAAATCTCTGATACTGTGAACACAATTGTGAAAGATAATGTATCCTTCAATCTGATACTGGATTGCTATGCAAGTTTCACTCAGATTGTTCACATTGATTTGATCTGTGACAGTCTGATTCTGAGTAAGAATTTTGACATGAGTGTAAAATGGAGCTCAGTCTGGAATTGGTACAGTGTCTTCCATCCGGCTCAGTGTGAGTGAGGATTAGTTTATAATTTATGGTTCAGTTCATAGTCATCAAACTGATATTGTAACTTTTAGTTTCATAATCTGGGTGAGTTTTCAACTGGAACCTGAGTTTGTATCTCAGGTCATACTCGCTTTCAGAATATCTCAATCTGAGATTGTCCTTCAGATTTGTATCTAATGTATTTGTGAGAACTCACCATGGCGATTAGTACTGCCAGTTCCAAACCCCTGATGTGGGTGATATGACTGGTATTTAACTGGAATCTCAAAGTACATTATTAAGGTTAATTGTGTAACATTTACCCAAAAAACCATTTTACGGTTTTATCAGATACTTAATTTGGAGCTCAGGCTGCTCTATTGTGGGATTGACACAGTGATGATCTGATAATGGTTTGGACTGGGATTTATGGATCACCCTTTCAGCGGTATTGAGATTGATTTGATTTCTTATTGTGACAAGAAATAATTACTATGCTGTGAAAACTCTGGTTTCTTGCGCACTCTACAGACCGAGCATACCGTTCGCAGAGTATATAGGGGAGAAGGAAAGGGTGCAGAACGTAGTGTTAAAAATCCTTCTACCAGGAGTGGGGTTCGAACCCACGCGGACATATGTCCATTGGATCTTAAGTCCAACGCCTTAACCACTCGGCCATCCTGGTACGAAAACTAGATGTGATTGGGACACATTCCTGCTGTTTGATTGCTGGATTGAAAATGTGCCTTTGGAATCATTTCTGTTCTCGGAGACTGTGGAATTGTGAGAAGGAGCTGGGACATTCTTCCCTGTAACTCCTGTGGAGGAAATATCTGGTTTCTTCAAATATTTATCTGTGGAAACAAAGTACATTTAATATCTCAAATACAGATTCCGTCAGTTTAATCTCTATTAATAACCAGTGTGAGCGGTTTGTGAGGCTGCAGCCAGACTCCAGCTCTGATTGGTCACTCTCATGTCAATCCAATTCTTCACCAATCGGAGAGCAAGGGAGAAGAAATGGGAGGTTTTGATTGGTTCACATTTTCAAACTGGAAAAACCCGCCAATTTCAGTGCAGGAAAAATACAAAATAACGGAACGCCTGAATGTTCAGGAAACTATTTCAATCTCAAACTTTATAATCTGTTTATTGTATTTTCCCTCACAGAATCCTGGCGCTATTTTAGGAACAGTTTGAATTTCTCAATCTCTTATCTGTAACCCGCGGTAATCAGACCCCGTTCAGCAATTTAAAACGGAGCAAATCTCACCTCAGTGGAAAAGCAGAAACATAGAGATCACCAACCAGCCCCTTCACACAGACTTCACAGGGACAGAGGGAAACGGCTGATTTCTGATCCTATCCCCTGAAAGCGGCCGGGAATGTTACAATGGAAGGTGTGGAGAGAATTCCTGACTCAATCCCCCCGGTGGAACAGGCAGCTTTGTGTCCTGAGAGTAGCGAGGGCAGGGGGGAGGCAGATCTTAAAGCGCTGCAATGGACTCAGGCGCTGCTTGTGCGCAGATCTCGCTGATTCCGTCCTCTGGGAAAACTGCGGAATAAACAGATCAGCCCGCGAATAACCTCTTCATTCCCGCCTTTACTCTGCTCCGGGAGCAGTGCCCAGATAACTCGAGTGAAAAAAAAAACCTTATTCTGAAACTGAATATAGTTATCATTAAATGTAAATAATTACGTCCTGATATTATGCTGGGCCTCATTGTCCGTCACAAATCCCAGACTGGGTTTAAAATCTGCTCTCAGTTCAGTTTGATTGTTCCTTCAATCTGAGTGTGTGTGTGAGGGGCGGGTATGAAGTCCCATTCACAGCATTCCGGAACGGGACAAATCTCTATCCTCCAGAAAGAGATTTCTCATTCACTCAATAAGGGAAAAGATGGCGCAGATTTTTCAGATTGTGGGTGGCTCTTAAAAGAGCCGTTGAGTTCGGGGTGCTTTTCAGCCATCAATCTTTGATGCTGTTTCTCACTCTGGGGCAATTGTGTACCTGTATTTAAATAATTACCTCAGACATGGTGCTGGAAATGATATTTCCTACATATGTAAAATGTTCTCCAATAAATAGCATAAATTTACATGCATTAAAACACGTATGTCAATAATGTGCACAGGGCGAACTACGGATTGATAAAGCAAAGCGAGAAACAGCTCTACTGTGAATAGCAGTCCAGTGTCTGACGGTTAGACAACAGATCACCCTTTTACAGATAAAGTGAGTGGCTCTGAAAAGAGCCTTTGGGTTATCAGATTAAAGAATGGCCGCTTCGCTTGCTCTTGGACGAGGCCGCAGACGTTTTCTTGGGCAGCAGCACGGCCTGGATATTAGGCAGCACCCCGCCCTGTGCGATGGTCACTCCTCCCAGCAACTTGTTGAGCTCCTCGTCGTTGCTGACGGCCAGCTGCAGGTGTCTGGGGATGATGCGGGTCTTCTTGTTGTCCCGGGCCGCGTTCCCGGCCAGCTCCAGGATTTCAGCGGTCAGATACTCGAGCACAGCAGCCAGATAGACCGGGGCTCCGGCACCCACACGCTCAGCATAGTTGCCCTTTCTCAGGTGCCTGTGAACACGGCCCACCGGGAACTGCAGTCCAGCCAGGGAGGAGCGAGACTTGGCCTTGGCCCGAGCTTTCCCGCCGCCCTTTCCTCTTCCAGACATCTGCACAATCTCACAAACACTTTCACAAAGAATGCTGAAACCCACTCCCTTTCGCTTCTCTTATAGCTCCGGGAGGAATGGAGGTGCGGACATTGCTGATTGGTCACTTTGTTGCTACCTCTCAGCATCTTGTTCATATGGCCAATCAGAAATCTGCTTAACTCACCAATCCGGAGAGCCCACGGAGTGAGGGCGGAAAATAACGGCGCCAAAATCTCAGATTCCAACCGATTTCATTTCAAACTGTAAAAGCACTCCGCTTTCTTCACACAGCCCAAAGATATGCGGGTTGGGTGGATTGGCTATGCTAAATTGCCCCAGTATGAGAGGGATATCAGGGTAAATATGTAGGGTTAGGGGGATGGGTGAGGGATTGTTGTAGGTGCAGACTCGATGGGCCAAATGGCCCCCTGTACTGCAGGGATTCTGAGACATTTGCTCCATTCGCTCTCTCTCTCTCAAGCCTGGGAAAGGGGCCGAATATCAACGCGTCTGAGATCTAAACCCAGAGGGTCAGGAACCAGTTAATTAATTTTAAACATTAATAAGACCCAATGATCCACCGGGCGATTGACTTACATTACTCCGTGTCTATCATTGATAACCTGAAAAACAACAATTATCATTGTTCCAGACGCTGCGTCGTAAAATATTAATTGAAACTAAATGGATGAGACAGCCTCTCCCGCACCAGCGCATTCTCTCTGCTGCTAATCCCACATCACTCTATCAGACTGCTGATACTGTTCATACATTTCCCCTTCCTCACCAGCACCAACTGCTCTGGTTTACTTCCGCCCATCACCGGGAGCTGGCAGTGCAGAATATCTGGGCTCAGACAGGGGATAATGCGAGCTCTGCTGTGCGTGTTAAAGGGGAATATGTTTGATAAGCAGCAGCCACAAATTGTGCAAATGGTATGCAATTTATAGCTCTGTGAATGGTAACATTTGGATACATAACCTGGTAATTAATTACTGCAGTTTGTAGGAACAGATTTGTCATTGCATCTTTCAGTTTGACTCATTGAGATTTTTGGATTGGTTTACAAAATGTGTCAATGCCTATATTCTGAGGTAATTGATTGCAATTTTTTTCAGAACAAAGAACAATACAGCACAGGAACAGGCCCTTCGGCCCTCCAAGCCTGCGCCGCTCCCTGGTCCAAACTAGACCATTCTTTTGCATCCCTCCATTACCACTCCGTTCATGTGGCTATCTAGATAAGTCTTAAACGTTCCCACTGTGTCCGCCTCCACCACCTTGCCCGGCAGCACATTCCAGGCCCCCACCACCCTCTGTGTAAAATACGTCCTTCTGATATCCATGTTAAAACTACCCCCCCTCACCTTGAACCTATGACCCCTCGTGAACGTCACCACTGACCTGGGAAAAAGCTTCCCACCGTTCACCCTATCTTTGCCTTTCATAATTTTATACGCCTCTATTAGGTCACCCCTCATCTTCCGTCTTTCCAGTGAGAACAACCCCAGTTTACCCAATCTCTCCTCATAACTAAGCCCTTCCATACCAGGCAACATCCTGGTAAACCTCCTCTGCACTCTCTCTAAAGCCTCCACGTCCTTCTGGTAATGTGGCGACCAGAACTGGGTGCAGTATTCCAAATGTGGCCGAACCAACGTTCTATACAACTGCAACATCAGACCCCAACTTTTATACTCTATGCCCCGTCCTATAAAGGCAAGCATGCCATATGCCTTATTCACTACCTTCTCCACCTGTGCCATCACCTTCAAGGATCTGTGGACTTGCACACCCAGGTCCCTCTGCGTATCTACACCCTTTATGGTTCTGCCATTTATCGTATAGCTCCCCCCTACGTTAGTTCTACCAAAATGCATCACTTCGCATTTATCTGGATTGAACTCCATCTGCCATTTCTTTGCCCAAATTTCCAGCCTATCTATATTCTTCTGTAGCCTCTGACAATGTTCCTCACTATCTGCAAGTCCAACCATTTTCGTGTCGTCCGCAAACTTACTGATCACCCCAGTTACACCTTCTTCCAGATCATTTATATAAATCACGAACAGCAGAGGTCCCAACACAGAGCCCTGCGGAACACCACTAGTCATGATGTGGAGATGCCGGCGTTGGACTGGGGTAAGCACAGTAAGAAGTCTCACAACACCAGGTTAAAGTCCAACAGGTTTATTTGGTGGCAAATACCATAAGCTTTCGGAGCAGAGCTCCTTCGTCAGATGGAGTGGATATCTGTTCTCAAACAGGGCACAGACACAGAAATCAAATTACAGAATACTGATTAGAATGCAAATCTCTACAGCCAGCCAGGTCTTAAATGTACAGACAATGTGGGTGGACAGAACAGAACAACATAAGAACAGGATATGGTGCTCGACTCATCGATCAACAGTTCCGACGCGCCACAGTGAAAAACCGCACCGACCTCCTCAGAAGACGGGACACGGTGGACAGAGTACCCTTCGTCGTCCAGTACTTCCCCGGAGCGGAGAAGCTACGGCATCTACTCCAGAGCCTTCAACATGTCATTGATGAAGACGAACATCTCACCAAGGCCATCCCCACACCCCCACTTCTTGCCTTCAAACAACCACGCAACCTCAAACAGACCATTGTCCGCAGCAAACTACCCAGCCTTCAGGAGAACAGTGACCACGACACCACACAACCCTGCCACAGCAACCTCTGCAAGACGTGCCGGATCATCGACACGGATGCCATCATCTCACATGAGAACACCATCTACCAGGTACACGGTACCTACTCTTGCAACTCGGCCAACGTTGTCTACCTGATACGCTGCAAGAAAGGATGTCCCGAGGCATGGTACATTGGGGAAACCATGCAGACGCTACGACAACGGATGAATGAACACCGCTCGACAATCACCAGGCGAGACTGTTCTCTTCCTGTGGGGGAGCACTTCAGCAGTCACGGGCATTCAGCTTTGGATCTTCAGGTAAGCGTTCTCCAAGGCGGCCGTTACGACACACGACAGCGCAGAGTTGCTGAGCAGAAACTGATAGCCAAGTTCCGCACACATGAGGACGGCCTAAACCGGGATGTTGGATTTATGTCACATTATCAGTAACCCCCACAGCTTGCCTCCTGGACTTGCAGAATTCCACAAGCTGTTCTGTCTGGAGACAATACACATCTCTTTAACCTGTGTTGAATGCTCCCTCCACCCACATTGTCTGTACACTTAAGACCTGGCTGGCTGTAGAGATTTGCATTCTAATCAGTATTCTGTAATTTGATTTCTGTGTCTGTGCCCTGTTTGAGAACAGATATCCACTCCATCTGACGAAGGAGTTCTGCTCCGAAAGCTTATGGTATTTGCTACCAAATAAACCTGTTGGACTTTAACCTGGTGTTGTGAGACTTCTTACTGTGAACACCACTAGTTACAGGCATCCAGCCGGAAAAAGACCCTTCCACTTCCCCCCTCTGTCTTCTGTGACCAAGCCAGTTCTTCACCCATCTAGCCACCTCCCCCTTTATCCCATGAGATCCAACCTTTTGCACAAACCTACCATGAGGGACTTTGTCAAACGCTTTACGAAAGTCCATATAGACTGTTTTAGTCTCACAACATCATTTTTTTGTCTATTCTGGCTATGAATTCTTATTCAATTTGTGACCAACATGACACAATGTTTTATATCTGTGAGTGGGTGTGTTTTGTTAAAATCCTGTGATTGATGTATCTACCTGTCAGCCAAATATAATATTGAGAAGTTTGCATTTGACACAAAGCTCAACACAAATGTGTGTTGGGAGAAAGATACAAAGTAGCTTCAGGAGGATTTGGACAGAAGTAATGAGATGTTCCGAACATTGCAGATGGAATATCATGTGGAATGTGTGAGATTTTCCATTTTCGCAGAAGGAACAGATGTTCAGAGTATTTCTTCAATGCTAAGAGATTAGAAAGTGCCGATGTACAAACGGACATGTGTATCCTCATTAATAAGTCACTGCAGGCAAACAAGGAAATGAAGCAGATAATTTGGAAGGTTAATGGTGCGTTGGTCTTTATTGCAAGAGGATCTGAGTACAGGAGTAGTGAAGCCTTGGTTTAGTTGTATAGCAGTGTTATTAGATTGCATCTGGAATACTGTGTGCAGTTTCGGTCCCCTCACCTTACGAAGAATATTATTGCCTCAGAGGGAGTGCAATGACCGTTCAGCAGATTTGTTCCAGGAATGGTGGGACTGTCTTATGAAGAAATCCTGGGGAAACAGGGCCTGTAGTTCACTGAAAACAACAAAGTATTTAAAAGGGTATACATGGTAGATGCAGGCGAGATGTTTCCCCTGGTTGGGAGTCTAGACACAATTTTAAAATAAGGGCAAATCCTCTTTGAACCGAGATCTGCATTTTTCTTTACTCAGCGTTGTGAACCTTTGGAATTCTGTAGCTCAGAGGGCTGTGGAAGTTCACACACAGAGTAAACATTCATGTAGACATTGACAGATTTCTAAATCTCAATGTCAAAAAGGGAAATTGGGGATAGAGAGTGGGAAGGGCTTTCATGCGGATGGTCAGCCATAATCAGATTGAATTGTGGTGCAGGCTCAATGGGCTGAATGGTCAACTCCTGATCCTATGTCCTACATTGGTGGGGAAGGAAATAAATAAAAGCCTCTTTTCCTGTTCAACTCTTGGATTGAAAAGTTGTCTCTTACCTTGCAAACAGTGTGGGGCTGAATACTTCTCTTTGTGACAGTGAACCCAATGAGTTGGCAGTATCTCTGTGCTATGTGAATGATACTGAAACTGCTTTGTGCTGGAACTGGCTTGATGAAATTGTGCTTGTGCCGAGGAATCATCTGAGACCTTCAAATATCTGCCTGTAAAAAGAAAAATAACTAACTGAACTGAGGAACAGATGAAATAAAAGGTACAAAAGTTGTCGATATAACTTCACAAATAACAATTATTTAGGAACCTGGGTAAAAGGAAAACCATCAGCACAAACAATATTTGAGAGCACTTCAGTAATACACCAAACTGCTTTTGCTCACTGGGTGTTTGGGGCGAGTTTAAAACAATTTTGTGACATTCAGAAACAGCCCAATCCATGCACTGCTGATTGAGTTGAGCTGTGCGAAGCAGCAGTAGCTTTTGCACGGGTCAGATATCTATTTCCTGCTCCCACTTGAAACAAATATTGAAAAATAAACAAGTAGCCACTTTTTAAACCCTCTCCTTCCCACTCCAAACCTGCTGCCTACAGTAGATCTTGTTTGTACAGTTACTGTATTGTGCAGTTACATTTCCGCTGTTCATTGTACAATAATAATAACAAACATTGGGAGATGGGAACTAAATGAGGCACCTTCTCGGCGGTTTGGGAGTGAAAACAGCAACGATGTTGAATAATGAGTTCGTGCCATTGTGTTCCCCGGCCTTGTGGTGGCGGCTCCTGGGGCTCAGGCGTGCTGCGTACGGGAGTTGGGGGTGTGGGGTTGTGGGTCGCCGTGGTCCCAGGGGCACCTGTGGGTGCCAGGTCTCGAATAGAGACAGTGTCCTCTCGCCCGTCGGGGTACACCACATAGGCGTATTGGGGGTTGGCGTGGAGGAGCCGGACCTTTCGACCAGGGGGTCCGACTTATGGGTCCTCACGTGCTTCAGGAGCAGGAGAGGGCCTGGGGACATCAGCCACGATGGTAGTGAGGTCCCCAAGGAGGACTTCCTGTGGAAAACAAACATTCTTTCGTGAGGGCTAGCATTGGTAGCTGTGCAAAGGAGTGATCTAATCGAGTGTAGTGCATCAGGGAGGACCTCTTGCCAGCGGTTGACTGGAAGACCTTTAGACCTCAGAGCTAGTAAAACGGGCTTCCAGACTGTCGCGTTCTCCCTCTCTGGGGTTGTAGCTGGTGGTCCTACTCGAGGCTATGCCTTTGGAGAGCAGGTCCTGTCGCAGCTCATCACTCATAAAGGAAGATCCCCGGTCGCTATGGATATAGCTAGGGAAACTGAACAGGGTGGAGAGGCTGTGCAGGGCCCTGACGACCGTGGTCGAGGTCATATCCGGGCAGGGAATAGCGAACGGGAAACGTGAATATTCGTCAATGACGTTGAGGAAGTATATGTTGCGGTCAGAAGAGGGGAGGGGGCCTTTGAAGTCAACACTTACTTCCCCGGGACAGGGCATCTGGGGGTTCATTGAGCTTCCCGGGCCGGTATAAGATGCCATAATTGTAGGTGGAAAGCTCGATTCTCCACCTCAATATTTTATCATTTTTGATCTTGCCCCACTGCGTGTTGTTAAACATGAATGCAACTGACCGTTGGTCCATGAGTAGGGTGAATCGTTTACCAGCTAAGTAGTGGCGCCAGTGCCGTACAGCTTCCACTATGGCTTGGGCCTCCTCCACGACAGAGGAGTGTCAAATTTCAGGGCCTTCGAGGGTTCGTGAGAAGAAAGCCACGGTTCTGCCCGCCTGGTTAAGGTTGGCGGCTAGGGCGAAGCCAGACGCATCGCTGTCCGCCTGGAACGGGATGGATTCATCTACAGCGTGCATCGTGGCCTACGCGATGTCTGCTTTGATGCGGTCGAAGGCCAGGCGGGCCTCTGCTGTCAGGGGCAAAGAGGTGGATTTGATGATCGGACGGGCTTTATCCGCATAATTGGGGACCCACTGGGCGTAATACGAGAAGAAGTCCAGGCATCTCCTCAGTGCTTTGAGGCTGGTGGGGAGGGGAAGTTCCAGGAGGGGATGCATGCGGTCGGGATCGGGACTGATGACCCCGTTTTCCACAACACAACCAAGGATGGCGAGGCGTCGTGTGCGGAATACGCACTTCTCCTTATTATAGGTCAGATTTAGGAGTGTGGCGGTGTGGAGGAATTTGTGGAGGTTGGCGTCGTGGTCCTACTAATCATGGCTGCAGATGGTGATGTTATCCAGGTACGGGAAGGTGCCTGCAACTCGTTCTGGTCTACCATTCGGTCCATCTCATGCTGGAAAACTGAGACCCCATTGGTGATGCAGAAGGGGACCCTAAGAAAGTGATAGAGGTGGCCATCCGCCTCGAAGGCAGTATATTGGCGGTCTTCCTGGCGGATAGGGAGCTGGTGGTATGCAGATTTTAAGTCGATGGTGGAGAACACCCGATACTGCACAATCTGATTAAGCATGTCAGATATGCGGGGAAGGGGGTACGCATCCAGCTGCATGTAGCGGTTAGTGGTCTGACTGTAGTCAATGACCATGCAATGTTTCTCCCCAGTCTTAACAAGTACTACTTGGGCTCTCCAGGGGCTGGGACTGGCCTCGATGATCCCCTCACCTAGGAGCCGTTGTACTTTGGACCTGATAAAAGCTCTGTCTCCAGCACTGTACCATGTGGTCTTGGTGGTGATGGGCTTGCAGTCAGGGGTGAGATTTTCAAACAGTGAGGGAGGGGCGACTTTAAGTGTGGAGAGGCTGCAGGTGGTGCACGGTGGGCGATCTAAGAACTGGTGATTGCAAACAGAGAGCGGGCGAAAAGGCCCATTATACTCCATGATGACACTCTTAAGGTGGCACAGGAAATCTAGCCCCAGGAGTACGGCAGCGCAGAGTTGTGGCAGCACGAGGAGCCTGAAGTTTTTGTACACTGTGCCCCGTACAGTCAGGGACGCCACGCAGTACCCGAGGACATCCACCGAGTGGGACTTTGAAGCCATGGAAATCGTTTGCTTCACTGGCAGTACTGAAAGGGCATAGCAATTCACTGTGTTAGGGTGAATAAAGCTCTCCGTACTCCCACAATCAAATAAACAGTTTGTAGTGCGACCGTTTACCTCGATGCCTATCATGGACCTGGTGAGTTGGTGAGGCCTGGATTGGTCCAGCGTAACCGAAGCCACCGTTGGATTTTGCGACGTGGCTGACAACCTCCAAGATGGTGGCCCGCACGACTCACACACGGCTGAAGGCATCCAAGATGGCGGCCCGCACGGCTCACACGCGGCTACCGGCGCCCAGGTTGGCGGCCCCCACGGGTCCCACGCGGTGCTACTGGGCTTGGAGGTCGACATCACCCTGCATGCCTTCACGTAATGGCCCTTCTTTCCACACCCGGAGCAGATCGCATCCTTCGCCGGGCAGCGTTGTAGGGGGTGCTTCCCCAGGCCGCAGAAGTAGCACTTCGGGCCTCCAGAGACTGCCACAACGGTCGGGTCATTGGTGGGACGTGGCGTGGCGTAGGCCTGCGGCCCTCCCGAGTACAGAGGTGGCGGCAACTGCGGCGTCCACGATGCGCCTCCGTGGTCGGGGGTGTAGGCCTCGAGATTACGGAAGGCCACCTCTAACGAGTCAGCAAGTGCTACAGTTTTTTGTAGATCCAGCCCACCCTGTTCCAGCAGTCGTTGTCGGATATAGGTTGACCTGATACCCGTGACATAGGCATCTCTGATTAAGTCCTCAGTGTTTTGGGCGGCTGTTACGGCCTTGCAGTTGCAGGCCCTGCCAAGTGCCCGCAACGCACGCAGGAATTGGTCAGCCGATTCTCCTGGCTGTTGCCTGCGAGTAGCCAGAAGATGGCTGGCGTAGATTACATTAGTCTGTTTGTTGCACTGGCCTTTTAAAAGTTCGATCGCATCCTCGTAAATTTCAGCGTCTCTAATCATCAAGAATACTTGATCGCTTACCCGGGCGTGGAGCACGTGTAGCTTGTCGGTTTCGGTCCGGACGACGGAGGCGGAGAGGAAAGTTTTCAAACATCGCAGCCAGTGATCGAAGCTGTTAGAGGCTCCTACGGCTTGAGGATCCAATTCTAATCTATCGGGTTTTAGTATCTGCTCCATCCCAAAACTTTTTGTGAATAAAATTGATGCACTATCAATCAAGCAAAGACTAGTTTGTATGCAAGAACAAATAGGCTTTTATCAAAAGACTTGGAGCACACCTATGCTGATGAACTGGTCCAGAGACTGAGGCAGGGGGTTGGGAGCAGTCACCTTTATACCTGGACCAGGGGGGGGGGGGGGGGAGTCTCAGGCAGGGCCGGCAGGGGCATGCCCAAGCATGTCACACACACACACAGGCAATAAGCTTAACAGTGGTTTACCACAGGTACCAAAGACTGACAGAAACAGAATGAATTCCACACACCCATTCAGCACCAGAGACTGACGGATACAGATTGAGATCCGTGCACCCTTACAGCAGCAGATGTTAACAGGTACACAGTTAAACTCACATTCCCACACAGTACCAGGCACTGACAGTGGATGAGAAGTTCACACTCAGACAAAGAAGCCCAGACTTAAAGAAACCACACAATCAATTTCACACTGACATACAGTGTTGGAGAATGACAGTGACAGGGTGAATCTCTTTTACATACAGTTCCAGAAAGTGACAAGTACAGAATAAGTCCAGCATGGTGTATGTGACACATGCACAGTTAATTCAGCACTGCCTTATATTCCCAGGGAGAGAATCAATACACTCACTCACACGCCTCTCTATCGAACAGATATACAATGAATCCCCAGAAACAGAATGAGTCCAGTATTCAAATATAGAATGAGTCCAACACTCAAATATGGTCACAGCAAGTCAGATACATGATTTCCAAACTCACATAATGTACTCCATACTTACAAACAGTGAATTAATCCCACACAGACACACACTGTATTAGAGAGTGAGTAAATCCCACACTCACACACTGTGTCAGAGAGTGAGTAAATCCCACACTCACACACTGTATCAGAGAGTGAGTAAATCCCACACTCACACTGTATCAGAGAGTGAGTGAATCCCACACTCACACACTGTGTCAGAGAGTGAGTAAATCCCACACTCACACAATGTATCAGAGGGTGAATAAATCCCACACTCACCCACTGTATCAGAGAGTGAGTAAATCTCACACTCACACACTGTATCAGAGAGTGAGTAAATCCCACACTCACACACTGTATCAGAGAGAGTGAGTAAATCCCACACTCACACACTGTATCAGAGAGTGAGTAAATCCCACACTCACACTGTATCAGAGAGTGAGTAAATCCCACACTCACACACATTACCAGAGATTCACAGTTCCGGAAGGAATCCCACACTCCCGCACTGTCCCTCTGTGGAGAAGGGTCCCTCACACCGACAGCCAGGCGACATTTCCGGGTGGATCATTACACACTGAGAAACTGGGGCTGGAGATTCTTTGTAAAATGTATTTCCTGATTGTGGTAAGGAGGCTTGTGATTGGCGGAAACCCCTCAATCTGATTGGTCTGTTTTCATATCCACTCAAATGAATCCCTGATAAGTGACTGTAATAACTTTCAAAATGTCCAATCACAATCATTGCTTTCCCAATTCCTCATTAGCATAGTTCTGTGGGACTGTCTATTTAATCAGCGCTCGGAAGGGGTTTGCTTTATTTCTGTGTGAATTTGAAGATGGTTGATGAGAAGAAACCAACGTCGAAACCAGCTCCCAAGAAGGGAGCGAAGAAAGTGATTAAGAAACCGGGAACAAAGGGCGGCAAGAAGAGGCGAAAGTCGAGGAAGGAGAGTTACTCCATTTACATCTACAAAGTGATGAAGCAGGTTCACCCCGACACCGGCATCTCCTCCAAGGCTATGAGCATCATGAACTCGTTCGTGAACGATATTTTCGAGCGCATCGCGGGTGAGGCTTCCCGCCTGGCCCATTACAACAAGCGCAGGACCATCAGCTCCCGGGAGATCCAGACCGCCGTGCGCCTGCTGCTGCCCGGGGAACTGGCCAATCACGCCGTGTCGGAAGGGACAAAGGCGGTGACCAAGTACACCAACTCCAAGTAAAACTCCCCATGGACTGAAAAACACTCCAAACACAACGGCTCTTTTAAGAGTCACCCACAATCTCTGTGAAAAAGCTGCGCCATCTTTTCCCTTATTGAGTGAATGAGAAATGTCTTTCTGGAGGATAGAGATTTGTCCCGGTGCTGAATGCTGTGAATGGGACTTCATACCCGCCCCTTACACACACTTTCACATTGAAGGGACAATCAAACTGAACTGAGAGCGGATGTTAAATTCTAGTCTGGGATTTATGATGGACAATGAGGAGAAACACCACAGCGGAAGGTAGTTCTTTAGATTTAATGATAACTATATTCACAGTTTCGCAGCAGCAGAATTAAATTCATAATACGATTATTTATTCGTTATTTCGGGTCATCTGGGAGCCGCTCCCGCAACAGAGTAAAGACGGAAATGAAGAGGTTATTTTCGGGCTGATCTGTTTATTCCGCAGTTTTCCCAGAGGACGGAATCAGCCAGATCTGTGCACACACAGGACCCGAGTCCATTGCAGCGCTTTAAGATCTGCCTCCCCCCGGCGCTCCCTATTCTCCGGACACAAACCTGCCTGTTCCACCGGCGGGATCGGGCCGGGGATTCTCTCCGCACTTCCCATTGTAACATTCCCGGCCGCTTTCAGGGGAGAGGATCAGAAATCAGCCGTTTCCCTCTGTCCCTGTGAAGCCTGTGTGAAGGGGTTGGTTGGTGATCTCTATGTTTCTGCTTTTCCACTGAGCTGAGATTTGCTCCGTTTTAAATTGCTGAACGGGGTCTGATTAGCGCTGGTTACAGATAAGAGATTGAGAAATTCAAACTTTTTCTAAAATTGCGCCAGGATTCTGAGGGAAAATACAATAAACAGATTATAAAGTGTGAGATTGAAATAGTTTCCTGAACATTCAGGCGTTCCGTTATTTTGTATTTTTCCTGCAGTGAAATTGGCGGGTTTTTCCAGTTTGAAAATGTGAACCAATCAAAACCTCCCATTTCTTCTCCCTGGATCCCCGATTGGTTAAGAATGTGATTGAAATGAGAGTGACCAATCAGAGCTCGTGTCTGGCTGCAGCCTCACAAACCGCTCACAATGATTATTAATAGAGATTAAACTGACGGAATCTGTATTTGAGATATTGAATGTACTTTGTTTCCACAGACAAATATTTGAATGAACCATAATAAATGTGATATTTCCTCCGCACAAGTTACAGAGAAGACAGTCGCCAGCACCTTCTCACACACAGTCCGTACATTGTCACTGACGGAGCTCATCAGTTCCACAGTCTCAGACAGCAGAAATAATTCCAGAGACGCCTTTTCAAGCCACTGCTCAAACAGCAGCAGAGACAGGTGTTGTGTCCATATCATGCCCAGCTCTCGGACCAGGATGGCCGAGTGGTTGAGGCGTTGGAATAATAGATCCAATGGGTTTGAATCCCACTCCTGCCAAATGGATTTTTAACACTACATTCTGCACCCTCTCCTTTCGTTCTCCCCTATCTACTCCATGAACGGTATGCTTTGTCTGTATAGCGCGCAAGAAACAAGATTTTCACTGCATACCAATACATGTAACAAGAAATAATCAAATCAAACTCAGTACCATCGAGTCATAGAGGTTTACAGCATGGAAATAGGCCCTTCGGCCCAACTTGTCCATGTCACCCTGTTTTAACGGCTAAACTAGTCCCAATTGCCCGCAATTGGCTCAAGTCCCTCGATAGCCACTTACTCATGTAACTGTCTAAACGCTTTTTAAAAGACAAAATTTTATACTCCTCCATGACTACCTCTGGCAGCTTGTTCCAGACACTCACCACCCTCTGTGTGAAAAAAATGCCCCTCGCTTCCCTTTTGTACCGCTGCCCTCTCACCTTAAACCTATGTCCTCTAGTTTTAGACTCCCCTACTTTTGGAAAAATATATTGACTGTCTAACTGACCTGTGCCCCTCATTATTTCCTGGACCTCTAGAAGATCATCCCTCAGCCGACTATGCTCCAGAGAAAGAAATCCCAGTCGATCCAGCCTCTCCTTATAACTCAAACCATCAAGTTCTGGTAGCATCCTAGTAAATCTTTTCTGTGCTTTCTATATTAGGGTGACCAGAACTGTACACAGTATTCCAAATGTGGCCTTACCAATGTCTGATACAACTTCAAAAGACGTCGCAACTCCTGTATTCAATGTTCTGACCAATGAAACCAAGCATGCCGAATGCCTTCTTCACCTCTCTGTCCACCTGTGACTCCACTTTCAATGAGCTGTGAACATGTACCCCTAGATCTTTTTGTTCTCTCCTCTCCCCAACGCCCTACCATTAACTAAGTAGGTCCTGCCCTGATTCAATCTGTGAAAATGCATCACCTTGCATTTATCTAAATTAAACTCCACTGATAGGGGGATCCATAAAGCCCAATCCAAATTGTCATCCACAATCAGTCCAAAGATGTGCGGGTTAGGTTGATTGGCCAGGTTAAAAATTGCCCCTTAGATCCTGAGATGCGTAGGTTAGAGGGATTAGCGGGTATAATATGTGGGGGTAGGGCCTGGGTGGGATTGTGGTCGGTGCAGACTCGATGGGCCGAATGGCCTCCTTCTGCACTGTAGGGTTTCTGTGATCACTGTGTCAATCCCACAATAGTGCAGCCTTACCTCCAAATTAAATATCAGATAAAACTGACAGATGGTTTTCGGTTAAAAATTAGACAATTAACCTTAATAATGCACTCTGAGATTCGAGTTCAATACCAGTCATATCACCCACATCAGGGGTTTAGAAGTTACTTGAGATTTTTCAGTCACGTCTCTCTCTCTCTCTCTCTCTGATAGTCCATTTGTATTCATTACTCAATGTGAGACTGGGATTCTTTCCAAATCTCTCAGTGATACAATTGGTGTGTGTAATGTTTTTCGTGAGGACTCATAGTGAGTCCTCACAAATATATTCAATACAAATCCAAATCTGAAGTACAGATTCTCAGATTGGGATATTCTGAAAGCTCGTCTAACCTGGGATACAACTCAGATTCCATTGAAAACTCACCCAGATTATGAAACTAAAAGTTGCAATATCAATCTGATGACTATGAACTGAAATATAAATTATTAACTCATCCTAAATCCTCACTCACATTGGGCCAGATGGAAGACACTGTCCAATTCCAGGTTGGACTCCATTTTGTATTCATGTCAAAATTCTTATTTGGAATCCGACTGAGTGTCACAGATCAAATCAAGGTGAACAACCTGAGTGAAACTTGCATAGCAATCCAGTATCAGATTGAAGGATACATTATCTTTCACAATTGTGTTCACACTGACAGAGATTTAATGCTGGACCGAAACTCACTCACATTGTCTGTATAAAACCTACTGCATCAGTGGCCTGTTTCTGTGCTGGAAAGTTATTTGGAATTAATCCAAACTTATAAATAGTCCCAGGGACTGAATGTGATTTAATTCATTCCCAAACTAACACGAAATAGCAAAGACTGATAGATAAGAGAATCGTTCTCAATCACGTGTTCAGTGTCAGGAGCTGAAAAATACAGGCTGTTCACTGCATTCACTCACTGGAGCTGTCATGAGTGATACGAAAAACATTACACACACCAATTGTATCACTGAGAGATTTGGAAAGAATCCCAGTCTCACATTGAGTAATGAATACAAATGGACTATCAGAGAGAGAGAGAGACGTGACTGAAAAATCTCAACTGAAACAATCAGTTTAAACAGCAGTATAGACTTGCAAACATAATTAGTTCCGCTGATAGGTACAGCATTAAGCTGATGTTCTACAAACAGTACCAGGGAACATAAAGCATATGTTTCACAAACAGCACCAGGGGACTTAAAGGTATTGATGATTCCAACATTTATATAAAATTATCACAGACATAGAGAGGCATTGGCAGATCTAGAATGATCCCACACTCACACACTTCATGAGTGTGAGACACCCTCAGAAACAACGCCAGACAAATTCAGATACAGAATGGTACCAGATACTGAAACATGTGAATTAATTCTAACACTGATTATGTGACTTGGGCAGCCCATATCTACGGGGATGCAGTGAATCATAGGGACAAATCGTACCGTATACACCACCAGGCAGGTCACTACTGCACAATATGATTCTGCAATGGGACAACGTTGACTAAACAATCCCGATTGTGCTCAGAATTACACTGACAATGGGACCAGAAAAGCAGAGTTTGTTTTTTAAATGATCTCCCAGTTAAGACGGAGATGAGGAGGAACCTTTTTGATCAGTTGTTTTTATTTCATTTTGTGCATTCTTCGGATTCGGGCATTGCTGGTTTGGTCAGGATTTATTGCTCATCTGAACTGCATGCTTCGACTGCTGGCATCAATGTCATGCAGGTACACCCACAATGCTGTTTGGGGGGAGGGGGTGGGGTGGGTGGAATGCAAACTCCCTGGATTCTTATCTGCTGATGCTGAAGGAATGACAATATATTTCAAAGTCCGGATAGTGAGTTGTATGGAGGGAGAATTCCAGGTGGTGTTGTTCTGATATGTCTGCTGCCCTTTTCCTTTCAGGCCATAGTCAAGGTGGGTTTGGAAGGTGCTGTCAAATGAGCCTTTGTGAATTCCTGCAGCGCATCTTTTGGATAGTGCACACTTCTGTCCCTTTTTGTCGGTGTTGGAGGGATTGAATGTTTGTGGATGGAAGCAAATTAAGTCAGATATTTTGTACTGGATGGTGTCAAACGGCCAGTGTTGTTGAAGCTGCATTTACCCAGGCAAGCTATGTCTGGAAACCAGATATTCTAGTTTCCTTCCACAGTCCAAAGATGTGCAGGCTGGGTGGACTGGCCATGCTAGATTGTGCCTGGTGTCGTAAGAAGTGCAGGTTAAGTAGATTAGCGGGGTAGATGTGTGGGGCTGTGGGTAAAGAGCCTGGGTGGGATGCTCTGTCGGAGAGTTGGTGCAGTCTCGATGGGCCCCATGGCCTTCTTCAGCGCCATAGGGATTCTATTTTTGAGTCATTTCTCTGTCATAAATGCCCTGAGATAAAAAGAGAAAACCTGTGTTTGTGGTATTTACAACAGTGAGCATGTTGCAAACTAAATTGCTGATTGCAAGCGAGAGCTGATGAAAATAACTGTAGCCTGTAAAGAAATAGCAGTGATACTTGCGGGGAGCAGCAATTTTGTTTTTACTGATCCTGAAAAGGTAAATAGCAGAGAATGGTTTCGATCCATCGACCTCTGGGTTATGGGCCCAGCACGCTTCCGCTGCGCCACTCTGCTATCTACCAACAAGTTTCTGTTTATTATTGTTGTGCTATAGCAAAGCAAAAAAAATCACTTTCGTATTGCTGTTCAATGACAGCAAATGTGCCCAGCAGCTCCGCCTAGCGGCACAATTCCACTGTCTGAACACCAAGAATGGAACAATAACAGAAATACACACAAAAACAGCGAGAGACTGTCAGGATACACAAGATCACACACAGGCAAAGGAGAATGCACCGACTGATCATTTGTGTGAAGTTTTCCTGAAAAGATCAGCCATGATCTTATTGAATGGCGGAGCAGGCTCGAGGGGACAAATGGACCACTCCTGCTCCAAGTTCTTAAGTTACACAGCAGAGAGTGCAGTTACACTTACATGAAATTAATTTTAAAACAAGGTCTATCTTTGTGTAACAGAAGATCCCTTTTCAAACATAATCAGTTGTTCCATCTCAGTATCTTGTTCGTTTGTTCGGTACCTTCTCTGTCTATCGCTCTGTGTGTGTCCTGATCATCTCTTACTGCTTCTCTGTGTGTCTTTCTCAGTCTGTTTGATTCGGGCTGATGTTAAGTGTTATTGTCCAGCCAGGGTGCGCTTCCCAACACGTGGGTCTTGTTTGAAATACAAATACAATGAATAGTTTCCTCTCACCCACGCAACAGGAATAGACAGGAAGCGGCAATGTTTCGAGGCAGAGTGGCTGGACCCATAACCCAGAGGTCGATGGATCGAAATCATCATCTGCTATCATGTTCTCACTAACATCAAATAGTAACATTCGGCTGCTGCCCAAAGGTAAATCTGGGTTTTCTCGACAGTAAATTTGTTTCATCATCTTGATTTTCATTAACTGGGAACACAGCGCATATGTCCCAGGTTCACAGGAAGTAGTCTCACAACACCAGGTGAAAGTCCAACAGGTTTATTTGGTAGCATGAGCTTTCGGAGAGTTGTCCTTTCATCAAATAACTGTTTAGCTCAGTTGGTTGGATAGCTTATTCAGCCAAAAACAGGGGATCAATTCCTGTGTCGGTTGAGATTCTTCTTAGCCTTGCTCCTCTCCTGAGGTGTGAATCATCCTGTTAAATCACCACCCGTCAGCTCTCTCCTTTGATGACCCATAGAAACATCTAAGTCTGTGGACCTTGCTTTAATTTTACAAGCAATGAACGCCTCACAACTCTGACACATTGGTTCAGATATAAAACTGTGCAAAAACAAAACTGAGCATGCGAACCGGAAGCATCCTAAAATATCATTTCTACCATCGTTTTGAAATTTGTCATTTCGGGAACAATTGCAAACAATCAACTTTACCAAGATACCAATTTTACCCAGATACAAAATCCGACGCAGAAAAGCTTCATGAGCCTGACGTGATTTGAACACGCAACCTTCTGATCTGGAATCAGACGCGCTACCGTTGCGCCACAAGCTCAGACTGCTTGCTGTATTTTACATCCGGGTTATGTTCGGTGAATTCAAAATCAAACTGGGACCAGGAAATGGAACTGTCTCCCTCTTTACTTTCTGTGGTTACACATCGAATGGAAGAGTAGCAGCGAACCGGATTAACAAGAAAGCAGCAACATAGCGTTATCCTGCGGGGGAAATATGTTCTTTGTTACGGGTGTTAAAACACCCTGGTTTGGTGAGAAGTCAAAAGAGAAAACGCTGGAAAATCTCAGCAGGTCTGGCAGCATCCGCAAGGAGAGAAAAGAGCTGACATTTCAAGCCCAGAAATTTCGAGCCCTTTGTCAAAGCTTGGTGAACAGTCATTGCGTGACGAGGTGGCCGAGTGGTTAAGGCGATGGACTGCTAATCCATTGTGCTCTGCACGCGTGGGTTCGAATCCCATCCTCGTTGGTGATGGTTCGTTCAGTGTTTTGAGGTTCACGGAACCAAGATGAAGTTTGAACACACAAGCTTGAGAGAATAGTCCAGAACAATTCTATATTCCCATAATTCTCATCCTCTGAGAAACTCGATCTGACAGTCAATTCAAATCAGGGCACCCGCTTTGGACACGAGTTTGCCACCATGTCAACATGTGGTTTCAGAAGCTCCAAAGCAGACGCCAGTGGCAGATTTTGTCTTTCCAGAATCGGCAGGTCAGCCATGAAAAGTAGTGCTATATTCGCTGGTTTGGCCATGCTAAATAGCCCCTTCGTGTCAGGGGGATTAGCATGGTAAACATATGGGGTCACGGGGATTCATTCTGGGTGGGATTGTTGTCGGTGTCGGCTTGATGGGCCGAATGTCCTCCAAGTTCGAGGCGGCAGTTTCGCTTCTCTGAGAAGATTGACACACCAGTTCCTAATTTCTTCAAATTTTACCCAGAAAGCTGACTCCGATGAGATTCGGACCCACAACCTTTGAACATTTCACAAGACAATGACTAGCAGTCTAACATGCTGGTACCCACTGCCGCAACAGGTCCACAGCAGACGCCATTTCCCTGGCCCTGCACTCAACCCTGGAACACCTAGATAACAAGGACACCTATGTCAGACTCCTATTTATTGACTACAGCTCAGCCTTCAACACCAATATTCCCACGAAACTCATCTCCAAACTCTGTGGCCTGGGCCTCAGCACCTCCCTCTGCGACTGGATCCTGAACTTCCGAACTCACAGACTTACCTCGAATGGACTTTGCATGAAGTTGATCTTTCTCTCCACCCTCGCTATGACTGTAACACTACATTCTGCACTCTCTTGTTTCCTTCTCTATGAATGGTATGCCTTGTCTATATAGTGCACAAGAAACAATACTTTAACAATACTTTTTCACTGTATGTTAACACATATGACAATAATAAATCAAATGAAATCAAATCAAAAATGCCATTCTTTGTGCCACAGAGACATTGCTGCAGCAACTATTCCCCGTTCCCATCTGGCAATTTCTGATGTCGTCGAACAGACAGTTGAAAAGTTCAGCAAATGGGCAGCGATTACATTTCAAAAATACTTTATCATCATTAAAATATTTTGGGACGTCCTATGGTTGTGAAATTCCAGTCGAATTCCGAAAGGACACAGACAGGTTGGTGGAATGGGAGGACATGTGGCAGATGATGAATGAAGTGATTCATTTTGTTGGGAATAACACAAAGCGACAATATAAAATAAAGGATTTAATTCCAAAAGGGGGTGCAAGAACAGCAGGACATATTTGGACATGTGTATATGTCATTGAAGGTGGCAGGTCAGTTTTTAAGTGCCGTTAATAAAACATACTGTATCCTCCAGTTTATAACTGAAAACAAGAAGTTTATACAAATTTACGGCAAAGAAAATGCAGATGTGCTGTTAGATATTTTCAGCCTTGCCCCTCGCCTGAGGTGTAGTAATCCTGAGGCTAAATCAACACCATTAAGCTCTCCCTGTTGAGATGGGGAACAGCGGATGGTCATTTGGGATTATGGTGACTTTACCTTTATATCTGTGCCATATTCAGAATATGTTTTGCATTATCTGCTGATTTTCGAGGATTGGGATCTTTCTGATTCTGTTGGTAGAACTGTGCGTGTGGAAGCAATTTGTTCTGGTGGTCAGCTCCCGGAACAGTAAACTAGTTTGGAATCCATTCTGTATTTGCAAACTCTGGGATTGTAAACGAGTTGATGGATCTCCTCATTCTGAATCTTCAATGCATTTTTTCAGCGTCGCTGACTGGGCTTGCATTTTTTTTTTAATTAATTCATGGGACATGGGTGCCACTGGCTGACCAGTATTTATTGCCCATCTCTAGTTGCCTGCGGGCAATTGAGAGTCAACCACATTGCTGTGGCTCTGGAATCACATGTCGGCCAGGCTGTGTAAAGACGGCAGATTTTGGTCCCGAGAGGACCAGATAGATTAATACAACAATCGACAAAGGTTTCATAGTCATCAGGAGATCCTTAATTCCACATATTTTTTATTGAATTCAAATTCCACTGCCTTGTCAGGATTTGAACCCGGGTCCCCAGAATACGAGCTAAGTTTCAGATTTCAGCGATGATTCCACAAGGCCAAGGTCTCCAAATTTCCTTTGAACTGAGTGGCTTGGTAGGCCACCTCCGAGGGCCTACAACATTGTTGTGGGTCGGGAGTTGATTGTAAGCCAGTCCAGGTAAGAATTCCTTCCCTGAAGAGCATTAGTGCTTCAGTTGTCTTTTTTTACCAAAGTTGATTCAAGGCCATTAATTCCAGATATTTTTATTGATTTTGAATTTCGCCATCTGTCGTGGTGGGAGATGTGTGAGTGTTGGTCTGTGAGAGGTTGTGTGGGTGTGTGTGTGTGTGAGAGAGAGAGAGAGTGATGGAGATTCACTCATTTTCAGTGAATGTGAATTAACCCCTTATATTCATACACGGACACTGTGATCCCCTTGCTGTTGCGAATTCCTAAGAAGTAATTATACCACTGATATCCGTTGTCGTAGCTTCTGCATGGTTTCCCCAATGTGCCATGCCTCGGGACATCCTTTCCTGCAGCGTATCAGGTACCTGCAGATGCTACGACAACGGATGAATGAACACCGCTCGACAATCACCAGGCAAGACTGTTCTCTTCCTGTCGGGGAGCACTTCAGCAGTTACGGGCATTCAGCCTTGGATCTTCAGGTAAGCGTTCTTCACGACACACGACAGTGCAGGGTCGCTGAGCAGAAACTGATAGCCAAGTTCCGCACACATGAGGACGGCCTAAACCGGGATGTTCGATTTATGTCACATTATCAGTAACCCCCACAGCTTTCCCCCTGATCTTGCAGAAGCTTACCAGCTGTTCTGTCTGGAGACAATACACATCTCTTTAACCTGTGTTTAATGTTCCCTCCACCCACATTATCTGTACCTTTAAGACCTGGCTGGCTGTAGAGATTTGCATTCTAATTAGTATTCTGTAACTTGATTTCTGTGTCTCTGTGCACTGTTGGAGAACAGATTTTCACTCCATCTGACGAAGGAGCAGCAAGCTCCGAAAGCTTATGGTATTTGCTACCAAATAAACCTGTTGGACTTTAACCTGGTGTTGTGAGACTTCTTACTGTCCTTTCCCTCTGCCAGACATGATGATTCTTCTCTCAGATCTCTGCACAATATGAGAGGAAATTTTTCAGGCTCCTTTTATACAGCCCGCCCCGACCTGACTGAGAAAGGCGGAGTGAGAGCAGAGAGGGGAGGAGACAGAGTGAAGATTAAACACAGAGCGGGAGGGAGGAGAGAGCCGGACTGACACACACACACAGAACGGCCCCTGATCTTTCAGCTCCACCTCCAGTTTCTCCAACCGCCAATTTCAACCCGTTTATTAACAATGGAAGCGAAACACAGCTCCCCAAACAAACCCGTCACAAACAAGTGTTTCCACAAACCCGCAGCTTTGAAATATGGAATCAAACAGAAAATGCTGCAAATAATCAGCAGCTCCGGCAGCTTTTGTGAAGAGAGAGAGAGAGACAGAGTTAACGTTTCGGGTCGTGACTTTGTTCTTTTGTGTTTTTAAACCTGGTCCCGTAATAATTCCCAGTCAGTAATATTCCGACCTAAACACAGTCGATTCTATAGCAAGAATCTTCCTCCGGAACATCCTCACACACATCTGCTTCTCGCTGTTTGCAAACACTTTATTGAAGCTGTTTGGGGCAATCTCCTGTGTTAAAATTAAGGGAGTCAGGATGGCCGAGCGGTCGAAGGCCGCAGTCTCCTTTGGAGGCGTGGGTTCAAATCCCAGTCCTGACATTGATGTTTGGCTAAGAATTGTCGTCTCACAGCGCCAGGCACCTGGGTTCGATTCCCGGCTGAAGTCACTGTCTGTGTGGAGTTTGAACATTCTCCCTCGGCTTTCTCCGGTTTCCTCCCGCACACCAAAGTGCGTGTTAGGTTGATTGGCCATGCTAAATTGCACCGGAGTGTCGGGGAGTAAGTCCGGTCAATAAATAGGGTCATGGGGATCCGGACTGGGTGGGATTGTGGTCGGTTCAGACTCGATGGGACGATTGGCCTCCTTCTGCACTGCAGGGATTCAGTTAAAAATGAGGCGCGAATGCGGTGTTTAGCCGCCAGTGTTACTGTCTCACACTGAATCTACCAGACATCTTTATTATGAGAGAAAGTGGCGATTGAACAAATGTCAAATTCAAATGAAATTCAGCCTCTGCTGTGTTTTGCTTTAGTCTGAATTTGAAATGATCTCTATTGAGAATGAGCCGGGCCGCGGGACAGGAATCATTTTCTTGCGGGATCAGCTTTTTCCTGAGAGATGTGGGTGGCTCTGAGAAGAGCCTTTGGGTTCAGAGGTTTACAATTTGCTCGGGTTCTTTCACTTCTTTCCTGACGCTTTCTTCGCTTTTGCTGCTTTCACTTTGGGTTTGGTCTTCGATTTAGTCACTTTTTTGACAGACTTTCCGCCCGTCACCTTCTTCACAGGAGACTTTTTCTTCAGGGCTGCTTTCTTCACCGCCTTTTTTGGAGTTGCCGCCTTCTTGCTGCTTGTTTTCTTCACTGTTGATTTCTTCACTGGAGTTTTCTTTGCTGCGGGTTTCTTTGCTGCGAGTTTCTTTGCTGCGGGTTTCTTTGTTGCGAGTTTCTTTGCTGCGGGTTTCTTTGCTGCGAGTTTCTTTGCTGCGAGTTTCTTTGCTGCGGGTTTCTTTGCTGCGGGTTTCTTTGCTGCGAGTTTCTTTGCTGCGGGTTTCTTTGCTGCGGGTTTCTTTGCTGCGAGTTTCTTTGCTGCGAGTTTCTTGGCTGCGGGTTTCTTTGCTGCGGGTTTCTTGGCTGCGGGTTTCTTTGCTGCGAGTTTCTTGACTGCGAGTTTCTTTGCTGCGGGTTTCTTGGCTGCGGGTTTCTTGGCTGCTGCTTTCTTTGTTGTCACCTTCTTGGCCGCTGTTTTCTTTACTAAAGGTTTCTCGGCTGTTGGTTTCTTCATCTTCTTTCCCATTTTCCCCGGGCATTCCTTCTTAGCGAGTTTGAAGGAGCCGGAGGCGCCCTGTCCCTTTGTCTGCACCAGAGACCCTGTCTCCACCTTCCTCTAGATAGTTAACCTGATCTGGGAGCCGCGCTTCCCCACATCCACTCCGCTGCCAGCCAAAGCTTTCTTTATCGCGGCCAGGGACATCCCCTTGCGATCGCTGCAACCCGCCACAACATTGAGGATCTGCTCGCCTAACTTGGGACTGGCTGCCGCAGGTCGGGGAGCCGCCTTCTTCTTCCTGGGAGACTTCACTTGAGCGGGAGCGGCTGGAGGAGCCGTTTCGGCGGCTGCAGTTTCAGTCATATCCGAGAGTGTGTGGAAAATCTGTGTGAGAGTCAGAACTGGATCCGAAATGAACCCAGTGGTGGCGGCACAGAGCAACTTAAAGGCAGAGAGCGGACGGAGCAGAGACAAGCTGCTGTCAGCTCCCGGCTCCTCCAACCTCTCTGTGTTTCTCTCTCCTCACAAACTCTCCCATTGCAATGAAATTCCGCCTCTCCAGAGATCCAGCTCACATCCTTCATGTCTCTGACACACGAATGTTTGCTGTTGAAAAGGTTTCACTCGAACTGAGGACTCCATTTTCCACTGGAACCCGTTTTACTGCTGCACTGATCGCGATAGCTGACATGTTCTCTACTTTTCCACTGAAATCTTGAATTTAGCGAAACATTTGCCTTGAAATCTCACTTTGGGGCTCAGCAGGGGGATTAAGGGAATCTTTGATTGGAAAATTGTTTTATTTTACACAAGAGAGACTCGGTGATCTCATGATCAGAACAGACACACAAACACAGCTGGATTAGTCTGACTCCCCCGTCCCTTTCATACACTCTCTCTTACACAATATTCACATCTACACATTCACAGGACAAAACTTTCACCAACTGTAAGGTCCCAGGACGGAATTTCTGCTCCTTTTAGACTTTCCTCTGTGTCCCGGGGGCGTCGTTATAGTTTTTCGCCTCAGTAACTGTTAAACACTCTGAAGCTCTCTCCCCGCAGATTGTCTTTGAATTCATTCATGGAATGTGAGTGTCGCTGTCTGGGTCAGCATTAGTTGCCCATCCCTAATTGCCCTTGGGAAGGTGGTAATGAGCTGCCTTCTGGAACCGCTGCAGTCCATGGGGTGTACGGCCACATCTGTAAACCAGATTCCGCGGCAACAGCCAGTTATATCTGTTTTTTTCAGTTATTATAGCGGTTGCAGACATCATTGTGTTTCTTTAGGGGGAAGATACAAATTAACTGCTCTCGGAGTCTCTCAATTTTCCTGTTTTATTTGTTTTTCCTGCACTGACAGGTAACAGTAAATCACAACCTCAACAACCAGTGACAGCCAGTTAAATAATCATCCCCCACTCGCTGATAATGGAGTTTCTGACAGTGGCAGACATGTTCTGACCATCCTCCGATTGGGCCCGAAGGTGACCAGATTCACTGTCAGAGCTGGACTTTCAGACTGAGGGGGTGGCAGAGCCAGGTGAGTGATGGTGGTGACTGTGCGAACATTTGACCAAGGGTCAGTTCCTGGCCATCACAGTGGTAATTCATTTAATTATCTATCGCAGGTCAGAACAGTAGGTGGGCACTCCTAAAATAAAATTGACTAAAAATTCTCATCATCGCTGTGTTTCTCATGGAAAATCCACATTCAATTTGCTTTCAGCTGAAATGTTGTTTTAATGAAATTAAAGCCCTCAAAACTAATCAATGAGTTCTCAGTCAGAAACAATAGTAAAAAGAAAGGTGGCCTAAACTGTCCAGAACTACGAGACAAGCCAAGTTCAGTTTACAAACTGTGCTATGGACACATCTGGTATCTGATGAAATCAGCAACTCAGGAAGTTCAGTAATTATAACTAATGAAAATAACGGTTGTTTAAGCAGAGTGAGCGATGGTGGTATAGGGGTGAGCATAATTGCCTTCCAAGCAGATGACCCAGGTTTGATTCCTGGCCAATGCATTGGTCATTTATTTTGAACCTTATCCACGGCCTCTTGTGTTTTAAACTGAGTGGACAAAAACAGGGCGAACGCAACATTTGACAGGAATGAAATAAAATGCAGATACCTTTTTCATTTTTGTTCGGACATGATTCTTTTTTAATGAAAAATATTGGAATAGAAAATCAAGTCATTGACCGAATAAATGAATTTTCAGCCAGACACAAAGACTCAAAGTAAAAGTAGAGGAACAAATTTCAGCTCCCGCACTGTGCATTGCGCAATCCTGGTGCCTGATGAAGTTAATATGAACTTTACTGAGGTGGTTACATTATTCTGACAAATAAGATCTGCCAAAAGATAAAACACTGGAAAATCTCAGCAGGTCTGACGGCATCTGTAAAGAAAGAAAAGAGCTGACGTTTCGAGTCCAGATGACTCTTTGTCAAAGCTTTGACAACGGGTCGTCTGGACTCGAAACGTCAGCTCTTTTCTCTCCTTACAGATGCTGCCAAACTTGCTGAGATTTTCCAGCATTTTCTCTTTTGGTTTCAGATTCCAACATCCGCAGTGATTTGCTTTCATTTGTTAAATAAGCAGCTGCTGTGGCCGCGTGGTTAAGGCGTTGGATTTGAAACCCGATGGGGTTTCTCCGTGCAGACTCGAACCCCGCTGCCAGCGAGTGTGATTGGAAATGTTTGCTTTAGACAGCCACATCGTGGCAAATTCTATTTTTTTGGAAAGAATTATTTGGATCTCCAGCATGCTTTCAGCTACATAACAAGAAGGTGAGCTTGGAAAGGACACCTGAGTGTCCTCAGTCTGGCAAGGACAAGATAGGCCGAATGGGTTCCTTCGGTGCTGTTACATTTCTCTGGTTCTTTCTAAGGTGCCATGAGGAAAATCAAAGCATGAGCAGAATGACAAAGGCATCAACAGGGGCACAAGGACAAAACAAGGTCTCACGTCAGAGGAAGATTTTTATTAATGACACACAGAACATAAGAAATACATTTATTTAATTGAGCTGGATCCTGGAAAATGAAACAAACTTCGAACCAATCAGTGCCTGTCTGAGAACTGGCAAGGAATATGGCTGACATTGATACGGTTCATAGTGAATTTGTTTATAGAATAATAGAATCATGCAGTACAGAAGAGGCTCTTCGGCCCATCGAGTCTGCTCTGACATCGAAGAAACATCTGACCTCCAATCAAATCGCATCCACCACCACTTGACCCATAGGCCTGAATGTTATGATATGCCAATTGCTGACCACATACTTTTAAAGGATGTGAGGCAACTTGCCTCCATCACCTTCCAAGGCAGCGCATTCCCGACCGTCACTACCCTTGGGTAAAAATGTTTTTCAGCACATCCACCCTAAACATCCTGCCCCTCACATTGAACCAATGTCCTCTTTTTACTGACCCTTCAACCAAGGGGAACAGCTGCTTCCTATCCACTCTGTCGATGCTCTCATAATTTTGTACACCTCGATCAGGTCCCCCCTCAGTATTCTCTGCTCTAAAGAAAACAATCCAAGCCTACCCAATCTCCCTTCAGAACTTACATGTTCCATCCCAGACAGCATCATGGTGAATTTCCTCTGCATCCCCTCCAGTGCAATCACATCCTTCCTATCTTGAGGCGACCAAAACTGCACACAGTACTCTAGCTGTGGCCCCACCAAAGTTCTATGCAACGCCAACATGACATTTTATTGCAGTCGATGCCCCGAATGTTAAAGACAAGTGCCCCATATGTTTTTTTTCACCATCCTACTAACATACCCTTCTACCTTCAGAGATTATGGACAAACACGCCAATGTCCCTATATTCCACAGAACTTCCAAGTGCCATGCCCTTCATTGGATACTTCCTTGCCAAATTATTCCTTCCAAAGTGTGTTACCTCACATCTTTCGGGGTTAAATTCCATCTGCCACTTATCCGCCCGTTTGACTATCCTGTCTATATCTTCTTGCAGACTAAGAAACTCAGCCTCCCTTTCACCACCCAGCCAATCTTTATGCCATCTGCAAAGACACTCATCCTACCCCATCATTTATATTAAAGATTTGGATGAGAATTTAGGAGGCATGGTTAGTACGTTGGCAAATGACACCAAGATTGGTGGCAGAGTGGACAATGAAGAAGGTTACCTCGGATTGCAGTGGGATCTTGATCAATTGAGTCAATGGGCCAATGAATGGCAGATGGAATTTGATTTAGATAAATGTAAGGTGATGTATTTAGGTGGATTAAACCACGACATGACCTATTCAGTTCATGGTAAGACGTTGGGGTGAGTTATAAAACAAAGAGATCTCGGGGTACAGGTTCATAGCTCCTTGAAAGTGGAGTCACATGTGGACAGGGTGGTGAAGAAGGCATTCGACATGCTTGGTTTCAGTGGTCAGAACATTGAACATGGGAGTTGGGACATCTTGTTGAAATTGTACAAGACATTCGTAAGGCCACGTTTGGAGTACTGTGTACAGTTCTGGTCACCCTATTATGGGAAGGAAGGATATTAAACTAGAAAGAGTGCAGAAAAGATTTATTAGGATGCTACCAGGATTTGATGGTTTGAGTTATAAGGAGGGGCTGGATAGACTGGAACTTTTTTTTTCCCTGGAGCACAGGAGACCTAGAGGTGATATAACGAGGCCTATATCATAATGAGGAAATAGATAAGGTAGATAGTCAACAGCTTTTCCCCACAATAAGGGAGTCTAAAACTAGAGAACATAGGTTTACGATGAGAGGGGAGGGATACAAAAGGGTCCAGAAGGGCAATTTATTTCACACAGAGTGGTGTGTGGAACGAGTTGCCAGAGGTAGTAGAGGCGGGTACAATTTTGTCTTTTAAAAATAATTTAGACATTTACATGGGTGAGCTGGATATAGAGGGATATGGACCAAACACGGGCAATAGGGACGAACTTAATGGCAAAAATTGGGCGGCATGGACATGTTGTGCCGAAGAGCCTTTTTCCATGCTGTGAACCTCCATGACTCGATTTATTGACACAAACAGCAAATCCAAATTATTGTTCCCTGCTGCCATCTCCTGGCTGAACGCAAGTTGTGCAACAAGGTCACGATTCAATCAAACCTTCATAGATTGGAGTGAAATAACATCAACATGGTTCTGACCGATTAACATGATTGCAAAACATGATATTAATCAAATTCCATGTCCCAAGGATCTGCTTTCTGATTGGGCGACCCTGCTCACCCCGATCTATCGGAAAGTGTAAAACTCCTCGAACGGGAATGTCGGTTATATAATTCTCTCAGCTGTGATTTCTCTGCCACTTGATTGCTTGTGTATTCGTTCTATAAATACAGAGGGGGAGACAGAGCCAGGTGGTGTTGTGGTGACTGTGCGAGCATTTGACCAAGGGTCAGTTCCTGACCCAGAGTTTTGACTTATTTAATTAGCTATCTCTGGTCAGAACAGAAGGGGGACACTCCTAAAAAAAAAATCACCAAATATTTTCATCATCCATGTGTTTCTAACATAAAATCCAGCTTCAATTTCCGTTCAGTGGAAACTTTGTTCAAATGA
Organism: Mustelus asterias; assembly: GCF_964213995.1. Classification (NCBI taxonomy): domain Eukaryota; kingdom Metazoa; phylum Chordata; class Chondrichthyes; order Carcharhiniformes; family Triakidae; genus Mustelus; species Mustelus asterias. Next base: position 1,021,541 of record NW_027590135.1, read on the forward strand.
ACTGCAAATCTAATCAGAGTTATCAGTCAGAAACAACAGCAAAAAGGTGGCTCAAACTGTCTAGAGAAACGAGACAAGCCAAGTTCAGGTTAAAAAAATGGGCCAAGGACGCACCTGGTGTCTGCTGAAATCAGCAACTAAGGTAGTTTTGTAATTATAACTAATGAAAATAACAACTGCTTACGCAGAGTGAGCGATGGTGGTATAGTGGTGAGCATAGCTGCCTTGACCCGGGTTCGATTCCCGGCCATCGCATTGGTAATGTATATTGGACATTATCGGCGCCCTCTTGTGGTTTATACGCACCATTTGACTGAAATGAAGTGGACTTTATTTTTCGGATGCAGAATTCGGGTTCAATTTGATTTTAATGAAAGGTTATTGAAAAAGAATAACAAGTCTCTGAACTACTGAATGAGTTCTGGATCAGAGACAAAGATACAAATTAAAAGGAGACGAACAAATTTCAACTCACACGCTGTGCTCTGCATCATTCCGGTGCCTGATAAAGGTCTGTGAATGTTGCTAAGGCGATTACATCACAATAGCAAATAAGCAGCTGCGATGGCCGAGTGGTTAAGGCGTTGGACTTGAAATCCAATGGGGTTTCCCCGCGCAGGTTCGAACCCTGCTCGCAGCGGGTGTGATTTGAAATATTAACTCTGCTGCTTCAGGGCAGCCACTGGCCCAAAGAAGGTTTGCAAAGATTTAGTATTTGGATCTCCATCGTGCATTCAGCTGCATGGCTCCGGGCTGGGTGCAGGAAGATGGGCTTGGAAAGGACACCTGGGTGTCCTTATTATTTTGTAAATTGAATTTGTGTCTTTATATGCCCTGTTGTGAATAGAACTCCCACTCACCTGATGAAGGAGCAGCAAGCTTTGTTACCAAATAAACCTGTTGGACTTTCACCTGGTGTGAGATTTCTCGCTGTGTCCTTGGACTGGCATGGCAGGATAGGTTCAATGGCTTCCTTCTGTGCTGTTATTTTTCTATAATTCTTCCTGTGGTTCGATGAGAAAATTCATAACATGAACATTTTCTTTTAAAAGCAGCATCAAGGCACAAAGGCAAAATACGGTCTCATGTCAGAGGAAGATTCTTATGCAATGGCATAAGAATGCACACAGAGCATAAAAATACATTTCATCAGAATACATTGAATGAATATTTCAAAATGCTGCTTCGGTGATATCACATCATGTTCATTCAAACACATTGCAACAAGCTGGTCATTACTGGGCGTTCTGTATTCCTCGTTATAACAGTTTGGGAATGGAAGGAGCAGGTTCACATCTGCACATTGACAGGGTCAAACTGTCTCAGATTGACAGCTCCCAGGACAGGTTTTCCTCTCCTCTCGCTCTGTGCTGTGGATTCTCAGGGATTAGTTGGAGTTTCCCAGCTCAGTAACTGTAAAAGCCTCTGAGGCCAGCAATGCTCACAGTATCTGCTCCCCAGATTCAGGGGGCTGCAGCCAATCAGAGCTGTGCCTGATTTAACCCAGAACTGGTTGAAATGATGATATTGTTCACAAGCTGAATTCTATTTGATCAGATGAAGATACAGATTGTGTGCACTCAGTCACTAAACAACAATATCCCGCCTTCATATAGAGTGGATGAGAGTGGGTGGAGGGAGAGACAGAGACAGAGTGAGTTAGGGTGGTGAGAAACAGACGGCCAGACAATGTCTCAGTGACAGAAATCTTTGTAAATTCTGGCTTTAGCCAGAAAGATTCTCTTGGAGAAACAGAAGCTGCAGTATGAGGAAGAGACACGTTATTAATCCCACACTCAGGAACAGTGCTGCGTTTTCATAGAATAGATGGGGAGAGGCAAAATAAACTGAATGGTCCAGTTCGAAACAGTGTGCAGGCTCAGAGGGAGTAGGTTCAGGAAGATATATGAAAGTGAGACAGTTTAGGACTGTCACTTGCAAAGTGGATAGGATCCTTGGCTTCACAAATGGAAGCACTGAGAGTCCATTGGATCCCGCATAATCCACAGTGTAAAAGGAGGCCATTTGCCCATTGCATCTGCACTGACTCTCTGGAAGAACATCTTTTGCCCATGGCTAACCCTCTTAACCTACACATCTTGGGTCACTAAGGGGCAAAATATCATGTCTAATCCATTTATTCTGCACATCTTTAGTCTATGGGAGGAAACTGAAGCACCTGGGGAAAACCCATGCAGATACAGGGAGAATGTGCAAACTCCACACAGACAGTCAGCCATGGAGGAATTGAGCATGGGTCTCTGGCGCTGTGACGCAGCAGCGCTAACCAGTGCCACTCTGCTGGTGTAACTTTAACAATCTAATTCCTTTCTGAATGCCTCACTTGAAGCTGCATCACCACATTGTCAGACAATGCATCCCAGAGCTGAACTACTCGCTGTGGGAAAGGGTTTTCTCATTATGCTTCAATCACTAATGAAGGGTCAGTAAATTGGTCCACGGGGGTGAAAGGGTTTCATATGATGTGACCCTTCGTAAACTGGGTCTGTATTCTCTGTGATTTAGAAGCATGAGAGGCAAAACATTAAAACATACAAGATTCTGAAGGGGTTTGATTTTGTGGACATTGGGAGATTGCGTAAGCTGGCTCAGTGTAAGGATCAGATCATTTCCCACTGACATGAGAATACATTTCTGCACTCATTGGGTTCTGATCCTTTGAAATGCTCCATTGTTGAATACACTAGTGGTGGCACAGTGGTTAGCATTGCTGCCTCAAAGCACCAGGGAACCGGGTTCAATTCCACCTTGGGTGATTGCCTGTATGATGTTTGCACATCCTCCCCATGTTTGAGATTCATCCCATTCTCCAAAGTTTAGATGGATTGACCATGCTAAACTGCCTGTTAGTGTCCCAAATATATTGGTTAGGGGGATTAGCAGAATATGTGGGGTTACCGGGATAGGTTCTGGGTGGGATGCTCTGTCAGAGAGTCAGTGCAGATTCAATGGACCAAATGGCCTCCATCTACACTGCAGGTTATGACAGTCTATGACTATTAAGGCTGAGATAAACAAATTTTGGTTTCTCAGGGAATCAAGGCAGTGAGGAGTAAAGTGGAGTTCAATCCCAAGATCTGAAACTCCATAAGCAGCTGGTATGCCCACACCTGGAGTCTGCATCCACAGTTTGGAACCCACACTTTCAAAAAGATATACAGCTGATAGAAAGAGTGCAAAGCTGTGTAACCAGGAAAATGGAAGGCATGAGGGGAATACTTTATGAGGGATTCAGAATTATTGGATTGCAACCTTTCAAGAGGTTGATTTATGGTTTAGTTCAAATTAGTAAATTGATACATGACCTTATTACCCAAGCTTGAAAAGTTCTTTATTCGGAGTTTCCATATTTTTGGTGATCGTCAGTATCAACTACAGAAATTTGATTCACATCTTAATAGTCACAGTTTGTTTTCTCCCCAATAGAACTGCTGATATTTCAAATGATTTTGTTGGGAATACTGAAAATGTAGTGACTTTTAGAAAACTTGTCAGAAATACAGTGTGATTCCTATCTATGTATTGTCTGATGATGTTGCTGTTCTTGTTTTAATACTGTGCCTCTGTGCTTTGCACTGTATGGCAATAAAGACACATAAACCATAATTGTTTTGAATGGTTTAACATTATTGATGAGCCACATAGTAAATGTCTGCCCTTATTTCCTGTGTTCTTGTGACTGGACAAGACACAAGCATGGATACTGAGGGGAAAAAAAGGGTGGAAATTGCAGAGGCAATGGTTAAAAGTTTTCTATCCGAGCTCGTTATATGAGTGGTGCCAGAGGACTGGAGAATTGCAAATGGTAAATACACTTCTTCAGAAAAGGCTGTGAGGATAAGCCAACTAAATCCAATCAGTTTAACCTCTGCAACGTGAAATATTCTCCAAACACTGGAGATTAAATTAACACTCACTTGTGCTAATGTACATTAAGGAAAACACATACATAATGATTAAAGGGGAATCATATTTTACTTGCTTAAGATTTTAATGAGGGTAACAGAAAAGGTTGATGAGGGGAATGTGGTTAATGTGAACATGGACTGCCAAAAAGCATTTTATAAATAAAGGGGCACACAGCAAACTTGTGGTTACATTTGAAGCTGATAGAATAAAAGGGACAGCAGCAACATGGATAGGAATGTATCAGAGTGACAGGAAACACAGCAATGGGAAATGTGCTTATTTGGAATGGAGGTCGGTTAAAGTGGGATTCCAGGAGGGTTGGTGTTAGGAATCCTGCTCTTCCTGATACATATTAGAGACATCGGCAATGCTGCACAGAGCACATATTCAAAATTGTGGTAATTACACAATACGGGACAGCATTGTGAACTGTTTGCGGATGTTTGCAGCAAGTTTGCGGATGACACGAAGATGGCTGGACTTGCGATAGCGAAGAGCATTGTCGGGCAATACAGCAGGATATAGATAGGCTGGAAAATTGGGCGGAGAGGTGGCAGATGGAGTTTAATCCGGATAAATGCAAAGTGATGCATTTTGGAAGAAATAATGTAGGGAGGAGTTATACAATAAATGGCAGAGTCATCAGGAGTATGGAAACACAGAGGGACCAAGGTGTGCAAGTCCACAAATCCTTGAAGGTGGCAACACAGGTGGAGAAGGTGGTGAAGAAGGCATATGGTATGCTTGCCTTTATAGGACGGGGTATAGAGTATAAAAGCTGGAGTCTGATGATGCAGCTGTATAGAACGCTGGTTAGGCCACATTCGGAGTACTGTGTCCAGTTCTGGTCGCCGCACTACCAGAAGGACGTGGAGGCGTTAGAGAGAGCGCAGAGAAGGTTTACCAGGATGTTGCCTGGTATGGAGGGTCTTAGCTATGAGGAGAGATTGGGTAAACTGGGGTTGTTCTCGCTGGAAAGACGGAGAATGAGGGGAGATCTACTAGAGGTGTACAAGATTATGAAGGGGATAGATAGGGTGAACTGTGGGAAGCTTTTTCCCAGATCAGAAGTGACGTTCACGAGGGTGCGAAGTATAACTCAGATATTAGAGGGATGTTTTTTTACACAGAGGGTGGTGGGGGCCTGGAATGCGCTGCCAAGTAGGGTGGTGGAGGCAGGCACGCTGACATCGTTTAAGACTTACCTGGATAGTCACATGAGCAGCCTGGGAATGGAGGGATACAAACGATTGGTCTAGTTGGACCAAGGAGCGGCACAGGCTTGGAGGGCCAAAGGGCCTGTTTCCTGTGCTGTACTGTTCTTTGTTCTTTGTGAGGGGGTAGTGTTGAAGCTCAAAGTTACTTCGACAGCTTGTGGATTAGTGAGACAAGACCAATTTAAAGCAGAGAAGTGTGAAATGATTTATTTCAGTGGGAAGTAAAGGGAGAGACAATATGAAAAAAATGATACAATTGTAAAGGCATGCAGGAACAAGGGACTTGTGATTAAATGTGACACTAATAATTGCTGTTTGGGTGACAGGTTGAGAGTGTGGTTACTAAAGTATTTGGGATTGTGAGCTTTATACATAGGGGCACAGCTTACAAGACCAAGCACGTTATGGGAAAGCTGTATAAAACCCTGGTTTGGCCTCAGTTGGAGTATTGCATTATCTGCAGGACAGCACTGTTTAGAAAAGAGGTGAAGGCATAAAAGAGGTGGCAATAAATCTCTGGGCGAGGGTCCAGGGATGAGGAAGTTCAGTTGCATCGGGAGATTGCAGAATTTGGGTCTTTGGTGAAGAGAAGGTTGAGAGGAGATTTGATAGAGGTGTTCAGGATTGTGGAGGGAAGTGGAAGGAGCTGATAGGGAGAAGCTGTCATGTCCCAATCTTCCTCTGTCAGGAAGTGTTCCCCAAACTGAATGAACAGGGCACTGTTCCTGGTTACACTTCTCTGGCAATGCTAAATATTCCAAGTATTTGTTTTAATGTGTAATATTTAAGATAATTATACAAACACAACAAATTGTTTGGAGTAAAGAAGAGACATTAAAAATGAAAATTCATGTTGACATCTCTCTGCTGGGCTTTGAGTCTTTCCAGTATGAGCCACTAATCTGATTAATCCAATGATGCTTTCCCCAGTCGCCTGCGTATCATGGCTTGAATCCTGGACTTCCAGTTTTTGAACTGCACAGCAGAGCGCTTAAGAAAGTATTGGGGCTGAATGGCCTCGTCTGTGCTCCAGTCCTCCTTCCGTCTGGTGAGCTGATCTGACACCCACCCCAGAGTGGAGTCGCTGCACAGATTGCCTTAAAAATGGTCTCTCAGCTGAGGGAATAACTGTGAATCTCATCACCACTTCCATCCTGACTAATGTCCTCCACTTCAAACCGTCCATCAATGCCAGAAGGAGTCAGAACTGGAGTAGGAGTCTCCACCAATGATTCAGTCCCATCTTTGACCACTTGAGCATCCTGCCTTGCCTCACATCTTCTCTGTTCTCCAGCAGCGATGATGTTCCAGGGTCTTGGCTACTCTGAGTGGCCTGTTCGAGGATCGCCTTGCTCCAAAGCAGCTGCCTTTTGATGTTTGTCAGCAAGTTGTTGAAACTTGGCTCCTCTTCACCTCCAACTTCAGAACAATCGGGGACTTCCATCTTCCAAGCTTCTGGGGCTGGTTGAGCAGAAACAACAATAATTGAGGATTTTGCATTCGAGCAGATTTCCACCTGGGGCATTTCATTAAACACCGGCTTTTTCACTTCATTAACAACTATAGGAATGGCAATGCAATGTATTGGCCCATTTATCCTCACATAGGATTTCGCACATCATGTTGAAGTTGCACAAGACATTGGGAAGGCCACACTAGGAATACCGTGTGCAGTCTGGTCACCCTATTATAGAAAGAACATTATTAAACTTGAAAGAGTGCAGAAATGATTTACTAGGATGCTACCGGGACTTGATTGTTTGAGTTATAAGGAGAGGCTGAATAGACTGGGACTTTTTCCCTGGAGTGTAGGAGGCGTGGGGTGATGTTATAGAGGTCTATAAAATAATGAGGGCCATAGATCAGCAAGATAGTCAATATCTTTTCCCAAAGATAGGAGAGTCTAAAAGTGGAGAGCATAGGTTTAAAGTGAGAGGGGAGAAACACAGAGGGTGGAGTCTGGAACGAGCTGTCAGAGATAGCAGCAGAGGTGGTTACAATTTTGCCTGGGCGGCATTGCTGAGTTGGGCTGAACGGCCTGTTTCCAGCTGTAAATCTCTGTGACTGTATGACTATGACTCCAGCCCTATCCGGAAACGATGCAGGTTGTCACTATCATTGCTGTAAGTGGAGGTGGACAATGCTCATTCACAACATCTGTATTCCGTATGAACAGCTGGCAGGTAGAACACCAAATCAATGGTAAATATTCTGTCAACATCCAGTGAAGCTGGGGAACTATGTTAACGGGTCAGTATATTGACAACACAGGACCCTGTAACAATAGCTTCATCCCCAACAGGGTGATGTCACCACATCCACAATTTCCCCAGTTTGGAGATTCCACTCAGGAAGCAAGGAGCAAAGTGTAAGACACCAGAGAAAAGACAAGAGATCTTCATTTCTATCGAACAAATCATTATCTCAGGAGTTCCCAAAGGACAGCCAATGAATGACTTCTTTAAGAGGTCATAGTCATAGAATTGTACAGCACAGATAGAGGCCATTCAGCCCCTCGTGTATGTACTGGCCATCAGCATCTATCTGTTCTAATCCCATTTTTCAGCCCGTATTCAAACATGTACGACCTGATGAGGGAACCAAACGTAACATTTCCACATTTGCTGACAACACAAAACTGGCGGAATTGTGATTTGAATGAGGATGCATGGAGGCTTCAAGGTGATTTGGACAACTTGAGTGAGTGGCCAAACACATGGCAGATGCAGTACAACGCGGCTAAACGTGAAGTTCTACATTTTGGTGTGAAAAACAGAAAGGACAGGATGAGAGGAGATCTGATTAAAACATATAAAATTCTAACAGGGCTGGACAGATTAGCTGCAGGAAGGATGTTTTCCTTGGTTGGGGAATGTAGAACAAGAGGACACAGTCTTAGGATACGGGGTTCACCATTTAGGAAGAAGAGGAGGAGAGATTTCTTCACCCATAGGGTGGTGAACCTGTGGAATTCTCTACCTCAGAAGCTGTGGAGACCAAGTCACTGCATATATTCAAGAAGGAGAGAGAGGTTTTTTTTAGATTTTAATGGCATCAAGGGGTATTGGGAAAAATGAGAACATGGAATTGAGATAGAGGATCAGCCATGATCACATTGAATGATGGAACAGACTCGAAGGGCTGAATGGCCGACTCCTCTTCCCAGTTTCTATGTTTTCAAGTTCTGATGAAAGGTCACAGACCTGAAACACTAACTCTGTTTCTCTCTCTAAACAGATGCTGCACAATTTGCTGAGCTTTCTTTTCTGCTTTCATTTCAGATTTCCAGCTTCCGAACAGAACCCAGCCAGAGTCAGCACCTTCAGTCGAGAGAGAGAGAGGGACCAGTGAGTGTAGAACTGAACCCAGCCAGAGTCAGCACCTTCAGGAGAGAGAGAGGAACCAGTGAGTGTAGAACTGAACCCAGCCAGAGTCAGCACCTTCAATAGAGAGAGGAACCAGTGAGTGTAGAACTGAACCCAGCCAGAGTCAGCACCTTCAGGAGAGAGAGAGAGAGAGGAATCAGTGAGTGTAGAACTGAACCCAGCCAGAGTCAGCACCTTCAATAGAGAGAGAGAAACCAGTGAGTGTAGAACTGAACCCAGCCAGAATCAGCACCTTCAGTAGAGAGAGAGAGAGGAACCAGTGAGTGTAGAACTGAACCCAGCCAGAGTCAGCACCTTCAGTAGAGAGAGGAACCAGTGAGTGTAGAACTGAACCCAGCCAGAGTCAGCACCTTCAGTAGAGAGAGGAACCAGTGAGTGTAGAACTGAACCCAGCCAGAGTCAGCACCTTCAGTAGAGAGAGAGAGAGAGAGAGAGAGGAACCAGTGAGTGTAGAATTGAACCCAGCCAGAGTCAGCACCTTCAGTAGAGAGAGAGAGGAATCAGTGAGTGTGGAACTGAATGCAGCCAGAGTCAGCACCTTCAGAGGATAGAGAGGTAACTAATCTCAACCCTGTATTCAAGAACAGATGATGTGGAGATGCCGGTGTTGGACTGGGGTAAACACAGTAACAGCTTTAACAACACCAGGTTAAAGTCCAACAGGTTTATTTGGTAGCAAATACCATTAGCTTTCAGAGTGCTGCTCCTTCGTCAGATGGAGTGGAAATCTGCTCTCAAACAGGCCACAGTTTGCTTCTGTGGATGAGAGGGGTGTGGAGGGATATGGTCTGACGAAGGAGCAGCGCTCCGAAAGCAAATGGTATTTGCTACCAAATAAACCTGTTGGACTTCAAGAACAGAGGCAGAAAAGAAAGAGGGAACCAATGAACAGTGAGCTGAACGCCGGTCAGCGGGCAGTTGCTGGAGTCCATCATCAAGCATTTGGAAAGCAGGGTTATAATCAGCATGGATTTAAGGGAGGGACATCACGCTTGACAATACTACTGGAATTCTTTGAGGATGTAACTAGGAGAGTTGACCAGGAAGAACCTGTGGATGTGGTTTATTTAGACTTTCAGAAGGCTTTGGACAAGGTCTCACATGACGTTTTTAAGTTTTAAAGGTTAATTTGTTTTTTAGTGTCAGAAGCAGGTTTACATTAACACTGCAATGAAGTTATTGTGAAAATCCCCCACTCGCCAGACTCTGCTGCCTGTTCAGGGAGAATTTAGCATGACCAATATACCTAACTAGCACATCTTTCAGATTGTGGGAGGAAACTGGAGCACCCAGAGGAAACCCACATAGATGCAGACGTACATAGGTGTACGTGCAGACTTCACAGTGACAGTGACCCAAGCCAGGAGTCGAAGCCGCGTCCCTGGCGCTGTGAGACAGCAGTGCTCACCACTGTGCCACCTCTCTACTATATAAAATTAAAGTACATGGGATTGCGGGTAGTGCTTTGTGATGTATGGAAAGCTGGTGAACAGACAGGAAGCAAAGAGATGGCATAAATGGGTATTTTTCCAATTGGAAGGCAGTGATTAGTGGGGTACCGCAGGGATCTGCGCGAGGACCCCAACTGTTCATATTATATATTAATGATTTGGACACGGGAGCTAAATGTATTATCTCCAAATATGTAGATGATACAATTGTGTGGGAGGGTGAGCTTTGAGGGGCATGCAGAGATCCTCCAGTGTGATTTGGACAGGCTGAGTGTGTGGGCATCTACATGGCAGATGTAGTATTATGTGGATATTATGGCAGATGATGAAATTTGAATTCACTATGAATCTGCAATCAAAAATCTAATTGTCGCTTGTCATTGAACCCTATCTGGTTTACTAATGTCCTCTAAGGAAGGAATTCTGCTGGGCCGGAGTGTGTTTGAATTGTCACGTCTAAAGGTAACAAAAGCATGGATGAGGGTTTTAGGGACGGGTGAGTTGAGGTATTACAAACAATGTGTGATGTTACACAGCTGGAAATAGGTGATCTTGGTGAAGGAACAGATATGTGGTTAGAATCTTATTTCCGAGTCTGATGAGGTGCCAAGATTATGAGGGTTTGTTTCAAACTCGGACATTGACCAGTGGGAGATGGACTCAGTGACTGAGAACAGAATTTGTCGTGGAAACATTGGTCTTCCAAATATTTAATTGGGGAAATTCACTGCTTAGCCAGTACTAGAGGTCAGAGGAGGAGTCTAATAACTTAATAACAGGGGATTGGATGTGAGAGGTGATAGTGGGGTAGAGCTGGGTGTTATCAGCCGACATGTGAAAACTAACACTGTGCTTTCAGATAATATCACTGAGGGGTAAGGTGTAGATGAAAAATAGGAGGGAGCCAAGGATATATCCTTGGGTGATTTCGGTGGTAACAGAACAGGAGTGGGAAGAGAAACCATTGCAGGTGATACTCTGCATATGACCAGAAAGATAAGAATGGAACCAGTCGAGTGCAGTCTTACCCAGCTGAACAATCCCTCCTCATCTCCTCATCCTTCTCAACCTATCCACACCTTTGACATGGTTGACTGCCCCATTATGCTCCAATACCTTCCCACTGTCAGGTCAGTGTGCACAGCAGATGAAGATGTTAATGTACCTGACATCCTGGGAAAACTAATGATGAATGAAGGGCTGGTCCTCAGTCAACGAGTGTAGAGAAAGCTGGAGTTCTCAATCATCTTCATCTCGAGCAGCAGCTGCTCCCTCTCAATATGTGTGGTGAGATCAGGCCATTCTGCTCAGTCAGGAACACCCAGACTGACTGTAAGAGAGAGAGAGGCTGTAATTAGAACCAAACAATAAGGGAGATTCACTCAAAGTAACCAAGCCCCATCCCAAAACAGAGCACAGGAAGATCCCAGTATCTAACCGTGGCCTCTGCAAAGTGAGCTGCTCTAACCTGCTGTGACACTGAGCCCAACACACAAAGCACGGGAAGATCCCAATTTCTGTGCTGATTGGTCTGACTCCAGGGAGTTTGCAGTGCCGCTATTGCCCTCTTTTTAGGGCAGTGCCGCTATTGCTGAGACGGGGGAACTGCAGCGTGACATGTTTACACAGGAAGCTGCCATTGGAAACACTAAGCTGCGGATTTATAGAATCCGACAGTGCAGGAGGAGGCCATTGTGCCCATCGAGTCTGCACCAACTACAATCCCACCCAGGTTCTACCCCCAGCACTGACCCGAGCTGGTCCCCATGAAACGAAGGAGCAGTTTAGCATGGCCAATCCACCTAACCCGCATATCTCTGGACTGTGGGAGGAAACCGGAGCACCCGGAGGAAACCCACGCTCCCTACGCTGTGAGGCAGCAGTGCTAACCACTGTGCCACCCCATTTACAGCCGGGCAGGATGAGATTCCCGCTACCAAAACCCTTCCCCCATCCGGAGCCCCGCTGTGGATGGATCCGGACCCGGGGACTGAAGCCACTGGCGGGACATTTGCTGCCGCTCCGCGCGGTGTCTGATGGGCCTGTGACCGGCAGCTGGGAAAACCAATCGGAAATTGACGCATCGCGGTTATCCAATGGCCGCTCTGCGCCCACTGAGTGACAGCTGCGTTATCCAATCAATGGGTTCCATAGTCAGAAGTTCGAGACCATTGAAAATGATGCTCCCAATTGTAACCAATCGCAGACCGCGTTGCTAACAACACACGCCCCCAATGTGATTGACATCTTCTCTCGCCAATCGTAACGCAGTGTCCAATCGGACTGTGCCGCCTGTGCGCGACTGCCGGTCCGATGGTAGTGGGTTATCGTTGATATTTGCCCTCTTTTTAGGTCAAACCAAATAAACAAACTCGTGAGCGTCACTCCCAGCGTCATTGCGTCATTCAATTCGATCCGGAGCTGAAACCAATGAGAACTCAAAGAGCTGGAGGCGGAAAGAATCCTTAAAGTGGAACCGCTCACACAATTATAGTTGTACAATTATAATTCGTTGATGGCAGTTAAAGCGGCAAAAGGATTGCGGAAAGTCAGAGGATGCAAAAGCTGAAACCCGCGGGAAAGGAAGGAGGAAAGAAATGAAGGGAACAGGCGACAGAAATGAACGAGAGGAAAGCAAGCTGGAAGCCAGGGGCTTTTAGAGAGGGTATTCCAGAGCTGAAACCCAGAGAGCTGAAAGTACGAATATCACTGGTGGAGTGAACCACGTAAGAAGTCTAACAACACCAGGTTAAAGTCCAACAGTTTTATTTGGTCGCAAAAGCCACTAGCTTTCAGAGCGCTGTTCCCTCATCAGGTAAGTCAGGTAACGTGATGAAGGAGCAGCGCTCCGAAAGCTCGTGGCTTTTGCGACCAAATAAACATGTTGGACTTTAACCTGATGTTGTGAGACTTCTTACCATGAGGGCAGAATCAGTGGAGCTCAGATATCTCAGAGGATTGTTAGGCTGGAGTTGATGAAAGTGAGGAAGAGCTGAGGACATGGAGGGTTTTGGAAACACGGATAAGAATATTAAAATTGAGACATTGCTTAACCACGAGTCAGTGTTTGTCACTGAGCACAGGGTTGATGCATTAACGGTATCTGGAGTAAATTCTGATTTAATGATGAGAAATCAATTAGCAGCTTTCTGGACACAGCAGCACAATAAATCGGATCAGAAGTGGACCACTTGGCCCCTCAAGCCTGCTGCTCCAAAAGAAATCATAGAAACCCTACAGTGCAGAAGGAGGTCATTCGGCCCATCGAGTCTGCACCGACCACAATCCCACCCAGGCCCTACCCCCACTAATCTACACATCCCAGGACTCTAAGGGGCAATTTTTTAACCTGGCCAATCAACCTAACCCGCACATCTTTGGACTGTGGGAGGAAACCGGAGCACCCGGAGGAACCCCACGCAGACACGAGGAGAATGTGCAAACTCCACACAGACAGTGACCCGAGCATCGAACCCGGGACCCTGGAGCTGTGAAGCAGCAGTGCTAACCACTGTGCTACCGTGCCAATAGGATCATGTTTTAGATTCCAAACCACAGAATCTTTACAATGCCGTAACAGCCCATTTGGTCCATCAAGTCTACACTGCCTTATTGAAATTGCACGCTACCTAATCCCACTCTCCCGCCTCACAGCCCCAGAGACCCGGGTTTGCTCCTGGCCTTTGCTGACTGTGCAAATTTTGCACATTCTCCCCCATGGGTTTCCTCTGGGTGCTCTGGTTGACTCACACGATTCAAAGATGTGCAGCTTAGGTGGTTTGGCCATGTTAAATGTTCCTTTAGTTTCCAAAGATGTATACATTAGGAACTGAATCTGTGCAATTTTGACACTTATTTTGAAATTTTCCCCCTGGTTCTTGATGAACGCTTGACTGGAACATAAAAAACTCTATCATTGAATCCCTACATTGCAAAAGGTGGCCATTCGGCCCATTGAGTCTGCACTGATTCTCTGATCTATCCACGCAACCTCATATATTTATCCTGTTAATCCTCCTAATCTAAACATACTGGGAGACATAAGGGTAAATTTAGCATGGTAAATCCACTTACCCTATCAATGGGGTGTGGGGGGAAACCAGAGCACACAGAGGAAAGCTACATGGACATAGAGAAAATGTGAAAAATACGTACAGTCACCCAAGGCCTGAATTGAGTCCAGGTCCCTGTCATTCTGCAGCAGCAGTGCGAAAGCCACCCTTATTTCTCTTCCATGAGACCATAAGACATAGGAGCAGAATTAGGCCACTCAGCCCATCGAATCTGTTCCGCCATTTTTCTCATTCCCATTCTCCTGTCTTTTCCCCATAACCCCTGATCCCCTTATTACTCAAGAATCTATCTATCTCTGTCTTAGATACACTCAACGACCTGACCTCCACAGCCTTTTGCAGCAAAGATTTCCATAGATTCGCCATTCTCTGGCTGAAGAAATTCCTCCTCATCTCTGTTTTAAAGGAACGTTCCTTTCGTCTGAGGTTGTGCTCTGGTTGTAGTTTTTCCTACAAGTGGAAACATCCTCTCTGTGTCCACTCTCTCCAGGCCCCCCAGTATCCTTTAAGTTTCAATAAGATCCCCCCTCATCCTTGTAAACTCCAACGAATACAGACCCAGAGTCCTCAACCGTTCTTCATACAACAAGCTCTTCGTTCCATGGATCATTCTTGTGAACCTCCTCTGGACCTTTTCCAAGGCCAGCACATCCTTCCTTAGATACGGTGCCCAAACTGCTCACAATACTCCACACGGTGTCTGACCAGAGCCTTTGCCAGCCTCAGAAGTACATCCGTGCTCTTGTATTCCACCCCACTCAACATTGCATTTCCCTTCCTAACTGCCGACTGAACCTGCACGTTTACCTTAAGAGAATCCTGAACAAGGACTCCCTAGTCCCTTTGTGCTTCTGAATTCCTAAGCATTTCACAATTTAAAAAGTAATCTGTGCCTCCATTCCTCCTTCCAAAGTGCGTAACCTCACACTTTCCCACATTGTTTTCCTTCTGCCATTTCTCTGCCCACTCTCCCAGCCTTTCCAAATCCTTCTGCAGCACACCTGCTTCCTCAATGTTACGTTTCCCTCTACAGGTCCTCACAGACTCCTTTCCGTGAGGAAAAATACCCAACTTCTCAATCGATCTTCATTGCTACAAATCTTTGTCAACAGAATCATTCATGTGAATATCCTTTGCACTCCCTCCAAACTTCTTCAAGTGTGGTGCCCAGCACTGGACTCAATGCTCCAGGTGAGGCCTATCTAGTGTATTTAAAATCTCAACATGATCTTCTTATTCATGTATTCAATCTTCCAATAAAACATAGGGTGTCATTTGCTTTATTACCTGCTCTCTCAACATGCCCAACCACCTTTAATTACTTTTCTACTGAGAAACTGAGATCCCTTTTTTCCTGCATTTCCTTAAGTGTTTCTCCATTTATTTCTCCACACTCTCAAAATGAATCAACTCACACTTCTGTGCATTGAACATCATCTAGTTAGGTGATTGACTCGCCCAGGTGCCCGACTGTGGCAAATTGGGGAATTTCACAATAACTTCATTGCAGTGTTAATGTAAGCCTTACATGTGACTAATAAACTTAACTTTAACTTTACTTTTCTTTACTTTTACTTCATCTGCCACTCGTCTGCCCAGAGGACAGCAATGGAATCATTCACTCAGCATCTGCACATTGTTCTGAGCTCTAGGGTATCTCAGAATAATTCACTCGGCCTCTCAACATGGAACAACCACCTCATTCCGGGGGGTAATCTAGTGAACCTTCTCTGTACCGCCTCTAATGCAAGCTTATCTTTTCTCAAATGTGGATACCACAGCTGCACACAGCATTGCAGATGTGTTCTCCATAAACTCCTGTACAATTGTAGCAAGACACTTTTCTTCATCTCCTCCAATTCACGTGCAAATAACCAAACATGCCATTTGCCTTTGTAATTGCTTGAATGAATAATCCAGATTGTGCTCCGAATTCTCGAGAACATTTTAAATCCGTCACATTTCAAACTCTCCTCAACTCTGAAGAAGAGTCACGGACACCGAAAGCATTAACTCTGTTTCTCCCCCGATAGATGCTGCGAGACCTGCATGAGGTTTCTTGCATTTTCTGTTTTTATGTCAAATTCCGTCACTGTGCCATCCTCATCTCCTTTCAGACACATATTTGTAATTTTTTAACTCTCCAGTGACTTAGGCCACCAACTGTCTTGTCATTTAATCAGTGCTGCACTTCTACTTGTTTAGAAACGACAAGAGAACAGTTCACACTCGATTCAGTGATGAATGATGAATGAGAAATTATGTGAGGAGTTGTGACAGAAAATGAACATCTCCGCCTTCTCCCTGTAACGCGGCAGATAATAATCTAATTCCTTTGGAACGTTTCAATTGAATCTGTATCCACCGCACTTTCCAGCAGTGCATTCCAAACTTTAAACACTCACTGTGTGGAAAATGTTTTCCTCGTCTTCCTATTCCTTCCTTTGCTCATGATGTTCAATCTGTTCTCTCTCATTCTTCATCATTCCACAAGTGGGAACAGTTTGTCCCTATCCATTCTGTCCAGACTTCTCATGACATTTAATACCTGTAAGCGGAACCCCTGATGGAGTGGTAAGATTTTTAAACCAGTCGACATTAAGGCATTGATAAAACTAGCAGCATTCAGTGAAATGACTTTTAAATACGTTTATGAGCTAACACGAAGTAATGTGAGATGCAGTAATTTCATTCAAATGAGTAATTATGATTGTAAAATACATATGCGGATATTTTGAATGGATTATTATTGACTTTAAGGAAGTTACCAATTGGCAGTAAACCAATCCAGATAACCCTTTGTCAAAGGGTCATCTGGACTCGAAACATTAGCTAATTTCACTCCTTACAGATGCTGCCAGACCGGCAGAGATTTTCCAACATTTTCTCTTTTGGTTTCAGATGACAGCATCCGCAGTAATTTGGTGTTATTTTAGAGTTGTACTATTGCACCTCATTTCGAGTTGTAGGACTGAGAAACGTTACGAATGAAATGGATTAGATACTTTGGAACTGTTTTCCTTTTACTTTTCATTGTCTCTCTCTAATCTTCCTACCAGAATGAATCACTTCACAATTCTCAGCTTTGAATTTCATCTGTAACTTGTCCACTCATTCCGTCAACTTGCCGATGTACTTTTTGAAGTTTTACACCAGGCTCCTCACAGGTCACGATGCTTCCAAGTTTCACATTGTCCACAAATTCTGAAATTGTGCCCTGTGCACCATTACCTCTGTCTAATATATCCTGGTGCATGTTCACAGTATCTACACCTTGTGTGCGTATCAAACTGGGCTGAGGCTTCTAACAGAAAAGAGGAGCCAATGCAGATACCTGCCTGCATATTCCACGTAAATGCTGCAGAATTGTAGTCAAGTGGTTTTGTTATTATTGTTAAGAGGAAGTAACAGAGGATGGTTTCGATCCATCGGCCTCTGAGCTATGGGCCAAGCACTCTTCAGCTGCGCCACTCTGCTACAGAAAGTCCATCTTCGCTTCCACCCGCCCCCCCCCCCCCGCCCGCCTCCGCTCCCCAGTCTCCGCCGCCTCCCCCACGACCCCTGTCCCCTTCTCCCTCCCCCTCCCCCTCCTCCCCCGTTCCCCCTCCTTCCCCTCCCCCTCCACCTGCCTTCCCCTCCTCCCCCCTCGCCCTCCCCCCTCCCCCGCCCCCTCCTCTCCCCTGCTCCCTCCCCCCTTTCCCCTCCCGCTCCCCCTCCCCCTCCCATCTCCCCCTCCCCCTCCCTCTCCCCCCTCCCCCTTCCACTCCCCTCTCCCCTCTCTTTCTCCCCATCCCCCCTCCCTCCTTCCCACTCCTCCCTCCCCCCTCTCCTCCTCCCCCTCACCCTACCCCCCACCCCCGCTGCCTATCAATGCAATCAGTCAGATATTCACTTCCACACTTTTGTTTAACACCATCACCAGTGTCAGGAGGCTCAGCCTGGCTACACAATTCCACTGCATTACACCAAGAATAAAGGGTCAGAGAAAGACACACACAAAAGCAGCCAAAGAGGTTGTTTGTTCACGTGTAACGACAGTCACGGAATTGATCACTGATGTTTGAATGGAGTTTTCTCTTGTAAATATGTTTATAAATATATTTCCCGCTGTGTAACTGTGCTCTCTGCTGTTCAAAGATGTTCACTGTTGTTGTGCAAAGTGTTTCACTGTTTATCCTGCTGTGCTCTATGATATAGAGGTTAACAACATGGAAACAGCCCCATCGGCCCAACCTGTCCATGCCGCCCAGTTTTTTACCACCGAGCGATTCCCAATCGCCCGTGTTTGCGCCATACCCTCCAGACCCATCTTCCCCATGTAACTGTCTCAATTGTTGTTGAGAGATGATTTCTGCTGTTGTGTAAGATGCTCCGCTGTTGTGTTTCCGGCTGTGTAAATGTTTTTTTTTCTATTCTGTTAATATGGCCCCTGCTCTGCAAATGTGTTCCATGTTGTGTGAGAAGATTCTCCGTGAAGATGTTTCTGTCAGTAAATTGTTGCATGTTGTGTTAAGATGTTCCCCGTTCGTATGCTTTCTTGCATATAAAATTGATTCACTGCAGATTGAGGTTTTTTGGAGAAAAGAGAAGCCGATGTAAATACCTGTCTGCCGACTCCACGTATAAGCCACAAGTCGTTTCATTGTCCGTGATAATAGGAATAGCAGAGGATGGTTTCGATCCATCGACCTCTGGGTTATGGGCCCAGCACGCTTCCGCTGCGCCACTCTACTCCGGCAAGGGGCATTGCTGCTGCCTATCAATATAGTCAGGCAGATTTTCGCTCCTGTATCATTTAATACACGTTCCAGTGTCAGGACGCTCAGCCACTGCATCAAAGCGAGAATAAAACAGAGAAAAACACACAATAGCAGTAAGAGAGATTGTCTGGACACGTAACGACAGGCAAAGGTGATGGGAAACCGGCAAAGCACGGAATTGGAAAATCGATCTCTATTTTTAAAGGAATTTTCTGTTGCAAGTCCATATTTGTAAATATATTTCCTGCTGTGTAACTCTGCTCTCTGTTGTTGAGAGGTGCTTTCTGCTGTTGTGTAAAATGTTTCCCTGATGCTTTCAATATCTTTCCGGTTGTATAAATATGATCCATGTTGTGTACTTTTTAAAAATGTTCTGTTAATATATGCCCTGCTCTGAAAACGTGTTCCGTGTTGTGTGAAAATATTCTCCGTGAAGATGTTTTCTGTTCGGCAGAAAGATGATTAACTGGTCTCATAATGTTCCATATTGGGTTAAAATGTTGCACGTTGTGTGAAGATGTTCTCTATTCTTGTATAAAACTCTGGTTAAACTGCAACTGGATAACAATCGCCCAATTTCGACTGCATTTTACCCTCTGTTAGTGAATGTGATTGGGGGATTCAGATTGTATCCAAACATGCACGTGAGTGAGATTTGTTCTGTATCTATCTGTCTCCGGTTGTAGTTGCGAGTGTTTATTTGTTTTATTCATTTCGAGAGGTGGGCATCACTGAAGAGGCCAGCATTCATTGCCAATCCCCAACTGACATTCGGAAGGTGATGGTTTGCTGCTTTCTTGAACGGCTGCAGTCCATGAGGTGTCGGTACAGCCACAGTGCTGTTCGCCATACAGTCTTTCAGCATTTTGCCACTCTGACAGCGAAAGAGCCGCGATGTCTTTCCAAGTCAGGATGGTGAGTGGCTTGAGGGGGAGCTTGCAGTGCTGGTGTTCCCATGTATCTATTTCCGCTGTCCTTCGAGATGGTAAGAACATAAGAAATTGGAGCAGGAGTAGGCCATCTAGCCCCTCGAGCCTGCCCCGCCATTCAATAAGATCATGGCTGATCTGATAGTGGTTTAGTTCCACTTACCCGCTCGCTCCCCAAAACCGTTAATTCCCTTATTGATCAGAAATCTATCTACCTGTGACTTAAACATATTTAACGAGGTAGCCTCCACTGCTTCAATGGGCAGAGAATTCCAGAGATTCACTACCCTCCGAGAGGAGAAGTTCCTCCTCAACTCTGTCCTAAACTGACTCCCCCTTATTTTGAGGCTGTGTCCTCAAGTTCTTGTTTCCTTTCTAAGTGGAAAGAATCTCTCTGCCTCTACCCTGGTAGAGGTGGTGGGCTTGTGTGTGCAGTCTAAGAAGAGTAGATGAAGAAATATTGCTCCCATTGCCTGAGGAGAGAAAGATGGCTTTTAATGTGCAGAGTGTTTAGGACCTGGGATGCACTGCCTGAGAGGGTGGCAGAGGCAGCATCAAATCAGGGCTGTCAAGGGGGAATGGAATCAGCACCTGAAGTGAAAGGATTTCCATGGTTATGAGACAAGGACGGGAAAGGGATGAGCTGAGTTGTTCTTGTACAGACCAGCATAGAGACAAAGGGCCGAATGGTCTCCCTCTCTTTGCTGTCCCTTCTAAGATTCGAGGTGTATGAGTGTTGGACTCATTCTGTATCGCTCTGTCTCTGGTGCGACATATGTGTGTGATGTTCATTATGAATCTCTCTGAGAGACTTTGCAAATCTGTACACATTCTATCTGGAAGGTACATAATTGAAACAGGGCCTTTTGTTCTAATTAGTACATGATTCCACACCATCCTCTACTAAAAATCTTCAACGTAACATCATCTGCATATCTCTGAAATTCATTCTCCATCGTCTCATTACCGAGATTTTCCTTTCGTACATCTGTGCTCGTCGACTCAACTGCTCCAGGTAACAGCAAATTCGAAGTTATACTAACTGCATTTAAAAGTACATTAATATTGATTTCTCTATGGAATGTAATGCCGATATCCAATCATTAACTCCTGTTTGATCTGTCTCTGCAACAGCGACAGTTAAGATGCATTTTTCCGCTCTACTGCAGTTCTGTATTGCGGCCAGTGGATGTCAGCACACTCTGGTAGGCTGAAGTTCAGACATCAGAGAGGGACACAGCAGACAAGAATTGTTCACATCATATTGAACCTGGGACTGAGGAATTTAGAAATACTAAATCTTTTGGCCATTTCATTTTGAAATCTACCAGTACGTTGCTTCCCTCTGTATTCGTCATTTAAATCCTGATAAATGAGCAAGGCTATGCTTATAATTGAATGTATTAGTGCCGGTTGGCATTTTATTTGGAGCCAAATGGCATTTGAATCATTAGCTTAGTTAGAATTTCATTCAGCAACAGTTTAATTATTAGTACAAACCTATTAAAGCATATTTTTCAGAAAGTTTTACCTATTTCTGATTGGGGATATTATATGGAGAGAAATTTGCTTTTCTTGATATATATTACTGACCTATATCTGGGTGCTTAGGTTTCGATCTCAAAATTTGTCAGTGGTGCAAAATTTGAAAATATTATGATTTTTAGTGAGGAGGATATTGATAATCTGCAAGAAGATATAGACAGTCTGGTGGAATGGGCAGGCACGTGACAGATACAATTTAATTAATGTAAGGAAGTGTGAAGTAATGCATTTTGGTCCGAAGATCGAGGAGAGGTGATATAAAATAAAGGATACACCTTTACCCGTCCTAATCCCCATTGCACCTTTACCATGCCAAGATTCCACAGTCTATTCACCCATCACAGAAGCCATTGAATATCCAGCCTGCAGTCTACATTGCACATTCTACTTGCACATTCATCATTCAACATTTAACACTCCCATTTTCCGATGTACCTTCACCTTGCAACATCTCCCTGCGCCGTCTCACAAGCCAGCTAACGTCGCACCTCCACTCTGTCCATTGCCCATGCTCGGCTTATCCTGCCCAGTCCGCATTGTGTTTCACTTTGCTCAGTTACAATGCCCAGATTGCACACTGTTCCAACTTTATATTCTCCATTAATAATAAATGAACAAATAGAACCATCCCTTGATTAAACATTGTCACCTTTTAATGGGTGAATTTCATGAAGTGCTGTGTGTGGTTCCCTCCTTGACCTTGATGCTTCTGTACAAATGTAGTCAAAGGAAAATTATCCAAATATATCTTCAATTCTCCTGCTCATTCACAAGGAAATGAACGGGTGATGGATACAGTTTCAATAGTAGCTTTAAAAGATAGAGAATGGATTTACAAATTTAAAATCCAAGGGAGAGATCAATGCCTGGAGTTGTTTTCAGGCTGTGGCGACGAGAATAACAATGCACATTTTCAATTTGAATTGTTCAAAATACTAGAATGGAATATCTATTGTGGATGAAAGGAAACTTTAAACTGTGCAACTGTGCTGTGCTTCAGCGGCTTGTCATATAGTCATAGAGGTTTACAGCATGAAAACAGGCCCTCGGACAACTTGTCCATGCCGCCTTTTTTTTCAAAACGCCAAAGCTAGTCCCAATTGCCCGCATTTGGCCCATATCCCGCTATACCCATCTTACCCATGTAACTCTCTAAATGCTTTTTAAAAGACAAATTTGTACCCGCCTCTACTACTGCATCTGGCAGCTTGTTCCAGACACTCACCACCCTCTGTGTGAAGGAAATTGCCCCTCTGGACCCTTTTGTATCTCCCCCTCTCACCTTACAGCGATGCCCTCTAGTTTTACATTCCCCTACCTTTGGGAAAATATATTGACTATCGAGCTGATCTATGCCCCTCATTATTTTATAGACCTCTATAAGATCACCCCTCAGCCTTTGACAGCCCAGAGACAAAAGTGCCAGTCTATCCTGCCTCTCCTTATAACTCAAACCATCAAGTCCTGATAGCATCCTAGTAAATCTTTTTTGCACTCTTTCTAGTTTAATAATATCCTTTGTATAATAGGGTGACCAGAACTGTATACAGTATTCCAAGTGTGGCCTTACCAATGTCTTGTACAACTTCAACAAGACGTCCCAACTCCTGAATTCAATGTTCTGACCAATGAAACCAAGCATGCCGAATGCCTCCTTCACCACTCTGTCCACCTGTGACTCCACTTTCAAGGAGCTATGAACCTGTACCCCAAGGTCTCTTTTACAGGAATCTCCATTCATCCATCACCTGCTGAGCATATCCAGCATTTTCGGTTTTTGATTCTGGTTTCCAGCTTCCAGCTTTGCGTTGTGTTCTGTGCAGGTGTTTAACTGGAACAGGGAACAGATTCTGATCAGCGCTGTGACAGATAGAGTAGGATGTGCCCCCGACTATCAAGCCTGCGAGATTACACTCCGAGCTGTCCACGAGAATAAGGAAGAGAAAGAGGGAGGATCATTCTGTGATGGACAGATTTCATGTACAAAGGACAAAATGGTCTGTATTCCCACAGCTGTTTTAACAGACATAAGATGTAGCAACATGACTTGCAATCAATAAAGTCCCTCTTCACAGTCCTTGACTTTTTAACTACGAGATTGTTGAACTTTCCACATTGTCAAATATCCATATATGGACAAGTAGAGCAAACTTCCAGCATGTGGCTCTGTGGCGCTTTGGGTAGCGCGTTTGACATCTAAATAATGGCAAGTCAGCCATTCAAAGGTTGTGGGTTTCAGTCCCACCAGAATCGGACTTGGGGTCCGATTAGTAGCAAGCAGGTTGCTGCTCCGTTGATGTGATTCAGCTTCGGCACCGACATTTCCTGCTCTGCCATCTCTCCATGCTGCTTCTGTTTATTGGCTCCCAGGGAAACCACTGACTCAAAAATAAATCGCAAACCCCGGGGGCTTTCTTAAAGTTTGACCCGACGTTCGCTGGTTGGGTTAGAAATAGTAGCATCTTTTTCAATTAGATATTTCGCTTCTTTTGAAGATCACGAAGATTAAACAACACACACGTGCAACAACAACTTATAAATAACTACAATCAATAAATAAATATCAGTGCCCTGCAACCTGGTGGTGTTATTCTGATGTGTCTGCTGTGCTTGTCCTTCTAGGCTGTCGTGGTCGTGGGTTTGGAAGGTGCTGGCAAAGGAGCCTTGCTGTGTTGCTGCAGTGCATCTTGTAGATGGCGCAAACTGCTGCCATTTTGTGTCGGGAGTGGAGGGAGTGAAGCTTTATGCATGGGAAGCGAATGAAGTGGGATGCTTTGTCCTGGATGGTGCCAAGTTTTTGCAGTGCTGTTCAAACTGCATTCATCCAGGCAAGTTATCTCAGGAAACCAGGTGCTCCGGTTTCCTCCCACAGTCCAAAGATGAGCAGGTTGGGTGGATTTGGCCATGCTCGATTGCCCCTTGGTCACCAAGGTGTTTGTATCGGTAGATTAGCGGGGTGGATGCGTGGCTCTGCGGGAATAGGTCCTGTGTGCGATTCTCTGTCGGAGAGTCGGGACAGACTCGATGGGCAGAATGGTCTCCTTCACCACTGTCGGGATGGTGTGATTCTAAGGCGATTTGACTCTGTTCGAAATTCCCTGAGAAAACAATGGAACGCTATGTTTGTAGAACTTGGAGAATTGGATTTATTGCAAATTAAATGTTTTTTTACTGCAAGATGATGAAAGTACGTGGATCACGTCAATAAATAGTCAAGATACTTGTGGAGACTCTCGAACTATGTTTTTTTTTATCGTTGTAGATTATCCACTGTGAAGGGAAAGACAACATTGACAAGCAAGAAATGGATATTGCGACTTACGCAGTTGCAAAGTTCACTGGAAAGGAATCCGAGGATCTGAATCCAGAATCTTCTGGTTTACTAAATCGGTGCTTTAACCAACTAAGCCACAGAGCCTGATACCGCTCTTCGTGCGTACAACAGAATGCTGGAAATACATTCCAGATCTGGTGGTATTAGTGAAAAAAGAGATATTACCAGATCTGTAACGTACCTCTGAAAATAGAGATAGTTCACATTTCAGATGCAGACCTTTCACGGGAATGACCGGTTCTCTCTCCACAGATGCTATGGGATCTCGGATAGATTCATGAAAGAAAAATAACTGAATCCCACAGTGGCCCATCGAGACTGCACCGAATTCCCCGTAAACCTTTCAAATCCGCCTTTCCCCGACACCCGCCCACCAGGGTCTCAGGGGAGGTGCTCCTTAGGAATTCACAAAAGAAAGCACATCAGAGGGAATCACACACATCACTCAGTGAAACACTTCCACTAAACATTGAGCGGTTTATCGTGAGCTTGGTTCCACTTACTGTTTTCAGACACACACCTGGTATAAAAGTAGTCGTGTTCAGGATGTGATTCACACACAGTTTTCTGCTCTGAAGGCAGATGTGCTCCTTCTGTGGCACGAGGTGATTTTTTAAGAAGTACTTTATTCATACGGGATATGTGTGCCGCTGGCGCGAGAAGCATTTATTGTCCAAATTAATAATCTTTGAGTAATTGGCGATGAATTCATTCTGGTGCCGCTGCAGTCCATGTGGTATATGTGCACATACACTCCTGTTCGGGAGGGAGTTCCAAGATTGTGAGCCAGCCAGGGGAACGGTGATACATTTCCAAGTCAGGATGAAGTGTGTCTCGGAGTGGAACTCACAGGTGGTCGTTGTTTCTCAGCATCAGCTGCCCTTGTGCTGCCAGGTGAGAAATTTCTTGGGTTTGGATGCTGCTTCGCGAACGAAAAATCACTGTCAGGAGTGGGATTTGAACCCACGCCTCCAGAAAAGACTGCGACCTGAACGCAGTGCCTTAGACCGCTCGGCCATCCGGACTACATTGGCCAAGTGTAAAATTTCTGCACAAGTCGATCTGAATTCCACCTTTATTGTCATTACATTTATAACTCGATGTATTTTTCCATTTTTGAACCCCAACCAGAGTCCTGTATCTGAGTCCCATCCTTTCCCAAGCCGCCGGGGGCTGAGGAGCTTCTCATTGCTGCATTGTGCTGTTTGCTCAAATCAACAAAGACCCAATTCCCGCCCTCCCTGTTCCTTACACGAAGGTGTTGAGAGTGTCAGATCTGAGCAACGTGAAGTATCCATTTGGAGAGTTATATCCTGGCGACAGGAATATCTTTCCACAGCTGCTTTCGGAGCTGCTGAATATTTCCAGCATTTCCTCTTTCTGATTTTGTCCCTTCATTACAGGAGTTCATTTACTGACAACCCAAAACTTGTCTCGAGTGCGCAGGTCCAGACATACCTTTTCTGTGATCTTCACACAGACAAGTTCACTCTTCATTTTCCAACACACAAGCTTTAAAATCGGCTGCTTCCACACTCAGCACCCTGCGGCATTGCCTTCAACCCTCACCCCACCCTCCACCCGACCACCAGGGTCTCAGTAGTACAAATGCTTCTTGGGAATTCACAAAAGCAAGGGGATCACAGTGTTTGTGAGGGAATATAAAAGGTTAATCCACACTCACAAACGGACTGATTATGTGAGAATCTTTCTCTCTCTCACGCACGCACGCACACACACACACACACACACACACACAGACCACCACCACCACCAAGGCAAATGGTGAAATTTCATCAATTAAGAACATCTGGGATTAAAAGTCTGACGACCATGGATCGATTGTCAAAAGGAAGACAACTGCTTCACTAATGTCCTTTAAGGAATGAATATTTTAACTGGTTTGGACCTAAATGGGGCCCCCGACACACAGCAACTTTGGTGACTCTAAGCTGCCCTCTGAGGTGACCTATCAAGCCGCTCAGTTCACGGGAAATTTAGGATGGGCAATAATGCGGGCCCAGCCAGCGACACCCACATCCCAGAAATGAATAAACAACATCAATCGGTGAGTCAAAATGAGGGGATACAGAAACTCAGTTGCAGTACCAAAGGTTGACAGAGACAGAATTAATTGAGAAACCATGTTTCAGTTCCGGAAGCTGACAGTCAGAACAAGTCACTTCTCCACGCACAGTTTAACTGATCGAATCAGAAAGATCCCAATCTTCATTGAGCAGCAGATAATGCAAAACACAGTCTGAATACAGACAGATGCACCAGAAAAAGCATTCCTTCTGGTTGCATCACAGCTTGGTGCGGCTCCTGCTCTGTCCAGGACCGCAAAAAATCGACAAAGTGTCGTAAACAAAGCCAGTTCATCACGCAAATCAGCCTGCCATCCATTGACACGCCGCGTTGCCTTGGAAAAGCAGCCAGTTGAAGCAGCCACACACCGTGGACAGATTATCTTCCACCGGCTTCTGTCGAGAACTGGATACAAAAATCTGACGGCAGGCACGAACCAAGTAAAGAACAGCGTCTTCCTTGTTATCATCAGAATTTTGATTGGACCTATCTCGTATTAACTTGATCTTTCTCTACATGTTGCTGTGACTGTAACTCTACATTGTGCGCTCTCTTCTTTCCTTCGCTATGTATGGTATGCTTTGTCTGCGTAGCATGTAAGAAACAATACTTCTCACTGTGTACTAATGCATGTGACAAGAATAAATCAAATCAAATAAAATCAAAGCATATGACACAGATATAAAGGTAAAGTCGCCGGAGTTGCAAATGACCTGAGGCTGCTTTCCCCCTCAAAAGGGAGAGCTTTCTGGTGGCGATTTAGCCCAAGGGTTACCATATCTCAGGCGACAGGCAATGCTTGGAATATCTAATGTGCGATCGAATAGTACATCTGGATTTTCTTTGCAGAAAATTTGTATCAAAATCCTGATGTTGTTTTTAAATCCGGGGATAATATACGGCTGTTACAAACTGCCCTGCCACCTTCAATGATTTGTACACAGGTCCATATATTTCCCGCTGTTCCTGTTTCCCCTTTTGGAATTATATCCTTTATTTTGTATTGTCTCTTTGCGTTCTTCCCACCAAAATGAATCACTTAATTCTTCATCCGCCACATGTCCTCCCATTCCACTAAGCTGTCTGTGTCCTTTCAGAGTTCGACTGGAATTTCTGTAGCTCTTTTCAGAACCAAGGGGCGTCCCAAATCATTTCACTGATAATAAAGGATTTTTGAAATATAGTCATTGTCCAATTGCTGAACTTTTAAACTGTCTGTTCGATACGTCAGAAATTCCCATATGGGGATGGGGAATAAGGGCACCAGGTGTGGCTCTGTGGCGCAACGGATAGTGTGTTAGATTCCTCGTCATTGTCTGGCGAGACAATCAAAGGTAAACTTTGAAGAAATCAGCTGTTCATAAACTGGTTTGTTAGATGTTGGTTATAGTTGCGATGACCGAGTTGTTCAGGCGTTTGATTTAAAATCTAATGTGGTTCACCGCGCAGGTTCAAGCCCCCAGGGTTTCGAGAGTGGATGAAACTGTTCATTTTCTTTAATCACCTCCAGAGGGCTGATCACTGACTGGAAAACTGATCGCCATTCCTATTGGATTTTGTGAAGATATCGACGAAATATTGAGTGAACAGATGGAAAAGAAGACGATAACAATGTCTGTTTGACTTCTGTATTTTGGGAGCCGATCGTGGCTCTGCGAGGAGAAAGGGGTGAGGTCAGAAGTGCGAGAGATGAATAGGGCACGGTTGAGCGCCTAACCAAACACCGAGGGTCGGGGTGGAGGCACCTTGGTTTCAGGAAGTTGGAGTCCATGTCAGGAGCGCCGATTTGGAAAGAGGCATCAGGGGAACAGTTCCGACTGAGGTGAACAAACTAGGAGAATGGGGATGGCGTCCTTACAGGGAGGGGGGTATGAGGATCTGTACTCGGCGTGTGAGTCGGTGGGGCTTTAGTTACTGGTGGTCAGTCTATCTGGAATTGGAGGCAAACAGGTCAAGGAAGGGTAGGGAAGTGTCGAATTTGGACCATGCGAAAATGCGAGGGTAGAAAATGGAAGCAAATTCGCTATTTTTTCCAGACGCAGATGAGAGCAGGAAGCAGCACCGATACAGTCATCGATGTAACGGAAAAAGAGTTGGGGGGTGGGAAGAGGGGGTGGCGGGGTGGGGGGGGGGGCGGTGGCGGTGGCTGAACAGGACTGGTACAAGAAATATTCCACATACTCCACAAAAATCACTCACTTTCAGGCGCGTAACCGGAGCCTAACGGTGCCTTTTGTGATGCTATCTGAAGATTACAGTTTCCAACCCAGTCACTTTGTACAGAAATCTGGTGGAACCTCCTCAAAACTGAGCCTGTTAACTGAAATCCACTATTTCTTTCAGAAATTGCAGGGAGCTTTCTCAGAATTACTTCCCTTGTAACTTTGTCCATTTAATTCTCACTTATCTTAGAATTTTTGATCCGAACAATTCCACAATATCTGTTTGATCTGGATAAATTATTGATGTTCCCAACTCGAACAAAATGCTTTGTTATCAATCGGCCAATGGGAATTCTGTGGATGGAATTCTAATGTCCTCAGGAAGAGGTTTAATAATGAGCTGAATGAACTGTTTTTGTTCACAGGGATGAAAGGTTATGTCACTGGGCTGGCAATCCAGAGGTCCGGACTAATATTTGGGGACACGGAGTAAATCCCACCACGGCAGCTTGCAAAATTCAAATTCACGGATTTAATACATGGAAACATGGATAGAAAACAGAAACAGGAGTTGGCCATTCGGCCCAAATAAAGCTGGAATTGAATGCAAGCTTCAGAAATGGCGGCCTTGAAATTTCCGTCGATTGTTTTCCAGAGACAACATCACAGAACAACAGAGAACATGTCACACAACAGGACACGCCTTTACAGAACCGAGAAAACTTCTGCTCAAGATGGAGCATATTTACACAACCGGGAACACATTTACACAACAGGGAACACATTTACACAACAGGGAAGAATTTGACACAACCACAGTGAAGATCTGTCAACGACAGAGTCACAGTTCCACAACAGAGAGAACAGTTACACAGCACAGAACACAGTTAAACAGCAGGAAATAGATTTCAAAACAGGGCCTGGCTTTGTGTAACAGAAAACAGCTTTTCATAAATACTCATGTTTTCCATCTCAGTATCTTGCTGGTTTGCTCGGCACCTTTTCTGTCTGTCATTGTGTGAGTATCCTGATAGTCTCTTACTGCTTTTCTGTGTGTCTTTCTCTATCTGTTACACTCGAGGTGATGTCATGTGTTATTGTCCAGCCAGGGTGTGCTTCCCACCACGGAGGTTGTTGTTTTAAATCAATAGTTGTCGGACTGCCGCGCAACAGTCATAGGCAGGAAGCGATTATGTTTCGGAGCAGAGTGTCGCAGCGGAAGCGGCCCGTAACCCAGAGGTAGATGGATCGAAACCACCCTTTGCTATCGTGTTTTACTCGCATCAAAAAGGCATATTCGGCTGCTGTCCAAGAGCAAATCTGGATTTTCTCGGCAGCAAATTTGCTTCGTCATGTTGATTTGTGTTACCGTGGGTGGCACAGCGCATTTGTCCCAGGTTTAGTTCAGTTGGCTGTGCAGCAGATTCAGCCAACAGCTCCCGATCATTTCCCGTATCGGTTGAGATTATTGATACAGGCCCCGCCTTCTCAGCCTTGCTCCCCGCCTGAGATGTGAATCCTCCGGTTAAATCACCAGAAGTCAGCTCTCCCCTGAGATGTCCGCTGAATCATCTCGGACCGTGGACGTTGCTTTAAATTTACAAACAGCAAAAATATGACCTGCTCGTGGAAACCGGAGGTATCCCTAAAATATCATTTCATCATAATTTTGAAATGTATCATTTCGCGAACATTTGCAAACAATCAACTTTCCCCGGATGCAGAATCCAAAGACCAACTGCAGAAATCCTCCAGGAGCCTGACGTGAATTAAACACGCAACCTTCTGACCTGGAGGGACCTGATAAATTAACTGTCTCCCTCTTTACTTTTTATGGATTTACATCGAATGGAAGAGTTACAACGAACCGAGATTAATGAGAGAGCAGGAACACAACATTGTCCTGCGGGAGAAATGTCCTCTTGTTGCGGGTGCACAAGAGCTGGTTTGGGGGAGTGTAGACGCATGACGAGGTGGCCGAGTGGTTAAGGCGATGGACTGCTAATCCATTGTGCTCTGCACGCGTGGGTTCGAATCCCATCTTCGTCGTAGGTGCATTTTCTCCGTCTTCGTATTGACCCACTGATTGAGGGTGAACTGATGACTGATATTGAGGTTTCCGAACAAACGTGAAGTTTCGACCGAGTTCTGCAGGTATTTGGGGTGAATAATCCAGCACCATTCCATATTCCTCATCCAAATGAGAAACTCGAGCTGGCAATCGATTCAAATCAGGACACCAGCTTTGGGCAGGAGTTTGCCACCAGGAGAACATGTGGTTTCAGAAGCTCCAAAACAGACTCCAGCCTCATTTGAGGCACCAGTTGCGGATTTTGTCTTTCCAGAATCGGACGTTCCGCCATGAAAATTAGTGCCGGGTTCGGTGGAATGGTCATGTCCAATTGCCCCTCACTGTCACGAGTATTCGCATGTTAAATATGTGGGGTGACGGGCCTGCATGGGATTGCTGATGGCACCAGCTCGATGAGCCGAATGGCCTCCTTCTGGACTGTCGGGATTCTATGAAGTTCAGGGCGACAGTTTCACTTATTTGGGAATTTCTCCAATTGTTCTCGGATAAGATTAAAACTTCTAACCAGTCAATGCCTGTTTGAGAACTGGCAAGGAATAGGGCTGACATTGAATAGGTTCATATTGAATTAGTTACAGCAAATTGATTCTTTAAGAGGTGTTGGTGTAATGCTTTCAGAGAGACTGTCATAGTTCCTTTTTTTGATCAGTAATTTTGTTAATCTACTTGGAGCGGGTGCAGTTTGTCAACATCTGTGCCTCTTGCTTGGCCCCCTCTGTGGGCAGCAGCAGCTCCAAGAGTCAAGTGGGCAATGGTGGTGACTGTGTGAGCATTTGATCAAGGTTCCTGGCCATCACATTGGTGACTTATTTAATTAGCTATCGCAGGTCAGAACAGAACAGGACAGGACACCTGAAATGAAATTCATTCAAGATTCTCATTATTCATGAGTTATTAATGGAAATATTTCTTCGATTTGCTTCCTGTGTAAACTTTGTTGCAATGAAAGAATAGGCCTCAATGCTATTCAATGAGTTCTCAGTCAGAAACAACAGTGAAAAGGGGGGTTAAACTGTGCAGAAAAACGCGACAGCCAAGATCAGTTTACAAATTGTGTTATGGACACACCTTCGTGAGCAACGAAAGTAATTCCGTAATTATAACTAATGAAAATAACAACCTATTTAACAGAGCAAGCGATGGTGGTGCAGTGGTGAGCATGGCTGCTTTCCAAGCAGTTAGCCCGGATTCGGTTCCCGGCCATAGCACTGGTCATTTATTTAGGTCCTTATCTACGGCCTCTTGCGTTTCAAATCATGTGGTCAAAAACAGTTCAAACGCAGCATTTGCCGGAAATGAAACAAAAAGGACGTCCCGTTTAAATATTATTTATTCGGACGGAAAATTCCGCTTCAAATTCTCTCTGCAGAAAAAAATATTGAAACAGAGGAAGAAGTCTCTGTGTTAATGAATGAGTTCTCAGTCAGAGACAAAGATATAAAGTAACGGGAACCGAACACAGTTGACCTCCCTGACTGTGATCTCAATAATCCCGATGAAGTCAATATGAACGTTATTGAGGTCGTTGCATCGACTGGCCAATAAACAGCTCCGATTGCAGGGTGGTTCAGGCGTTCGACTTGGAATCTAAATTTGCTTTGATTGGAGACTTTTTTAACCGAAAGAACAGGCCTCAAAACTATTCAATGAGTTCCCAGGCAGGTACAATATTAAAAAGTAGGCTTAAACTGTCCAAAAAGCAAGAGTGAACAATTTCAGTTTACAAAATGTGCGTCAGGACCACCTGGTGTCTGAGGAAATCGGCATCTAAGGCACTTCCGTAATTATAACAAATGTAAATAGCCATTGCTCAAACATAGAGTGGTGAGCATAGCTGCCTTCCAAGCAGTTGACCGGGGTTTGATTCCCGGGTTCGATTCCCGGCCATCGCATTGGTAATGTAGTTTTGACTTTATTTTGTGGACAAAATAAAATTCGAACGCGGCAATTGCCGATAAATACGCTTCCCGTTCTAATTTTATTTATTTCGGACCGAGAATTCGGTTTCAATTTCTTTATCCTGAAAACAATGTTGAAATAGAAGAATAATTGAACAAATGAATTCTCAGTCAAACATAAGGACACCAAATAAAAATAGAGGAACACATGTCAGCTCACACACTGCTCACTGCACAATCCTGGTGCTTGATGAAGTTAACATGAACATCGCTGAGGTGATTACATCATTTTGAGAGATAAGCAGCTGCGTTGGCCGAGTGGTTAAGGCGTTGGACTCAAAACCATCGTTTCCTCGCGAAGGTTCAAACTCTGTGCGCAATGAGCGAGATTGGAAATGTTTAATTGGCTTCTCCAGGGCAGCCCATGATATTGAATTCTAATTTACTGTGGGCTCTTTCTATAAAGACCGGGAACTGTGCTGGCATCGACAATATAGGCCGAATGGCTTCTGTGCTGTAACTTCCATGATAAAAATCATGACTTGAGAAGAAAGAAAAAGAGCAGCACAAGGACAAAACAAGGACTTATTCCAGAGAAAGATTCTTGTGTCATGACACACAGGACATAAGAAATACACTTCATCAGAATACATTGAATGAATGAGAATTTCAAAATGCTGCTTAGATGATGAAATACCATGTTCATTCAAAACATGCTACAAGCTGGACATTACTGGGCGTTCGGTATTCCTGCTTAAAACAGTTTGGGAATGGAACGAACATGTGGAACATAAGGAAGAATAATCATATTGGAACGTTAGTAAAAGAGGATTATAGACAATCATAAGACATCAGGAAATTTCATGTTAGAATTAATTTCAAAATGTCTATGGATTAAGTGGTCACTCAGCCCAGGACTCCAAACACAAGCGAAAAAATGATGGAATATATTCAGATATTAGAGAATTCTGCAACCAAATCGATGTTGCTTTAAAATCTCCCAATAATTTCTGACAGATCCAACCGAGCTGGGCAGCTCATTGAGAAAGCAGCTGTTGCCATGTTTACGCATCAGATGTATTTCTGGCAGAAAATGATATCCGAGAGTGTGTGGAAAATGTGTGTGAGAGTCAGAACTGGGTCCGAAATGAAACCAGTGGTGGCGGCACAGAGCAACTGAAAGGAAGAGAGCAGATGGTGCAGAGACAAGCTGTTGTCAGCTCCCGGATCCTCCAGCTGTGTTTCTCTCTCTTCACAAACTCTCCCACTGCAATTAAAATTAGACTATCTAGATTCTCAGACTGACTTATTTCTGTTAATGAAATCCGAACGTTTCCTGTCGTGAAAATTCCATCTGAATTCAAGGCAGCAATTCCCACTTCAACCCGTTTCTTTGCTGCATTGATCGCGCTTTTGTCGACTGAAACCATAAAATCGACCCAAACTTTCCCTTAAATTCTCTCTTCAGGTCTGAGCAGCGCGATCCAATGACAGGAGAATCTTGTGATTTGACACAAGAAGGACTGGGAAATCAGCCGCTGAGAGCGGACACACAAACACAGTAACATTAGTCTAACCCAGCCGCCCCTTTAGCACACTCTCGCTGACACAGTGTTCACCTCTGCACATTGACAGGTCAAACTGTGTCTCAGATTGACAGCTCCGAGGACAGGCTTTCCTCTCCTCTCGCTCTGTGCTGTGGATTCGGGGAGAATAATTGGAGTTTCCCAGCTCAGTAACTATTAAAGCCTCTGAGGCTGGCGATGCTCACAGTGTCTGTTCCCCAGATTCGGGGGGCTGCAGCCAATCAGAGTTGTGCCTGGTTTAACCCAGAACTGTTTGAAATTATGATCTTGTTCACAAGCTGAATTCTATTTGTTCAGATGAAGATACAGATGGTTTGCACTGCGTCATTAACCAACAAGATCCCCCCTTCATATACAGTTAACGAGTGGGGGTGGAGGGATAGACATGGACAGAGTGAGTGAGGCGATGATACACAGACGGCCAGACAATGTCTCAGTGGCTGAAATCCTTGTAAATTCCGGCTTTATCCAGAAAGATTCTCTTGGAGATTCTCACTGATATTGTAACAGAGACACATTATTAATCCCACACTCAGGGACAGTGCTGCATTTTGACAGAAGGGATGGGGAGAGGCAATAGAAACTGAATGGCCCAGTTCTGAGCAGTGTGCAGGCTCAGAGTGACCAGAGGTTCAGAGAGATCTTGAAGGAGAGAGGCGAATTTGAGAGAGTTGTCAGGAAGGCGGATTGGATGCTTGGCTTCGGAAATGGAAGCCATGATGTGGAAATGCCGTCTTTGGACTGGGGTAAACACAGTAAGAAGTAAGCCACCAAATAAATCTGTTGGACTTTAGCCTGGTGTTGTGAGACTTCTTACTTTATAAATGGAGGCATTGAGTATAAAAAATGGGAAGTTATGCTCAATCTTTATAAAGCTCTGCTTAACTACAGCTGTTTTAGGATTGCACCCAGACCCGGTAACCACACTTTCGAAAGTATGTGAGGGTCCTTCGGAGATTTACTGCTTTGGATCCAGCGATGATGGATTTTAGCGAAAAGGTTTGGCTGGATAATTCGGATTTTCTCTCTTTGCAGCTGACGGGATTGAGTGGTGATGTAAGAGACGTGTAAAAGAGCATAACACATTGAACACAGGCCAAATTGCTGGATTAGCTGCGAGCAGAAGGATTCAGGGACAGGCAGTGAAGATTTAAGACAGGATGTATAGGAGGCATCGGATCCCAACAGCGCGGAAGGAGGCCACTCGGCCCAGACATTCTGCGCCGACTCTCCGACGGAGAATCCCTCCCTGCAACCACAAGTAATTACCCTACTAATCCCCCCGACAAGAAGGGTCAATTCAGCCTGGCCAATCCACCTAATCTGCACATCGTTGGGGATGGGAGTAAACCGGAACACCCGAAGGAAACCCACGCACACGGGGAGAACGTGCAAACTCCACACAGACAGGCATCCAAGAATGTTAGTAATGAAATTCAGTTTTCTGCCGGTCACAAACGCTGGGGATTCCCCTTCAATTTGTGGCATCTGGGAATCAGCGAAGCATCCAAAAATAGGACTGACAATAAATATAACCACGGTAGGTATTCACATGGTACTGACATTCTGTACAACATTGCATCTGTTGACCGCATGGCCTAATGGATAAGGCGTCTGACTTCGGCAATCGTAGTGATGATGCTATCAGAAAATTGCAGGTTCGAGTCCTGTTTTATGCAGAAATCTGTTCGAAGTTCCGGAAAAAAACGAAATGTCCTTCTATAGCTGAAAGCTCTGCATTTTCTTGCAAACATTGCCGGGCGCTATCTGAGAATGCACTTCCTTGTTGTTTTCTTCACTCAATTTTTTAATCTCATTATTTTATTCTCCTCCCAAGAAATCAATCTTATCTTTGAGATCTTAATAAATCATTGATGCTCCCGAATGGAGCAACAGGCTTTGCAGCAAATGGTTTAACCAAATTCTGTGGAGAGAATTCTCACATCCTCAGGAAGAGGTTTAATAATGAGCTGAATGAACTGTTTCTGTTTACAGGGATGAAAGGTTATGTCACTGGGCTGGTAATCCAGAGGCGTGCACTAATCTTTGGGAAGACGGAGTAAATCCCACCATTGGTGAAATTTAATTCATTGATTAAATCAATCTGGAATTGAAAGCTAGTATCAGGGATAGCGGCCTTGAAACTGTCGCCGATTGTTGTAAAACCTCATCTGGTTCATCAGTGCACTTTAGATAAAGAAGTCTGCCCTCCATGTGACTGCAGACCCAGAGCAATGAGGGTGACTCTTACCTGCCCTCTGAAATGGCCGAACAAACCACTCTCAGTTGATGGACAATTAGGGAAAGGCAACAAATGCTGGTCCAGCAGGCGACACCAACAGCCCATAAAAAGTAGAATAATTATGTAGAAAGAGAATGGCCTGGTAACGGATTGAGAAACTGGATGCTTCTTCTCCTGCAATAACAAGGCTGAGGGGGGTCTGATGCTGGGCTGTAAATTAGTGAAAGATTTTGAAAAATTTCATTTCGATAAAATAGGCCAGAGAAGGGCAGATAAAAATGTATCTCACTCTCATTGATGGCTGGTGGTTTTAGCACAATGATGTACATGCGACCAGCGTATCAGCGAATCCTAAGAGTGTGAGAGAAATTCCATCAGTAATGCTTCCCCGCCATCCTCCAGATTGAAGCGAGGCAGCATTCATGCTGGTGACTGGGAGGAGTTTGTTACTCATCGTTGAAAATGGCCAAAACATTTCCCTCAATCTACAGCACGCTTTTATGAGGCAGAATGGCGGGAGAGAAGAAAGTAACAGAGAAGAAAGCTCCATGGGCCGAGAATGGGCCTGTTCACTCACTTGAAAACCCATGGCAGTAATTCACGGCCCTGACTGGGTGTCATCCTCAAATCAAGAGACAGACAACGATAACAACTGCTTGTTACAAAATAACTATCATAAAAAAGCCACGTCCAACATTAATATTGTTAAAACTTCCCGATAGTCTGAACAATTCTTGTTTATTTATACCTCTCTGGTTTGTGAGCTTCGCTCTTCCTGGGTGTGTTGGCCGCAACCCAGAACCTCAACAGAGGGAAGACGTTCACATCAAGTGAGGGTGTTCCAGGAATAGGTCAATATGGAGAATTAATAAAGGGGTGTGATTGGATAGACCTCGTAATTTAATCATTAAATCCACTTTAGAAATCAATATTAAATTATCATTGAGTCGGCAGCATTTGCAATTTGCTATCGTCCAGAGCATTGGCAGTTGGCTCGTTGGTCGAGGGGTATGATTCTCGGTTAGGGTAATATTAGTATGCCAGTGCTTCCGGGTTTAAAACCCGGACAAGCCCAGCGATCGTTTATTGAATCGGGAGCAAGTTTGAGATCATGAGAAATCATTGCAGTGAATATGTCACTGCAGAACACGAGAAGAAACGATCACCAGATTTAAATTTCGTTTGACCATCCAAAGGTACTGAAGGATATGACACGGGAAATTTGCGAAGAGACTGGAAATAATTTTGGGTGGCACAGTGGTTAGCACTCCTGCCTCACAGCGCCAGGGTCCTACGTTCAATTGCGGTCTCGGTTCACTGTTTGTGTGCAGTTTGCACGCTCTCCCCATGTCTGTGTGGCTTCCCTCCCACAGTCCAAAGATGTGCGGGCTTGGTTGATCGGCCATACTAAATGGACCAGATTGTCAGCGGGATCAGCAGGGTAAATGAGCGTTACTGAACTAGGACCTGGGTGGGATTGTAGTCGGTACACACTCGATGCACCAAATGTCCTCCCTTCTGTACTTTCGGCATTCTACGATTGGAGACGATTAGCACAGCTGCATTTAATGGAAAGCTGGATAAGTGTTGGAAGGAGAATGGATTTCAGAGACAAACAGATAATGTTACATGAAATGGTTGGGTGGAGGATCGGGTCGAGCAGTTTAAGAATTCGAAAAAATGGTCCCAATTTCACTTAGGTATCTTATTTATTGAATCACTCCAGATCTACAAAGTGTCTGAGAGACTGGGAGACAATTAATAATTCCCCAATCACAGGATGAACAAAACACAGGGTGATACAGAATGAATCATTCACTCATATACATCCACAGAGATTGCCAGATAGACAATCAATTCCACACTCAAATCCTGCACCACACACTACGTGCGACAGAATGGTTATCACACCCATACACACAGAATAGTTACAGCACAGGAAAAGATCATCCGGCCCTTTGTGTCTGGGAGTTGGCTTTTATATAGAAGCTCAGTTATCCCAGCCCACATCATGAAAGCATGGCAGCAAAACTTGAAGAAGACACAATATATGTCGTTAAGTAATTTGTGGAGAGTGCGGAAGGAGCTTGCAGATAGCTACAGACAGGTTTTGTACATGTGCAGACACCTGGCAACTGGAATATAATGTGCAGTTATTCACTTTGGCAGGAAGATAACAAAATCAGATTATTACTCAAATATAGAACGGCTGCAGATTTCCAAGGTGCAGAGGGATCTCGGTGCTCGAGTGCACGAGTCACAAATAATTAGTATGCATGTTCAGCAAGGAATAAAAATGGTTAATGGAATATTTGCTTTGTTACAAGCATTTAAGTGTGTGAGAAAAGAATGTAAGAAGTTTAACAACACCAGGTTAAAGTCCAACAGGTTTATTTGGTAGCAAAAGCCACACAAGCTTTCGGAGCTCTCAGCCCCTTCTTCAGGTGAGTGGGAATTCTGTTCACAAACAGAGCTTATAAAGACACAGACTCAATTTACATGAATAATGGTTGGAATGCGAATACTTACAACTAATCAAGTCTTTAAGAAACAAAACAATGTGAGTGGAGAGAGCATCAAGACAGGCTAAAAAGATGTGTATTGTCTCCAGACAAGACAGCCAGTGAAACTCTGCAGGTCCACGCAACTGTGGGAGTTCCAAATAGTGTGACATGAACCCAATATCCTGGTTGAGGCCGTCCTCGTGTGTGCGGAACTTGGCTATCAGTTTCTGCTCAGCGACTCTGCGCTGTCGTGTGTCGCGAAGGCCGCCTTGGAGAACGCTTACCCGAATATCAGAGGCCGAATGCCCGTGACCGCTGAAGTGCTCCCCAACAGGAAGAGAACAGTCTTGCCTGGTGATTGTCGAGCGGTGTTCATTCATCCGTTGTCGCAGCGTCTGCATAGTTTCCCCAATGTACCATGCCTCGGGACATCCTTTCTTGCAGCGTATCAGGTAGACAACGTTGGCCGAGTTGCAAGAGTATGTACCGTGTACCTGGTGGATGGTGTTCTCACGTGAGATGATGGCATCTGTGTCGATGATCCGGCACGTCTTGCAGAGGTTGCTGTGGCAGGGTTGTGTGGTGTCTTGGTCACTGTTCTCCTGAATGCAGCTTGAACAGCACTACAGAAGTTGAGTACCATCCAGGACAAAGCATCCCACTTCATTCGCTTCCCATGCATAAAAATTCACTCCCTCCACTACAGCAGTGCGCACCATCGACACGATGCACTGCAGCAGCTCAGCAAGGCTCCTTTGCCAGCAGCTTCCAGACCAATGACTACGACAGCCTGGAAGGACAAGCGCAGCAGACACACCAGAATAACACCACCAGGTTGCAGGGCACTGATATTCATTTATTGATTGTAGTTATTTGTAAGTTGTTGTTGTTGCGTGTGTGTGTTCTTTAATCCTCTTTATCTTTCAAAAGAAGTGAAATATCTAATTGAAAAAGATGCTACTATTTCTAACCCAACCAGCGAACGTTGTGTCAAACTTAAAGAAAGCCCCAGGGGTTTGTGATTTATTCTCGAGTTAGTGGTTTCCCTGGGAGCCGAGGCAACAGAAACAGCGCGGAGAGTTGGCAGAGCAGGAAATGTCGGTGCCGAAGCTGAATCACATCATTGAAGCAGCAAACTGTTTGCCACTAATCTGACCCAAAATCCAACGCTGGTGGGTCTCGAAACCACAACCTTTGAACGGCTAACTTGCTATCATGTAGAAGCCCAACGCGCTTTCCATTGCGCCACAGAGCTGCGTGACGGAAGCTTACTTTACTTGTCCATATATGGATTTTTGACAGCGTAGAAACGATTCGTATTTTCACCAATCTCGTAGTTAAAACGTCAAGAACTGTTCAGAGGAACTTCATTGATTGCAACTCGTGTTGGAACATCTTATGTCTGTTGAGACAGCTGTGGAAATTCACACCTTTCTACAGGAAACGTGTCCATCACAGAATGATCCTCCCTCTCTCTCTTCCTCATTCTCCTGTACAGCTTGGAGTCAAATCTCGCAGGCTTGATAGTCGGGAGACACGTTCTACTCTATCTGCCACAGGCTGATCAGAACCTGTTCCCTGTTCCAGTAAAACATCTGCACAGAACACAACGCAAAGCTGGAAGCTGGAAATCTGAAACAAAAACAGAAAATGCTGGAAGTGCTCAGCGGATGAGGCAAACTTTTTGATTAATGGAGATTTCTGGAAAACAAATTCCTGAAGCACAGCACAGCTGCACAGTTTAAAGTTTCCTTTCATCCACAATGGATGGGCCATTCTATGATTTTGAATAATCCAAATTGACAATGCGCATTGTTATTCTAGTGGCCACAGCCTGATAACCACTCCAGGCATTGATGTCGCCCTTGGATTTTAAATTTGTAAATCCATTCTCTATCTTTTAAAGCTGCAATTGAAACTGTATCTATAACCCATTCAGTTCTTTGTGAGTGAGAAGGAGAATTGAAGATACATTTGGATCATTTTCCTTTGACTGAATTTGTACAGAAGCATAAAGGCGGGCATCACACACAGCACTTCATGAAACTCACCCGCTAAAAGCTTACAGTGTTTAATCAAGGGATGGTCCTATTTATTCATTTATTATTAATGGAGAATAGAAAAGTTGGAACTGTATGCAATCTGGGCAATATAACTGAGCAAAGTGAAACACAATGGGGACTGGGCACGATAAGCCTCCCATGGGCAAAAGACAAAGTGGAGGTGCGACGTTGACTGCCTTGTGAGACGGAGCAGGGAAATGTTGTCGGATGAAGATACATAGGAAAGTGGGAGTGCTAAATGTTTAATGATCACTGTACAAGCAAAAGGTGCAATGCAGACTGCAGGCTGGATATTCAATTCTTACTATCCTAAACAACAGTGATTCAAAATGCCACTTCGTTCAAAACATAATGCCAACGGGCACTAATACATTCCGTAAAAAGCATAGCCTTACTGATTTATATAATTTAAATGATGTAATTTCATTACAGAGGAAAGCAGCGTACTGGTAGATTTCAAAAAGATACGGCCAACAGATTTAGTATTTCTAAATTCCTCCGTCCCGGGTTCAATATAATGTGAACAATTCTTGTCTGTTGTGTCCCTCTCTGATGTCTGAACTTCAGTCTACCAGAGTGTGCTGACATCCACTGGCCGCAATACAGAACTGAGGTAGCGCGGAAAAAAATGCACATTAACTGTCGCTGTTGACCGACATGTAGTTGGTCAAAGAAGACAGAGGGTAGCAGTGGAAAGTGGCGTTCCTCAGGGATCAGTGTTGTGCCCTTTGCTGTTTGTAATATATATAAATGATTTGGAGGAAAATGTAACCGGTTTGATTGGTAAGTTTGCGGACGACACAAAGGTTGGTGGATTTGTGGAGAGCGATGAGGACAATCAGAGGATACAGCAGGATATGGATCAGTTGGAGACTTGAGCAGAGAGATGGCAGATGGAGTTTAATCCGGGCAAATGTGAGGTAATGCATTTTGGAAGGTCTAATACAGATAGGAAATATACAGTAAATGTCAGAACCCTTATGAGTATTGATAGACAAAGGGATCAGGTACACAGGTCACTGAAAGTAGCAATGCAGGTGGAGAAGGTAGTCAAGAAGGCATACAGCATGCTTACCTTCATCAGCCGGGGCATTGAGTTTAAAAATTGGCAAGTCATGTTGCAGCTTTATGGAACCTTAGTTAGGCCGCACTTGTTCAATTCTGGTCACCATACGACCAGAAGGATGTGGAGGCTTTGGAGAGGATACAGAAAAGATTTACCAGGATGTTGCCTTGTATGGAGGGCATTAGCTATGAGGAGAGGTTGGAGAAACGTGGTTTGTTCTCACTAGAACGACGGAGGTTGAGGGGCGACCTGATAGAAGTCTACAAGATTATGAGAGGCATGGATAGAGTGGATAGTCAGAAGCTTTTTCTCAGGGTGGGACAGTCAATTACTATGAGGCACAGGTTTAAGATGCGAGGGGCAAGGTTTAAAGGAGATGCACGAGGCAGATATTTTACACAGAGAGTAGTGGGTGCCTGGAACTCATTGCCGAGGGAGGTAGTGGAACCGGATATGGTAGTGACTTTTAAGGGGCGTCTTGACAAATACATGAATAGGATGGGAATAGAGGGATATGGTCCCCGGAAGGGTAGGGGGTTTTGGTTCAGTCGGGCAGCATGGTCGGTGCAGGCTTGGAGGGCTGAAGGGCCTCTTCCTGTGCTGTAATTTTCTTTGTTCTTTGTTCTATAACTTCGAATTTGGTATTACCTGAAGCATTTGAATCGACTAGCACAGATGTACTAAAGGGCAATCGAGGTAATGAGACGTTGGAGAATGAATTTCAGAGGTAAGCAGATGATGTTCCGTTGAAGATTTTGAGTAGAGGGCCGTGTGGAATCATATACTAATTAGAACAAAAGGCCCAGTTTCAATTAGGTATCTTCCGGGTAGAAAATGTACAGATTTGCAAAGTTTCTCAGATAGAGAGAGAGCGATACAGAATGAGTCCAACATCATACATATAGAATCTTAGAATGGATACAACAGAGAGAGGGAGAGCATTCGGCCCTTTGCCTGCATGCTGGGCTGTACAAGAACATCTCAGCTCATCCCTTTCCAAGTCCTTGCCTCAAAACCCTGGAAATCCTTTCACTTCAGGTGCTGATCCCATTCTCCCTTGACAACCCGGATTTGATGCTGCCTCGACCACCCTCCCAGGCAGTGCATTCCAGGTTCTAAACACTCAGCACATTAGAAACCATCCTTCTCTCTTCTGGCAATGGGAAC
The DNA here is from genome assembly GCF_964213995.1 of Mustelus asterias. NCBI lineage: Eukaryota > Metazoa > Chordata > Chondrichthyes > Carcharhiniformes > Triakidae > Mustelus > Mustelus asterias. Next base: position 1,065,034 of record NW_027590135.1, read on the forward strand.
AATATTTCTTCATCTCCTCTTCTCAGACTGCACCCACCAACCCACCACCTCTACCATCTCGAAGGACAGCAGCAGTAAATACATGGGAACACCAGCACTGCAAACTCCCCCTCAAGGCACTCACCGTCCTGACTTGGAAATACATTGCGGCTCCTTCACTGTCGCAGTGGCAAAATCCTGAAAGACTGTTTGGCTAACAGCACTGTGGCTGTACCGACACCTCAGGGACTGCAGCAGTTCAATAAAGCAGCAAACCACCACCTTCTTAAGGTCAGTTAGAGATTGGCAATGAATGCTGGCCTCGTCAGTGATGCCCTCTCGAAATGAATCAAACAACAAAAAGACTCGCAACGACAACTGGAGACAGACAGATACAGAACAAATCTCACTCACGTGCCTGTGTTGGATACAATATGAATCCGCAAATCACATTCACTAACAGAGGGTAAAATGCAGTCGAAATTGGGCGATCGTTATCCAGTTGCAGTTTAACCAGTGTTTTATACAAGAACAGAAAACATCTTCACACAACATGCGACATTTTAACCCAATATGGAACATCATGAGACCAGATAATTAACTTTCTGCCGAACAGAAAACATCTTCACGGAGAATATTTTCACACAACAGGGAACACGTTTACAGAGCAGGGCATATATTAACAAAGCATTTTTTAAAAATTACACAAGATGGACCGTATTTATACAATCAGAAAGACATTGACAGCATCAGGGAAGCATTTTGCACAACAGCAGAAAACACCTCTCAACAACAGAGAGCACAGTTACACAGGAGGAAATATATTTGCAAACATGTATTTGCAACAGAAAATTCCTTGAAATATAGTGATTCACCTTTGTCTGTCGTTATATGTCCAGACAATTTAGCTTACTGCTATTGTGTGTTTTTCTCTGTTGTATTCTGGGTGTGATGCAGGGGCTGAGCCTCCTGACACTGGAACTCGTATTAAACAATACAGGGGCGAAAATCTGCCTGACTACATTGATAGACAGACAGCCTTGTGGCGCAGAGTGGCGCAGCGGAAGCGTGCTGGGCCCATAACCCAGAAGTCGATGGATCGAAACCATCCTCTGCTATTCCTATTATCACTGATAATGAAACGACTTGACAACAACGTTTGTGACTTTTCGGTGCAGGATGCAGACAGGTATTTACATCGGCTTCTCTTTTCCCCAAAAAACCCCGATCTGTAGTGAATCACTTTTATATGCAAGAGTTTTACACTAAACAGGGAAAATCTTAACACAACATACAAAAATTTACTGACAGAAACATCTTCACGGAGAATCTTCTTACACAATAGAGAACACGTTTGCAGAGCAGGGGACAGATTAAAAGAACAGAAAAAAAACATTTACACAGCTGGAAACACATTTACATCAACAGGGGAGCATTTTGCGCAACAGCAGAAATCATCTCTCAACAACAATTGAGACAGTTACATGGGTAAGATGGGTCTGGAGGGATATGGGGCAAACATGAGCAATGGGAATAGCTCGGTGGTAAAAAAACTCGACGGCATGGACAAGTTGGGCCGATGGGGCTGTTTCCATGCTGTAAACCTCTAAGTCATAGAGCACAGCAGGAAAAAGAGTGAAATACTTTGCACAACAACAGTGAACATCTTTGAACAACAGAGAGCACAGTTACAAAGCAGGAATTATATTTACAAACATATTTACACGAGAAAACGCATTTAAAACATCAGTGATCAATTCCGTGACCGTCCATACACGTGTACAAACAACCTCTTTTGCTGTTTTCGTGCGTGTATTTCTCTGTCCCTTCAGTCTTGGTGCTATGCAGTGGAATTTTGTGTCCAGACTGAGCCTCCTGACACTGGTGCTGGTGTTAAACTACAACGTGGAAGTTAATGTCTGACTGGCTACATTGAATGGCAGCGGAGATGGGGAGGAGAGGGAGGGGGAGGGGGAGGCGGAGAGGGGGGAGGGAGGAGGGGGAAGGGGGACGGGGAGGGGGGAAGGGGAAGAGGAAGGGGGAGAGGGAGGGGGAGGGGGAGAGGGAGGGGGAGGCGGAAAGGGGGGAGGGAGGAGGGGAAAGGGGGACGCACAGGGGGAGAGGGAGGGGGAGGGGGAGAGGGAGGGGGAGGGGGGAGGGGGAGGGGGAGAGGGAGAGGGAGGGGGAGGGGGAGAGGGAGAGGGAGGGGGAGGGGGAGGGGGGAGGGGGGAGGGGGAGGGGGAGAGGGGAGGTGGAGGGGGAGGGGGAGAGGGGAGGGGGAGGGGGAGGGGGACAGGGAGGGGGAGGGGGACAGGGAGGGGGAGGGGAGGGGGACAGGGAGGGGAGGGGAGGGGGAGGGAAGGAGGGAGGGAGGGGGAGGAGGGGGAGGAGGGGGAGGAGAGAGGGGGAGGGGGGAGGGGGAGGAGGGAGGGCGAGAAGTGAGGGGGAGCGGGGGGAGGGGGGACAGGGGAGGGGTAGGGGGAGGGCTAAGGGGAGGAGGCGGGACGGGGAGGGGGAGGAGGGGGGAGGGGAGGAGGGAGGGGGAGGAGTGAGGGGGAGCAGGGGGGAGGGGCGGAGGCGGGGGGGTGGGGTAGGTGAAGCTGGACTTGACGTAGCAGAAGTGGGGCAGTTGAAGCGTGCTGGGCCCATATCTCAGAGGTCGATGGATCAAAACCATTCTCTGCTACTTCCTATTAACAATGATAACAAAACCACTTGACTACAATTCTGCAACATTTACGTGGACTATGCAGACAGGTATCTGCATTGGCTCCTCTTTTCTGTTATAAGCCCCAAACCAGTTTGGTATGCACACAAGGTGTAGACACTGTGAACATGCACCAGGATCTATTAGTGACAGAGCTAATGGTGCACAGGGCACAATTTCAGAACTTGTGGATAATGCGAAACTTGGAAGCATTGTGAACTGTGAGAAGGAAAGTGTGAAACTTCAAAAAGGACATGGACAAGTTGACGGAATGAGTGGACAATTTATAGATGAAATTCAACGCTGAGAATTGTGAAGTGATTCATTCTGGTGGGAAAATTATAGAGGGACAATGAAAAGTAAAAGGAAAACAGTTCCAAAGTATCTAATCAATTTCATTAGTGAGTTTCTCAGTCCTACAACTCTAAATGAGGTGCAACAGTACAACTCTAAAATAACACCAAATTACTGCGGATGCTGTCATCTGAAACCAAAAGAGAAAATACTGGAAAATCTCTGCCGTTCTGGCAGCATCTGTAAGGAGTGAAATGAGCTAATGTTTCGAGATTGGTTTACTGCCAACTGTTAACTTCCTTAAAGTCAATAATAATCCATTCAAAATATCAGCATGTGTGTTTTACAATCATAATTACTCGGTTGAATCAATTACTGCATCTCACATTGCTTCTTGTTAGCTCATAAATGTATTTAAAAGTCATTTAACTGAACGCTGCTAGTTTTATCAATGCCTTAATGTCGACTGGTTTAAAAATCTTACCACCCCATCAGGGGTTCCACTTCCAGGTATTAAAAGTTATGAGACATCTGGACAGAGTGGATAGGGACAAACTGTTCCCATTCGTGGAATGATGAAGAATGAGTGGGAACAGATTGAACATCATGAGCAAAGGAAGGAATAGGAACACGAGGAAAACATTTTTCACACAGTGAGTATTTAAAGTGTGGAATGCACTGCTGGAGAGTGTGGTGGATACAGATTCAATTGAAACGTCCTCAGGGAATTAGACTGTTTTCCGAAAAGGAAGAATGTGCAGGATTACAGGGAGAAGGCGGAGATGTTGATTTTCTGTCACAACTCCTCACATCATTTCTCATTCATCACTCATCACTGAATCGAGCGGGAACTGTTCTCTTGTCTTTGCTAAACAAGGAGAAGTGCAGCAATGATTAAATGACAAGCCTCAGTCGAATGGGAGAGTTAAAAAATTACAAATATGTTTCTACAAGGAGGTGAGGATGGCAGAGAGACGGAATTTGAAATAAAACAGAAAATGATAGAAACCTCAGCAGGTCTGGCAGCATCTATCGGGAGAGAAACAGAGTTAATGCTTCCAGTGCCTATGACTCTTCTTCAGAGCTGAGGAGGGGTTGAAATGTGACGGATTTAAAATGTTGAGGAGAATTCGGAGCACAATCTGGCTTATTCATTAAAGCAATCACAAAAGCAAATGGCATGTTTGTTTTTATTGCAAGTTAATTGGAGTAGATGAAGAAAAGTGTCTTGCTACAATTGTACAGGAGTTTATGGAGACCACATTTGCAATGCTGTGAACAGCTATGGTATCCACATTTGAGAAAATATAAGCTTGCATTAGAGGCGGTACAGAGAAGGTTCACTGGATTGCCCCCCAGAATGAGGAGGTTGTTCCATGTTGAAAGGCTGAGTGAATTAGGCTGAGAGATCCAAGAGCTCAGAACAATGTGTAGATGCTGAGTGAACGCTTCCATTGCTGTCCTCTGGGCAGACCAGTGGCAGATAAAGTGAAATTACAGAAAAGTAAAGTTAAAGGAAAGTTTATTCGTCACAAGTAAGGCTTACATTAACATTGCAATGAAGTTACTGTGAAATTCCCCAATTTGCCACAGTCGGGCACCTGTGCGGGTCAATCACCTAACTAGATGAAGTTCAATGCTGAGAAGTGTGAGTTGATTCATTTTCAGATTGTGGAGAAATAAATGGAGAAACTCTTAAGGAAATGCAGGAAAAAAGGGATCTCGGTTTTTAAGTACAAAAGTCATTAAAGGTGGCTGAGCATGTTGGGAGAGCAGTTAATAAAGCAAATGGCATCCTACATTTTATTGGAGGATTAAATAGACGAATAAGAAGATCATGTTGAGCTTTTAAATACACCAGACAGGTCTCACCTGGAGCACTGAGTCCAGTGCTGGGCATCACACTTGTCGAAGTTTGGAGGGAGTGCAAAGGATATTCACATGAATGATTCCATTGATAAAGGTTTGTAGCAATGAAGATCGATCGAGAAGTTGGGTATTTTTCCTTACGGGAAGAAGCCTGTGAGGACCTGTAGAGGGACAGGTAGCATTGAGGAAGCAGGTGTGCTGCAGAAGGATTTGTATAGGCTGGGAGAGTGGGCAGAGAAGTGGCAGATGGAATACAATGTGGAAAAGTGTGAGGTTATGCAGTTTGGAAGGAGGAATGGAGGCGTAGATTATTTTCTAAATTGTGAAATGCTCAGGAACTCAGAAGCACAAACGGACTTGGGAGTCCTTGTTCAAGATTCTCTTAAGGCAAACGTGCAGGTTCAGTCGGCAGTTAGGAAGGGAAATGCAATGTCGAGAGGGTCAGAATACAAGAGCACGGATGTACTTCTGAGGCTGGCAAAGGCTCTGGTCAGACCCCATTTGGAGTAATGTGAGCAGTTTGGGCCCCTTATCTAAGGAAGGATGTGCTGGCCTTGGAAAAGGTCCAGAGGAGGTTCACAAGAATGATCCATGGAATGAAGAGCTTGTTGTATGAAGAATGGTTGAGGACTCCGGGTCTGTACTCGTTGGAATTCACAAGGATGAGTGGGATCTTATTGAAGCTTAGAGGACATTGCGAGGCCTGGATAGAGTGGACACAGAGAGGATTTTTCCACTTGTAGGAAAAACTAGAACCAGAGGGCACAACCCCAGACTAAAGGGACGATCCTTTAAAACAGAGGAGGAGGAATTTCTTCAGCCAGAGAGTGGCGAATCTGTGGAAATCTTTGCCGCAAAAGGCTGTGGAGGCCAGGTCATTGACTGTTTCTAAGACAGAGATGGATAGATTCTTGATGAATAAGGGGATTAGGGGTTATGGGGAAAAGACAAGAGAATGGGAATGAGAAAAATGGGAAAGCCGTCTCGATAGGCTGAGTGGCCTCATGCTGTTCCTATGTCTTATGGTCTTTTGGAAGAGAAAGAAGGGTGGCTTTCGCACTGCTGCTGCAGAATGACAGGGACTCGGGTTCAATTCAGGCCTTGAGTGACTTACGTATTTTCCACATTTTCTCTGTGTCCACGTGGCTTTCCTCCGGGTGCTCTGGTTTTCCCCCACACTCCATTGATAGGGTACGTGGATTTACCATGCTAAATTTACCCTTATGTCTCCCAGTATGTTTAGATTAGGAGGGTTAACAGGGTAAATATGCGAGGTTATGTGGACAGGTCAGAGAATCAGTGCAGACTCAATGGGCCGAATGGCCATCTTTTGCAATGTAGGGATTCATTGATAGAGATTTTCATGTTCCAGTCATGAGTTCATCAAGAACGAGGAGAAAATTTCAAAGTAAGTGTAAAAACTGCCACGATTCAGAGCCTAATTTACACATCTTTGGAAATTAAAGGAACATTTAACATGGCCAATACACCTAACCTGCACATCTTTGAACCATGGAAGTGAACCAGAGCACCCAGACGAAACTCATGGGGGAGAATGTGCAAAATCTGCACAGTCAGCAAAGGCCAGGACGAAACCCGGGTCTCTGGGGCTATGAGGCGGGAGAGTGGGATTGGACAGTTTTTCAATACAGGAGTGTAGACTTGATTGGCCAAATGGGCTGTTACTGCTTTGTAAAGATTCTGTGGTTTGGGAATCTAAAACATTATCCTATTGCATGGAGCAGCAGGCTTGAGGGGCCAAGTGGTCCACTTCTGATGCGATTTATTGTGCTGTTGTGTCCAGAAAGCTGCAAATTGAGTTCTCATCATTAAATCTGAATTTACTCCAAATACCGTTGATGCATCAACTCAGTGCTCAGTGACAAACACTGACCCGTGGTTCAACAATGTCTCAATTTTAATATTCTTATCCGTGTTTCCAAACCCCTCCATGTCCTCAGCTCTTCCTCCCTTTCATCACCTCCAGCCTAACAATCCTCTGAGATATCTGAGCTCCTCTGATTCTGCCCTCGTGAGCATCCCTGATTTGGTTCACTCCGTAAGAAGTCTCACAACACCAGGTTAAAGTCCAACAGGTTTAGTTGGTTGCAAATACCATAAGCTTCGTCAGATCTGACGAAGGAGCAGTGCTCCGAAAGCTTATGGTATTTGCTACCAAATAAACCTGTTGGACTTTAACCTGGTGTTGTAAGACTGCTTACTGTGTTCACCCCAGTCCAACACCGGCATCTCCACATCTTGGTTCACTCCACCAGTGTTGGTCGCACTTTCAGCTCTCTGGGTCGCAGCTCTGGAATTCCCTCTCTAAACGTCGCAGCTTCTTGCTTGCCTTCCTCCCAGTTCTTTTTTGTCACCTGTTCACTTCATTTATTTCCTCCTTCCTTTCCCGCGGGGTTCAGCTTTTGCATCCTCTGACTTTACGCAGTCCTTTTGCCGCTTTAACTGCCATCAAAGAATTATAATTGAACAACCATAATTCTGTGAGCGGTTCCACTTTAAGGATTATTTCGGCCACAAATTCTTTGATTTCTCATTGGTTTCAGCTCCGGATCGAATTGAATGACGCAATGACGCTGGGCTGGGAGTGACGCTGCACGAGTCGCGCACGAGCGGCACATTCCGATTGGACAGTGCGTTACGATTGGCGAGAGAAGATGTCCATCACATTGGGGGCGTGTGTTGTTAGCAACGCGGTCTGTGATTGGGTACAATTGGAGCGTCATTTTCAATGGTCTCGAACTTCTGACTATGGAACCCATTGATTGGATAAAGCAGCTGTCACTCAATGGGCGCAGAGCGGCCATTGGATAACCGCGATGCGTCAATTTCCGATTGGTTTTCCCAGCTGCCGGTCACAGGCCCATCAGACACCGCGCGGAGCGGCAGCAAATGTCCCGCCAGTGGCTTCAGTCCCCGGGCCCGGATCCTGAGCCCGCGGCGGAGCTCCGGATGGGGGAAGGGTTTCGGCAGCGGGAATCCCGTCCTGCCCGGCTGTGAATAGGGCGGCACCGTGGTTAGGGACCCTAGTTCGATTACGGTTTGGGTCACTGACTGTGCGGAGTCTGCACGTTCTCCCCGTGGGTTTCCTCCGGTTTCCTCCCACAGTTCAAAGATGTGTGGGTTCGGTGGATTGGCCGTGCTAAATTGCCCCTGAGTGTCCGGGAGACCAGCTCGGGTAAATGTATGGGGTTATGGAGATAGGACCTGGGTGGGATTGTGGTTGGTGCAGACTCGATGGGCCGAATGACCGCCTTCTACGCTGTAGGATTTTAGAAATCCGCAGCTCAGGGTTTCCAATGGCAGCTTCCTGTGTAAACATGTCACGCTGCAGTTCCCCAGTCTCAGCAGTGGCAGCACTGCAAACTCCCTGGAGTCAGGCCAATCAGCACAGAGACTGGGATCTTCCTGTGCTCTATGTGTGGGGCTCAGTGCCATTCCGGGTTAGAGCAACTCACTTTGCAGAGGCCACGGTTAGATCCTGGGATCATCCTGTGCTCTGTTTTGGGGGTGGGGCTTGGTTCCTCTAACTGAATCTCCCTTCTTGTTTGGTTCTAATTACAGCCTCTCTCTCTCTTATCGTCAGTCTGGGTGTTCCTGACTGGCAGAATGGCCTGATCTCACCACACACATTGAGATGGAGGAGCTGCCGCTTGAGGTGCAGATGATTGAGAACTCCAGCCTTCTCTACACTCGTTTACTGAGGCCCAGCCCTTCATCCATCATTAGTTTTCCCAGGATGTCAGGTACATTAACATCTTCATCTGCTGTGCACACTGACCTGACAGTGGGAAGGTATTGGAGCACGATAGTGCAGTCAACCATGTCAAAGGTGTGGACAGGTTGAGAAGGATAAGGAGGGATAGTTTAGCTGGGTAAGACTGCATTTACCCTGTTCTGATCTTTTCTTTCTGGCTATATGCAAAATATCACCTGCAATGATTTCCTGCCACTGCCACCCTTTATCAATGTCAGGACTGGAATTTGAACCCAGGCCTCTAGAGGAGTCTGTGACCTGAACGCAGCAGCTTCGACTACTCGGCCGTCCTGACACAGACTATTTATTTCACTCCTCTGCCACTTTATGGTTCCCCACTTTTAATTCCCAGTCTCAATCTCTCAGGAGCTTATGTTCACTTTAGCCTCTCTCTTGTTATATATTAAAAGAAACTTTTTCTGATTCTTTTTATATTACTTGTTCATTTACGTTTGTCGTTCATCTTCTCCCACATTAGTATTTTTCTGGTCATCATTTGTTGGTTTTAGAAACTTCCCCAATGCTCTGTCTTATCACGAATATATGAAACATCCTATGTTCTTCTTTCAGTTTAATGCAATCTTAACTTCCTCGGTTAACCATGGTTGATTTATTCCCTTTCAGAATCCTTGTTCATCACTGGTATATATCTTTGTTGTGAGTCAAAAACTATTTTCATAACGTATGTCATTGCTGAGCGATCGTCTTTTCTGCTAATCATCTTTTGCAGTCCAGCCAACTCTGCTCTCATTCTTTTGTAATTACCCATATTTAAGTTGAGCACAGTTGCTTCTGATGCAAGTTTGTACTCAAAACTGAATGCTGAACTCCACCATGTTAAGGTCACTGTTTCCCAGTAGAGCTTTTACTCTGACTCTTTATGAAAGCTGTCTCATTACACATTGCAATCTTTCAAACTGGCCTGGTTTCTGCTCGGATCCACAAAATATTCTTCATGGAAACTGTGCCGAATACACTCTGAATTCTTCCTCATGGCTACCTCTGCAAACTTGATTGTCCGAATCCACAGGAAGATTAAAGTCAGCCATGATTAATGTCCTGCCTTTTCCTTCATATCCTCATTATCTCCTGATTCATTCCCCACCCTACAGTATATCTACTGCCAGGGGCCGATAGACTACTCCCACCAGTGTCTTCTTCCCCTTGTTATTTTTTCCTTCACCCATATGGATTCTACGTTTTCTGATCCAAGATCATTTCTTGCTGTTGTCCTTATTCCATCTCATATTAACAAAGCTCCCCCAACACACTTTCCTTCCTGCCTGTCCTTAAACAAAGTCACATACCTCTGAATACATTGTCACCAGCTTTGACCTCCTTGTAATCTCTGTCATGGCAAGAAGATTTTAGCGCATTTTGTGTCATTTGTTGATTGGTTCACTGTACATTTTGTGCCAAATTACAACTTTCATTTACATAAAGTGCCATTAATTTTGCCCTTTTCCCATTTTTCTTCCCTTTGCCTCTATTTTCAGCTTTTTTTTTGCTGTATCTAGACTGTGTCCCTTCCTGTCACACTCTGGGCATCATTACCAAAAGAGCTGTCTTGCAATGCTGCCATATCCTTTTGCTTAGTTAGCCAACATATCCCTCCCCAGAACCACCACACCATTCCCCTTGCCCCTTTTTGATTAAAGCTCTTTCCACTTACCTAATTATGCAGTTTGCAAGAACACTGGCCCCAGCATGGTTCAGATGTAGGCTGTCCCAACTGTACAGCTCCCCCTTTCCCCAGTCTTGATACCAGTGCCCACGAACCGAAACCCACTTCTCCCACATCAGTCTTTCAACCACGTATTCAACTCTCTAATTTGATGTATCCTTTGTCAATTTGCATAAGGTTCAGGCAATTATCCAGTGATTATAACTTTGGAGGTTCTGTTGTTTAATTTAGTGCCAAGCTCCTCAAACTCCCCATGCAGAACCTCTTCCCTCATTCTACCTGAATGATTGGTTGCCATGTGGACCACGGCAAAGGGACTTTCCTCCTCCCACTGCAAGTTCCTCTCCAGCCAGGAGCAGTTGTCCTGAATCCTGCCACCCATCCCAGGCAGGCAACACAGCCACTTGGATTCTCGCTCCTTGCGGCAGAGAACAGTGTCACTTCCCCTCACTATAGTGTCCACTCATTCTAATGTGCTTCCCTCACTTGAATGGCATCCTGTACCACACTGCCAAGGTCAGTCAGCTCATTCACCCTGCAGCCCCCACTCTCATCCAAAGCTGAAAGATGCTCAAAGTTATTGGACAGTTGCAGAGGCTACCATAGTTGCCCTCTGAGTCCCCTTATCTGCCTCAGCTGCAGTCACTCCCTCCTGTCCCTGACCACTTTTCAAACCTGAAGATTCTATCACTACCTGTCAGGATCCATTCCTTGCCAATTTAGTTTAAATCCATCCCAACAGCACGAACAAAGCTCCCCGTGAGGATGGTGGTCCCATTCCTGTTCAGATGTAATCTGTCCAACTTGTACAGGTCCCAGCTCAGCCAGAGATGGTCCCAATGCCCCAAGAATCTAAAACCCTCCCTGCTATATAATCTCTCCAGCCATGCAGTCATCTGCTCCACCTATTCTCATTCATGTCTTTCCCCTGAAGGTGCTGACTCTGACTGAGTCATTCAGTTCTACACTTACTGGTTCCTCTCTCTCCTCCCCTGAAGGTGATGTCTCTGGGTGCGTTCATAGAAACATAGAAAAACTACAGCACAAAACAGGCCCTTCGGCCCCACAAGTTGTGCCGAACATATCCCTACCTTTTAGGCCTATCTATTACCCTCCATCCTATTAAGTCTCATGTACTCATCCAGGAGTCTTTTAAAATACCCTATTGAGTTTGCCTCCACCACCACTGACGGCAGCCGATTCCACTCGCCCACCACCCTCTGTGTGAAAAACTTCCCCCGAACGTTTCCCCTGTACCTATACCCCAGCACCTTAAACCTGTGTCCTCTCGTAGCAGCCATTTCCACCCTGGGAAAATGCCTCTGAGAGTCCACCCGATCTATGCCTCTCAACATCTTATATACCTCTGTTAGGTCTCCTCTCATCCTACGTCTCTCCAAGGAGAAAAGACCGAGCTCCCTCAGCCTATCCTCATAAGGCATGCCACTCAATCCAGGCAACATCCTTGTAAATCGCCTCTGCACCCTTTCAATCTTTTCCACATCCTTCCTGTAATGAGGCGACCAGAACTGAGCACAGTGCTCCAAGTGGGGTCTGACGAGGGTCTTATATAGCTGCATCATTAACCCCAGACTCCTAAACTCAATCCCTCGATTGATAAAGGCCAGCACACCATACGCCTTCTTAACCACCTCCTCCACCTGCGGGGCTGATTTTAGAGCCCCATGGACCCGGACCCCAAGGTCCTTCTGATCCTCTACAGTACTCAGAGTCTTTCCCTTTATATTGTACTCCTTCATCCCATTTGACCTGCCAAAATGGACCACTACGCATTTATCTGGGTTGAAGTCAATCTGCCACTTGTCCGCCCAGTCTTGCATCCTATCTATGTCCCTCTGTAACTTCTGACATCTCTCCAGACTATCCACAACCCCACCAACCTTCGTGTCGTCGGCAAACTTACCAACCCATCCCTCCACTTCCTCATCCAGGTCATTTATGAAAATGACAAACAGCAAGGGTCCCAGAACAGATCCCTGGGGCACACCACTGGCGACCGACCTCCATTTAGAAAAAGACCCATCGATACCCACTCTCTGCCTCCTTTGGGCAAGCCAGTTCTGGATCCACAGGGCAGCAGCTCCTTGGATCCCATGCCCTCTCACTTTTTCTAGAAGCCTTGCATGGGGGACCTTATCGAACGCCTTGCTAAAATCCATATAAACCACATCTACCGCTTTCCCTTCGTCAATGTGTTTAGTCACATTTTTGAAGAACTCCACCAGGCTCGTAAGGCACGATCTGCCTTTGACAAAGCCATGCTGAGTATTCTTGAGCATACTAAACCTCTCTAAATGCTCATAAATCTTGTCCCTCAGGATCTTCTCCATCAGCTTACCGACCACTGAGGTTAGACTCACCGGTCGGTAATTTCCTGGGCTATCCCTATTCCTCTTCTTGAAAATAGGAACCACATCCGCAATCCTCCAATCCTCCGGCACCTCTCCCGTCTCCATCGACGACGCAAAGATCATCGCCAAAGGCTCTGCAATCTCTTCCCTCGTCTCCCACAGTAACCTGGGGTACATCCCATCCGGACCCGGCGACTTATCTATCTTGATGCCATTCAAAGATTCCAGCACAACCTTTTTGTTAAAGTCCACATACTCAATCTTTTCAGTCCACCGCAAGCTCGCAGTACATCCACCCAGGTCCTTCTCTGTGAAAACCGATGCAAAATACTCAGGAAGCACCTCCCCCATTTCTACTGGTTCCGTACAGATTTTCCCACCTTCACCATTTATAGGCCCGATTCCTTCACGTCTCATCCTTTTACTCTTCACATATTTATAGAGAACGCCTTAGGGTTTTCCTTAATCCTACCTGCCAAGGCCTTCTCGTGACCCCTTCTGGCTCTCCTAATTTCCTTCTTTAGTCCCTTCCTACAAGCCATATACTCTTCTAAATCCCTATCTTCGCCAAGCTCTCTGAACCTTTTGTACGCTTTCCTTTACTTCTCGACTAGGTCCCGCACAGCTTTCGTGCACCACGGTTCCTTTAACCTACAAACTCCTCCCTGTCTGCTCGGAACGTTGTCCTGTAGAACTCTAGACAGACATTCCTTGAAAAACTGCCACCTCTCTTCAGTACATTTCCCCGAGAATACCTCCTTTCAATTTACTCCACGTATTTGCTGCCTTATGTCTTCATATTTCCCCTTACTCCATATAAACGCTTTCCTTGCTTGCCTGATCCTCTCTTTTTCCAATGCAAGCATAAAGGAGATAGAGTTATGATCGCTATCCCCAAGATGCTCTCCCACTGACAGATCTGACACCTGTCCAGGTTCATTGGTCAGTATCAGATCAAGTACAGCTTGTCCACATGCTGTGTCAGGAAACCCTCCTGAACACACCTAACGAACTCCTCCCCATCCAATCCCCTTACCCTCAGGATATTCCAATGTATGTTTGGGAAATTAAAGTCTCCCATCACAACAACTCTGCTCTTATTGCAGCTGTTTCCCTGTCTGCTCCTCCACCTCCCTGTTACAATTGGGCGGCCTATAGAAAACTCCCAGCAAAGTGATCGACCCTGTCCCACTCCGAACTTCCACCCACAGAGACTCTGTAGACAATCCCTCCACAGCATACACCTTCTCTGCAGCTGTGACACTATCCCTGATCAGCAGTGCCACTCCACCCCCTCTCTTGCCTCCCTCCCTGTCCTTCCTGAAACATCTGAATCCCGACACCTGGAGTATCCAGTCCTGTCCCCGAGACATCCAAGTCTCCGTAATGGCCACCACACCACACTTCCAGGCATCGATCCACGCTCTGAGCTCATCCCCTTTATTCACTATACTCCTGGCATTAAAGTAAACACATCTCAATCCTTTGGTCTGAGCTCTCCCCTTCTCTATCCCCCGTCCATCCTCCCTCTTGCACCGTCTATAACCCTTCTCTGTTTGCGAGCTAACTTCCTCGCTCCCAGTCACCTTGTCTCGATCCTCTCCCCCCAACCTATCTAGTTTAAACTCTCCCCAGTAGCCTTAGCCAACCTTCCCACCAGGATATTGGTCCCCCTGGGATTCAAGTGCCACCCGTTTTGTGTGTACAGGTCACACCTGCCCCTAAAGAGGTTCCAATGGTCCAGGAACCTGAATCCCTGCCCCCTGCACCAGTCCCTCAGCCACACATTCATCCTCCACCCCACTCCATTCCTGCCCTCACCTTCCCGTGGCACAGGCAGCAATCCTGAGATTACTACCTTTGCTTTCCTCCTTCTCAGCTGTCTCCCTAATTCCCTATATTCACTTTTCATGACCCCTTCCCCCTTCCTTCCCACATCAGCGGTACCAACATGTACCGCTACCTCTAGCTCCTCTCCCTCCCCCCTCAGGATTTCTGGGAGTCGACCAGCGACATCCTAGATCCCGGCCCCAGGAGGCAAACCACCATCCGAGACTCCCGCCTGCCTCCGCAAAAACGCCTGTCCGTCCCCCTGACTGTTGAGTCCCCAATTAACACTGCCTTCCTCCCCTTTTCCTTAGCCCTCTGAGTTCCAGGGCCGGACTCCACTCCGGAGACACGGCCACTGCTGCTTCCCCCAGGCGGGCTGTCCCCCCCAGCAGTACTCAGGCAGGAGTACTTGTTGTGTAGGGGCACATCCACCGGGGTGCTCTCAATCACCCGAGCTTTACCCTTCCTGGCCGTCACCCACTTGCCCTCCACCCGTGGCCCTGGTGTGACCACCTGATGATAGCTCTTGTCTATCACCTCCTAATTCTCCCTTAACAGCCTAAGATCCTCGAGCTGCAGTTCCAGCTCCTTAACACGGTCCCTCAGGAACCACAGCTCGACACACCCCTCACAGATATGGACGTCCGGGAGGCCAGGTGCCTCCAGGACCTCCCAAATCCTACACCGGGAACAATGCACTGGCTTCACACTCAGATTTTACCCTTTATACCAAGGTAAACAGAAAAATAAATAAGAATTAAAACTCACCCCTGCTCGCCCAGTCCCCCGAAGCCCTGTGAGCCAAAGCCCTTATAGCTCACACTCTGCTTCCCAATCACTCCCCTGCCCGCTCCCGACGCTGCCCGCTGCATACTGCAGCCTACCTTTTATACTTTGTGCGCTTAAAAAACCCTTCCCAGACTCCTGAGCAGCCCACTTCTGGTTTTCAGTTTAAAATTAAGAAAAGAAAAATAGTACTCAAAATAAAGGCAAAAAAACACTAACTAACGAAATAAATAATTAAATAAATCTCTCACCAGCACTCCTGCCACAAATCACTCCCTCTCTGCTTGCTCCAGTGGAACAATGAGCAAAAAAACCCCTACTGGGCTCGTCCGGGATTTGAACCCGGGACCTCTCGCGTTTTAATGCTCGTTCCACAAATTCTGGTTCCTTTCTCTCATACATAGAAAAATGTTGCCTGGTCTTGAGGGTGTTGACTCTGAGGAGAGGTTGAATAAATGCGGATTGTTTTGACTGAAAAGACAGAGGCTGAGGGGAGACCTGATAGAGGTCTACAAAATTGTGAGAGGCATAGACAGGGTGGATAATCAGAGGCTTTCTCCCAGGGTGGAAGTGTCAATTACAAGGGGCACATGTTCAAGGTGAGAGGGGGAAAGTTTAAGGGAGATGTGTGGGGGAGAATTTTCATGATGTGGAGATGCCGGCGTTGGACTGGGGTAAGCACAGTAAGAAGTCTCAACACCAGGTTAAAGTCCAACAGGTTTATTTGGTAGCAAATACCATAAGCTTTCGGAGCGCTGCTCCTTCGTCAGATGGAGTGGATATCTGTTCTCAAACAGGGCACAGACACAGAAATCAAATTACAGAATACTGATTAGAATGCAAATCTCTACAGCCAGCCAGGTCTTAAATGTACAATGTGGGTGGAGGGAGCATTCAATACAGGTTAAAGAGATGTGTATTGTCTCCAGACAGAACAGCTGACGAAGGAGCTCTGCTCCGAAAGCTTATGGTATTTGCTACCAAATAAACCTGTTGGACTTTAACCTGGTGTTGTGAGACTTCTTACGGAGAATTTTCATGCAGAGTGGTGGATACCTGGAACATGCTGCCACAGGAGGTGGTGGAAGCAGGCACATTAACAACATGTAAGAGACATCTGGATTGGTCCATGAATAGGGAGGGAACGGAGAGATACGGACTGAGTAACGGTAGAAGGTTTTTTTTTAAGTCTAGTTCGGGCATCATTTCGATACAGGCTTGGAGGGCCGAAGGGCCTGTTCTTGAGCTGCACTTTTCTTTGTTTTCTTTAAACAGCGAATAGAAGCAAGAGTCGGCCATTCGGCCCATTGAGCCTGCTCTACCATTCATTATGATCATCGCTGATCAAATTCTCTTTCCTGATGCCACCTTCCACCCATATCCCTTAATCCCTTTCGCCGCAAGAGCTACATTTAATTCCTTCTTGACATCACACATTTTGGCCTCAGCTATTTTCTGCATTAGCGATTTCCACAGATTCACCACTCTCTGGTGGAGAAATTTCTCCTCGCCTCGGTCTTAAAAGTTTACCCTTTATCCTCACACAAAGGATATCGGTAACATTCTTCCTGAATCTACCCTTTCTAGTCCTGTTAGAATTTTATAAGTTCCTATGAGACCCCTCTCAATCTTCTAAACTCCAATGAACATAATCCTAACTAACTTCATCTTTCTTCATACGACACTTGCCATCCCAGGAATCAACCTGGTGAACCTTCGCTGCACTCCCCCTGTAGCAAGGACATCCTTCCTCAGATAAGGACCTCAAAACTGCACACAATACTCCAGGTGTGGCCTCATCATTGCCCTATACAATTGCAGTAAAACATCCCTATTCCGAGACACAAATCCTCTTGCTCTCAAGGCCAACATACAATTTGCTGTCTTTTTGTCTCTGTACTTATGCACTTACTTTCAGCGACTGAACAAAGAACAGTACAGCACAGGAACAGGCCCTCTCGCCCACCAAGTCTGTGCCGATGCCTCTTGTAATGACTTCAATCAGGCCATTGAGATTGGCCTATTGGAGCATGAACTCCCTGATTCAGGATCCACGGGCGCAGTTGACGCCTTCCGCGACCGCTGGGCACCGCAGGGGCTGGGGTGTATTATCGACCCTGATAATCACCTTTTGGTTTGATGTTTTAAGTTTCCTTTCGACTTTGTTTTTTGGTTCGGGCTGTTCCCCCTTCCTTTTGGGGAGCTGCCCCTTTTAATTTGTCCCTAAGTTAATTTGAGTTTGTTTACTTGGTTGGTGTTGAAAGAAATCCCTGATTCAGGATCCAATTGATGGGCCAATCAGGGAGTCTTTGCCTTGTACTTAACTGGGAATGTCAATTCCTCTAACACCCCCGGAGGTAGACTGCGAACTGTCAGCACTCTGTGTACTGCTGTTAGAGTTGTAAATAAGGGCGTTTTGATGAAGGAACTTCTGCCTCCGCAGACTTATTACACCTCTCTCATCTAATATTTTCTTGCCTCGATGTGGTCCATATCCCTCTGTTCCCTGCTGATTCATGTATCTATCCAGATGCCTCTTGAACGTTGTTACAGAATCTGCTTCCACTACTTCCTCTGGCACGTTCTGGGCATTCACCACTCTCTGTCTGAAAAACTTGCCCCTTACATCTCTTTTAAACTTTCCCTCTCTCACTCTCACCTTTGTCTCGAGTTATTGACCCCTCGACCCTGGGAAAAAGACTCTGACAATCCACTCTATCCAACCCTGTCATAATCTTGTAAACCTCTCTCAGGTCCCCCCTCATCCTCCGATGCTCCAAAGAAAACAATCCACGTTTGTTCAACCTTCTTCATAGTCTGTATCCTCCAAACCAGGCAACATCCTGGAAAATCTCTTCTGCACCCTTTCCAATGCATCAACATCCTTGCGGAAGTGTGGCGATCAGAATTGTACACAATATTCCAAATGTGGCCGAACCAAAGTCTTACGCATTAAGACTTGATTGTACTGACTGATGCACAAGGACACCGAGGTCTCGCTGAGTATCCACCTCTCTTAATTTACACCCCTTCAAATAATAATCTGCCTTCCTATTTTTGCTACTGAAGTGAGTAATGAAGTGGTCACTGCATATTTACCCACATTATACTGCATCTGCCATGTACATGCCCACACACTCAGCCAGTCCAAATCGCGCTGAAGGATCTCTGCATCCTCCTCACAGCTCACCCTCCCACCAATGTTGTATCATCTACATATTTGGAGATAATACATTTAGTTCCCACGTCCAAATCATTAATATATAATATGAACAGTTGGGGTCCTAGCGCTGATCCCTGCGGTCCTCCACTAATCACTGCCTTCCAATTGGAAAAAGACCCATTTATGCCATGTTTTTACTTCCTGTCTGTTAATCAGCTTTCTATCCATCTCAAGACGCTACCCACAATCCCATGTACTTTACCTTTACATAGTAGAGGAGCGGCACAATGGTTACCACTGCTGTCTCACAGCGCCAAGGACCCAGGTTCGATTCCCGGCTTGGGTCACTGTCTGTGTGGAGTCTGCACGTTCCCTCCGTGTCTGTGTGTGTTTCCTCTGGGTACTCCAGTTCCTCCCACAGTCTGAAAGACGTGCTGGTTCGGTGCATTGGTCATGCTAAATTCTCCCTCAGTCTACCTGAACAGCCGCCGGAGTATGGCGACGAGGGGATTTTCGCAATAACTTCATTGCAGTGTTAATGTAAACCTACTTGTGACACAAATAAACAAACTTTAACCTTTAACAATTAAAAACATTGTGAGCGACCCTGTCGAACGTCTTCTGAAATTCTAAATAAACAACATCAACCCGTTCTTCCTGGTCAACTCAACCAGTTACATCCTCGAAGAACTTCAGTAGTTTTATCAAGCATGATTTCCCTTTGTAAATCCATGCTGACTTTATCTGATCATAACACTGCTTTCCAAACGCTTGGTAATGGGCTCGAGCAGCTGCCCTACGACTGACGTTCGGCTGACTGGTCATTGGTTCCCTCTTTCCTCTCTACCTCTGTTTTTGAATGCAGGGTTTAGATTAGTTACCTCTCTATCCCTTGAAAGTAGTGACTCTGGCTGGGTTCAGTTCTACACTCACTGGTTCCTCTCTCTCTCTCTCTCTCCTGAAGGTGCTGACTCTGGCTGGGTTCAGTTCTACACTCACTGGTTCCTCTCTCTCTCCTGAAGGTGCTGACTCTGGCTGGGTTCAGTTCTACACTCACTGGTTCCTCTCTCTCTCTCTCTCTCTCCTGAAGGTGCTGACTCTGGCTGGGTTCAGTTCTACACTCACTGGTTCCTCTCTCTCTCTCCTGAAGGTGCTGACTCTGGCTGGGTTCTGTTCAGACACTGGAAATCTGCAATTAAAGCAGAAAAGAAAGCTCAGCCGAGTGGGCAGCATCTGTTTACAGAGAGAAACAGAGTTAGTGTTTCAGGGTTGTGACCTTTCATCAGAACTTGAAAACATAGAAACTCGGAACAGGAGTCGGCCATTCAGCCCTTCGTGTCTGTGCCATCATTCCATGTGATCATGGCTGATCCTCTATCTCAATTCCATATTCTGTTTTTTCCCAATACCCCTTGATGCAATTAAAATCTTTAAAAAATCTCTCTCTCCTTCTTGAACCTATGCAGTGACTTGGTCTTCACAGCTTCTTTGGTAGAGAATTCCATAGGTTCACCACCCTCTGAGTGAAGAAATTTCCCCTCATCTCATTCCTAAATGGTGTACCCCGTATCCTAAGACTGAGCCCTATTGTTTTACATTCAAAGAACAAAGAAAATTACAGCACAGGAACAGGCCCTTCAGCCCTCGAAGCCTGCACCGACCATGCTGCCCAATTGAACTAAAACCCCCTACCCTTCCTGGGACCATATCCCTCTATTCCCATCCTATTCATGTATTTGTCAAGACGCCCCTTAAAAGTCACTACCGTATCCACTTCCACTACCTCCCCTGGCAACGGGTTCCAGGCACCCACTACTCTCTGTGTAAAAAATCTGCCTCGTACATCTTCTTTAAACCTTGCCCCTGGCACCTTCAACCTGTGCCCCCTGGTTATTGACTCTTCCACCCTGGGAAAAAGCTTCTGACTATCCACTCTGTCCATGCCTCTCATAATCTTGTAGACGTCTATCAGGTCGCCTCTCAACCTCTGTCGTTCCAGTGAGAACAAACCAAGTTTCTCCAACCTCTCCTCATAGCTAATGCCCTCCATACCAAGCAACATCCTGGTAAACCTTTTCTGCACTCTCTCTGGCGACCAGAACTGGACGCAGTATTCCAAATGTAGCCTAACCAACGTTCTATATAACTGCAACATCATATGCCAACTTTTATACTCTATGCCCCGTCCAATAAAGGCAAGCATGCCATATGCCTTCTTCACCACCTTTTCTACCTGTGCTGCCAGCTCTAAGGATCTGTGGACTTGCACACCCAGATCCCTCTGCGTGTCTATACTCCTGATGGGTCTGCCATTTATTGTATAGCTCCCTCCTGCATTAGATCTACCAAAATGCATCACTTCGCATTTATCTGGATTAAATTCCATCTGCCATTTCTCCGTCCAATTTTCCAGCCTATCTATATACTGCTGTATTCTCTGACAATGTTCATCACTATCCGCAACTCCAGCAATCTTTGTGTCGTCTGCAAACTTACTAATCAGACCAGCTACATCTTCTTCCAAATCATTTATATATATCACAAACAGCAGAGGTCCCAGTACAGAGCCCTGCGGAACACCACGAGTCACAAACCTCCAATCAGAAAAAGACCCCTCCACTGCTACCCTCTGTCTTCTATGGCCAAGCCAGTTCTGTACCCATCTAGCTAGTTCACCTTTGATCCCGTGAGATTTAATCTTTTGCACCAGTCTGCCATGAGGGACCTTGTCAAATGCTTTACTAAAATCCATGTAGACGACATCCACGGCCCTTCCCTCGTCTATCATTTTTGTCACCTCCTCAAAAAACTCAACCAAATTTGTGAGGCATGACCTCCCTCATACAAAACCATGTTGTCTATCGCTAATGAGACTATTCAGTTCTAAATGTGTATAGATCCTATCTCTAAGAATCTTCTCCAACAATTTCCCTACCACGGACGTCAAGCTCACTGGCCTATAATTACCCGGGTTATCCTTGCTACCCTTCTTAAATAACGGGACCACATTTGCTATCCTCCAATCCTCTGGGACCTCACCTGTGTCCAATGAAGAAACAAAGATTTCTGTTAGAGGCCCAGCAATTTCATCTCTTGTCTCTCTCAATAATCTAGGACAGATGCCATCTGGCCCTGGGGATTTGTCTACCTTTATGCTTCCTAAAACACCTAACACTTCCTCCCTTGTAATTGCGATTTGTTCTAACGGGTCTACACATCCCTCTGAGACACTACCAATCAACATGTCCCTCTTCTTTGTGAATACTGATGCAAAGTATTCATTTAGGATCTCACCTACTTCCTTGGGTTCTCAGCATAATTCCCCTCCTTTGTTCTTGAGAGGTCCGACTCTTTCTCTGACAACCCTCTTGTTCCTAACATATGTATAAAATGCCTTGGGATTCTCCTTAATGAAGGGGCAGCGCTCCGAACCTAGTGGCTTGTGCTACCAAATAAACCTGTTTGACTTTAACCTGGTATTGCGAGACTTCTTGCTGTGTTTATCCCAGTCCAACGCCGGCATCTCCACATCATATTCTCCTTAACCAGTAGTGCAACTCCCCCACCCCTTTTACATCCCCCTCTATCCCGCCTGAAACATCTGTATCCTGGAATGTTAAGCTGCCAATCCTGTCCTTCCCTTAACCAAGTCTCTGTAATGGCAACAACATCGTATTTCCTAGTACTAATCCAAGCTCTAAGTTCATCTGCCTTACCTGTAACACTTCTCGCATTGAAACAGATGCACTTCAGTCCACCAGACCCTCTTTGATTATGAACCCCACCCTGCCTGCTGTTTCTCTGGGTCTTACTGGCCCGACTCTCCGGTTCTCCTTCAGCTAATACACCTTTGCTTTGGTTCCCACCCCCCTGCTAAACTAGTTTAAATCCTTCCATGTGACATTGGCAAACCTCCCGGCCAGAATATTTGTGCCCTCCCAGTTTAGATGCAACCTGTCCTCCTTATACAGGTCCCATCTGCCCCGAAAGAGACTCCAATCGTCCAGATATCTGAAACCCTCCCTCCTGCACCAGCTGTTTAGCCACGTGTTGAGCTGCACTATCTTTCTATCCCTAGCCTCACTGGCATGTGGCACAGGGAGTAATCCTGTGATTACAACCCTTGAGATCCTGCTTTTTAACTTTCTACCTAACTCCCTAAACTGCTGCTGCAGGACCTCATCACTCCTCCTACCTATGTCGTTAGTACCAATATGTACCACGACCTCTGGCTGTTCACCCTCTCCCTTCAGAATGCTTTCTGTCTGTTCAGTGACATCCTGGACCCTGGCACCAGGGAGGCAACATACCATCCTGGAGTCTCTTTCACGTCCACAGAAACGCCTATCTACACCCCTAACTATAGAATCCCCTACAACTATTGTTCTAGTGCTCTTTGTCCCTCCCTGCTTAACAACAGAGCCAGCCATGGTGCCACTGCTTTGGCTGCTGCTGCTGTTATTCCCTGAAAGCCCATCTCCCCCAACAGTATCCAAAATGGTATACTTGTTAGAGAGGGGGATGACCACAGGGGATTCCTGCACTGACTGCCTGCCCCTTCTGGCGGTCACCCATCCATCTGCCTGCACCTTGGGTGTGACCACGTCTCTAAATCTCCTATCTATGATGCTTTCCGCCTCCTTCATGCTCCTAAGGGCATCCAACTGCTGCTCCAACCTATCCATGCGGTCTGAAAGGAGCTGCAATTGGGTGCACTTCCTGCAGACATAGTTGTCCGAGATGCTGGAAGCCCCGGATCTCCCACATCCCAGAAGTGCAACACTTAACCCCACCAACCGACATTTCGAGCACCAATTAAATTATTTGAGAAAATTTATAAAACTCTTACCTTCACTTTTACCAACTCACAGTGGCCTTATTTTTGGTTCGAGGAGGGAGCGAGGGAAACACTAATGTAGTGTTTCGGGTTTACCGCTCCTTGACACCAGATCTTCAGCTTCCCACTTCTTGGTAAATGTTGCTGGTCCGACTTCTCCCAGAATGCACCAGTGAAGTCCCTCAGCCGCCTCGACCGGATGCTCTAACTCCTGTTTTTCACTGGAGGTGATCTTCCGCTTTCCACTTCTTGGTAAATGTTGCTGGTTCCCCAACCACGGAAAACATCCTTCCTGCATGTAGTCTGTCCAGCCTGTTAGAATTTTATATGTTTTAATCAGATCTCATCTGATCCTTTCCTTTCTGTTTTTCACACCAAAGTGTATAACTTCACATTTAGCCGCGTTGTACTGCATCTGCCATGTGTTTGTTCACTCACTCAAGTTGTCCAAATCACCTTGAAACCTCCTTGCATCCTCCTCACAACTCACAATTCTGCCCAGTTTTGTGTTGTCAGCAAACGTGGAAATGTTACATTTGGTTCCCTCATCCAGGTCGTATATGTGAATACGCGCTGAAAAATGGGATGAGAATAGATCGGTGCTGATGGCTGGTGCATACACGAGGGGCTGAATGGCCTCTTTCTGTGATGCAAAATTCGATGACTCTCTGACCTCTTAAAGAAGTCATTCATTTGGGAACTCCTGAGATAATGATTGGTTCGATAGAAATAAAGATCTCTTGTCTTTTCTCTGGTGTCTTACACTTTGCTCCTTGCTTCCTGACAGGAATCTCCAAACTGGGGGAATTGTGGATCCTGGTGACATCACCCTGTTGGGGATGAAGCTATTGTCACAGGGTCCTGTGTTGTCAATGTACCGACCCGTTACCATAGTTACCCAGTTTCACTGGATGTTGGCAGAATGTTTACCATCGGTTTGGTGGTCGACCTGCCAGCTGTTCATATGGAATACAGATGCTGTGAGTGAGCATTGACCACCTCCCACTTAGAGCAATGACGGTGACAACCTGCATCATTTCCTATTGGGACTAGAGGCATAGTCATAGAGTGACAGAGATTTACAGCTGGAAACAGGCCCTTCAGCCCAACTCATCCATGCTGCCCAGATTTTGCCATTAAACTAGTCCAGGTGCCTGCGTTTGCCCCATATTCCTCCATACCAATCTTACCCATGTAACTATCTAAATGCTTTTTAAAAGGCAAAATTGTAACCACCTCGACGACTACCTCTGGCAGCTCGTTGCAGACACTCACCACCGTCTGTGCAAAAATTGCCCCTCTGGACCCTTTTGTGTTTCTCCCCTCTCACCTTAAACCTATGCCCTCCACTTTTAAACTCCCCGATCTTTGAGAAAAGACATTGACTTTCGAGCTGATCTATAGCCCTCATTATTTTATAGATCTCTATAAGATCATCCCTAAGCCTCCTGCACTCCAGGGAAAAAGTCCCAGTCTATTCAGCCTCTCATAACTCAAACCATCAAGTCCCGGTAGCATCCTAGTAAATCTTTTTTGCACTCTTTCAAATTTAATAATATTCTTTCTATAATAGAGTGACCAGAACTGCACACG
Organism: Mustelus asterias; assembly: GCF_964213995.1. Classification (NCBI taxonomy): domain Eukaryota; kingdom Metazoa; phylum Chordata; class Chondrichthyes; order Carcharhiniformes; family Triakidae; genus Mustelus; species Mustelus asterias. The sequence continues at coordinate 1,089,923 of NW_027590135.1, forward strand.
GTATTCCTAGTGTGGCCTTACCAATGTCTTGTGCAACTTCAACATGACATGGGAAATCCTATGTGAGGATAAATGGGCCAATACATTGCATTGCCATTCCTATAGTTGTTTATGAAGTGAAAAAGCCGGTGTTTAATGAAATGCCCCATGTGGAAATCTGCTCGAATGTAACAACACTGCAAAATCCTCAATTATTGTTGTTTCTGCTCAACCAGCCCTGGAAGCCCCGATTGGTCTGAAGTTGGAGGTGAAGAGGAGCCAAATCTCAACAACTTGCTGACAAGCATCAAAATTCAGCTGCTTTGGAGCAAGGCGATCCTCGAACAGACCCTGGAACATCATCGCTGCTGGAGAACAGAGATGGAGTGAGCAAGGCCGGATTCTCGAGTGGTCAAAATGGGACCTCATTCATTGATGGAGTCTCCTACTCCAGTTCTCACTCCTTCTGACATTGTTGGATGGTTTGAAGTGGAGGAAATTAGTCAGGATGGAAGTGGTGACGAGATTCACAGTCACTCCGTTATCTTAGAGACCATTTTTCAGGCAATCTGTGCAGCGACTCCACTGGGGTGGGTGTCAGATCAGCTCACCAGGTGGAAGGAGACCGAGAGCACAGACGAGGCCATTCAGCCCCAATACTTTCTTAAATGCTCCGTTGTGCAGTTCAAAAACTAGAAGTCTGGGATTCGAGCCACGTTACGCAGGTGACTGGGAAAAGCACCATCGGATTAATCAGACCACTGGCCCATACCGGAAAGACTAAAAGCCCAGCACAGGGACGTCAACATGTATTTTCACTTTTAATGTTTCTTCTTTACTCTAAATAACTTATTGTGTTTGTATAATTATCATAAATGTTTCACATTAAAACAAATACTCAGAATATTTAGCATTGCTGGAGAAGTGTAACTGGGAACAATGCCCTGTTCATTCAGTTTGGGGAATACTTCCTGACAGAGGAAGACTGGGACATGACAGCTTCTCCCTATCAGCTCCTTCCAATTCCCCCCACAATTCTGAACACCTCTATCAAATCTCCTCTCAATCTTCTCTTCACTAAAGACCCAAATTCTCCAATCTACCGATGTAACTGAACTTCCTCATCCCTGGACTCACGCCCAGAGATTTATTACACCCTTGCTAATGCATTCACACCCTTTCTAAACACTGCTGTCCAGATCCGAGTGCAATACTCCAATTGAGGCCAAACCAGGGTTTGATAAATGGAAGAACCATAAAGGGTGTAGAGACGCAGAGGGACCTGGGTGTGCAAGTCCACAGATCTTTGAAGGTGACGTCACAGGTGGAGAAGGTGGTGAAGAAGGCATATGGCATGCTTGCCTTTATAGGACGGGGCATAGAGTATAAAAGTTGGGGTCTGATGTTGCAGATGTATAGAACGTTGGTTCGGCCGCATTTGGAATACTGCGTCCAGTTCTGGTCGCCACACTACCAGAAGGACGTGGAGGCTTTGGAGAGAGTACAGAGGAGGTTTACCAGGATGTTGCCTGGTATGGAGGGGCTTGGTTATGAGGAGAGATTGGGGAAACTGGGGTTGTTCTCCTTGGAAAGACGGAGTATGAGGGGAGACTTAATAGAGGTGTATAAAATTATGAAAGGCATAGATAGGGTGAACGGTGGGAAGCTTTTCCCCGGGTCGGTGGTGACGTTCACGAGGGGTCATAGGTTCAAGGTGAAGGGGGGGAGGTTTAACACAGATATCAGAAGGACATATTTCACACAGAGGGTCGTGGGGGCCTGGAATGTGTTGCCGGGCAAGGTGGTGGAGGCGGACACACTGGGAACGTTTAAGACTTATCTAGACAGCTATATGAACGGAGTGGGAATGGAGGGATACAAAAGAGTGGTCTAGTTTGGACCAGGGAGCGGCGCGGGCCAATTGTTCCTGGTTTCTCGTTTCAAGGCTTCATTCTATGATCATCTTGCTGGTGCCAGTACAGAGCGAGACTGCGGATAGTTGGGAACCTGTCTCGGGGGCAGGGAATTCATATGGTGTTCGTGGAAGTGGAAATGACTAGGGTTGGGAAGCATTTTCCGATCAGGGCCATTGTGATCTCCTGGACTCGTTTCGATCGCCTCAGGGGGTCGGAGAGGAATTTCCCAGATTTTTTTTTTTCCCCATATTGGCCCTGGGGTTTTTCACTCTGGGTTTTCGCCTCTCCCTGGAGATCACATGGTCTGGAATGGGGGGGTGGGGGTGAGTTAATAGGTTGTAATGAACAAAGCATCGTAGCTGTGAGGGACAGCTCGGTGGATAGGATATTGGTATGTAGATAGGCTGGAAAATTGGGCGGGGATCCTGGATTCAGGATTCAATCCTGGACCGGGGAGCGGCGCGGGCTTGGAGGGCCGAAGGGCCTGTTCCTGTGCTGTATTGTTCTTTGTTCTTTGATACAGGTTTCCCACAACTTGCTTCCTCTTGTTCACTATGCCCCGACGTATAAAGCTCACAATCCCAAATGCCTGAGTAACCACACTCTCAACCTGCCACCTAAACAGCAATTATTAGTGTCACATTTGACCACAGGTCCCTTGTTCCTGCATGTCTTTACAATTGTATCATTTCTTTTCTCTTGTCTCTCCCTTTTCTTCCCACTGAAATAAATCATTTCACACTTCTCTGCTTTAAATTGGTCTTGTTTGGCCAATCCACAAGCTGTCTAAGAAACTGTGAGCTTCAATACTACCTCCTCACTGTTCACAATGCTGTCATGTATTGTGTAATTACCACAGTTTGAATGTGTGTTCTGTACAGCATTGCCGATGTCTCTAATATGTATCAGGAAGAGCAGAATTCCTAACACCAACTCTCCTGGAATCCCACTTTAACCGACCTCCAATCCAAATAAAAATACTTCCCACTGTGTTTCCTGTCACTCTGTCAGATTCCTATCCATGTTGCTGCTGTCCCTTTTATTCTATCAGCTCCAAATGTTACCACAAGTTTGCTGTGTGCCCCTTTATTTATAAAATGCTTTTTGCCAGTCCATGTTCACATTAACCACATTACCCTCATCAACCTTTTCTGTTACCCTCATGAAAATCTCGAGCAAGTTAAATATGATTCCCCTTTAATAATTATGTATGTGTTTTCCTTAATTAATGCACATTAGCACAAGTGAGTGTTAATTTTATCTGCAGTTATTGTTTGGAGAATATCCCACATTGCTGAGGTGAAACTGATTGGATTGAGTTGGCTTATCCTCACAGCCTTTTCTGAAAAAGTGTGTTTACCATTTGCAATTCTCCAGTCCTCTGGCACCACACATATAACTAGCAAGTATAGGAAACTTTTGGCCAATGCCTCTGCAATTTCCACCCTATTTCCCTCAGTATCCATGGATCCGTCTCTTCCAGTCACAGAACACAGGAAATAAGAGCAGACATTGGCCACATGGCTCATCAATAATGTTCCTCCATTCAAGGGCAGCATGATGGCACAGTGGATAGCACTGCTGCCTCACAGCATCAGGGAACTGGGTTCAATTGCAGTCCCAGTTCACTGTGTGGGGTTTGCACATTCTCCCCTTGTCTGCGGGGGTTAGGTTGATTGGCCATGCTAAATTGACTCTTAGTGTCAGGGGATTCACAGGGTAAATATGTGCGGTTACGGGAATAGGGCTTGATGGGTTGAATGGCCTCATTCTGCACTGTAGGGATTGTATGATTCAATACAATGATGAGTTATGTGTCTTTATTGCCATACAGTGCGAAGCACAGAGGCACAGCATTAAAACAACAGCAACAGCATCAGACAATACAAAGATAGAAATCATACATATTTCTGACAAGTTTTCCAAAAGTCACTGCATTTTCAGCATTCACCATCAAAATCTGGTAAAGCATTTGAAATATCAACAATTCTATGTGGGGAAAACAAATTGTGAATATCGTCGCATGAACCAAATTTCTGCACTTTATACTGATGCCCACCCAAAATACAGTAGATGCGAATAAAGATCTTTTGAAGCTTAGGTAATAAGGCCATGTATCAATTTATAATATTGAACTAAACCATAAATCAGCCTTCTCTAAAGATTGCAATTCAAGAATCCTTAATCCTTCATCGGGTATTCCCCTCATGCTTTCCATTTTCCTGGTTACATATCATTGCACTCTCTCTATCAGCTGAATATCTCTTTGAAAGTGTGGGTTCCAAAGTATGGGTGCAGTCTCCAGATGTGGGCATACCAGCTTTTTTTAGAGTTTCAGATCTTGGGTTCAACTCCAGTTTACTCCTCACTCCCTTGATTCCCGAAGAAACCAAAATGTGTCTATCTCAGCCTGAACTGCAATAGAATCCCTCCAGTGCAGATGGAGGCCATTTGGCCCATTGAGTCTGCACCGACTCTGAGACACCATCCCACCCAGAACCTGTCTCAGTCACCCCACATATTTATCCTGCTAATCCCCTTAACTGATACATTTGGGAAACAAAGGGTACCATGCGGTACCTTAACAAGGTACCGCAAGATAGGTTGTTGCATAAGGTTAAATCTCACGGGATCCAGGGTGAGGTATCTGAATGAATACAAAATTGGCTTCTTGACAGAAACCAGAGGGTGGTTGTAGTGGGTTGTTTTTCAAACTGGAGTCCAGTGACCAGCGGTGTGCCTCACATCAGTGCTGGGTCCACTGTTATTTGTCATTTATTTTAATGATTTGGATGAGAATATAGGAGGCATGGTTAGTAAGTGTGCAGATGACACCAAGATTGGTGGCATCGTGGACAGTGAGGAAAGTTATCTCCAATTGTAAAGGGATCTTGATCAATTGGGCCAGTGGGCTGACGAATGACAGACGGAGTTTAATTCAGACAAATGCAAGGTGATGCATTTTGGTAGATTGAACCAGGGCAGACTTACCAAGTTAATGGCAGAGCATTGGGGAGAGATGCAGAACAAAGAGATCTCGGGGTACATGTTCAAAGCACATTGAAAGTGGAGTCACATGTGGACAGAGTAGTGGAGAAGGCATTTGGCATGCTTGGTTTCATCGGTCAGAACATTGAATACAGGAGTTGGGACGTCCTGTTGAAGTCGTACAAGTCATTGGTAAGGCCACACTTGGAATACTGTGTACAGTCCTAGTCACTATTATAGAAAGGATATCATTAAACGAGAGAGCATGCAGAAAAGATTTACTAGGATGCTACCGGGACTTGATGGTTTGAGTTTTAAGGTGAGGCTGGATAGACTGGGATCTTTTTCTCTGGACGTAGGAGGCTGAGGGGTGATCTTATAGAGATCTATAAAATAATGAGGGACACAGATCAGCTAGAATACTTAATATCTTTTCCCAAAGGTTGGGGAGTCGAAAGCTCGAGTGCACAGGTTTAAGGTGAGAGGGGAGAGATACAAAAGTGTCCAGAGGGACATTTTTTTTACACAGAGGGTGGTGAGTGTCTGGAACAAGCTGCCAGAGGTAGTAGGTGGGTACAATTTTGTCTTTTAAAATGCATTTCGACAGTTACATGGGTAAGATGGGTAAAGAGGGATATGGGCCAAACGCAGGGATATGGGCCAAATGCAGGCAAATGGGATTAGCTGAGTGGTTTAAAAAAAGGGCGGCATGGACAAGTTGGGCCGAAGGGCCTGTATGCTGTAAACCTCTCTGACTCGGAACCCATTTGGCCGATCTTGTCCATGCCAGCCCGAGGCCCCCCTTTCCAAGCTCACCTTCCTGCACCCGGCCCGGAACCATGCAGCTGAAAGCATGATGGCGATCGAAATACTTCACACCAAAAAATCAGCAGGTTTTTTTGGGTTGTCTGAAATAGCGGAAGTAAACACTTCACAATCACAACCGCTGCGAGCGGGGCTCGAACCTGCGCGGGGAAACCCCATTGGATTTCAAGTCCAACGCCTTAACCACTCGGCCATCACAGCTGCGCATTTCTGTAAATAATGTAACCTCAGTAATGTTCATATTAACTTCTATCAAGTACCGGGATTGTGCAGAGCACAGTGTGTGAGCTGAAATGTGTTCCTCTACCGTTACTTTGTATCTTTGTCACGAACGGAGAACTCATTTGATGTCAGAGACTTGTTTTCCGATTTCAATATTTTTTCATGAGAAACGAATTACGTCCGAATAGAAAAAAATAAAAACTGATACGTCTATTTTAATTCACTATTGTCAAATGTTGCGTTCGCCCTGTTTTTGTCCACTCGGTTTAAAATAATATTCGCGGATAAGGTTCTAAAACAAATTATGGATGCGATGGCCGGGAATCGAACCCGGGTCAACTGCTTGGAAGGCAGCTATGCTCACCACTATACCACCATCGCTCACTCTGCTCAAGGAATCGTTATTTTAATCAGTTATCATTACGGAACTACCTGAGTTGCTGATTTCATTCCGCACCAGGTGTGTCCACAGCACAGTTTGGAAACTGAACTTGGCTTGTCTCGTTTTTCTGGACAGTTCAATTTATCTTTTTACTGTTGTTTCTGACTGGGAACTCATTGTTTAATTTTGAGGCCTGTCCTTTCATTTAAACAACTGAAAGCAAATTGAAGCTTGATTTTCCATTAGAAATGTTTAGTGAATTTTATTTTCGGAGTGCCCACCTACTGTTGTGACATGCGATAGCGAATTAAATAAATCACCACTGTGATGGTCAGGAACTGACGTTTGGTCAAACGCTCTCCCAGTCACCACTCCACCTCCATCGTTCACCTGACTGTGCCACTCCCTCAGTGAGAAAGTCCAGCTCTGACAATGAATCTGGTTCCCTCCAGGTCCAATCGGAGGATGGTCAGGAACTGTCTGCCACTGTCAGAAACTCCATTATCAGCGAGTGGGGGATGATTATTTAACTGGCTGTCACTGGTTGTTGAGGTTGTGATTTATTGTTCCCTGTCAGTGCAGGAGAAACAAATAAAACAGGAAATCTAGAGACTCCAAGAGCAGATAATTTGTATTTTCATCGTAAACAAACACAGTGATCTCAGCAATCACTGTAATAACTGGAAGGAAAAAACAGATATGATTGGCTCTGGCCGAGAAATCTGGTTAACAGATGTGGTCCTACACCACATGGACTGCAGCGGTTCCAGAAGGCAGCTCATCACCACCTTCCCAAGGGCAATTAGGGATGGGCAATCAATGCTGACCCAGACAGCGACACTCACATTCCATGAATGAATTCAAAGACAATCTGTGGGGAGCGGGCCTCAGAGTGTTTAACAGTTACTGAGGTGAAAAACTAACTAACCCCCTGGAATCCGGAGCAAAGGCCGGAAGGAGGAGAAATTCCGTCCTGGGACCTTACAATTGGTGAAAGTTTTGTCCTGTGAATGTGTAGATGTGAATATTGTGGAAGAGAGAGTGTATGAAAGGAGCGGGCGGGTCAGACTAATCCAACTGTGTTTGTGTGTCTGTTCTGATCATGAGATCTCCGAGTCTCTCTTGTGTAAAATAAAACAATTTTTCAATCAAAGATTCCCGCTAAACCCGCTGCTGAGCCCCAAAGTGAGATTTCAAAGCAATTGTTTCGCTAAATTGAAGATTTCAGTGGCAAAGTCGAGAACATGTCAGCTATCGCGTGAGAGCGCGATCAGTGCAGCAGTTAAAACGGGTTTCAGTGGAAAATTGAGTCCTCAGTTCGAGTGAAACCTTTTCAACAGCAAACATTCGTGTGTCAGAGACATGAAGGATGTGAGCTGGATCTCTGGAGAGGCGGAATTTCATTGCAATGGGACAGTTTGTGAGGAGCGAGAAACACAGAGAGGTTGGAGGAGCCGGGAGCTGACAGCAGCTTGTCTCTGCTCCGTCCGCTCTCTGCCTTTAAGTTGCTCTGTGCCGCCACCACTGGGTTCATTTCGGATCCAGTTCTGACTCACACAGATTTTCCACACACTCTCGGATATGACTGAAACTGCAGCCGCCGAAACGGCTCCTCCAGCCGCTCCCGCTCAAGTGAAGTCTCCCAGGAAGAAGAAGGCGGCTCCCCGACCTGCGGCAGCCGGTCCCAAGTTAGGCGAGCAGATCCTCAATGTTGTGGCGGGATGCAGCGATCGCAAGGGGATGTCCCTGGCCGCGATAAAGAAAGCTTTGGCTGGCAGCGGAGTGGATGTGGGGAAGCGCGTCTCCCAGATCAGGTTAACTATCAAGAGGAAGGTGGAGACAGGGTCTCTGGTGCAGATAAAGGGACAGGGCGCCTCCGGCTCCTTCAAACTCGCTAAGAAGGAAAGCCCGGGGAAAATGGGAAAGAAGGTGAAGACACCAACAGCCAAGAAATCTTTAGTAAAGAAAACAGCGGCCAAGAAGGTGACAACAAAGAAACCCGCAGCAAAGAAAACTCCAGTGAAGAAATCAACAGTGAAGAAAACAAGCAGCAAGAAGGCGGCAACTCCAAAAAAGGCGGTGAAGAAAGCAGCCCTGAAGAAAAAGTCTCCTGTGAAGAAGGTGACGGGCGGAAAGTCTGTCAAAAAAGTGACTAAATCCAAGGCCAAACCCAAAGTGAAAGCAGCAAAAGCGAAGAAAGCGCCAGGAAAGAAGTGAAACAACCTGAGCAAATTGTAAACCTCTGAACCCAAAGGCTCTTCTCAGAGCCACCCACATCTCTCAGGAAAGAGCTGATCCCGCAAGAAAATTATTCCTGTCCCGCGGCCCGGCTCATTCTCAATAGAGATCATTGCAAATTCAGACTAAAGCAAAACACAGCAGAGGCTGAATTTCATTTGAATTTCACATTTGTTCAATCGCCACTTTCTCTCATAATAAAGATGTCTGGTAGATTCAGTGTGAGACAGTAACACTGGCGGCTAAATACCGCTTTCCAACTTCAATTTTAACACAGGAGATTTCCCCAAACAGCTGCAGTAAGGTATTTGTAAACAGCTGGAAGCGGATGTGGGTGAGGATGTTCCTGAGGGAGATTCTTCCTCGATTCTTGCTGTGTTTAAGTCGGAATATTACTGACTGGGAATCATAACGGGGCCAGGTTTTAAACACAAAAGCAAAAAGTCACGAACCGACTCGTTAACTCTCCCTCTTCACAAAAGCTGCCGGAGCTGCTGATTATTTGCAGCATTTTCTGTTTTGATTCCATATTTCAAAGCTCCAGGTTTGTGGAAACTCTTGTGTGTGAAGGGCGGCTCTGGAAGGGTTTGTGTGGGGAGCTGTGTTTCGCTTCCATTGTTAATAAACGGGTTGAAATTGGCGGTTGCAGAAACTGGAGGTGGAGCTGAAAGATCAGGGGCCGTTCTCTGTGTGTGTGTCAGTCCGGCTCTCTCCTCCCTCCCGCTCTGTGTTTAATCTTCACTCTGTCTCCTCCCCTCTCTGCTCTCACTCCGCCTTTCTCAGTCAGGTCGGGGCGGGCTGTATAAAAGGAGCCTGAAAGATTTCCTCTCATATTATGCAGAGATCTGAGTGAAGAATCATCATGTCTGGCAGAGGGAAAGGGGGCAAAGGACTGGGTAAAGGCGGCGCAAAGCGGCACCGCAAAGTGCTTCGTGATAATATCCAGGGCATCACCAAGCCAGCAATCCGCCGCCTGGCTCGCCGTGGCGGTGTCAAGCGGATCTCGGGTTTGATCTATGAGGAGACTCGCGGGGTGCTGAAGGTTTTCCTGGAGAATGTGATCAGGGATGCGGTCACTTACACTGAACACGCCAAGCGCAAGACGGTCACTGCCATGGATGTGGTGTACGCTCTGAAACGCCAGGGCCGCACTCTCTACGGATTCGGCGGCTGAACAACTCGATCCTTTCTCCCGAACACACAAAGGCTCTTTTAAGAGCCACTCACCGCTTCACAGAGAGAGCAGTGACCTGGGAACGGCAGCTGGGACAGCCTGTTCAGTGTTTGAGATGCATGTTTGTTTTGTTTAGGTTACAGTGCGGGAATCACCGAATTTAACATTTCATTTGGAGCGGCGATGGGAATTGTTTTTGAAATTTTTAAGTGGATTGTCTAAGCAGTCCCCAGTTGACATGTGCCCTCAGTGAAACGCCACATCACTCCTGTTTAATCACTCAGTGTTTGGATAGAGTTTATAAAAGCTTTCTCTGGAATAGCGGAGTTTAGTAGCAGCAGCCGGTGAATCGTTCACTGGAACCAGTCCCAGTTGTGATGCTATTTGCCCCAGACGGTTGTTTCCTGCACTGAAACTGACGCTTTGTGAAACTGATCAGTTTCCGCTCAGTCATTCACAAACCCGCAATTCCCGCAGTTTGAGCCGCTCCAACCCCAGCCTGCTTCTGATTGGCCATCCTCTCCGCATTCGCAGCTCTGAACCAATCGCAGAGCATCGAATGTGAACATTGAGCCAATCATTGGCTTCAACTGTCAACCAGCAGAAATTTTGAATTGGGGGAAATGCCGCCAATTTCAGCGCGGGAAAGGGAATTGAGACAAATTCTTAACTTATTAAAAATAGATTCTCAATTAATATTCTGCTCTAAGATTATTTTACAAAGAGGTTTCATTTGTGAACATTTGTCCGCCACGGGCAGCAAACGACTCCATTCAGTAATGTCAAACGGGACAAATATGAAGTCACTCTCTGTAACAAACAACAGACTCAACCCCTTTCACACCGGCTTCAGGGAGACACAGAGAAGCGACTGATTTCTGATCCTTGCCCCCGAAAACGGCAGCGAATGTTACAAACGACAGGAGAGGGGAAATCTGAATGGGCTGGAGAGGAAAGGGACAGGGATCGAGTGGAACAGCGGGAGATTCTGGGAATGAACAGCCCAGAGAGCGGGGAAATGGTCTAAAGCACTAAGTGCAGGGAGATAGACTTCAAATCTTCAATATTTCGAGTAATGTTTATTTTAATAAGGACGGGATAAAGTCTTTTATACAGACGGCTATTTCCTGCATCGAAAACGGCCCAATTTCTGAAAGGCGCGGTTAACAAAACAACTGAACCAATCAGAACCTGAGGTACAGACATTAATTCGCTGGTCAGAGTTTGATTGAAACTTCCTGGGCCAATTCCCGCTGGGGGCGGTTCCTCACAGAGTTTAAAAAGGCGGATGCAGCGCAGACTCTGTATTAACAGTTTGTGTCTCAGATTGTGCTGAATCCGCTCAGAAAATGGCCAGGACCAAGCAGACAGCGCGCAAATCGACCGGAGGGAAAGCTCCTCGCAAACAGCTGGCTACCAAAGCTGCCCGGAAGAGCGCTCCAGCCACGGGCGGAGTGAAGAAGCCTCATCGCTACAGACCCGGCACTGTGGCTCTGAGGGAGATCCGCCGCTACCAGAAATCCACCGAGCTGCTGATCCGCAAACTGCCCTTCCAGCGCCTGGTGCGAGAGATCGCTCAGGACTTCAAGACAGACCTGCGCTTCCAGAGCTCGGCCGTCATGGCCCTGCAGGAGGCCAGCGAGGCTTACCTGGTGGGGCTCTTTGAGGACACCAACCTGTGCGCCATCCACGCCAAGCGAGTCACCATCATGCCCAAAGACATCCAGCTGGCCCGCCGCATCCGCGGGGAACGCGCCTAAACCCGACCTCAGCACCAAGTACAACAACGGCTCTTTTAAGAACCACCAAATCGGCAAATGAAAGAGCTGCGATCTCCTGTTAACTATTCTCGTGTTTCAATTCCCAGGACAGAATATTCCCAGGACTCCAATACTGAAACCTCTTAATGTTATAATTAACTCTCCGTTGCATTGAGGTCACTCATATCTCCAAACCTTTGATGGTTAGGAGGAGAGATGGGGGGGAGGAGAGATGGGGGGGGGGAGGAGAGATGGGGGGGGGGGGGGGAGGAGAGATGGGGGGGGGGGGGGGAGGAGAGATTGGGGGGGGTGGAGGAGAGATGGGGGGGGGTGGAGGAGAGATGGGGGGGGGGGGGAGGAGAGATGGGGGGGGGGGGGAGGAGAGATGGGGGGGGGGGGGGGGGGGGAGGAGAGATGGGGGGGAGGGAGTAAAAACGATGCCGTTAACAATTCTCCTGCAGTTTAATTTTAAAGTGGTTTTATTAAACCTGCGATAATTTCAGTTTCCGAGGAATAATTCCCCAAATCCACTGTCCTCATGTTTCGAGTCGCAGCGTGAGTGACGCAATTTTCAACAGTCAGGAAGCATCTCAAACAGTAACCCACTCACACCGATATAACCATTGCAGAAACGCTTGCACATTCGCATAGACAATAATTAACACTTTTCCAGATACAATGACTGGCTCTGAAAACCGATGGGTTGCAGATGAATGTCCTCGCAGACTATCACATTTTAAAGCAATTATATTGGAAATAGGATCATTTCAGTTCACTGGGATGGTTTCCCCGATAAACAGCAGCAACTTGTATTAAAATACTGTATGTGTCAATCGTACGGATTGATAGAACAAAGCGGGAAACAGCTGTGCTGTGAATAGCAGTGCAGAAACTGACCGATAGACACCAGCTCGCCCTTTTTCAGATAAAGTGAGTGGCTCTGAAAAGAGCCTTTGGGTTATCAGATTAAAGAATGGTCGCTTCACTTGCTCTTCGCGGCCCCAGCGCTGCTTTTCTTGGGCAGCAGCACGGCCTGGATATTGGGCAGCACCCCGCCCTGAGCGATGGTCACCCCTCCCAGCAGCTTGTTGAGCTCCTCGTCGTTGCGGACGGCCAGCTGCAGGTGTCTGGGGATGATGCGGGTCTTCTTGTTGTCCCGGGCCGCGTTCCCGGCCAGCTCCAGGATTTCAGCGGTCAGATACTCGAGCACAGCAGCCAGATAGACCGGGGCTCCGGCACCCACACGCTCAGCATAGTTGCCCTTTCTCAGGAGCCTGTGAACACGGCCCACCGGGAACTGCAGTCCAGCCCGGGAGGAGCGAGACTTGGCCTTGGCCCGAGCTTTCCCGCCGCCCTTTCCTCTTCCAGACATTTGCACAATCTCACAAACACTTTCACAAAGAATCAGCAATTTCTCCAGCATTGACTGTTCTTATAAACTGACAGCTCCTCTGATTGGCCGCTGCTCTATTCACCTAATTTGCCTATATTCTTCACCAATCAGCTCACTGGAAACAGAAGAGGACGGGATTTCCCCACAACAACCGGCAGAAGCAGAGAATTTGTCCATTTCCAAAAGCCCGCCAATTTCATTGTGGGAAAGGAGCGAATTCAAATCAATGTCGCCCTCAGTCAGAGATTTCAAATCGCTTCTATTGATTTGCTTTTATTCAGCTCTTCCCGTTACCAATCGGAGGCGCGGCTTTAACATTTTCTATCAATGTGCTTCATTCTCCTATCGCTTTCTAACTGTCCCGGGCGGGAATCAATCCCTGTTCACAGCATTCCCAGAAGGAAAACACTCCGTTTAGTCTTCAATCAGAACCCAGTGTCCTTCACTGAAAACAGGGAGCCGGATCGAGTCCTCACACTGTCCTTATTCCGCTCTGTAATAATCCCACTCCGGACTGTTACCCTGCGGGGAATTACTGTTAATAAAATGATGAATCAATGAACATTTCAGGAATTGAGAGAAGGGACCGTTACCGCGAAAAACAGCCGCGAATGAGGTCATTTAGGGGCTGTGAAAATAACAGAATAATAACAGCTTTCAGCACAAAGCGAAGGCAGCTGAGTGAATTCTGGGTTAATGTTTGGTTTACAGGACAGGAGACACAAACAGCAGTGGAAGTTATTCCATTTTGCATTCTAACCATCGAATAGGAAGGTGCCGGATACAGCTTTTCACAGAGACTGACGATTAGATTTCCTCACCCAAATGTTATTGGAATGATGATCAAATAGGATTCGGGAAAGATTTTTCCCTCCATCCCTTCCATTCTCTGGATTTACACCGGCTGAAAGAACAACGAGAAAAGTTCATAGTGATGGGGCAGAAACGGATTATCCTTGGGAACACATTTAGTTTGAAACGTCCTTGTGATGTAATAGAGCAGAGTGGTTATGTTTGTGGCGAGATGCAGGAAACTGTAGACGAACAGAGGGCCGTGTTTTTTAAAAATTCATTTGTGGGACATGGGCATCGCTGGCCAGCATTTAATGCACATCCTGAGTTGCCCTTGTTCAGAGGACAGTTGAGTCAACCACAGTGCTGTGGCTCTGGAGTCACATGAAGGCCATACCGGGTAAGGACGGCAGATTTCCTCCCTAAAGTGAACCAGATAGGACCCTTGCTGTTTGTCATTTTCATAAATGACCTGGATGAGGAAGTGGAGGGATGGGTTGGTAAGTTTGCTGACGACACCAAGGTAGGTGGTGTTGTGGATAGTTTGGAGGGATGTCAGAAGTTGCAGCGAGACATAGATAGAATGCAAGACTGGGCGGAGAAGTGGCAGATGGACTTCAACCCGGATAAGTGTGTAGTGATCCATTTTGGCAGATCCAATGGGATGAAGCAGCAGTATAATATGAAGGGTACCATTCTTAGCAGTGTAGAGGATCAGAAGGACCTTGGGGTCCGGGTCCATAGGACTCTTAAATCGGCCTTGCAGGTGGAGGATGCGGTCAAGAAGGCGTACGGCGTACTAGCCTTCATTAATCGAGGGATTGAGTTTAGGAGTCGGGAGATAATGCTGCAGCTTTATAGGACCCTGGTTAGACCCCACTTGGAGTACTGCGCGCAGTTCTGGTCACCTCATTACAGGAAAGATGTTGAAGCCATTGAAAGGGTGCAGAGGAGATTTACAAGGATGTTGCCTGGATTGGGGGGCATGCCTTATGAGGATAGGTTGAGGGAGCTTGGTCTCTTCTCCCTGGAGAGACGAAGGATGAGAGGTGACCTGATAGAGGTTTACAAGATGTTGAGAGGTCTGGATAGGGTAGACTCTCAGAGGCTATTTCCAAGGGCTGAAATGGTTGCTACGAGAGGACACAGGTTTAAGGTGCTGGGGGGTAGGTACAGAGGAGATGTCAGGGGTAAGTTTTTCACTCAGAGGGTGGTGGGTGAGTGGAATTGGCTGACGTCGGTGGTGGTGGAGGCAAACTCGTTGGGGTCTTTTAAGAGACTTCTGGATGAGTACATGGGATTTAATGGGATTGCGGGCTATAGATAGGCCTAGAGGTAGGGATATGATCAGCGCAACTTGTGGGCCGAAG
This sequence comes from Mustelus asterias, assembly GCF_964213995.1. Classification (NCBI taxonomy): domain Eukaryota; kingdom Metazoa; phylum Chordata; class Chondrichthyes; order Carcharhiniformes; family Triakidae; genus Mustelus; species Mustelus asterias. The sequence continues at coordinate 1,104,962 of NW_027590135.1, forward strand.
GGCCTGTTTGTGCTGTGGCTTTCTATGTTCTATGTTCAGATAGGATTTTCTGACAATCGACAATAGCTTCACGGTCATCAGTAGATTCTTAATTCCAGATATTTTTTCATCAAATTTAAATTCCATCAACTGCTGTGGCAGGATTCGAACCCGGGTCCCCAGAACATTAGCTGAGTTTCTGGATTAATAGCATAGTGATAATACCACTCGGCCATCACCTCACCAGTGTACAAACATCATTAACTGGTAGGTAAAGTAATAAAGCTAATAGTCTATGAAGGATTGGAATTTGTGTTACAGTTGCAGAAAACTCTGTTCAGACCCCATTTAGATCACTGTGTTCATCCCAGGAAGGTTAGATTGGCCTTGGAGTGGGAGCAGCAGAATTTCACCAGTGATGCCAGACTCAAATGATGAGGACAGATTGCAAAGACTAGTCCTGTAATAACCTGAACATGGAAGATTAAGTGGTGATGTGAGTGAGATGTTTACAATGAATGATTTGATAGGGTGCAGAGAGATAAACTGTTAGCTCTGAATGGGGGAACCTCACCGTAAAATGAGATGAGACATTTCAGGGATAATTTAGACCATAAGACATAAGAATATAAGATATAAGAATTAGGCCACTCGGCCGTTTGAGTCTGCTCTGCCAATGAAGCATAGCTGATATTTTTCTCATCCCCATTGTTCTGCCTTTTCCCCATAATCCCTGATCCCCTTATTTAATTTCAGGGAAAGCTTCTTGATAGAGGATGGTGGGAATGTTGAATTGTCCACAAACAATTGTTAAAGCTGAGTTTATCAGGAAATTAACAAGCTGAAGATGACAAGCAGCCAGTAACATGAAGGTGGATAGTCAGAGTTTCTGTAGGTATTTAAACAATAAAAGAGTTAAAGTGAGCATTGGTTCTATCGAAAGTGCATCTGGGGAATTGATAATGGAAAATAGGATATTGACAAATGAATTGAACAGGTAGTTTTCATTTGTGTTCACTATAGAGGACACAAGTAACATCCCAAAAATAGCTGGAAATCAGCAAATGGAAGGGTGGGAGGAACTCAGGAAAATTGCAATCACCAGAGAAAGTGGTATTGAGCAAATTGTCGGATCTGGAGGCTGACAAATCCCTGCGTCCGAATGGGCTTCACACTCAGGACATGAAATCAGTGGCTAATGAGATAGCTAATGCATTTGTTTTAATTTTGCAAAATTCCCTGGCTTCAGAGAATGTGATGTGGAGATGCCGGCATTGGACTGGGGGTGGGGCGGGGGGGGAGGGGGGGGGGGGTGGTAAGCACAATAAGAAGTCTCACAACACCAGGTTAATGTCCAACAGGTTTATTTTACTACAAAGTAAACCTTGTGCTACCAAATAAACCTATTGGACTTTAACCTGGTGATGTGAGACTTCTCATTGTTCAGAGAATGTTCCATTAGAATGAAATATAGAAAGTGTAACACCTTTATTCAAAAAGAGATGGAGAGAGAAAACAGGGAACTACAGGCTGTTACCCTGACAGCTGTTCGACGACGAAGGGGCAGCCTGTTCCGAAAGCTGGTGGCTTTTGCTACCAAATAAACCTGTTGGACTTTAACCTGGTGTTGTCAGACTTCTTCCTCTGTTTACCCCAGTCCAACGCCAGCATCTCCACATCTTTTTCTGGGTGGCAGGATATGTCGAATGGTGTATCTGTACCAGGGCCACAACTTTTTACAATTTATAAAAATGACTTTGATGAAGGGACTGAAGATACGGTTGTTAAATTTGCTGACAGCATAAAGATTGACAAGAAATTTATTGCAAAGTGTACGTAAGGAGGCTACAAAAGGAAACAGAAAAGTTACGTGAATTGGCAAAATGTGGCAAATGAGGCAAATTGCGAGGATAAAACAGTGGATGAAAAATTGAGACTTTCAAAGTTGAGATGAATAAGGTGCCAGCCAGGTACATAGCCACCAGAAATATCCTGGTAGGATATTTAGAGTCACATGGACAAAAATGTCTGTCTCTCCTGCTCTGTTTGATTGATGGATTGAAAATGTGTCTGCAACTATTTCTGCTCTCTGAGACCGTTGAACTAATAAGATGTCTGTGTGTCAGGAATTGGTTGCATTCTTGGACATACACATCTCCATCAAGGACGGTCACCTCAGCACTTCACTGTACCGCAAGCTCATGGATAACCTCATGATGCTCCACTTCTCCAGCTTCCATCCTATCCACGTTAAAGAAGCCGTCCTCTGTGGACAAGCCCTCTGTATACACAGGATCTGCTCAGATGAGGAGTGTTGCAACAGACACCTACAGACGCTGAAAGATGCCCTCATAAGAACAGGATATGGTGCTCGACTCATCGGTCGACAGTTCCGATGTGCCACAGAAGACAAACACAGGACACGATAGACAGAGTACCCTTCATTGTCCAGTACTTCCCCGGAGCGGAGAAGCTACGACACCTTCTCCGGAGCCTTCAACATGTCAAGTATGAAGACGAACATCTCGCCAAGGCCATCCCCACACCCCCACTTCTCGCCTTCAAACAACCGCATAACCTCAAACAGACCATTGTCTGCAGCAAATTACCCAGCATTCAGGAGAACATTGACCACAACACCACACAACCCTGCCACAGCAACCTCTGTAAATGTGCCGCATCATTGACACTGATGCCACCATCTCACGTGAGAACACCATCCACTACGCACATGGTACATATTCTTGCGAGTCGGCCAATGTTGTCGACCTGATACGCTGCAGGAAAGGATGTCCCAAGGCATGGCACATTGAAAAGACTATGCAGACGCTATGACAACGGATGAATGAACACCACTCAACAATCGCCAGGCAGGAGTGCTTCCTTCCTGTCGGGGTACAGTTCAGCAGTCATGGGCATTCAGCCTCTGATCTTCGAGTAAGCGTTCTCCAAGGTGGCCTTCACGACACATGACAATGCAGAATCACGGAGCAGAAACTGATAGCCAAGTTCCGCACACATGAGTACGGCCTCAACCGGGACCTTGGGATCATGTCACACTATCTGTAACCCCCACAACTTGTCTGCGCAAAATATCAATAACTGTCCTGGCTGGAGACAATACACACCTCTTCAACCAGTGCTTGGCCCTCTCTCCACTTACACTGTCTGTAATTTTAAGACTTGATTACCTGTAAAGACTCGCATTCTAACCATTATCTTGTAAACTGAGTTTGTGCCTGTATATGCCCTGTTTGTGAACCCATCTCCTCACTCACCTGAAGGAGCCTGAGTCTCCGAAAGCTTGTGCTGCCAAATAAACCTGTTGGACTTTGACAAAACATCAGTAAACAAATCAGAAACAGATCAATCCACCGTGACAAGAACACCATCTCTGACTCCCTGCTGCCAGGAAGCAGCCCTTTCACTGATCCTGTGAGCTTATGTGTTAAATCTGTATGGTCTTGAGAGAAAAGGGACAATCTTTATCAGAATGGAATAAAGTCTGAGTTTGCACAGATGGTTATTTGCTGCACAAAAAATGGCGCAAATGATGAAATTATTGATTAACAACTGAAATCAGAACCTGGGTTCCAGATATTAACTATTAATAAAAAGCAGCAACTTGCATGCATTAAAATACTGCCTGTGACAATACTGTCGTAATGTGGATGGTGTATTCGCCTGATGAATTCCTCTGTATCTGCTGCGAGACTGATGGGGTCTATTTACTATCGCACACAGGGGGAACTACGGATTGATAAAACAAAGCGGGAAACAGCTGGCCTGTGAATAGCACCGCAGCATCTGAGGGACAGACAATAGATCGCCCTTTTCCAGAAAAAGTGAGTGGCTCTGAAAAGAGCCTTTGGGGTTATCAGATTAAAGAATGGCCGCTTCACTTGCTCTTGGACGAGGCCGCAGAAGTTTTCTTGGGCAGCAGCACGGCCTGGATATTGGGCAGCACCCCGCCCTGAGCGATGGTCACTCCTCCCAGCAGCTTGTTGAGCTCCTCGTCGTTGCGGACGGCCAGCTGCAGGTGTCTGGGGATGATGCGGGTCTTCTTGTTGTCCCGGGCCGCGTTCCCGGCCAACTCCAGGATTTCAGCGGTCAGATACTCGAGCACAGCAGCCAGATAGACCGGGGCTCCGGCACCCACACGCTCAGCATAGTTGCCCTTTCTCAGGTGCCTGTGAACACGGCCCACCGGGAACTGCAGTCCAGCCCGGGAGGAGCGAGACTTGGCCTTGGCCCGAGCTTTCCCGCCGCTCTTTCCTCTTCCAGACATTTACACAATCTCACAAACACTTTCACAAAGAATGCTGAAATCCACTCCCTTTCGCTTCTCTTATAGCTCCGGGAGGAATGGAGGTGCGGACATTGCTGATTGGTCACTTTGTTGCTGCCTCTCAGCATCTTGTTCATATGACCAATCAGAAATCTGCTTAACTCACCAATCCGGAGAGCCCACGGAGTGAGGGCGGAAAATAACGGCGCCAAAATCTCAGATTCCAACCGATTTCATTTCAAACTGTAAAAGCCGCCAAAGCGGAAAAGAACAAGAGTTTCGGAAATTATACGAATAGGTAATGGTTAATTAATTTTGAGTAATGTAAGAATCTCCCTTTCTCTCCTTCCCCAGTCTATAGTTAACCTGTATCTGGCAGTTTCTGATTTTCAGCCTGGGTTTTTCGGAAAATAAGTCGAAAATAACAAAATTTTCACGATTCATTTTTGAAAAGTTCGCAGATGTATTTATAAAACAAGAAATACATTTCAAATAAACTCTCAATAATTAACTGTCTAACAACAAAGTGTTTAAAACATCAGTCGGTGTTTGCACCATTTCACATTTTATCCCAAGTTGCAGATTTGCTTTTAGAATCCTGGATCCATTCGGGGTTAATCTCGGCCCTTTTTAAAACTCGAACTCGCCGCCAGAAAGTCTCATTGACATCGTTCTGTAAACGGACGGGATGTTCTCCATATTCGTGAGAATCAAGAGGGGAGTGAACATTTTCGGTGTAAATTGACCAGTGCCGAGACGGAGGTTCCTGCAACAACCGGGGCGGAGAGGGAATAAACTGATCGATTATTAAGACCAAACTGGAACAGAATTGGAAGCTGACACATTTGCTCCATTCGCTCTCTCTCTCTCTCTAAAGTCGGGGAAACGGGTCGAAATGGGCCTCTGAGATCTAAGTGCAGAGGCGGTCGGAAACCAATTAATTAATTAATGAAACATTATCAATCAGACGCTGGGCGATCAACTTGCATTACTCAGTACCTATCATTGATCAACAGTAAAACAACAATTAGATTGTTCGAGACGCTTCAGAGTGAAAGATTAATTGAAACTAAATGGATGATACAGCTTTTGCAGGGAGATTGTGGGTGGCTCTTAAAAGAGCCGTTGTGTTTGGGGTGTTTTTCAGTCCATGGGGAGTTTTACTTGGAGCTGGTGTACTTGGTCACCGCCTTTGTCCCTTCCGACACGGCGTGCTTGGCCAGTTCCCCGGGCAGCAGTACAATATAGAGGGAAAGACTCTTAGTACTGTAGAGGGTCTGAAGGACCTTGGGGTCCGGGTCCATAGGACTCCGAAATCGGCCCCGCAGGTGGAGGAGGTGGTTAAGAAGGCGTATGGTGTGCTGGCCTTCATCAATTGAGGGATTGAGTTTAAGAGTCCGGGGATAATGATGCAGCTTTATAAGACCCTCGTCAGACCCCACTTGGAGTACTGTGCTCAGTTCTGGTCGCCTCACGATAGGAAGGATGTGGAAAAGATTGAAAGGGTGCAGAGGAGATTTACAAGGATGTTGCCTGGATTGAGTGGCATGCCTTATGAGGATAGGCTGAGGGAGCTCGGTCTTTTCTCCTTGGAGAGACAAAGGATGAGAAGAGACCTAATAGAGGTGTATAAGATGTTGAGAGGCATAGATCGGGTGGAAATGTCTGCTATGAGAGGACACAGGTTTCGGGTGCTGCGGGGTAGGTACAGGCATCAAGATAGATAAGTCGCTGGGTCCGGATGGGATGTACCCCAGGTTACTGTGGGAGGCAAGGGAAGAGATTGCAGAGCCTCTGGCGATGATCTTTGCGTCGTCGATGGAGACGGGAGAGGTGCCGGAGGATTGGAGGACTGCGGATGTGGTTCCTATTTTCAAGAAGGGGAATAGGGATAGCCCAGGTAATTACCGACCGGTGAGTCTAACCTCAGTGGTTAGTAAACTGATGGAGAAAATCCTGAGGGACAGGATATATGAGCATTTAGAGAGGTTTAGTCTGCTCAAGATCCCTCCACATGCCTGTTCTTCCTGGACTGCTCAGTGGTCACCCATTTCCTTCTCTCCTCTAGTACCTTGAGCTGTGCTGTGACCATCTCTCTAAATGTGCTGTCCACATAACTCTCAGCCTCTCAAATGCATCACAGTCTCTCCAGCTGCTCCTCAAGGTCCGAAACCTGGAGCTCTAGTTTCTGCAGCTGGGAACACTTCCTGCACATGTGGTCATTCAAGACAATGGCAGCATCCAAGACTCCCCACATGAGACAAACCACACATTCCACTCAGCTGTCTTCACCTGACGTGTCTTCAATGTAAAATTTACACCTTATACTAGAACAAATCAGATGTCGTGATGCCGGCATTGGACTGGGGTGGGCACGGTAAGAAGTCTCACAACACCAGTTTCAAGTCGAACAGGTTTATTTGGTAGCACGAGCTTTCGGAGCACTTCTCCTTCCTCAGGTGAGTGGAGAATTGGGTTCACAAACAGGCCATAGATAGACATGTTTCTATATATGCCCTGTTTGTGAATCCAACTCTCCACTCACCTGAGGAAGGAGTGTTTCTTCAGAAGGAACTCTTCAAAATGCAGCGAGTGAAAATACAACAAAACTTACTCAATCTTATAAATCAAAGAACGGGTTTAATAAAGAAACATCATTACTCCAAACTTGGGGCCCCACCCTGGGCCACTCCAAGCTCCCCACAATTTGACACAGATTCTTATTTATAGTGAATCAGCTCATCAGCTGACTATTACATCACTCTGATTGGTTCCATGCTTTGTTGGGTCAGCTGACCCTTACATCTTGTTCCCATTGGTCACATTACATCCAATCAAAGTTGTCCCCTGTTACACTCTAACAAGGAGCAGCGCTCTGAAAGCTCATGCCACCAAAAAAACCAGATGGACGTTAACCCAGTATTGTGAGACTTCTTGCTAGAACAAATAAAGATAATATATAATAATTTTCCCAATAAATAACGTGCTTCGTTTAGCTTCAGCTAAATATGTAGATGTGCTTGAAACAGTTCAGAGAAGGTTTACGGTATTAATACCAGGAAGGAGCGGGTTGTCTCGTGAGGAAATGTTGGAGGGGATAAATTTGCATGCGAGAGGTTCGAAGAGTAAGTGTCGACTGGATTGAAACTTTTCAGATCTGAGTGGTCTTGACAGGATGGATGTGGAGAGCATATTTCCTCTTGTGGGAGAATCTAGAATGAGGGGTCACAGTTTAAAAATAAACGGTCATCCATTTAAGGCACAGATGAGGCGAGATTATTTTCTCTCAGAGGGTTGTGTGTCGATGGAACTCCCTTCCTCAAAAGGCAAAGCAAGCAAAGTCTTTCAATATTTTGATTGCAGAGGTGGATAGAAAATCATAGAATACCTACAGTGTCGACAAAGGCCATTTGGCCCCTCGGGTTTGCACCAATTTTCCAACAGAGCATCTTTCTGAGGCCCACTCCTTGCTGCAAACCTGTAACCCCATGCATTTACCCTGCTAATCCCCCTAACCTACACATCTTGGGACACAAAGAAGCAAGTTAGCATGGTCAATCCACCTAACCTGCACATCTTTGGAATGTGTGAGGAAACTGGAGCGTAGAAACATAGAAATCAGAAGGAGGAGTAGGCCATTCAGCCCATCGAGCCTGCTCCACAATTCATTCTGATCATTGAATTCAATATCCTGATCCCCACTCTCCCCCCCCCCCCCCCCCCCCCCGCCCTATCCCTTGATCCCTTTGAACCCAAGAGCTATATCTAATTTCTTCTTGAAACCAGACAACGTTTTGGCCTCAACTACATTCTGTGGTCGTGAATTCTGCACATTCACCACCCTCTGGGTGAGGAAATTTCTCCTCACCTAAGTTCTAAAAGCTTCACCCCTTATCCTCAACCAAGACCCCTAGTTCTGGACTCCCCCACCATTTAGAACATTCTTTCCAGCCAACTTAGTCTCTCTGAATCCTAAGCGATTAAGTCTCTCATCATATGACAGATCTGCCAGTCCATGAATCAGCCAAGTAAACTTCAATTGTACTCTCTCTATAGCAAGGACATCCTTCCTCAGATAAGGACACCAAAAGTGCACACAATACTCCAGGTGTGGCCTCACCAACGCCCTACACAATTGCAGCAAAACATCCCTATCTCTGTACTCAAATCCTCTCGCTATTAAGGTCAACATACCATTTGTCATCTTTACTGCCTGCTGTACCTGCGCTCTTACTTTCAGCAACTGATGCATGAGGACTCCAACCTCTCATTGAATATCCACCTCTCTAAATTTACAACCATTCATGTATAATAATCTTTTTTCCGATTCCTTCTACCAAAACGGATAACCTCACATTTATCCACATTATACTGCATCTGACATGCGATGCCCATGCACTCAGCTTGTCCAAATCACACTGAAGTAACTCTGCATCCTCCTCACAGCTTACCCTCCCACCCAACTTTGTATCATCTGCAAATTTGGAGACAATACATTCAGTTCCCTCTTCGAAATGATTAATATATAATGTGAACAGTTGGGGTCCGAGCACTGATCCCTGCAGAACCCCACTCGTCACTGACTGCCACTCAGAAAAAGCACCCAAAGGAACAAATGTTGACACAGGGAGAATGTGCAAATTCCAGACAGTCACCCAAGGTTGGAATTGAACCCGGCTCCCTGGTTCTATGAGGAAGCAAGGAGGTGAAAGATTATCGGGGATAGGTAAGGATGTGGGTTTGAAGTTACAATCAGACCAGTCATGATCATATTGAATGGTGGAGCAGGCTCAAGGGGCCAAGTGACCGACGCCTGCTCCTAATTCATACATTCATCTGTCTGGGAATTTTTGAAATATGTTCAAGAGAATTTCTTGGACCAGAGTATTCTCAAGAAACTCTGAACAAAGCATTGCTGGATCTGGTGCTGGGGAATGGGGTGGGCCAAGGTTGGCCACATGAATCAAGTGTCTGTGTTTTTATCCAGTGATCATTGGATCACAAGCTTGACATTAGCAAGGAACAATCTCAAGTAGACATTCTAAATTGGAAGAGGACTAACTTCAATGCTTCAGTGCTTCTTAGTCTGCTCCTTCTCCAGTATTATCCATCACTCTCCCTCCTTTCTGCCCTTATTCCTTTCTGCTACTTCTATATGCTGATGTCAAACCCGCTGCCAATTTAGTCAAAACCCTCACCAACCAGACGACTGAACCATAAACCAACAGCAATATTGTGCTTGGGGCCTGTGCTTGCAGAGCACAATGGAACAGAACTCCAGCAAGTGAACCTCTTGGCCATCTCTGCTGGGTGTGTGAGTGACACTTACTCTGTGTGAGGAGCTGGCTGCAATTCTCCTTGTGTGAAAGAATCTCTCTACTTATTCTGCTGGTTTCAACTCTTTGCCTGTCAGAAGGAAAAATGTTGATTAAATTTAAGGGGATAGGTAGAAAATACGCTATACATTGAGTATTTTATCAATTGCTTATCAAGCACAAAGGAAGAACAGTCAAACAGAGTCAGTGTGTGATTCCACTGCCGTTCTGCAGCACATGCACTGAAATACAGGAACAGAGACTGACAGATGCAGAATAAAATGAACACACTGATATTGTGGAGGAGAGGGATACAAACAAAAATAAAACTAATACCACCAAGAAGAGAATTATTACTACATGCAGTCACATGCACCACCTTTGGACAGACACACAATGAGACCCAGATACAGAATGAATCATAAACTCAGATATGTTCTCATCCATTCACAGATACAAATCCCACACTCACATGCTCTGTCAGTGAGTAAATCCCACACTAAGTTTTAAAGTTCTTTGAGGGGGGTAAAAGGAAGTTCGATAAAGGAGAACCAGTGGACGTGATTTATTTAGATTTCCAGAAGGCCTTCTGACATGGTGCTGAGTCGGAGACTGCGAAATAAGTTAAGACCCATGGTGTTAAGGGTAAGATCCAGGCATGGATAGAGGATTGGCTGACTGGCCGAAGGCAGAGAGTGGGGATAAAGAGGTCTGTTTCAGGATGGCAGCCGATGTTGGGTGGTGTGCCTCAGGGATCAGTGCTGGGACCACAACTTTTCACCATATACATTAACAATTTGGAAGCAGGAAGTGAAAGCTCTGTTGCTAAGTTTGCAGATGATACAAATATATGGAGAGGAACAGGTAGTACTGAGGAAGCAGGGGGGGCTGCAGAAGGACTTGGACAGGATAGGAGAGTGGGCAAAAAAGTGGCAGATGGAATACAATGTGGAAAAGTGTGAGGTTATGCACTTTGGAGGGAGGAATGGAGGCATAGACTATTTTCTAAATGGGGAAATGCTGAGGAAATCAGAAGCGCAAAGGGACTTGGGAGTCCTTGTTCAAGATTCTCTTAAGGTTAACCGGCAGGGTCAGTTGGCAGTTCGGAAGGCAAATGCAACGTTAGCATTTCTGTCAAGAGGGATACAATACAAGAGCAGTGATATACTTCTGAGGCTGTACAAAGCTCCAGTCACACCCCATTTGCAGTACTGTGAGCAGCTTTGGGTCCCGTATCTAGGGAAGGATGTGCTGGCCTTGGAAAGGGCCCAGAGGAGGTTCACAAGAATGATCCCTGGAATGAAAAGCTTGTCATATGAGGAACGGTTGAGGACTCTGGGTCTGTACTCATTGAAGTTCACAAGGATGAGGGGGGACCTTATTGAAACTTATAGGATACTGTGAGGCCTGGATAGAGTGGACATGGAGAGCTTGTTTGCAACATCAGGAAAAACTAGAACCAGAGGGCACAACCTCAGGCTAAAGGGACGATCCTTTAAAACAGAGATGTGGAGTAATTTCTTCAGCCAGGGACTGGTGAATCTGTGGAACTCTTTGTCGCAGAAGGCTGTGGAGGCCAAGTCATTGAGTGTTTTTAAGACAGAGATAAATAGACTTGATTAATAAGGGGACCAGGGATTATGGGGAAAAGGCAGGAGAACGGGGAAGAGAAAAATATCAGTCATGATTGGCGGATAAGACTCGATGGGGCGGCACGGTAGCACAGTGGTTAGCACTGCTGCTTCACAGCTCCAGGGACCTGGGTTCGATTCCCGGCTTGGGTCACTGTCTGTGTGGAGTTTGCACATTCTCCTCGTGTTTGCGTGGGTTTCCTCCGGGTGCTCCGGTTTCCTCCCACAGTCCAAAGATGTGCAGGTTAGGTTGATTGGCCAGGTTAAAATTGCCCCTGAGATGCGTAGGTTAGAGGGATTAGCGGGTAAATATGTGGGGGTAGGGCCTGGGTGGGATTGTGGTCGGTGCAGACTCGATGGGCCGAATGGCCTCCTTCTGCACTGTAGGGTTTCTATGATTCTATGAGTGGCCTAATTCTGCTCCGATAACTTATGGTCTCACACACTGTATCAGAGTGAGTAAATCCCACACTCACACACGGTATCAGAGAGTGAATAAATCCCACACACACACACTGTATCAGAGAGTGAGTAAATCCCACACACACACTGTATCAGAGAGTGAGTAAATCCCACACACAAACACTGTATCAGAGAGTGAGTAAATCCCACACTCACACAGTATCAGAGAGTGAGTAAATCCCACACTCACACACTGTATCAGAGAGTGAGTAAATCCCACACTCACACACTGCATCAGAGTGAGTAAATCCCACACACACACTGCATCAGAGAGTCAGTAAATCTCACACTCACAAACTGTATCAGAGAGTGAGTAAATCCCACACTCTCACACTGTATCAGAGAGTGAGTAAATCCCACACTCACACACTGTGTCAGAGGGTGAGTAAATCCCACACTCACACACTGTGTCAGAGGGTGAGTAAATCCCACACACACTCACACACGATATCAGAGAGTGAATAAATCCCACACACACAGTATCAGAGAGTGAGTAAATCCCACACACACACACTGTATCAGAGAGTGAGTAAATCCCACACACAAACACTGTATCAGAGAGTGAGTAAATCCCACACTCACACAGTATCAGAGAGTGAGTAAATCCCAGACTCACACACTGTATCAGAGAGTGAGTAAATCCCACACTCACACACTGCATCAGAGTGAGTAAATCCCACACACACACTGCATCAGAGAGTGAGTAAATCTCACACTCACAAACTGTGTCAGAGAGTGAGTAAATCCCACACTCACACACTGTATCAGAGAGTGAGTAAATCCCACACTCTCACACTGTATCAGTGAGTAAATCCCGCCCACACACACTGAATCAGAGAGTGAGTAAATCCCACACTCACCCACTGTATCAGAGAGTGAGTAAATCCCACACTCTCACACTGTATCAGAGAGTGAGTAAATCCCACACTCTCACACTGTATCAGTGAGTAAATCCCGCCCACACACACTGAATCAGAGAGTGAGTAAATCCCACACACACACACTGAATCAGAGAGTGAGTAAATCCCACACTCACCCACTGTATCAGAGAGTGAGTAAATCCCACACTCACACACTGTATCAGAGAGTGAGTAAATCCCACACTCACACTGTATCAGAGAGTGAGTAAATCCCACACTCACACACTGTATCAGAGAGTGAGTAAATCCCACACACACGCACTGTATCAGAGAGTGAGTAAATCCCACACTCACACACTGTATCAGAGAGTGAGTAAATCCCACACACACACACTGTATCAGAGGGTGAGTAAATCCCACACTCTCACACTGTATCAGTGAGTAAATCCCACACACACACACTGTATCAGAGGGTGAGTAAATCCCACACACACACACTGTATCAGAGTGAGTAAATCCCGCCCACACACACTGAATCAGAGAGTGAGTAAATCCCACACTCTCACACTGTATCAGTGAGTAAATCCCACACACACACACTGTATCAGAGGGTGAGTAAATCCCACACACACACTGTATCAGAGTGAGTAAATCCCGCCCACACACACTGAATCAGAGAGTGAGTAAATCCCACACTCACCCACTGTATCAGAGAGTGAGTAAATCCCACACTCTCACACTGTATCAGAGAGTGAGTAAATCCCACACTCTCACACTGTATCAGTGAGTAAATCCCGCCCACACACACTGAATCAGAGAGTGAGTAAATCCCACACTCACACACTGTATCAGAGAGTGAGTAAATCCCACACTCACACACTGTATCAGAGAGTGAGTAAATCCCACACTCACACTGTATCAGAGAGTGAGTAAAGCCCACACTCACACACTGTATCAGAGAGTGAGTAAATCCCACACTCACACACTGTATCAGAGAGTGAGTAAATCCCACACACACACACTGTATCAGAGAGTGAGTAAATCCCACACTCACACACTGTATCAGAGAGTGAGTAAATCCCACACACACACACTGTATCAGAGGGTGAGTAAATCCCACACACACGCACTGTATCAGAGTGAGTAAATCCCACACTCACACACTGTATCAGAGAGTGAGTAAATCCCACACACACACACTGTATCAGAGGGTGAGTAAATCCCACACACACGCACTGTATCAGAGAGTGAGTAAATCCCACACTCACACACTGTATCAGAGAGTGAGTAAATCCCACACACACGCACTGTATCAGAGAGTGAGTAAATCCCACACTCACACACATTACCAGAGATTCACAGTTCCGGAAGGAATCCCACACTCCCGCACAGTCCCTCTGTGGAGAAGGGTCCCTCACACCGACAGCCAGGCGACATTTCCCGGTGGATCTTTACACACTGACAAACGGGCGCTGGACATTCTTTGTGAAATGTATTTCCTGATTGTGGTCAGGGGGCTTGTGATTGGCGGAAACACCTCAATCTGATTGGTCTGTTTTCATATCCACTCAACTGAATCCCGGATAAGTGACTGTAATAACTTTCAAAATGTCCAATCACAATCATTGCTTTCCCAATTCCTCATTAGCATAGTTCTGTGGGACTGTCTATTTAATCAGCGCTCGGAAGGGGTTTGCTTTATTTCTGTGTGAAATTGGAGATGGCTGATGAGAAGAAAACAACATCGAAACCAGCTCCCAAGAAGGGGGCGAAGAAAGTGATTAAGAAACCGGGAACAAAGGGCGGCAAGAAGCGGCGAAGGTCGAGGAAGGAGAGTTACTCCATCTACATCTACAAAGTGATGAAGCAGGTTCACCCCGACACCGGCATCTCCTCCAAGGCCATGAGCATCATGAACTCGTTCGTGAACGATATTTTCGAGCGCATCGCGCGTGAGGCTTCCCGCCTGGCCCATTACAACAAGCGCAGCACCATCAGCTCCCGGGAGATCCAGACCGCCGTGCGCCTGCTGCTGCCCGGGGAACTGGCCAAGCACGCCGTGTCGGAAGGGACAAAGGCGGTGACCAAGTACACCAGCTCCAAGTAAAACTCCCCATGGACTGAAAAACATCCCAAACACAACGGCTCTTTTAAGAGCCACCCACAATCTCTGTGAAAAAGCTGCGCCATCTTTTCCCTTATTGAGTGAATGAGAAATGTCTTTCTGGAGGATAGAGATTTGTCCCGGTGCTGAATGTTGTGAATGGGACTTCATACCCGCCCCTCACACACACTTTCTCATTGAAGGGACAATCAAACTGAACTGAGAGCGGATTATAAACCCCAGTCTGGGGATCGCCACGGACAATGGGCAGAAAAAATATCAGGAGGTAATTATTTAAATTTAATTATAACTATATTCAGACTTTCACGACTCTGAATTAAATTGTTATTTTTTTCTCGGGTGATCTGGGAGCCGCTCCCGGAACAGAGTAAAGGCGGGAATGAAGAGGTTCTTCTCGGGCTGATCTGTTTATTCCGCAGTTTTCCCAGAGGACGGAATCACTGAGATTTCTGCACACACGGGACCTGAGTCCATTGCAGCGCTTTAAGATCTGCCTCCCCCCGGCCCTCCTTTTTCTCCGGTGACAAAGCTGCCTGTTCCACCGGCGGGATCGGGCCGGGGATTCTCTCCGCACTTCCCATTGTAACATTCCCGGCCGCTTTCAGGGGAGAGGATCAGAAATCAGCCGTTTCCCTCTGTCCCTGTGAAGCCTGTGTGAAGGAGTTGGTTGGTAATCTCTTTGTTTCTGCTTTTCCACTGAGCTGAGATTTGCTCCGTTTTAAATTGCTGAACGGGGTCTGATTACCGCGGGTTACAGATAAGAGATTGAGAAATTCAAACGGTTCCTAAAATAGCGCCAGGATTCTGAGGGAAAATACAATAAACAGATTATAAAGTGTGAGATTGAAATAGTTTCCTGAACATTCAGGCGTTCCGTTATTTTGTATTTTTCCTGCACTGAAATTGGCGGGTTTTTCCAGTTTGAAAATGTGAACCAATCAAAACCTCCCATTTCTTCTCCCTGGTTCTCCGATTGGTTAAGAATGTGATTGAAATGTGAGTGACCAATCAGAGCTGGAGTCTGGCTGCAGCCTCACAAACCGCTCACAATGATTATTAATAGAGATTAAACTGACGGAATCTGGATTTGAGATATTGAATGTACTTTGTTTCCACAGATAAATATTTGACAGATCCAAAACAAACGTGATATTTCCTCCACACAAGTTACAGGGAAATTGTCGCCAACTCCTTCTCACACACAGTCCGTACATTGTCACTGACAGCTCAGAGACACAGACAGCTGATCAATTCCACAGACCCAAACTGCAGGAGAGACAGATGTTGTGCCTATTTGATGGCCAATTCTCGTACCAGGATGGCCGAGTGGTTAAGGCGTTGGACTTAAGATCCAATGGACATATGTCTGCGTGGGTTCGAACCCCACTCCTGGTAAATGCATTTTTAACACGACAGTCTGCACCCTCTCCTTTCCTTCTCCCCTCTACTCTATGAACGGTATGAATCGTCCGTTTTACACAAGAAGCAATACCTTTCACTGTATACCAATACATCAAAACAAACTCAGTGCCATTGATAGGGGAATCCATAAATCCCAGTCCAAATTCTCACCTAATATTGGATCATCACTGTGTCAATCCCACAATAGAGCAGCCACAGCTCCAAATTCAATATCTGATCAAACTGACAAATGGTTTTCGGTTAAAAGTTACACAATGTACCTTAACAATGTACACTGAGATTCGAGTTAAATACCACCCACATCAGGGGTTTAAAAGTGGCCCATAGTTTGTATCCTCACAAATACATTCGATACAAAGCCTCATCTCAAATACATTCTCAGATTGAGATATTCTGAGAGCTCGTATAACCTGAGATACAAATTCAGATTCCAGTTGAAAACTCACCCAGATTATGAAACTTAAAGTTACAATATCAATTTGATTACTATGAAAGAACTATAGCTTATTAACTAATCCTAACTCTCCACTCACACTGAGCCAGATGGACGATACTATACGAGTTCCAGACTGAGTTTCCTTTTACATTCATGTCAAAATTCTTACTCAGAATCAGACTGAGTGTCACAGATCAAATCAGTGTGAACAACCTGAGTGAAGCTTGCATAGCAATCCAGTATCAGATTGAAGGATACATTATCTTTCACAATTGTGTTCAGTGTGACACAGATTTAATGTTGGGCCGAAATTCACACACATTGTTTGCTTCAAACCTACCACATCAGTGGCCTGTTGCTTTGCTGGAAATTTATATGGAATGAATCCAAATTTATAAATAGATTGAAGATTACACGATGAATCCCATGCTCACACTGAGTCATAGAGTCTGACAGACACACGATAATTCTCAAACATGTGCTCAGTGTTAGATGAATGACTCATGCTGCACAGACAGCACCAGGGACTGAACGTTACATCTGATTATCACACTTACATAGCAGTATCCCAGACACTGAGTACCAGCGACAGATTCAGAATGATCCTACACTCACACACATTATGACAGTCTGACCAATACACATGATTTGCACCCTTTAGAAACAGCAGCAGATATACTCAGATGCTGAATGAACCCCAAATGTGAGTTCCAGTAGCTCATCTTGGAGGTAGTAAGTACTGCTGCCACTGTGTGTCAGTGGTCAAGGGCATGTGTGTTTACAGATGGGATGTCAATCATGAGGGATGCTTTGTCCGGGATGGTGTCAAACCTCTTGAGTGTTGCTGGTGCTGCATTAACCCAGGCAAGTGGAGATTAATCCATCATACTCCTGATTTGTGCCTGGTAGATGGTGAACAGTGTTTGGCAGTCAGGATCTTTGTTACTCACCATGGAATTCTGTGTCTCTGACCTGCCTTGTAGCCCTTGTATTACATCGCTAGTCCAGTTGAAGGTAATCACAAAGATATTGATATGATTTCATTTAATGTCAAGGGACAATGGTTAGATTCTCTCTTGCTGGAAATGGTCTTGGTCTGGTACATGTGTGGTATGATTGTTATTTGCCACATCTCAGCCCAAGCTTGGATACTGTCCAGTTCTTGCTGCATTTAGGAATGGGCTGCTTCGGTAACTGAAGAGTCCTGAATGGTGCTAAACATTGCACAGTCATCAGCGAGCATCTCCAATTCTGACCTTATGGTGGAAGGGTCTGGGACAGTAACTTGACAAACTCGGGAAATGATCTCCTGAGGATGAAATGACTGACCACCACAACCATCTTACTTTATGCTGGATAAAGTTCCAACCAGTGGAGAGGTTTTCATGATTCCCATCGACTTTGCTTTTGCTGAGGATCCTTGATGCTGAACTCGGTCAAATCCTGTTTTGACAGGATCTCAGAGGATCTCAGAGGATCGTTAGTCAGTGGAATTCCCTTCCCCAGACAACAGTTGAGACTGGATCATTGAATATGTTCTAGGCTGAATTAGACAGATTATACAAGGGAGTGAATGGTTGCTGCAAAAGTTCGAAAAGTCGAATTGCAGCCACAATTATTTTAGTTATGATCTTTTTCCTTGGTCCATTCATAGGATGTGTGCATCACTGGCCAGCATTTATTACCCATCCACGGATCGAGTCAACCACATTGCTGTCACTCTGAAGTCACATGTAGGCCACACAAGGTAATTTCATCAGATTTCCTGCCCTAAAGCACATTAGTGAACCAGATGGATTTTTCCAACAATGGTTCCATCGCCATCACTAGATTCTTATTTTCAAATTACTTTTGATTGAAATCAAATTCTACCATCTGTTGTGGAGGGTTTCGAACCTGGGTCCCCAGAACATTAGCTGAGTTTCCAGATTAATAGTCTAGCGATGATACCACAAGACCATCGCCTCCCCTTCTTGAATGATGGTGCAGGACTGAGGGGCTGAATGGCCTGACTCCTGCCCGTATTTCTAATATGATAGTAACCGTCATAATTGATTCCATTTTATTTTGATTTTTGGTTTTCATCTATATTTTCTCTTGATTTTGCTTTCAGCTGGCAGTTGGTCGTCATTCTTCAATTCACACCTCCTTCAGACACATCTCTGTTTGCTGTTACTTGTTCCTTTCCCACTCCCTTTAGCCTTGCAGCACCAATTATTTTATTACTTAATCACTCCTGCCCTCCACCTTGCTTTGGAAAGCACAAGACAAAAGGTTCCACTAATTTCAGTAATGAGGCAGGAGCAGGATTAATTAATAATCTGACAGTAAATAAACATCAAACACTGAGTGACCACAATATGTTAGAGGCAGACATTCAGTGCGAGGAGAAAGGACACACGCAGGTCACAGTTTTGACCTTAAGTTAGGCCGAGAAGGGTGAAATGTGTTGTAAACTGAACACGTTAAAATCCGTCCAGCTGTGAAGAGGCGAATCAAGGGAACAATCAGAGAGACTGAAAAAAGTATTTCATACAATGTGTATCTAATGCAAGCCTGAAGAAAGGAAACTTCACTTTCTCAGTTTATGGTGATTTTGGGAACTGAATTTCATGTTTTAAACCAGTAATTAAGAAAAAAATAGTGATTTCTGTCCAAATAATGATTAACTCTGTCTTTAACGTGATGCTGTGTGCGCTGTGCTGATATTCTTGTCCTTCTCAATAGTACATGTCACAGGGAGGACGCTGCTGCCCATATAAGCATGGTGGCTTACTGCAGGGTGCCCCGTAGATCAGAAATAGTGCAGCTAATATGTCTAAACTTCACTAGATTGTTTTCATTGAAGAAAATAGCGGTTTTTCTATTCGGACAATCATAGAGTGATGGTGAATAATTCAAGATCATTCGGATCATCACGCCTGTGTCAGCTGTTTGGGAGAAACGGGCTGAAAGGGACAAACCTTGGCTTGTGTATCTTTGCTACATTTACAGCTTGTGTCCGTGTGTGAGTAAATGGCATTTCAGCGATCATTCAAATGTTAACGAGTAGCGAGAAGCGGAAGAAAATTACAGCATCCTGGGCGGGAATGTCAAATCATTTTGAAGGAGCCGCTGAGGATTTTTTTTTGCTGTTGCTCAAAACGTAATGGCAGAGAATCCATCGATCTCTGGGTTATGGGCCATCACGCTTCCGCTGCGCCACTCTGCGACACAATTAAAATTGCCTGCGAGCTGTTAATAATGTGTCACGGGTATTCACTTCCGTGTTCATCATTGGAGTGCATGCGCTCGGTTGCTCCCCCTGGCGCCACAATTCCACTGTCACCAAGAATGGAAAACACAGAAAGACACACAGACGATGCGACAGATAGTCAGGATGACACGAAGATGGCTGAACTTGCGGATAGCGAAGAGCATTGTCGGGCAATACAGCAGGATATAGATAGGCTGGAAAATTGGGCGGAGAGGTGGCAGATGGAGTTTAATCCGGATAAATGCGAAGTGATGCATTTTGGAAGAAATAATGTAGGGAGGAGTTATACAATAAATGGCAGAGTCATCAGGAGTATAGAAACACAGAGGGACCTAGGTGTGCAAGTCCACTAATCCTTGAAGGTGGCAACACAGGTGGAGAAGGTGGTGAAGAAAGCATATGGTATGCTTGCCTTTACCGGATGGGGTATAGAGTATAAAAGCTGGAGTCTGATGATGCAGCTGTATAGAACGCTGGTCAGGCCACATTTGGAGTACTGCGTCCAGTTCCGGTCACCGCACTACCAGAAGGACGTGGAGGCGTTAGAGAGAGTGCAGAGAAGGTTTACCAGCCTGGTATGGAGGGTCTTAGCTATGAGGAGAGATTGGGTAAACTGGGGTTGTTCTCCCTGGAAAGACGGAGAATGAGGGGAGATCTAATAGAGGTGTACAAGATTATGAAGGGGATAGATAGGGTGAACGGTGGGAAGCTTTTTCCCAGATCAGAAATGACGTTCACGAGGGGTCACGGGCTCAAGGTGAGAGGGATGAAGTATAACTCAGATATTAGAGGGATGTTTTTTACACAGAGGGTGGTGGGGGCCTGGAATGCGCTGCCAAGTAGGGTGGTGGAGGCAGGCACGCTGACATCGTTTAAGACTTACCTGGATAGTCACATGAGCAGCCTGGGAATGGAGGGATATAAACGATTGGTCTAGTTGGACCAAGGAGCAGCACAGGCCTGGAGGGCCGAAGGGCCTGTTTCCTGTGCTGTACTGTTCTTTGTTCTTTGATACACAAGATCACACACAGTCAAAGGAGAATGGACTGACTGATCATTAATGTAAATCCCAAGATGTCTCCTGTTCCTAACCTTCTTCTTCTTGTTTAATTCTGCTTCCTTGTTTCTAAATAGATCCTCTGCTGTGGAACTGTGATCTCTGCTGCGGAACTGTGATCTCTGCTGCGGAACTGTGATCCCTGCTGTGGAACTGTACTTTCTGCTGTGGAACTGTGATCTCTGCTGTGGAACTCTTTTCCCTGTTGTGGAAAAGTTCTCAGTGCTGTGGAACTGCGATCCCTGCTGTGGAACTGTGCTCTCCGCTGTGGAACTGTGATCTCTGCTGTGGAACTGTGATCTCTGCTGTGGAACTGTGATCTCTGCTGTGGAACTGTGCTCTGCTGTGGAACTGTGAACTCTGCTGTGGAACTGTGCTCCCTGCTGTGGAAATCTGCTCTCTGCTGTGGAACTGTGATCTCTGCTGTGGAACTCTTTTCCCTGTTGTGGAAAAGTTCTCAGTGCTGTGGAACTGCGATCCCTGCTGTGGAACTGTGATCTCTGCTGTGGAACTGTGTTCTGCTGTGGAACTGTGCTCTGCTGTGGAACTGTGAACTCTGCTGTGGAACTGTGCTCTGCTGTGGAACTGTGAACTCTGCTGTGGAACTGTGCTCCCTGCTGTGGAACTGTGCTCTCTGCTGTGGAACTCATTTCCCTGTTGTGGAAAAGTACTCTCTGCTGTGGAACTTTGCTCTCTGCTGTCAAACTGTGATCTCTGCTGTGGAACTGTGCTCTCTGCTGTGAAACTGTGCTCAGGGGTTACATTTTCCACTCTCCAAACTGCTTAGACTGTTAAAGAATGTAGAGAATGTTGGATCCATTATTCCCATTGCCACTTCCTTTCGTATCCTGTGATGTAAGTTATTGGGCCTTGGAGATTTTTCAGCCCTCAGTCCCATTAATTTCCCCAGCACTATATATTTCAGTATATTAATTCCCCCCAATTTCTAGACCATGGTTCCTGAGCATTGCTGGGAAGTTATTTGTGTGTTCCTCCATGAAGACAGCATGAAAACACTTATTTAATTGTGCTGCCATTACCTTGTTCTCCGTTATAAATTTGCCCATATCCGAATGCAAAGCACCTAAATTTGTCTTTGTTATTTTTTTTCATATACTAACATAAGCTTTAATAGTCCAATTGTAAGCGACTTGCAAGTTCACTCTCGTACAGCATTTTATCCCTCTAATCAATCTCTTTGTCCTCCTTTCCTGAAATAAAAACTGTTCCCAATCCTTGGGGTTGCATCTTTTTCTTTCAACTTTATAAAAATCATCATCAGATCTAATAATACCTAATTTTATTAGCCATGATTGGGTCATTTTTCCTGTTATGTTTTTGCGACTGAAGGAAATGTACAACTGTTACAATGCAAGCATTTCTTCCTTAAATATCAGACACTGCCTATCCACCTTCGTGCCCCTTCATCGAGTTCCCCAATCTATTTTAGCCAACTCACCTGTAATACATTCTGAGTTTCCTTTGTTTAGAGCTGGGACTTCAGTTTAAGCTTGGATTTGAATCCATCTGACGAAGGAGCTGTGCTCCGAAAGCTTATGGTATTTGCTACCAAATAAACCTGTTGGACTTTAACCTGGTGTTGTGAGAACAAAGAACAATACAGCACAGGAACAGGCCCTTCGGCCCTCCAAGCCCGCGCCGCTCCCTGGTCCAAACTAGACCATTCTTTTGTATCCCTCCATTCCCACTCCGTTCATATGGCTGTCTAGATAAGTCTTAAATGTTCCCAGTGTGTCCGCCTCCACCACCTTGCCTGGCAGCGCATTCCAGGCCCCCACCACCCTCTGTGTAAAATATGTCCTTCTGATATCTGTGTTAAACCTCCCCCCCCTCACCTTGAACCTATGACCCCTCGTGAACGTCACCACCGACCTGGGGAAAAGCTTCCCACCGTTCACCCTATCTATGCCTTTCATAATTTTATACACCTCTATTAAGTCTCCCCTCATCCTCCATCTTTCCAGGGAGAACAACCCCAGTTTCCCCAATCTCTCCTCATAACTAAGCCCCTCCATACCAGGCAACATCCTGGTAAACCTCCTCTGTACTCTCTCCAAAGCCTCCACATCCTTCTGGTAGTGTGGCGACTAGAACTGGACGCAGTATTCCAAATGCGGCTGAACTAACGTTCTATACATCTGCAACATCAGACCCCAACTTTTATACTCTATGCCCCGTCCTATAAAGGTAAGCATGCCATATGCCTTCTTCACCACCTTCTCCACCTGTGACGTCACCTTCAAGGATCTGTGGACTTGCACACCCAGGTCCCTCTGCGTACCTACACCCTTTCTGGTTCTGTCTTTTATCGTATAGCTCCTCCCTACATTATTTCCACCAAAATGCATCACTTCACATTTATCAGGATTGAACTCCATCTGCCATTTCTTTGCCCAAATTTCCAGCCTATCTATATCCTTCTGTAGCTTCTGACAATGCTCCTCACTATCTGCAAGTCCTGCCAATTTTGTGTCATCCGCAAACTTACTGATCACCCCAGTTACACCTTCTTCCAGATCTTCTTACTGTTATACCTTCTTCCAGAGACTTCTTACTGTGCTTACCCCAGTCCAACGCCGGCATCTCCACATCATGACTACATTCTGATGACAGATGTACAGATTGTGGAACATTTCCATTCAGTCCACAAGTATCACACTATTTGCGATAATTCCTATCATTTTAATTCTGTGCTTTGCTCACACTGATCATTCTGTCCTTGGTCTTCTCTAGTGCTCCAATGGAACTCATGCACCCCTCTTGACGACACAGTGCTCACTATCTTTACTTGTACTCTTACTATTTCCTTTAGACTGTTTGCCATTTTATGCGCGTGTGTTGCACACAATCACAAACCTCCCTTTTGTTTTTTTTTGCCATCTGCCGTTCTCCGTAGCATTTTCTTAAAATCTTTGATCACATTTGTAACTTTCACCAGTGCTGATGAAAGGATGTTGATCTGAAAGTTTAAACCTGGTCACTATTTACCCCCGCAGGTGCATACTTTTTGTGTACATCCAGATTTTCAAAATTAAGTTTGTACTTCCAGCATTCATAGTTTTTGACGTCGGCAGGCACGTTAACAGGAGTTTTCATGGAGGTGTTCAAAATCATGGACAGCTTTAATAGAGTAAATTGGCATAAATTGTTCCTGTTACATGAGGACACTGATTCATTATGATTTGTTAAAAAAGTAAAGATATTGTGAGCAAACACATGTTTACTTACACAGGTAGCTAGTTTCTGTGAATCCTGAATACGCTGTCTAAAAAACTGGGGAATCTGATGCAAAATTTTTTCAAAGAGCAGTTGGAGAAAAACCGTTTTAAAGGGCGAATTTTAGAGCATAAAGAGGAAATGGGGCGGATTCGCTACGAAATCTCTGGCAGAATTCCGATGGGTTTAAATATAACCCCATATGCTGTGTGGAGTTTGCACATTCTCCTCGCGGGTTTCCTCCGGGTGCTCCGGTTTCCTCCCACAGATGTGCGGGTTAGGCTGATTGGTCAGGTTAAAAATTGCCCCTTAGAGTCCTAAAATGCGTAGGTTAGAGGGATTAGCGGGTAAATATGTGGGGGTAGGGCCTGGGTGGGATTGTGGTTGGTGCAGACTCGATGGGCCGAATGGCTTCCCTCTGCACTGTAGGGTTTCTATGATTTCTGTGATATGCTGTATTATTCCATGAAATGGTGGGCAGTGTAACCCACAATGCGCCGCGGGCGTGAATACGGTCTATCTCATTCAGAATGATCCGCACTGCGCAGGCGTTGGGAGGCTCCGCCCCGGAGGCCGCCTGTCTGCGCGGAGCAGCTCCCGGAAGCTGAGCGGAACTGTGCACGCGCAACAGCGGCGAGTCTCAGCGGCTCTCAGAGCCCGAATCAAAGCCGCCGGGCTCGGCGGACGTGCGGCGAGGGAGCCGGGGGCGCGGCACCATGAAGCGGATGGTGCAGCGAGGCCATCCTCACCGCCCCATATGGAACAGTGTGAGTGAGAGGAAACAGAGAGCAGTGGTTAATGGTTGTTTCTCAGACTGGAGGAAGGTTTCCAGTGGAGTTCCCCAGGGCTCGGTGTTAGGAGCCCTGCTCTTCCTGATATATATTAATGACACACACCTTGGTGTACAGGACACAAGCTCAACATTTCCACACGCCACCAAACTTGGAGGCATTGGCAGCTGTGAGGAGGAAAGTGGGAAACTTCAAAAGGACACAGGCAGCTTGGTGGAATGGGAGACAAGTGGCAGTGAGGAAAGTTCCTGCACCGATTGCCCCGCGGCTGCCCCTGGGGAGCGTGCCCACTCTCAGTGCCTGGGCAAGTCAGTGTGTTGGATAGAGCGCTTTCTGGGGCGTAGAGAATTGTTTTCATTCATTCATGTAATGTGTGCATCACTGGCTTGGCCAGCATTCATTGCACTAATTACCTTTGAACTGAGTGGCTTGTTAGGCCATTTCAGAGGGCATTTAAGAGTCAAACACATTGCTGTGTGGCTGGAGTCACATGTAGGCCAGAAGAGGTCATGTGGGCAGATTTGCTTGTCGAAAGGGACATCAGCGAATCAATGGGTTTTTACGACATGGCCATCATTAGACCTTTAATTCCAGTTGTTTATTGAGCTCAAATGTCACTCTCTGTTGTGGTGATATTCAGGTCCCATTGCATTACTCTGGATCACTGGTCCAGTACAATACCACTACACCATTAATTCCTCGTGGGAATTAATGGCTGCTGCCATTCACAGATATCAGGAAGTGTTTTAATGCAAGCCAATTGTCAGAGAGCTGAAACATGAACTCTGTTTCTCTCTGACCTGCCTGACCTGTTGAGTCATTCCAGAATTTTCACTTTGTTTCAGATGTTCAGTGTCCACATGATTTTACCGGTGAAATATTGCAGCTGTTCAGAAAACTGAGGCCTGAAATAGACAAATGAAGACCCCTTTGGAATGAGGGTGGATGTTCTGTGAAGGTACGTTCTTGTTGCCTGGCTTTGAACTGGAGTGTTGATGGAGGAAAAGCTGATGGGTTTAACCCTGAGTACATTTGAGACCAGTCGAGCCCAAACATTTCTCATCAAAGTTTCCTGTACAGGAACAGAGACTGGCAGAGACATTGCACTCTCATATAGAATAAATAATCAACAGCAAATCAGTTCTGCACTCATATGCAGTATCAAACTTGAGTTAACTTCACACTGAAATACTGGAACAGAGCCTAACAGACAGTGAGTTAGTCCCACATTGACATCAAATCAGAACATATGAAGCAGGAGCAGCAGAAGGCAATTTATTCTTTAGGGTTCCCCCACCATTCAGTAAGATCATGGTTAATGTGATTATGGCCTCAACTCCATTTTATTGCCTGCCCCATAACCCTTGTCTCTCCTGTAGATCAAAACTCTTTCTAACTTAGGATGGAATCTATTAAATTCCACAAATTAAGGACATTTTGAGAGGATAAATTTCTTCTCATCTCCATCTAAAGTGGGGCATACTTTATTTTTCAACTGTGTCCACTAGTTTTAATTTTGCCCACAAATGAAAACATTCCTCTCAATATCTACCCTGTCCAATTCCCTCAGATCCTTCAATGTTTCAATCTGATCATCTCTCATTCTTCTCAACTTCTATGAGATCGGCTCAACTTGATTGAACTTTCCTCATAAGATAACTCCTTCATCTCAGCAATCAGCCGAGTGAATCTTCACTGCCTCCAATACAAGTATTTCCCTCTTTAAATCAGAGAAAACCTTTAAACTCAGCAATATCATGTATTTGGAGCAACATTTCCCTACTTTGATACGCCACATATGTACTCATAATTAGAGTTATTTCCTCCTTTTCTGGATCAATCTGCTGTATCTCCCCCTCTATTTAAATAATGTTCTGCCTTCCCATCCTTCCCACTGAAGTGGAAAGCCTCACATTTTCCTACATTGTATCCTACCTGACAAATTTGTGTCCATTCACTTAACCTCACTCTATCTCCTTACAGACTCTCTGTGTCCTCCTCACAACCTACTTCCCCACCTATTTATGTATTGTCTGAAAATTTGGTGATGGTCTGTCCCTTCATCTGGGCCATTAATATAGATTGTAAATAGCTGAGAACCCAGCACTGATCCATGTGGCTCTCTGCAAGCAGCAGTTTGCTAAGCTGACAGTGACCCACTTCCATGCAGTAACAGAGACTGACAGACAGTGAGATAATTTCACACATTATTATTGATAGATAGGGAGTGAATTACACATTCAGATGCAGTAACAGAGATTGACACAATGGTAATTCCAAACATAAATACAGTGATGGTGATTAAAGGATAGAGAATCAATTCCACACTAACATACAGTAACACAGACAGAGTTAATTACACATTCAATTCTACTGAGCAAGAGTTAATGCTACATTCATACACAATAACCAAGACTGACAGTTAATTCCACTCTCACATGCTATAACAGCGATGAACAGAGAGTTAATGTCCCACTCACATTCAGTAATAGTGAATAACAAATACAGATTTAATTCCATCCTCGCATTCACTAATATAGATGAACTGATGTAATTCCATACTGAAACACATGAACAGAGAATGGCTGACAGCGTTAATTCCACACTCTCTCACAGTAATAGATTGAGAAAATGTTAATTCCACACTCATGCGCAGTAATAGATTGAGAGAGAGTTAATTCCACATTCAGACACACTAATCGATTGAGAGAGAGTTAATTCCACACCCCCACACAGCATTAGATTGAGAGAGAGTTATTCCATGTTCCCACACAGTAATAGATTCAGAAAGAGTTAATTCCACACTGACACTGAAATAGATTGAGAGAGAGCTAATTCCCCACACTCTCACTGTAATAGATTGAGAGAGAGTCAATTCCACATTCACACACAGTAATAAATTGAGAGTTAATTCCATGCTCTCACACAGCAACAGATTGAGAGAGAGTGAATTCCACACTGACACAGGAATAGATTGAGAGTGAGTTAGTTCAATGTTCACATACAGTAATAGATTGAGAGAGAGTTAATTCCACACTTTCACACAGTAATAAATTGAGAGAGTTAATTCCACACTCGAACACAAAAATAGATTGAGAGAGTTAATTGCACACGGACACAGTAATAGATAGACAGAGAGAGTTAATTCCACGCTGACACTGTAATAGATTGAGGGAGACTTAATTCCACACACATAGTAATAGATTGAGAGTTAATTCCACACTGGTACGCAGTAATAGATCGGAGAGAGAGTTAATATAGGGCTAAACGGGGTCACAAAAAATCATTGCCCAGCAGGATTAAGGAAAATACCAAGGCTTTTTATACATTTATAAAGAGCAAGAAGGTAGCCAGGGAGAGGGTTGGCCCACTCAAGGACAAAGGAGGAAATCTATGCGTGGAGCCAGAGGAAATGGGTGAGGTATTCAATGAGTTCATTGTGTCAGTATTCACCAAAGAGAAGGACTTGGTGGATAATGAATCTGGGAAAGGGTGTGTCGATAGTTTGAGTCATGTTGAGATCAAGTGTTGGGGTTCTTGAGGAATATTAAGGTAGACAAGTCCCCAGGGCCTGATGGGATATACCCCAAAATACTGGGAGAGGCAAGGGAGGAAATTGCTGGGACCTTGAGAGAAATGTTTGTATCCTCACTGGCTGCAGGATTTACTGCCACTTGGAAATTAGTGGATGTATTTGCGAGAGGCAATATGGTTTTGTGAAGGGCTGGTCATGTCTCACTAACTTGATCGAGTTTTTCGAGGAAGTGATGAAGATGATTGATGAGGGTAGGGTAGTGGATGTTGTCTACATGGACTTCAGTAAGGCCTTTGACAAGGTCCCTCATGGCAGAATGGTGCAGAAGGTGAAGTCGCATGGGATCAGAGGTGAGCTGGCAAGGTGGATACAGATCTGGCTTGGTCTTAGAAGACAGAGGGTAGCAGTGGAAGGGTGCGATTCTGAATGGAGGACTGTGACATTTGGCGTTCCTCAGGGATCAGTGCTGGGACCTTTGCTGTTCGTAATATATATAACTGATTTGGAGGAAAATGCAACTGGTTTGATTAGTTAGTTTGCGAACAACACAAAGGTTGGTGGATTTGCGGATAGCGATGAGGACCATCAGAGGATACAGCAGGATATAGATAGGTTGGGGGCTTGGACGGAGAGATGGCAGATGGAGTTTAATCCGGACAACTGTGAGGTAATGCATTTTGGATGGTCTAATACAGATAGGAAATATACAGTCAATGGCAGAACTCTTAGGAGCAACATGGTTTTGTAAAAGGGAGACCGTGTCTCACGAACTTCATCGAGTTCCTGAATGGAGAGCTGTGACAAGTGGGCGATCCCCGGGGATCAGTGCTGGGACCTATGCTGCTGCAATATTATATAAATGAGTTGGAGGAAAATGTAACTGGTATGATTAGTAAGTTTGTGGACGACAGAGGTTGGTGGATTTGTGGATATTGATGAGGACCATCAGAGGATACAGCAGGACATAGATCAGTTGGAGACTTGGACAGAGAGATGGCAGATGGAGTTTCATCCGGACAAATGTGAGGTGATGCATTTTGGAATGTCTAATACAGATAGGAAATACACAGTAAATGGTAGATCCCTTAAGAGTATTGATAGGCAAAGGGATCTGGGTGTACAGGTACATAGATCACTGAAAGTGGCAATGCAGGTGGAGAAGGTAGTCAAGAAGGCATACGGCATGCTTGCCTTCATCGGCGGGGGATTGAGTTTAAAAATTGGCAAGTCATGTTGCAGCTTTATAGAATCTTAGTTAGGCTGCACTTGGAATATAGTGTTCAATTCTGGTCGCCACACTCCCAGAAGGATGTGGAGACTTTGGAGAGGGTACAGCAAAGACTTACCAGGATGTTGGCTGGTATGGAGGATATTAGCTGTGAGGAGAGGTTGGAGAAACTTGGTTTGTTCTCTCTGGAACGACAGAGGTTGAGCGGCGACCTGATGGAAGGCTACAAGATTATGAGGGGCATGGTCAGAGTGGATAGTCAGAAGCTCTTTCCAATGGTGGAAGAGTCAATTACTGGGGGGCATCGGTTTAAGGTGCGAGGGGCAAGGTTTAAAGGAGATGTATGAGGCAAGTTTTTTACACAGAGGGTGGTGGGTGCCTGGAACTCACTGCCGGGGAAGGTGGTTGAAGCAGATACAATAGTGAGTTTTAAGGGGCGTCTGGACAAATACATGAATAGGATGGGAATAGCGGGATATGGTCCCTGGAAGGGTCGGGGGTTTTATTTCAGTTGGGCAGCAAGGTCGGTGCAGGGCCGAAGGGCATGTTCCTGTGCTGTAATTTTCCTTGTTCTTTGTTCTTAATTCCACACAGACACACAGCAATAGATTGAGAGAGAGCTAATTCCACACTGACACATAGCAATAGATTGAGAGAGAGTTAATTCCACACTGACACACAGCAATAGATTGAGAGAGAGTTAATTCCACACTGACACACAGCAATAGATTGAGAGAGAGTTAATTCCACACTGACACACAGCAATAGATTGAGAGAGAGTTAATTCCACACTGACACAGCAATAGATTGAGAGAGAGTTAATTCCACACTGACACAGCAATAGATTGAGAGAGAGTTAATTCCACACTGACACACAGCAATAGATTGAGAGAGAGTTAATTCCACATTCATGCACAGTAATAGATTGGGAGTTAATTCCAAGCTCTCTCTCAGTAATAGATTGAGAGAGAATTAATTCCACACTGACACACAGCAATAGATTGTGAGTTAATTCCACGCTCACACACAGTAATAGATGGAGAGGGAATTAATTCTGCACTGACACACTAATAGATTGAGAGAGAGTTAATTCCACACTGACACACAGTAATAGAGTGAGAGACCATTAATCCGTTATAATATATAAAATGAAAAAGAGTGGCAAAAGTAAACATTGGTTCTTTAGAGGATGAGAAGGGGGATGTAATAACTGGAAATGAGAAAATGGCTGAGGCATTGAACAGGTATTTTGTGTCGGTCTTCACAGTCGAAGACACAAATAACATGCCAAAAATTAATGACAGGAAGGCTATGGCAGGTGAGAACCTAGAAACTATCATTATCACAAAAGAGGTAGTGTTGGGCAAGTTAATGGGGCTAAATGTAGACAAGTCTTCTGGTCCTGATGGAATGCATCCCAGGGTACTAAAAGAGATGGTGGGAGGAATAGCAAATGCACTAGTGGTAATTTATCAAAATTCGCTGGACTCTGGGGTGGTTCTTGCGGATTGGAAAACAGCAAATGTGACGCCACTGTTTAAAAAAGGAGGTAGACAAAAGGCAGGTAACTATAGGCTGGTTAGCTTAACTTCTGTAGTAGGGAAAATGCTTAAATCTATCACCAAGGAAGAAATAGTGAGACATCTGGATATAAATTGTCCCAGCATGGGACAAATTGACGCAGCATGGGTTCATAAAGGACAGGTCATGTTTGACTAATTTTTGGAATTCTTTGAGAACATTACATGTGCAGTGGACAATGGGGAACCTGTAGATGTGGTGTATCTGGATTTCCAGAAGGTATTTGACAAGGAGCCACACCAAAGACTGCTACATCAGATAAAGTTGCACAGTGTTATGGGTAATGTATTAGCATGGATAGAAGGCTGGTTAACTAACAAAAAGCAAAGAGTGGGGTAAGTGGGTATTTTTCTGGTTGGCGATCATTGACTAGTTGTGTGCCTCAGGGATCAGTGTAGGGACCGCAATTGTTTACGAATTACATAGATGATTTGGAGTTGGAGACCAAATGTAGTGTGTCAAAATTTGCAGATGACACTCAGATGGGTGGAAGAGCAAAGTGTGCAGAGGACGCTGAAAGTCTGCAAAGGGATATAGATAATCTCAGTGAGTGGGCGGGGGTCTGGCAGATGGAGTACAATGTTGGTAAATGTGACGTCATCGATTTTGGTAGGAATAACAGCAAAATGGACTCTGATTTAAATGATTAAAAATTGCAACATGCTGCTGTGCGGAGGGACCTGGGTGTCCTTGTGCAGGAATCTCAAGGAGTTGGTTTGCAGGTGCAGCAGTTAATTAAGAAGGCAAATGGAATTTTGTCCTTCATTGCGAGAGGGATGGAGTTCAAAAACAGCGAGGTTATGTTGCAGCTGTATAAGGTGCTGGTGAGGCCACACCTGGAGTACTGTGTACAGTTTTGGTCTCCTTACTTGAGAAAGGATATACTGGCACTGGAGGGGATGCAGAGAAAATTCAATAGGTTGATTCCAGAGTTGAGAGGGTTGGCTTATGAGGAGAGACTGAGTAGACTGGGGCTATACTCATTGTAATTCAGAAGAATGAGGGGAGATCTTATAGAAACATATAAGATTATGAAGGGAATAGACAAGATAGAAGCAGGTAAGTTGTTTCCACTGGCGGGTGAAACTAGAACTAGGGGGCATAGCCTCAAAATAAGGGGGAAGCAGATTTAGGACTGAGTTGAGGAGGAACTTCTTCACACAAAGGGTTGTGAATCTGTGGAATTCCCTGCCCAGTGAAGCAGTTGAGGCTACCTCATTGAATGTTTTTAAGGCAAGGATAGATACATTTTTGAACAGTAAAGGAATTAAGGGTTATGGGGAACGGGCGGGTTAGTGGAGCTGAGTCCACAAAAAGATCAGCCATGATCTTATGGACTGGCGGAGCAGCCTCGAGGGGCCAGATGGCTGACTCCTACTCCTAGTTCTTATGTTCTTCATCCCACACTCATACACAATAAATGATTGTGAGAGAGTAAATTTCACACACACACACAGTAATAGATTGAGAGAGAATTTATTCCAGACTGCCACACAGCAATAGATTGAGAGAGAGTTAATTCCATACACACACACAGTAATAGTTTGAGAGAGTGTTAATTCCATACACACACACAGTAATAGATTGAGAGAGAGTTAATTCCACACTCATACAGTAATAGATTGAGAGTTAATTCCACACTGACACACAGTAATATGTTGAGACAGAGAGGTAAATTCATACTGACATACAGTAATAGATTGTGAGAGAGTTAATTCCACACTCATACAAAGAAAATTACAGCACAGGAACAGGCCCTTCGGCCCTCCAAGCCTCCACCGAACATGCTGTCTGACTCAACTAAAGCCCCCTACGCTTCCGGGGACCATATCCCTCTATTCCCATCTCATTCATGTACTTGTAAAGACGCCCCTTAAAAATCACTACTGTATCCGCTTCCACTATCTCCCCCGGCAACGAGTTCCAGGCACCCACCACTCTCTGTGTAAAAGATCTGCCTCGTACATCTCTTTTAAAACTTGCCCGTCGCACCTTAAACCTATGCCCCCTATTAATTGACTCTTCCACCCTGGGAAAAAGCTTCTGACTATCCACTCTGTCCATGCCTCTCATAATCTTGTAGACTTCTATCAGGTCTCCCCTCAACCTCCGTCACTCCAGTGAGAACAAACCAAGTTTCTCCAACCTCTCCTCATAGCTAATGCCCTCCATACCAGGCAACATCCTGGTAAATGTTTTCTGTACCCTCTCCAAAGCCTCCACATCCTTCTGGTAGTGTTGCGAACAGAATTGAACACTATATTCCAAGTGCAGCCTCAGTAAGGTTCTATAAAGCGTCAACATGACTTGCCAATTTTTAAACTCAATACCCCGGCCGATGAAGGCAAGCATGCCGTATGCCTTCTTGACTACCTTCTCCACCTGCATTGCCACTTTCAGTGACCCGTGTACCTGTACACCCGGATCCCTTTGCCTATCAATACTCTTAAGGGTTCTGCCATTTACTGTATATTTCCTAGCTGTATTAGACCTTCCAAAATGCATTTGTCCGGATTGAACTCCATCTGCCATCTCTCTGCCCAAGTCTCCAACTGATCTATATCCTGCTGTATGCTCTGATGGTCCTCATCGCTATCCGCAAATCCACCAACTTTTGTGTCGTCCGCAAACTTACAAATCAATCCAGTTGCATTTTACTCCAAATCATTTATATATATTACAAACAGCAAAGGTCCCAGCACTGATCCCTGAGGAACACCACCACCCCAAGCAATAGATTGAGAGACTGTTAATCCCACAGTCACACACAATGAATGATTGAGAGAGAGTGAATTCCACACCGACACACAGTAATAGATTGAGAGGGAATTAATTCCACACTCTCACAAACTAATAGATTGAGAGAGTTAATTCAACACACACACACTGTAATAGATTGAGACAGAGAGCTAATTCCACCGTGACATACAGTAATAGATTAAGAGGGAGATAATTCCACACTCTCTCTGTTTTGGATTGCGAGAGAGATAATTCCACACTGAGACACGGTAATAGATTGAGAGAGTTAATTCCACATTCACACACACTAATAGATTAACAGTTAATTTCACATTCATACAAGTAATAGATTGAGAGACTTTTAATTCCACACTCGCACACAATAAAAGATTGAGAGAGAGTGAATTCCACAGACACACAGTAATAGATTGAGAGAGTTAATTTCACACTCACACACACTAATAGATTGAGAGAGAGTTAGTTCCAAACTCTCTCACAGTAATAGATTGTGAGCAACTTAATTCCACACTCTCACACAGTCATAATTGAGAGGGAGTTAATTCCACACTGACATACAGTAATAGAGAGAATGATAAATCGACACTCTCACACAAGAAAAGATTGAGAGAGATTGAATCCACACAGACACACAGTAATAGATTGAGAGAGAGTTAATTCCAAACTGACACAGTCATAGATTGAGAGCCGAGTTAATTCCACACTCACACACAGCAATAGATTGAGAGAGAGATAATTCCACACACACACACAGTAATAGATTGAGAGTTAATTCCACACTGACATGCAGTAATATGTTGAGACAGAGAGGTAAATCCACATTGACATACAGTAATAGATTGAGAGAGAGATAATTCCACACACACACACAGTAATAGATTGAGAGAGAGAGAATTCCACACTCATACAGGTAATAGATTGAGGGACCGTTAATCCCACAGTCACACACATAAATAATTGAGAGGGAGTGAATTCCACTCCGATACATAGTAATAGATTGAGAGAGAGTTAATTCCAGACTGACACACAGTAATAAATTGAGAGAGTTATTTCCATTCTCTCACACAGTAATAGATTGAGAGAGAGTTAATTCCGCACTCACGCACAGCTTTAGATTGAGAGAGAGTTATTCTACGTTCCCACACAGTAATAGATTCAGAAAGAGTTAATTCCACACACTCTCACTGTAATAGATTGAGAGAGAGTTAATTCCACACTCTCAAACAGGAATAGATTGAGAGTTAATTCCATGCTCTCACACAGCAACAGATTGAGAGAGAGTCAATTCCACATTCACACACAGGAATAGATTGAGAGTTAATTCCATGCTCTCACACAGTAATAGATTGTGAGAGAGTTAATTCCACACTGACACAGGAATAGATTGAGAGAGAGTTAATTCAACACACTTTCACAGTAATAGATTGAAGGTTAATTCCACACTAACACGCAGTAAGAGATTGAGACAGAATTAATTCCACAGGAACATACAGTAATAGATTGAGAGAACGTTAATTCCACACTCTCACACAATAAAAGATTGAGAGAGTGAATCCACACAGACACACAGTAATAGATTGAGAGAGCGTTTATTCCAGCCTGACACACAGTAATAGATTGAGAGAGCGTTTATTCCAGCCTGACACACAGTAATACATTGAGAGAGTTATTTCCACACTGACACTGTAATAGATTGATAGAGAGTTAATTCCACACTCTCACATACAGTAATAGATTAGAGAGTTAGTTGCACTCTGACACAGTAATAGATTTAGGGAGTTAATTCCACACTGACACACAGTAGTAGTTTGAGAGAAAGTTAATTCCACACCCTCACGCAGTAATAGGTTGGCAGTAAATTGCACACGCACACATGGTAATAGATTGAGAGGGAGATCATTTCACACTGACACGCAGGAATAGATTGAGAGAGAGTTAATTGCGCGCGCGCACACACACACACACACACACACACGGTAATAGATGAAAGAGAGAGTTAATTCCACACTGACACAGTAATAGATTGAGACAGAGTTAATTCCACATTCACACACAGTAACAGACTGAGAGAGAGTTAATTCAACACTGACACACAATCGTAGATTGAGAGAGTTAGTTGCACTCTCACACAATAATAGATTGACAGACAGATGATTCCACACACACACAGTCATAGATTGGAAGGGAGTTAATTCCACACTGACACACAGTAATAGATTGAGAGAGTTAATTCCACACTGACATGCAGGAATAGATTGAGAGCGCGCTAATTCCACACATAGACACACACACACACACACACACACACACACAGTCAGAGATTGAGGGAGTTAATTCCACACTCACACACAATAATGGATTGAGAGAGTTAATTCCACACTCTCACACAGTAATAGATTGAGAGAGAGAGTTTGTTGCACTGTCACACAGGAATATATTGAGACAGTTAATTCCAGACTGACACACAGAAACAGATTGAGAGAGAGTTATTTCCGCACTCTCACACGGTAATAGATTGAGTGAGAGTTAATTGCACAGTCAGACAGTAATAGATCGAGTTAATTCCACACACACACACAGTAATTGATTGAAAATCATAGAAACCCTACAGTGCAGAAAGAGGCCATTCGGCCCATCGAGTCTGCACCGACCACAATCCCACCCAGGCCCTACCCCCATATCCCTACATATTTTATCCACTAATCCCTCTAACCTACGCATCTCAGGAAACTAAGGGGCAATTTTTTTAATCATGGTCAATCAACCTAACCCGCACATCTTTGGACTGTGGGAGGAAACCGGAGCACCCGGAGGAAACCCACGCAGACACGAGGAGAATGTGCAAACTCCACACAGACAGTGACCCGAGCCGGGAATTGAACCCAGGTCCCTGGAGCTGAAGCAGCAGTGCTAACCACTGTGCTACCGTGCCGCCCAAATTGAAAGAGAGTTAATTCCACACTCACGCACAGTAATTGAGAGAAGGTTAATTCTACACTCACACGCAAT
Organism: Mustelus asterias; assembly: GCF_964213995.1. Taxonomy (NCBI): domain Eukaryota; kingdom Metazoa; phylum Chordata; class Chondrichthyes; order Carcharhiniformes; family Triakidae; genus Mustelus; species Mustelus asterias. Next base: position 1,141,931 of record NW_027590135.1, read on the forward strand.
GATAGATTGAGAGGGAGTTAATTCCACATTCAAACACAGTAATAGATTCAGAGAGAGTTAATTCAATACTGGCACACAGTAAAAGATTGAGGGAGAGTTAATTCCCCGCTCAGACACAGTAATAGATTGAGATATAATTCCACACTGACTCACGGTAATTGATTGAGAGAGAGTCAATTCCACACTCACACAATGTAACAGATTGAGAGTTAATTCCACAGTGACAGAGAGTAATAGATTGAGAGACAGTTAATTCCACATTCATACAAGTAATAGATTGAGAGACCGTTAATTCCACACTCTCTCACAATAATAGATTGAGAGAGAGTTAATTCAACACTGACACACACGAATAGATTGAGACAGGGTTAATTCCGCACCCACACACAATGATCGATTCAGAGAGAGTTAATTCCACACACTCACTGTGAAGCTCAGTTAATCAACACATTTTCAATTGGGCCATTGTCACATTGTCTAATTTGGTAAAGCCAGAAGTACAGTACTTATTTACTATCTCTGCCATACCCTCTGCTACAGTGAGCAGTTTACCCTGCTTGGCCCTTATGAACCCCACTCTATCCTTCACTAATCCTTTACAATTAATATGTTTGAAGAAGATGTTATGATTTGTATTAGCGCAGCCTGCTAACATTTCCTCATGCTTCCTCTTCATTATTCCAGCCTTAGCCCCTCTCCTGCATTTAGAGCTGTTTTTCATGATTTCCATTGCTATTATTATTCCAGCATGCATCATATGCCTCTTTTTTCTTCCTTATTTTCTCGTCAATAACCTTAGACATCCAGGATACCCCAGCTTTGGACACCGCATATTTGTGTCTGGTGGCTATGTACCTGGCTGGCATCCCATTCAACTCAACTTTGAAAGTCTCCCATTTGTCAACCACTGTTTTATCCTCGCAATTTGCCTCATTTGCCACATTTTGCCCTCACTTAATCTATCTGTTTCCTTTTGAAGCCTCCTTACGTATACTTCACAATTAATTTCTTATCTATCTTTATGCTGTCAGAAAATTTAGCAACGGTACCTTCAGTCCCTTCACCCAAGCAATTTTTATAAATTGTAACAATTTGTAGCCCCAGCATGAATACACCACTCATCAGATCCTGCCACCCAGAAAAAGAACCATTTGTGCAAACTCTTTTTGACCTGTTAGCTAGCCAACCATCAATCCATGCCAAAATGATACGCCCAAAACCATGAATGTTTATTTTACACAATAACCTTTAATCTGGCACTTTGGCAAATGTCTTCTGGAAATGTAAGTACAGGACATCCACCGGTTCCCCATTCACAGCACATGGGCCTCTTTCAAAAAACTCCAATAATTTAGTTAAACACGATTTCCCTTTCAGAAAACCATATTGACTCTGCCTGATTGCCTTGTATTTTTTCCAAGTTGTAATATCTGTAATATCTTTCAGAATGGCTTCTAACATTTTCCCGATGACAGCTGTTAGGCTAACAGCCTGTAGTTTCCTGCTTTCTGTCTCCATCCCTTTTTGAATCAAGGTATTACATTTGTTATATTTCAACCTAATGGAACATTCTCCAAAGTCAGGGAATTTTGCAAAATTAAAACAAATGCATCAACTATCTCATTCGCCACTTCTTTCATGTCCTTCACGAGAAGTCCATCCGGACCCAGGAATTTGTCAGCCTGTCGACCCGACAATTTGCTCAATACCCCTTTCCCTGTTGATTGGAATTTTCCTGTGTTCCTCCCTCCCTTCCATTTGCTGGTTTACAGCTATTTCTGGGATGTTACTTGTATCCTCTATCGTGAACACCAATGAAAAATACCTGTTCAATTCATTTGCCAATACCCTGTTTTCCATTATCAATCCCCCAGTTGCACTTTCTATAGAACCAATGCTCACTCTGCTAACTCTTTCCTTGTTCAACTATCTCCAGAATCTCTGACTATCCACCTTCATATTACTGGCTACTTGTCAGCTTCAGCTTGGAAATTTCCTGATAAACGCAGCTTTAACAATTGTTTGTGGACAATTCAACATTTCCACCATCCTCTGTAAAGAAGCTTTTTTCTGAAATTACCCCTGAAATGCCTCTGTCATTTTACAGTGAGTTTCCCCATTCAGAGCCAATAGTTTATCTCTCTGTACCCTGTCAAATTATTCATTGTAAACATCTCACTCACATCATCCCTTAATCTTCCATATTCAGGTAATGACAGGACTTGTTTTTGCAATCTGTCCTCATCATTTGAGTTTGGTATCACTGGTGAAATTCTGTTGCTCCCACTCCAAGGCCAATCTAACCTTCTTGAGGTGTGTTGTCCAGACTGAACGCAGTGATCTAAATGGGGTCTAAACAAGAGTTTTCTATAACTGTAGCACGAGTTCCAATTCTTCATATTCTATTCGCTTTGTTACATTATTTTTTACCTTCCTGTCCACTAGCTGATAATGATGTCTGTACACGGCTCTCTGTTCCTCCACAGTTTCTTGCATCTTGCCACAAACATAACCACTCTGCTCTATTACATAACAAGGAAATTTCAAACTTAATGTGTTTCCCAAAGATAATCTGTTACTGCTCCATCACTAATAACGTTTTCCGTTGTTCTTTCAGCCGGTGTAAACCGAGAGAATGGAAGGGAGGAAGGAAAAATCTTGCTGCCTTTTTCCCGAATCCTATTTGATCATCATTCCAACAACAATTGGGTCAGGAAATCTAATTGGTTTTCCTCTGGGTGAATCATAGAATCCCAACAGTGCAGAAGGAGGCCATTCAGCCCATCAAGTCTGCACCAACAACAATCCCACCCAGGTCTGATCCCTGTAACCCCACATAGTTATCCCGCAAATCCATCTAAACTATGCATCCCGGGACACTAAGGGGCAATTTAGCATGGCCAATCCACCTAACCTGCACATCTTTGGACTGTGGGAGGAAACTGGAGCACCTGGAGGAAACCCACGCAGACACGGGGAGAGCGTGCAGACTCCACACAGACAATGACCTAAGCCAGCAATCAAACCCAGGTTCCTGGTGCTGTGAGGCAGCAGTGCCACCCCATAAACTTCTAATTTGCCCCATTAGGAATCCACCCCATTGGGATTTGAATCCAGGTCTCTGGGTTTCCAGACCAGTACATCCATCCTCTGCCTCTTTCCTCTTCTGAAAGAGGAAAGGGCTCCTGTTTTCTCCCACAGTCCAAAGATGTGCAGATTAGGTGAATTGGCCATGCTAAATTCTCCCTCAGTGTACCCGAACAGGCGTCGGAGTGTGGCGACGAAGGGATTTTCACAGTAATTTAATTGCAGTGTTAAATGTAAGCCTACTTGTGACTAATAAATTATCTTTTAAACTTTCGTTTGTGTCTCCTGTCCTGTAATCCAAACACTGACCCAGAATTCACTCAGCCGCTTTCGCTTTGTGCTGAAAGCTGTTATTATTCTGTTATTTTCACAGCTCCTAAATGACCTCATTAGCGGCTGTTTTTCGCGGTAACGGTCCCTTCTCTCAATTCCTGAAATGTTCATTGATTCATCATTTTATTCACAGTAATTCCCCGCAGGGTAACAGTCCGGAGTGGGATTATTACAGAGCGGAATAAGGACAGTGTGAGGACTCGATCCGACTCCCTGTTTTCAGTGAAGGACACTGGGTTCTGATTGAAGACTCAACGGAGTGTTTTCCTTCTGGGAATGCTGTGAACAGGGATTGATTCCCGCCCAGGACAGTTAGAAAGCGATAGGAGAATGAAACACTTTGAAAGAAAATGTTAAAGCCGCGCCTGCGATTGGTGACGGGAAGAACTGAATAAAAGCAAATCAATAGAAGGGATTTGAAATCTCTGACTGAGGGCGACATTGATTTGAATTCGCTCCTTTCCCACAATGAAATTGGCGGGCTTTTGGAAATGGACAAATTCTCTGCTTCTGCCGGTTGTTGTGGGGAAGTCCCGCCCTCTTCTGTTTCCAGTGAGCTGATTGGTGAAGAACATAGGCAAATGAGGTGAATAGAGCAGCGGCCAATCAGAGGAGCTGTCAGTTTATAAGAACAGTCAATGCTGGAGAAATTGCTGATTCTTTGTGAAAGTGTTTGTGAGATTGTGCAAATGTCTGGAAGAGGAAAGAGCGGCGGGAAAGCTCGGGCCAAGGCCAAGTCTCGCTCCTCCCGGGCTGGACTGCAGTTCCCGGTGGGCCGTGTTCACAGGCTCCTGAGAAAGGGCAACTATGCTGAGCGTGTGGGTGCCGGAGCCCCGGTCTATCTGGCTGCTGTGCTCGAGTATCTGACCGCTGAAATCCTGGAGCTGGCCGGGAACGCGGCCCGGGACAACAAGAAGACCCGCATCATCCCCAGACACCTGCAGCTGGCCGTCCGCAACGACGAGGAGCTCAACAAGCTGCTGGGAGGGGTGACCATCGCTCAGGGCGGGGTGCTGCCTAATATCCAGGCCGTGCTGCTGCCCAAGAAAAGCAGCGCTGGGACCGCGAAGAGCAAGTGAAGCGGCCATTCTTTAATCTGATAACCCAAAGGCTCTTTTCAGAGCCACTCACTTTATCTGAAAAAGGGCGATCTCGTGTCGATCGGTCAGTTTCTGCACTGCTATTCACAGTACAGCTGTTTCCCGCTTTGTTCTATCAATCCGTACTATTGACACATACAGTATTTTAATACACGTTGCTGCTGTTTATTGGGGAAACCATCCCAGTGAACTGAAATGATCCTATTTCCAATATAATTGCTTTAAAATGTGACAGTCTGCGAGGACATTCATCGGTTTTCAAAGTCAGTCACTCGATCTGGAAAAGTTATTGTCTATGCGAATGTTCCTGCAATGGCTATATCGGTGTGAGTGGGTTACTGTTGGAGACATGCTTCATATTCTGAACTTAATTGACACAATTTTCAACACTCGCTGCGACTCGAAACACGTGCGAAGAAAGTGGATTTGCGGAATTATTGCTCGGAAACTGAAATGATCGCAGGTTTAATAAAATCATAGAATCCCTACAGTGCAGAAGGAGGCCATTCGGCCCATCGAGTCTGCACCGACCGCAATCCCACCCAGGCCCTATCCCCATTACTCCATGCATTTACCCTTGCTAGTCTCCCTGACACTCTGGGGCAATTTAGCATGGACAATCCACCTAACCCGCACATCTTTGGACTGTGGGAGGAAACCGGAGCACCCGGAGGAAACCCACGCATACACGGGGAGAATGTGCAAACTCCACACATGCAGTCACCCAAGTCGGGAATCGAACCCAGGTCCCTGGTGCTGTGAGGCAGCAGTGCTAACCACTGTGCCACCGTGCTGCCCCATACTTTAAAATTAAATTGCGGTAGAATTGTTAACGGCATAGTTTTTACTCCAACCATCAAAGGATTGGAGATATGAATGACCTCAATGCAACGGAGGGTTAATTGTAACATTGAGAGGTTTCAGTTTTGGAGTCCTGGGAATATTCTGTCCTGGGAATTCAAACACTAGAATCGTTAGCAGGAGATCGCAGCTCTTTCATTTGTCGAGTTGGTGGCTCTTAAAAGAGCCGTTGTTGTTCTTGGTGCTGAGGTCGGGTTTAGGCGCGTTCCCCGCGGATGCGGCGGGCCAGCTGGATGTCTTTGGGCATGATGGTGACTCGCTTGGCGTGGATGGCGCACAGGTTGGTGTCCTCAAAGAGCCCCACCAGGTAAGCCTCGCTGGCCTCCTGCAGGGCCATGACGGCCGAGCTCTGGAAGCGCAGGTCTGTCTTGAAGTCCTGAGCGATCTCTCGCACCAGGCGCTGGAAGGGCAGTTTGCGGATCAGCAGCTCGGTGGATTTCTGGTAGCGGCGGATCTCCCTCAGAGCAACAGTGCCGGGTCTGTAGCGATGAGGCTTCTTCACTCCGCCCGTAGCTGGAGCGCTCTTCCGGGCCGCTTTGGTAGCCAGCTGTTTGCGAGGAGCTTTCCCTCCGGTCGATTTGCGCGCTGTCTGCTTGGTCCTGGCCATTTTCTGAGCGGATTCAGCACAACCTGAGACACAAACTGTTAATACAGAGTCTGTCCTGCTGCCGCCTTTTTAAACTCTGTGAGGGACCGCCCCCAGCGGGAATTGGCCCAGGAAGTTTCAATCAAACTCTGACCAGGGAATTAATGTCTGTAACTCAGGTTCTGATTGGTTCAGTTGTTTTCTTAACCGCCCCTTTCAGACATTACGCCGTTTTCTGTGCAGGAAATAACCGTTTATATAAAATAAGTCTTCATTCCGTCCTTAATAAGATAATTCCCAGAAACATTGAAGATTTGAAGTCTATCTCCCCCCACTTAGTGCTTTAGACCCTTTTCCCGCTCTCTGGGCTGTTCATTCCCAGAATCTCCCGCTGTTCCACTCGATCCCTGTCCCTTTCCTCTCCAGCCCATTCAGATTTCCCCTCTCCTGTCGCTTGTAACATTCGCCGCCGTTTTCGGGGGCAAGCATCAGAAATCAGTCGCTTCTCTGTGTCTCCCTGAAGCCGGTGTGAAAGGGGTTGAGTCTGTTGTTTGTTACAGAGTGACTTCATATTTGTCCCGTTTGACATTACTGAATAGAGCCGTTTGCTGCCCGTGGCGGACAAATGTTCACAAATGAAACCTCTTTGTAAAATAATCTTAGAGCAGAATATTAATTGAGAATCTATTTTTAATAAGTTAAGAATTTGTCTCAATTCCCTTTCCCGCGCTGAAATTGGCGGCATTTCCCCCAATTCAAAATTTCTGCTGGTTGACAGTTGAAGCCAATGATTGGCTCAATGTTCACATTCGATGCTCTGCGATTGGTTCAGAGCTGCGAATGTGGAGAGGATGGCCAATCAGAAGCAGGCTGGGGTTGGAGCGGCTCAAACTGCGGGAATTGCGGGTTTGTGAATGACTGAGCGGAAACTGATCAGTTTCACAAAGCGTCAGTTTCAGTGCAGGAAACAACCGTCTGGGGGCAAATAGCATCACAACTGGGACCGGCTACTCCTACTAAACTCCGCTATTCCAGAGAAAGCTTTTACAAACTCTATCCAAACACTGAGTGATTAAACAGGAGTGATGTGGCGTTTCACTGAGGGCACATGTCAACTGGGGGCTGCTCCGACAATCCACTTAAAAATTTCCAAAAAAAATCCGCATGGCTGCTCCAAATGAAATGTTAAATTCGGTGATTCCCGCACTGTAACCTAAACAAAACAAACATGCATCTCAAACACTGAACAGCCTGTCCAAGCCCCCATCCCCTGGTCAATGCTCTCTCTGTGAAGCGGTGAGTGGCTCTTAAAAGAGCCTTTGTTGTGTGTTCGGTAGGAAGGTTGCAGTTGTTCAGCCGCCGAATCCATAGAGAGTGCGGCCCTGGCGTTTCAGAGCGTACACCACATCCATGGCAGTGACCGTCTTGCGCTTGGCGTGTTCAGTGTAGGTGACCGCATCCCTGATCACATTCTCCAGGAAAACCTTCAGCACCCCGCGAGTCTCCTCATAGATCAAACCCGAGATCCGCTTGACACCGCCACGGCGAGCCAGGCGGCGGATTGCTGGCTTGGTGATGCCCTGGATATTATCACGAAGCACTTTGCGGTGCCGCTTTGCTCCGCCTTTACCCAGTCCTTTGCCTCCTTTCCCTCTGCCAGACATGATGATTCTTCACTCAGATCTCTGCACAATATGAGAGAGGAACTCTTTCAGGCTCCTTTTATACAGCCCGCCCCGACCTGACTGAGAAAGGCGGAGTGAGAGCAGAGAGGGGAGGAGACAGAGTGAAGATTAAACACAGAGCGGGAGGGAGGAGAGAGCCGGACTGACACACACACAGAACGGCCCCTGATCTTTCAGCTCCACCTCCATAAGACCATAAGACCATAAGACATAGGAGCGGAAGTAAGGCCATTCGGCCCATCGAGTCCACTCCACCATTCAATCATGGTTGATTTCAACTCCATTTACCCGCTCTCTCCCCATAGCCCTTAATTCCTCGAGAAATCAAGAATTTATCAATTTCTGTCTTGAAGACGCTCAACGTCTCGGCCTCCACAGCCCTCTGTGGCAATGAATTCCACAGACCCACCACTCTCTGGCTGAAGAAATTTCTCCTCATCTCTGTTCTAAAGTGACTCCCTTTTATTCTAAGGCTGTGCCCCCGCGTCCTAGTCTCCCCTGTTAATGGAAACAACTTCCCTACGTCCATCCTATCTAAGCCGTTCATTATCTTGTAAGTTTCTATCAGATCTCCCCTCAACCTCCTAAACTCCAATGAATATAATCCCACGATCCTCAGACGTTCATCGTATGTCAGGCCTACCATTCCTGGGATCATCCGTGTGAATCTCCGCTGGACCCGCTCCAGTGCCAGTATGTCCTTCCTGAGGTGTGGGGCCCAAAATTGCTCACAGTACTCCAAATGGGGCCTAACCAGTGCTTTATAAAGCCTCAGAAGTACATCCCTGCTTTTGTATTCCAAGCCTCTTGAGATAAATGACAACATTACATTTGCTTTCCTAATTACGGACTCAACCTGCAAGTTTACCTTTAGAGAATCCTGCAACCGCCAATTTCAACCCGTTTATTAACAATGGAAGCGAAACACAGCTCCCCACACAAACCCTGTGTGAGAGACAGAGTTAACGATTCGGGTCGTGACTTTGTCCTTTTGTGTTTTTAAACCTGGTCCCGTAATAATTCCCAGTCAGTAATATTCCGACCTAAACACAGTCGATTCGATAGCAAGAATCTTCCTCCGGAACATCCTCACACACATCTGCTTCTCGCTGTTTGCAAACACTTTATTGAAGCTGTTTGGGGCAATCTCCTGAGTTAAAATTAAGGGAGTCAGGATGGCCGAGCGGTCTAAGGTCGCAGTCTCCTCTGGAGGCGTGGGTTCAAATCCCACTCCTGACAGTGATTTTTGGCTAAGAATTGCCGTCTCAGAGCGCCAGGCACCTGGGTTCGATTCCCGGCTGAGGTCTCTGTCTGTGTGGAGTTTGCACATTCTCCCCGGGCTTCCTCCGGTTTCCTCCCGCACACCAAAGTGCCTGTCAGGTTGATTGGCCATGCTAAATTCTCCCGGAGTGTCCGGTCAATAAATAGGGTAATGGGGATCCGACCTGGGTGGGATTGAGGTCGGTTCAGACTCGATGGGACGATTGACCTCCTTCTGCACTGCAGGGATTCGGTTAAAAATTAGGCTGCAATGCGGTGTTGAGCCACCAGTGTTACTGTCTCACACTGAATCTACCAGACATCTTTATTATGAGAGAAAGTGGCGATTGAACAAATGTCAAATTCAAATGAAATTCAGCCTCTGCTGTGTTTTGCTTTAGTCTGAATTTGAAATGATTTCTATTGAGAATGAGCCGGGCCGCGGGACAGGAATCATTTTCTTGCGGGATCAGCTCTTTCCTGAGAGATGTGGGTGGCTCTGAGAAGAGCCTTTGGGTTCAGAGGTTTACAATTTGCTCGGGTTGTTTCACTTCTTTCCTGACGCTTTCTTCGCTTTTGCTGCTTTCACTTTGGGTTTGGCCTTCGATTTAGTCACTTTTTTGACAGACTTTCCGCCCGTCACCTTCTTCACAGGAGACTTTTTCTTCAGGGCTGCTTTCTTCACCGCCTTTTTTGGAGTTGCCGCCTTCTTGCTGCTTGTTTTCTTCACTGTTGATTTCTTCACTGGAGTTTTCTTTGCTGCGGGTTTCTTTGTTGTCACCTTCTTGGCCGGTGTTTTCTTTACTAAAGATTTCTTGGCTTTTGGTGTCTTCACCTTCTTTCCCATTTTCCCCGGGCTTTCCTTCTTAGCGAGTTTGAAGGAGCCGGAGGCGCCCTGTCCCTTTATCTGCACCAGAGACCCTGTCTCCACCTTCCTCTTGATAGTTAACCTGATCTGGGAGACGCGCTTCCCCACATCCACTCCGCTGCCAGCCAAAGCTTTCTTTATCGCGGCCAGGGACATCCCATTGCGATCGCTGCATCCCGCCACAACATTGACGATCTGCTCGCCCAACTTGGGACCGGCTGCCGCAGGTCGGGGAGCCGCCTTCTTCTTCCTGGGAGACTTCACTTGAGCGGGAGCGGCTGGAGGAGCCGTTTCGGCGGCTGCAGTTTCAGTCATATCCGAGAGTGTGTGGAAAATCTGTGTGAGTCAGAACTGGATCCGAAATGAACCCAGTGGTGGCGGCACAGAGCAACTTAAAGGCAGAGAGCGGACGGAGCAGAGACAAGCTGCTGTCAGCTCCCGGCTCCTCCAGCCTCTCTGTGTTTCTCTCTCCTCACAAACTGTCCCATTGCAATGAAATTCCGCCTCTCCAGAGATCCAGCTCACATCCTTCATGTCTCTGACACACGAATGTTTGCTGTTGAAAAGGTTTCACTCGAACTGAGGACTCAATTTTCCACTGAAACCCGTTTTACTGCTGCACTGATCGCGCTCTCACACGCGATAGCTGACATGTTCTCTACTTTTCCACTGAAATTTTCAGTTTGGCGAAACAATTGCCTTGAAATCTCACTTTGGGGCTCAGCAGGGGGATTAAGGGAATCTTTGATTGGAAAATTGTTTTATTTTACACAAGAGAGACTCGGAGATCTCATGATCTGAACAGACACACAAACACAGTTGGATTAGTCTGAACCGCCCGCTCCTTTCATACACTCTCTCTTCCACAATATTCACATCTACACATTCACAGGACAAAACTTTCACCAACTGTAAGGTCCCAGGACGGAATTTCTCCTCCTTTTAGACTTTCCTCTGTATTCCGGGGGGTTCACCTCAGTAACTGTTAAACACTCTGAGTCCCGCTTCTTGCAGATTGTCTTTGAATTCATTCATGGAATGTGAGTGTCGCTGTCTGGGTCAGCATTTATTCCCATCCCTAATTGCCCTTGGGAAGGAGGTGATGAGCTGCTTCTGGAACCGCTGCAGTCCATGTGGTGTAGGACCACATCTGTAAACCAGATTCCGTGGCCAGAGCCAATCATATCTGTTTTTTTCAGTTATTATAGCGGTTGCAGAGATCACTGTGTTTCTTTAGGGCGAAGGACAAATTATCTGCTCTCGGAGTCTCTCAATTTTCCTGTTTTATTTGTTTCTTCTGCGCTGACAGGTAACAGTAAATCACAACCTCAACAACCAGTGACAGCCAGTTAAATAATCATCCCCCACTCGCTGATAATGGAGTTTCTGACAGTGGCAGACATGTTCTGACCATCCTCCGATTGGGCCCGAAGGTGACCAGATTCACTGTCAGAGCTGGACTTTCTTACTGAGGGGGTGGCAGAGCCAGGTGAGTGATGATGGTGACTGCGCGAACATTTGACCAAGGGTCAGTTCCTGGCCATCACAGTGGTAATTCATTTAATTATCTATCGCAGGTCAGAACAGTAGGTGGGCACTCCTAAAATAAAATTGACTAAAAATTCTCATCATCGCTGTGTTTCGAATGTAAAATCCACATTCAATTTGCTTTCAGCTGAAACGTTGTTCAAATGAAAGAAAAGGCCTCAAAACTAATCAATGAGTTCTCAGTCAGAAACAATGGGAAAACGAAAGGTGGCCTAAACTGTCCAGAAAAACGAGACAAGCCAAGTTCAGTTTACAAACTGTGCTATGGACACATCTGGTATCTGATGAAATCAGCAACTCAGGAAGTTCAGTAATTATAACTAATGAAAATAACAGTTGTTTAAGCAGAGTGAGCGATGGTGGTATAGGGGTGAGCATAACTGCCTTCCAGGCAGATGGCCCAGGTTTGATTCCTGGCCAACGCATTGGTCATTTATTTTGAACCTTATCCACGGCCTCTTGTGTTTTAAACTGAGTGGACAAAAACAGGGCGAACGCAACATTTGACAGGAATGAAATAAAATGCAGATACCTTTTTCATTTTTTGTTCGGACATAATTCTTTTTTGATGAAAAATATTGGAAGAGAAAAACAAGTCTCTGACCGAATAAATGAATTTTCAGCCAGACACAAAGACTCAAAGTAAAAGTAGAGGAACAAATTTCAGCTCCCGCACTGTGCATTGCGCAATCCTGGTGCCTGATGAAGTTAATGTGAACGTTACTGAGGTGGTTACATTATTCTGACAAATAAGATCTGCCAAAAGATAAAACACTGGAAAATCTCAGCAGGTCTGACAGCATCTGTAAAGAATGAAAAGAGCTGACGTTTCGAGTCCAGATGACTCTTTGTCAAAGCTTTGACAGCGGATCGTCTGGACTCGAAACGTCAGCTCTTTTCTCTCCTTACAGATGCTGCCAGACTTGCTGAGATTTTCCAGCATTTTCTCTTTTGGTTTCAGATTCCAACATCCGCAGTGATTTGCTTTCATTCTTTAAAGAAGCAGCTGCCGTGGCTGCGTGGTTAAGGCGTTGGATTTGAAACCCGATGGGGTTTCTCTGTGCAGATTCGAAGCCTGCTGCCAGCGAGTGTGATTGGAAATGTTTGCTTTAGGCAGCCACAGAATTGCAAATCCTATTTTTTTGGAATGAATTCTTTGGATCTCCAGCATGCTTTCAGCTACATAACAGGAAGGTGAGCTTGGAAAGGACACCTGAGTGTCCTCAGTCTGGCAAGGACAAGATAGGCCGAATGGGTTCCTTCGGTGCTGTTACATTTCTCTGGTTCTTTCTAAGGTCGTGATGTGGAGATGCCGGCGTTGGACTGGGGTGAACACAGTAAGAGTTTTAACAACACCAGGTTAAAGTCCAACAGGTTTATTTGGTAGCAAATGCCATTAGCTTTCGGAGCACTGCTCCTTTATCAGATGGAGTGGAAATGTGCTCTCAAACAGGGCACAGAGACACAAAATCAAGGTACAGAATACTGATTAGAATGTGAATCCCTACAGCCAACCAGATCTTTAAACCTGTTGGACTTTAACCTGGTGTTGTTAAAACTCTTACTCTTTCTAAGGTGCCATGAGGAAAATCAAAGCATGAGCAGAATGATAAAGGCATCAACAGGGGAACAAGGACAAAACAGGGTCTCACGTCAGAGGAAGGTTTTTATAAATGACACACAGAACATAAGAAATACATTTATTTAATTGAGCTGGACCCTGAAAAATGAAACAAACTTCGAACCAATCAGTGCCTGTCTGAGAACTGGCAAGGAATATGGCTGACATTGATCCGGTTCGTGGTGAATTTTTTTTTGGAGAATAAAAGAATCATACAGTACAGAAGAGGCTCTTCGGCCCATTGACTCTGCTCTGACGCGGAAGAAGCATCTGACCTCCAATCGAATCGCATCTACCAGCACTTGACCCATAGGCCTGAGTGTTATGATATGCCAATTGCTGAACACATACTTTTAAAGGATGTGAGGCAACTTGCCTCTATCACCTTCCAAGGCAGCGCATTCCAGACCGTCACTGCCCTTGGGTAAAAATGTTTTTCCGCACAGCCACCCTATACTTCCTGCCCCTCACATTGAACCTATGTCCTCTTTTTACTGACCCTTCAACCAAGGGGAACAGCTGCTTCCTATCCACTCTGTCGATGCCCTCATAATTTTGTACACCTCGATCAGGTCCCCCCTCAGTATTCTCTGCTCTAAAGAAAACAATCCAAGCCTCCCCAATCTCCCTTCAGAACTTACATGTTCCATCCCAGACAGCATCATGGTGAATTTCCTCTGCATCCCCTCCAGTGCAATCACATCCTTCCTATCTTGTGGCGACCAAAACTGCACACAGTACTCTAGCTGTGGCCCCACCAAAGTTCTTTGCAATTCCAACATGACATTTTATTGCAGTCGATGCCCCGATTGTTAAAGGCAAGTGCCCCATATGTTTTTTTTTCACCATCCTACTAACATGCCCTTTGCCTTCAGAGATTATGGACAAACACGCCAATGTCCCTATATTCCACAGAACTTCCAAGTGCCATGCCCTTCATTGAATACTTCCTTGCCAAATTATTCCTTCCAAAGTGTGTTACCTCACATCTTTCGGGGTTAAATTCCATCTGCCACTTATCCGCCCGTTTGACTATCCTGTCTATATCTTCTTGCAGACTAAGAAACTCAGCCTCCCTTTCACCACCCAGCCAATCTTTATGCCATCCGCAAAGTCACTCATCCTACCCAGTCATTTATATTAATGATTTGGATGAGAATTTAGGAGGCATGGTTAGTACGTTTGCAAATGACACCAAGATTGGTGGCAGAGTGGACAATGAAGAAGGTTACCTCGGATTGCAGTGGGATCTTGATCAATTGAGTCAATGGGCCGATGAACGGCAGATGGAATTTGATTTAGATAAATGTAAGGTGATGTATTTAGGTGGATTAAACCATGGCAGGACCTATTCAGTTAATGGTAAGACGTTGGGGTGAGTTATAAAACAAAGAGATCGAGGGGTACAGGTTCATAGCTCCTTGAAAGTGGAGTCACATGTGGACAGGGTGGTGAAGAAGGCATTCGACATGCTTGGTTTCAGTGGTCAGAACATTGAACACGGGAGTTGGGACATCTTGTTGAAATTGTACAAGACATTCATAAGGCCACACTTGGAATATTGTGTCGAGTTCTGGTCACCCTATTATCGGAAGGATATTATTAAATTAGAAAGAGTGCAGAAAAGATTTATTAGGATGCCACCAGGATTTGATGGTTTGAGTTATAAGGAGGGGCTGGATAGACTGGAACTTTTTTTCTCCTGGAGCGCAGGAGACGTGGAGGTGATATAAAGAGGCCTCTATCATAATGAGGAAATAGATAAGGTAGATAGTCAACAGCTTTTCCCCACAATAAGGGAGTCTAAAACTGGAGAACATAGGTTTAAGATGAGAGCGGAGGGATACAAAAGGGTCCAGAAGGGCAATTTATTTCACACAGAGTGGTGTGTGGAACGAGTTGCCAGAGGTAGTAGAGACGGGTACAATTTTGTCTTTAAAAAATAATTTAGACAATTACATGGGTAAGATGGGTATGGAGGGATATGGACCAAACACGGGCAATAGGGACGAACTTAATGGTAAAAATTGGGCGGCATGGACATGTTGTGCCGAAGGGCCTTTTTCCATGCTGTGAACCTCTATGACCAGATTTATTGACACAAACAGCAAATCCAAATTATTGTTCCCTGCTGCCATCTCCTGGCTGAACGCAAGTTGTGCAACAACGTCACGATTCAATCAAACCTTCATAGATTGGAGTGAAATAACATCAACATGGTTCTGACCGATTAACATGATTGCAAAACATGATATTAATCAAATTCCATGTCCCAAGGATCTGCTTTCTGATTGGGCGACCCTGCTCACCCCGATCTATCGGAAAGTGTAAAACTCCCAGAACGGGAATGTCGGTTACAGAATTCTCTCAGCTGTGATTTCTCTGCCACTTCATTGCTTCGTTCTATAAATACAGAGGGGGAGACAGAGCCAGGTGGTGTTGTGGTGACTGTGCGAGCATTTGACCAAGGGTCAGTACCTGACCCAGAGTGTTGACTTATTTAATTAGCTATCTCTGGTCAGAACAGAAGGGGGACAGTTCTAAAAAAAATCACCAAATATTCTCATCATTCATGTGTTTCTGACATAAAATCCAGCTTCAATTTCCGTTCAGTGGAAACTTTGTTCAAATGAAAGAACAGGCCGCAAATCTAATCAGAGTTATCAGTCAGAAACAACAGCAAAAAGGTGGCTAAAACTGTCCAGAAAAACGAGACAAGCCAAGTTCAGGTTAAAAAAAATGTCCCAAGGACATACCTTATGTCTGCTGAAATCAGAAGCTAAGGTAGTTTTGTAATTATAACTAATGAAAATAACAGTTACGTGAGGGGAGCGAGCGATGGTGGTATAGCGGTGATGATGTGGAGATGCCGGCGTTGGACTGGGGTAAGCACAGTAAGAAGTCTCACAACACCAGGTTAAAGTCCAACAGGTTTATTTGGTAGCAAATACCATAAGCTTTCGGAGCAATGCTCCTTCGTCAGATGGAGTGGTCTCTGTTCTCAAACAGGGCACAGACACAGAAATCAAATTACAGAATACTGATTAGAATGCAAATCTCTACAGCCAGCCAGGTCTTAAATGTACAGACAATGTGGGTGGAGGGAGCATTCAACACAGGTTAAAGAGATGTGTATTGTCTCCAGACAGTACAGCTTGTGAAATTGTGCAAGTCCAGGAGGCAAGCTGTGGGGGTTACTGATAATGTGACATAAATCCAACATCCCGGTTTAGACCGTCCTCATGTGTGCGGAACTTGGCTATCAGTTTCTGCTCAGTGACTCTACGCTGTCGTGTGTCGTGAAGGCCGCCTTGGAGAACGCTTACCTGAAGATCCAAGGCTGAATGCCCGTGACTGCTGAAATGCTCCCCCACAGGAAGAGAACAGTCTTGCCTGGTGATTGTCGAGCGGTGTTCATTCATCCGTTGTCGTAGCGTCTGCATGGTTTCCCCAATGTACCATGCCTCGGGACATCCTTTCTTGCAGCGTATCAGGTAGACAACGTTGGCCGAGTTGCAAGAGTAGGTACCGTGTACCTGGTACATGGTGTTCTCACGTGAGATTATGGCATCCGTGTTGATGATCCGGCACGTCTTGCAGAGGTTGCTGTGGCAGGGTTGTGTGGTGTCGTGGTCACTGTTCTCCTGAAGGCTGGGGAGTTTGCTGCGGACAATGGTCTGTTTGAGGTTGCGTGAAGGCAAGAAGTGGGGGTGTGGGGATGGCCTTGGCGAGATGTTCGTCTTCATCAATGACATGTTGAAGGCTCCGGAGGAGATGCCGTAGCTTCTCCGCTCCGGGGAAGTACTGGACGACGAAGGGTACTCTGTCCACCGTGTCCCGTGTTTGTCTTCTGAGGAGGTCGGTGCGGTATAGTGGTGAGCATAGCTGCCTTCCAAGCAGTTGACCCGGGTTCGATTCCCGGCCATCGCATTGGTAATGTGTGTTGGACATTATCAGCGCCCTCTTGTGGTTTTAACGCAACATTTGACTGCAATGAAATAAAGTGGACTTAATGTTTTCGTTTTATTTTTCGGATGCAGAATTCGGGTTCAACTTGATTTTAATGAAAGGTTACTGAAAAAGAACAACAAGTCTCTGAACTAGTGAATGAGTTCTGGATCAGAGACAAAGATACAAATTAAAAGGAGACGAACAAATTTCAGCTCACACGCTGTGCTCTGCATCATTCCGGTGCCTGATAAAGGTCTGTGAATGTTGCTAAGTCGGTTACATCACAACAGCAAATAAGCAGCTGCGATGGCCGAGTGGTTAAGGCGTTGAGAAATCCAATGGGGTTTCCCCGCGCAGGTTCGAGCCCTGCTCGCAGTGGGTGCTACAGGGCAGCCACTAACTCAAAGAAGGCTCGCAAATCTTTGGCATTTAGTATTTGGATCTCCATCGTGCATTCAGCTGCATGGCTCTGGGCTGGGTGCAGGAAGATGGGCTTGGAAAGGACACCTGGGTGTCCTTATTATTTTGTAAATTGAATTTGTGTCTTTATATGCCCTGTTGTGAATAGAACTCCCGCTCACCTGATGAAGGAGCAGCAAGCGCTCTGAAAACTGGTGGCTTTTGCTGCCAAATAAACTTGTTGGACTTTCACCTGGTGTTGTGAGATTTCTTGCTGTGTCCTTGGACTGGCATGGCAGGATAGGTTCAATGGCTTCCTTCTGTGCTGTTATTTTTCTATAATTCTTCCTATGGTTCGATGAGAAAATTCAGAACATGAACATGTTTTTTTAAAGCAGCATCAAGGCACAAAGGCAAAACACAGTCTCATGTCAGAGGAAGATTCTTATGCAATGGCATAAGAATGCACACAGAGCATAAAAATACATTTCATCAGAATACATTGAATGAATATTTCAAAATGCTGCTTCGGTGATATCACATCGTGTTCATTCAAACACATTGCAACAAGCTGGTCATTACTGGGCGTTCTGTGTTCCTGGTTATAACAGTTTGGGAATGGAAGGAGCAGGTTCACATCTGCACATTAACAGGATCAAACTGTCTCAGATTGACAGCTCCCAGGACAGGCTTTCCTCTCCTCTCGCTCTGTGCTGTGGATTCTCAGGGATTAGTTGGAGTTTCCCAGCTCAGTAACTGTAAAAGCCTCTGAGGCCAGCAATGCTCACAGTATCTGCTCCCCAGATTCAGGGGGCTGCAGCCAATCAGAGCTGTGCCTGATTTAACCCAGAACTGGTTGAAATGATGATATTGTTCACAAGCTGAATTCTATTTGATCAGATGAAGATACAGATTGTGTGCACTCAGTCACTAAACAACAATATCCCGCCTTCATATAGAGTGGATGAGAGTGGGTGGAGGGAGAGACAGAGACAGAGTGAGTTAGGGTGACGAGACACAGACGGCCAGACAATGTCTCAGTGACAGAAATCCTTGTAAATTCCAGCTTTAGCCAGAAAGATTCTCTTGGAGAAACAGAAGCTGCAGTATCAGTTCTCACTGATATTATGGAACAGACACATTATTAATCCCACACTCAGGAACAGTGCTGCCTTTTGACAGAAGAGATTGGGAGAGGCAAAATAAACTGAATGGTCCAGTTCTAAACAGTGTGCAGGCTCAGAGGGAGTGAGGTTCAGGGAGATATTTGAAAGTGAGATAGTTTCGGACAGTCGTTCGCAAAGTGGATGGGATCCTTGGCTTCACAAATGGAAGCACTGAGTGTCCATTGGATCCCTCATAATCCATTGTGAGAAAGGAGGCCATTTGCCCATTGCATCTGCACTGACTTTCTGGAAGAACATCTTTTCCCATGGCTAACCCTCTTAACCTACACATCTTGGGTCATTAAGGGGCAAATATATCATGTCTAATCTATTTATTCTGCACATCTTTAGTCTTTGGGAGGAAATTGGAGCACCTGGGGAAACCCATGCAGATACAGGGAGAATGTGCAAACTCCACACAGACAGTCAGCCATGGAGGAATTGAGCATGGGTCTCTGGCGCTGTGAAGCAGCAGCGCTAACCAGTGCCACTCTGCTGGTGTAACTTTAACAATCCAATTCCTTTCTGAATGCCTCACTTGAAGCAGCATCACCACATTGTCAGACAATGCATCCCAGAGCTGAACTACTTGCTGTGGGAAAGGGTTTTCTCATTATGCTTCAATCACTAACAAAGGGTCAGTAAATTGGTCCACGGCGGTGAAAGGGTTTCATATGATGTGACCCTTCGTAAACTGGGTCTGTATTCTCTGTGATTCACAAGCATGAGAGGCAAAACATTAAAACATACAAGATTCTGAAGGGGTTTGATTTTGTGGACATTGGGAGATTGCGGAAGCTGGCTCAGTGTAAGGATCAGATCATTTCACACTGACATGAGAATACATTTCTGCACTCATTGGGTTGTGATCCTTTGACATGCTCCATTGTTGAATACACTAGTGGTGGCACAGTGGTTAGCATTGCTGCCTCAAAGCACCAGGGAACCGGGTTCAATTCCACCTTGGGTAATTGCCTGTATAATGTTTGCACGTCCTCCCCATGTTTGCGATTCCTCCCATTCTCCAAATGTTAGGTGGATTGACCATGCTAAACTGCCTGTTAGTGTCCCAAATATATTGGTTAGGGGGATTAGCAGAATATGTGGGGTTACCGGGATAGGTTCTGGGTGGGATGCTCTGTCAGAGAGTCAGTGCAGATTCAATGGACCAAATGGCCTCCATCTACACTGCAGGTTATGACAGTCTATGACAATTAAGGCTGAGATAAACAAATTTTGGTTTCTCAGGGAATCAAGGGAGTGAGGAGTAAAATGCAGTTCAATCCCAAGATCTGAAACTCCATAAGCAGCTGGTATGTCCACATCTGGAGTCTGCACCCACAGTTTGGAACCCACACTTTCAAAAAGATATACAGC
The DNA here is from genome assembly GCF_964213995.1 of Mustelus asterias. Lineage (NCBI taxonomy): Eukaryota > Metazoa > Chordata > Chondrichthyes > Carcharhiniformes > Triakidae > Mustelus > Mustelus asterias. The sequence goes on from NW_027590135.1 coordinate 1,161,773, forward strand.
TGATAGAAAGAGTGGAAAGCTGTGTATTATTACCTTATTACCCAAGCTTGAAAAGTTCTTTATTCGGAGTTACCATAGTTTTGGTGATCGTCAGTATAAACTACAGAAATTTGATTCACATCTTAATAGTCACAGTTTGTTTTCTCCCCAATAGAATTGCTGATATTTCAAATGATTTTGTTGGGAATGCTGAAAATGTAGTGACTTTTAGAAAATGTGTCAGAAACATAGTGTGATTTCTATCTATGTATTGTCTGATGATGTTGCTGTTCTTGTTTTAATACTGTGCCGATGTGCTTTGCACTGTATGGCAATAAAGACACAGAAATCAAAATTGTTTTGAATGGTTTAACATTATTGATGAGCCACATAGTAAATGTCTGCCCTTATTTCCTGCGTTCTTGTGACTGGACAAGACACAAGCATGGATACTGAGGGGAAAAAAAGGGTGGAAATTGCAGAGGCAATGGTTAAAAGTTTTCTATCCGAGCTAGTTATATGGGTGGTGCCAGAGGACTGGAGAATTGCAAATGATAAATACACTTCTTCAGAAAAGGCTGTGAGGATAAGCCAACTAAATCCAATCAGTTTAACTTCTGCAACGAGGTTAAACTGGTTTGAGGTTTAATCTCCAAACACTGGAGATTAAATTAACACTCACTTGTGCGAATGTACATTAAGGAAAACACAAACATAATTATTAAAGGGGGATCACATTTAACTTGCTTCAGATTTTAATGAGGGTAACAGAAAAGGTTGATGAGGGGATGTGGTTAATGTGAACATGGACTGCCAAAAAGCATTTTATAAATAAAGGGGCACACAGCAAACTTGTGGTAACATTTGGAGCTGATAGAATAAAAGGGACAGCAGCAACATGGATAGGAATCTGACAGAGTGACAGGAAACACAGCAGTGGGAAATGTTTTTATTTGGAATGGAGGTCGGTTAAAGTGGGATTCCAGGAGGGTTGGTGTTAGGAATTCTGCTCTTCCTGATACATATTAGAGACATTGGCAATGCTGTACAAAGCACATATTCAAACTGTGGCAATTACACAATGTGGAGATGCTGGCATTGGACTGGGGTAATCACAGTAAGAGTTTTAACAACACCAGGTTAAAGTCCAACAGGTTTATTTGGTAGCAAATGCAATTAGCTTTCGGAGCGCTGCTCCTTCGTCAGATGGAGTGGATATCTGCTTTCAAACAGGGCATACAGAGACACAAAATCAAGTTACAGAATACTGATTAGAATGCAAATCTCTCCACAACCAGGTCTTAAAGATACAGACAATGTGAGTGGAAGGAGCATTAAGCACAGGTTAAAGAGATGTGCATTGTCTGCAGACAGGACAGCCAGTGAGATTCTGCAAGTCCAGGAGGCAAGCTGTGGGGGTCACTGATAGTGTGACATAAATCCAAGATCCCGGTTTACGCCGTCCTCATATGTACGGAACTTGGCTATCAGTTTCTGCTCAGCGACCCTGCGCTGTCGTGTCGTGAAGACCGCCTTGGAGAACGCTTACCCGAAGATCAGAAGCTGAATGCCCGTGACCGCTGAAGTGCTCCCCCACAGGAAGAGAACAGTCTTGCCTGGTGATTGTCGAGCGGTGTTCATTCATCCGTTGTCGTAGCATCTGCATGGTTTCCCCAATGTACCATGCCTCGGGACATCCTTTCCTGCAATGTATCAAGTAGACAATGCTGGCCGAGTTGCAAGAGTAGGTACCGTGTACTTGGTAGACGGTGTACTCACGTGAGATGATGGCATCGGTGTCGATAATCCAGGACGTCTTGCAGAGGTTGCTGTGGCAGGGTTGTGTGGTGTCGTGGTCAATGTTCTCCTGAAGGCTGGGTAGTTTGCTGCGGACAATGGTCTGTTTGAGGTTGTGCAGTTGTTTGAAGGCAAGAAGTGGGGGTGTGGGGATGGCCTTGGCGAGATGTTCGTTTTGATCAATGACATGTTGAAGGCTCCGGAGGAGATGCCGTAACTTCTCCGCTCCGGGGAAGTACTGGACGACGGAGGATACTCTGTCCACCGTGTCTCGTGTTTGTCTTCTGAGGAGGTTGGTGAGGTCTTTAACTCCCGTATACACAGGGTCTGCTCAGATGAGGAGGATCGCAACGGATACCTCCAGACGTTGAAAGATGTCCTCACAAGAACAGGATATGGCGCTCGACTCATCGATCGACAGTTCCGACGCGCCACAGCGAAAAACCGCACCGACCTCCTCATAAGACAAACACGGGACACGGTGGACAGAGTATCCTTCGTCGTCTAGTACTTCCCGTCAGTGGCTGACTTTAATCTTCCTGCGGATTTGGACAATCAAGTTTGCAGAGGTAGCCATGAGGAAGAATTCAGAGTGTATTAGACACAGTTTCCATGAAGAATACTTTATGGATCCAAGCAGAAACCAGGCCAGTTTGGATATTGTAATGTGTAATGATACAGCTTTCATAAACAATCAGAGTAAAAGCTCCGCTCGGAAACAGTGACCGTAATATGGTAGAATTTAGCATTCAGTTTTGAGTGCAAACTTGAGTCAGAGGCAACTGTGCTCAACTTAAATAAGGGTAATTGGAAAAGAATGAGAGCAGAGTTGGCTAGACTGGACTGCAAAAGATGTTTAGCAGAAAAGACGATCGCTCAGCAATGACATACGTTATGAAAATAGTTTATGACTCACAACAAAGATACATACCAGTGACAAACAAGGATTCTGGAAGGGAATAAATCAACCATGGTTAACCGAGGAAGTTAAAGATTGCATCAAACTGAAAGAAGAACATAGGATGTTTCATATATTAGTGGTAAGACAGAGCATTGGGGAAGTTTCAAAAACCAACGAATGATGACCAAAAAAATACTAACGTGGGAGAAGATGAACTACAAACGTAAATTAACAAGTAATTTAAAAAGAAACAGGAAGAGCTTCTATAAATATATAAAAACAAAGAGAGAGGCTAAAGTGAACATAAGCTGCTGAGAGATTGAGACTGGGAAATAAAAGGAAATGGCAGAGGAGTGAAATACATAATCTGTGTCAGGATGGCCGAGTCGTCTAAGGTGCTTCGTTCAGGTCACTGTCTCCTCGAGAGGCGTGAATTCAAATTCCAGTCCTGACATTGTTTAGGGGAGGCAGTGGAGTCATGGGCCAGTGATCCACAGACTCTGGATAATGCGCTAGGGACCCGCGTTCAAAATCCAACACAGCAGATGGTGAAATTTGAACTCAATATGAATCTGCAATTAAAAACCTAATTATCGCTTGTCATAAAACCCTATCTGGTTTACTAATGTCCTTTAGGGAAGGAAATCTGCTGGGCAGGAGTGTGTTTGAATTGTCAAGTCTTGAGGTAACAAAAGCGTGGATGAGGGTTTCAGGTACGGGTGAGTTGAGGTATTATCAACAATGTGTGATGTTACACAGCTGGTAAGAGGTGATCTTGGTGAAGGAACAGATATGTGGTCAGAATCTCATTTCCGAGTCTAATGAGGTGCCAAGATTATGAGGTTTGTTTCAACCTCGAACACTGACCAGTAGGAAAGATGGAGTCAGTGATTGGGAACAGAATTTGTGGTGGGAACATTGGTCTTCCAAATATTTAATTGGGGGAATTCTCTGCTTAGTCAGTAGCAGAGGTCGGAGAAGGTGTCTCATAATTTAATAACAGAGGATTGGTTGTGAGAGGTGATGGTGAGGTAGAGCTGGGTGTTATCAGCATACATGTGAAAGCTGTGTTTTTAGATAATGTCACTGAGGGGTCAGGTGTAGATGAAAAATAGGAGAGAGTCAAGGAAAGATCCTTGGGGGATTTGGGTGGTAACAGAATAGAAGTGGGAAGATAAACCATTGCAGGTGATATTCTGCATATGGCCAGAAAGATAAGATCGGAAGTGCAGTCTTACCCAGCTGAACAATCCCTGATCATCCTTCTCAACCTATCCACACCTTTGACATGGTTGACTGCCCCATTATGCTCCAATACCTCCCCACTGTCAGATCAGTGTTCACAGCAGATGAAGATGTTAATGTACCTGACATCCTGGGGAAACTAATGATGAATGAAGGGCTGGGCCTCAGTAAACGAGTGTAGAGAAGGCTGGAGTTCTCAATCATCTTCGTCTCGGGTGGCAACTCCTCCATCTCAATGTGTGTGGTGAGATCAGGCCATTCTGCTAGTCAGGAACACCCAGACTGACTGTAAGAGAGGCTGCAATTAGAACCAAACAATGAGGGAGATTCAATCAGAGTGACCAAGCGCCACCCCCAATACAGAGCACAGGAAGATCCCACTATCTCTCCCTGGCCTATGCAGTGTGAGGTCCTCTAACCCGGTGTGGCACTGAGCCCCACACACAGGGTATAGGAAGATCCCAGTCTCTGTGCTGATTGGTCTGACTCCAGGGGGTTTGCAGCGCTACCACTGCTGAGCCCGGGGAACTGCAGCGTGACATGTTTACACAGAAAGCCGCCATTGGAAACCCTGAGCTCAGGATTCACAGCCGGGCGGGACGGGATTCCCGCTGCCGAAACCCTTCCCCCATCCGGAGCCCCGCCGCGGGCTCAGGATCCGGGCCCGGGGACTGAAGCCACTGGCGGGACATTTGCTGCCGCTCCGCGCGGTGTCTGATGGGCCTGTGACCGGCAGCTGGGAAAACCAATCGGAAATTGACACATCGCGGTTATCCAATGGCCGCTCTGCGCCCACTGAGTGACAGTTACTTTATCCAATCGGTGAGCTCCATCCAGCTGAACAGAGGGAACACTGAAAAATGACGCTGACAATTGTAACCAATCACAGTCCGCGCTGATGGAAACACACGCCCCTCCATGTGATTGACATCTTCTTTAGCCAATCGCAACGCAATGACCAACTGTAATGTGCCGCTCCTGCGCCTTTCGCGCAGCGTCACTCCCAGCCCAGCGTCATTGCGTCATTTAATTTGATGAAACCAATGAGTGATGAGAGAGGTGGAGGCGGAAAGAATCCTTAAAGTTGAACTGTTCAGATAATTATAGTTGTACAATTATAATTCGTTGATGGCAGTTAAAGCGGCAAAAGGACTGCGGAAAGTCAGAGGGTGCAAAAAGTGAAACCCGCGGGAATGATAGGAGGAAATAAATGAAGAGAACAGTCGACAAAAATGAACGGGGAGGAAAGCAAGCAAGAAGCAGGTGCATTTAGAGAGGGAATTCCAGAGCTGAGACATCGAGAGCTGAAAGTACGATCATAACTGGTGGAGTGAATCAAGATGCGGAGATGCCGGCGTTGGACTGGGGTAAACACAGTAAGAAGTTTAACAACACCAGGTTAAAGTCCAACAGGTTTATTTGGTAGCAAAAGCCACACAAGCTTTCGAGGCTCTAAGCCCCTTCTTCAGGTGAGTGGGAATTCTGTTCACAAACAGAACTTATAAAGACACAGACTCAATTTACATGAATAATGGTTGGAATGCGAATACTTACAACTAATCCAGTCTTTAAGAAACAAAACAATGGGAGTGGAGAGAGCATCAAGACAGGCTAAAAAGATGTGTATTGTCTCCAGACAAGACAGCCAGTGAAACTCTGCAGGTCCACGCAACTGTGGGAGTTACAAATAGTGTGACATAAGCCCAATATCCCGGTTGAGGCCGTCCTTGTGTGTGCGGAACTTGGCTATCAGTTTCTGCTCAGCGACTCTGCGCTGTCGTGTGTCGCGAAGGCCGCCTTGAATAAAATCAGGGATGCTCACGAGGGCAGATTCAGTGGAGCTCAGATATCTCAGAGGATTGTTGGGCTGGAGATGATGAAAGGGAGGAAGAGCTGAGGACATGGAGGGATTTGGAAACACGGATAAGAAAATTAAAATTGAGACATTGCTGAATCAAGTGTCAGTGGTTGTCACTGAGCACAGGGTTGATGCATTAACGGTATCTGGAGTAAATTCTGATTTAATGATGAGGAATGAATTAGCAGCTTTCTGGACCCAGCAGCACAATAAATCGGATCAGAAGTGGACTACATGGCCCCTGAAGCCTGCTGCTCGATTCAATAGGATCATGTTTTAGATTCCAAACCACTGAATCTTTACAATGCAGTAACAGCCCATTTGGCCCATCAAGTCTACACTGCGTTCTTGAAACAGTGTTCCATCTAATTCCACTCTCCCGCCTCACAGCCCCAGAGACCTGGGCTTGCTTCTGCCCTTTGGTGACTGTACAAATTTTGTACATTCTCCCCGTGGGTTTCCTCTGGGTGCTCTGGTTCAAAGATGTGCAGGTTCGGTGTATTGGCCATGTTAAATGTTCCTTTAGTTTCCAAAGATGTGTACATTAGGCACTGAATCGGTGCTGTTTTAACACTTATTTTGAATTTTTTCCCCTGCTTCTTGATGAACTCTTGAATCGAACATGAAAAACTCTATTATAGAATCCCTACAGTGCAGAAGGTGGCCATTCGGCCCATTGAGTCTGCACTGATTCTCTGACCTATCCACACAACCTCATATATTTACCCTGTTAATCCTCCTAATCTAAACATACTGGGACACATAAGGGGAAATTTAGCATGGTAAATCCGCTTACACTATCAATGGAGTGTGAGGGGAAACCAGAGCACCCGGAGGAAAGCCATGTGGACACAGAGAAAATGTGGAAAATACGTACAGTCACCCAAGGCCTGAATTGAACCTGGGTCCCTGTCATTCCGCAGCAGCAGTGCGAACCATTGTGCCACCCTTCTTTCTCTTCCATAAGACCATAAGACACAGGAGCAGTATTAGGCCACTTGGCCCATCTGCTCCACCATTCAAACATATATTTTTCTCATCCCATTCTCCTGTCTTTTCCCCATAACACCTGATCCCCTTATTAATCAAGAATCTATCTCTGTATTAAAAACATTCAATGACCGAGCCTCCACAGCCTTCTGCGGCATAGATTCACCGCTCTCTGGCTGAAGAAATTTCTCCTCATCTCTGTTTTAAAGGATCGTCCCTTTAGTCTGAGGTTTTGCCCTCTGGTACTAGTTATTCCTACTAGTATATATTTTGTCACCAGCTTCCTACTGGTGGAAACATCCTCATAGAAGAATCATAGAAACCCTACAGTGCAGAAGGAGGCCATTCGGCCCATCCAGTCTGCACCGACCACAATCCCACCCAGGCCCTACCCCCACATATTTACCCGCTAATCCCTCTAACCTACGCATTTTTTTAGGATTTCAAGGGGCAATTTTTTTTTTAACCTGGCCAATCAACCTAACCCACACATCTTTGGACTGTGGGAGGAAACCGGAGCACCCGGAGGAAACCCACGCAGACACGAGGAGAACGTGCAAACTTCACACAGACAGTGACCCGAGCTGGGAATCGAACCCGGGACCCTGGAGCTGTGAAGCAGCAGTGCTAACCACTGCGCTACCATGCCGTCATGTCCACGTCCATTCTAGCCAGGCTTCGCAGTATCCTGTAAGTTTCAATAAGATCATCCTTCTAAACTCCAACGTGAACACTCCCAGAGTCCTCAACCATTCTTCATACAACATGCTCTTCATTCCATGGATCATTCTTGTGAACCTCCTCTGGACCCTTTCCATGGCCAGCACATCTTTCCTTAGATATGGGGCCCAAACTGCTCGCAATACTCCAAACGAGATCTGATCAGAGCCTTTGCCAGCCTCAGAAGTACATCTGTGCTCTTGTATTCTAGCCCTCTCGACATTGCATTTGCCTTCCTAACTGCCGACTGAACTTGTACGTTAACCTGAAGAGACTCTTGAACAATGACTCCCAAGTCCCTTTGTTCTTCTGATTTTCTAAGCATTTCACAATTTAGAAAGTAGTCTATATCTCCATTCCTCCTTCCAAAGTGCATAACTTCACAGTTTTCCACATTGTATTCCATCTGCCACTTCTCTGCCCACTCTCCAGACCTGTCCAAGCCCTTCTGCAGCACACCTGCTTCCTCAATGCTACCTGTCCCTCTTCAGGTCCGCTCAGACTCCTTTCCCAAAAGAAAAATACCCAAGCTCTCAATTCTATCTTCATAGCTACAAATCTTTATCAATAGAATCATTCATGTGAATATCCTTTGCACTGTCTCCAATGCCTTCGCAACCTTCTTCAAGTATGGTGTCCAGAACTGGATGCAGTGCTCCAGGTGAGGCCTATCTCGTGTATTTAAAAGCTCAACATGACCTTCTTACTCATGTATTCAATCCTCCAATAAAACATAGGATGCCATTTGCTGTATTACTTGCTCTCTCAACATGCCCAACCACCTTCAATGACCTTTGTACTTAGAAACTGAGATCCCTCTGTTCCTGACTTTCCTTAAGAGTTTCTCCCTTTATTTCTCCACACTCTCAAAATGAATCAACTCACACTTCTCTGCATTGAACTTCATCTAGTTAGGTGCATTGACCCGAACAGGCGCCGGAGTGTGGCGACTAGGGGAATTTCACAGTAACTTCATTGCAGTGTTAATGTAAGCCTTACTTGTGACTAATAAACTTTACTTTAACTTTACTTTACTTTTACACTCGTCTGCCCAGAGGACAGCAATGGAATCATTCACTCAACGTCTATACATTCTTCTGAACTCCAGGGTCTCTCAGCCTAATTCACTCAGCCTCTCATCATAGAACAACTTCCTCATTCTGGGGGGCAATCTAGTGAACCTGGTCTGTACTGCCTCCAACTCAAGTTCTATTCTTTCTCAAATGTGGAGACAATAGCTGTACACAGTATTGCAGATGTGGTCTCCATAAAATCCTGTACAATTGCAGCAAGACATCTTTCTTCATCTACTCCAATCCACTTGCAATAAAAACAAACATGCCATTTGCTTTTCTAATTGCTTTAATGGATAATCCCGATTGTGCTCCGAATTCTCTTCAGCATTTTAAAATCCGTCACATTTCAACCTCTCTTCAGCTCTGAAGAAGAGTCCAGCAGACTCGAATTATTAACTCTGTTTCTCTCTCGATAGATGTCGCCAGACCTGCTGAAGTTTCTAGCATTTTCTGTTTTTATTTCAGATTTCGTCCCTCTGCCATCCTCACATCCTTTTCGACACATATTTGGTTTTTTTTTAACTTCGTTAGACTTCTGATTCCCCAACAACTCTCTTGCCATTTAATCATTGCTGCACTTCTCCTTGTTTAGAAATGACAAGAGAACAGTTCCCACTCGATTCAGTGATGAGTGATGAATGAGAAGTTGTGACAGAAAATGAACATCTCCGCCTTCTCCCTGTAACCCTGCACATTCTTCCTTTTCAGATAACAGTCTAATTCCTTTGGAACGTTTCAATTGAATCTGCCTCCGCCACATTCTCCGGCAGTGAATTCCACACATTAAACACTCACTGTGTGAAAAATGTTTTCCTCGTGTTCCTATTCCTTCCTTTGCTCATGATGTTCAATCTGTTCTCTCTCATTCTTCATCATTCCATGAGTGGGAACAGTTTGTCCCTATTCACGCTGTCCAGACGTCTCATGACATTTAATACCTATAAGTGGAACCCCTGATGGGGTGGTAAGATTGTTAAACCAGTGGACATTAAGGCACTGATAAAACTCGCATTCACTTAAATGACTTTTAAATACGTTTATGAACAAGAAGCAATGTGAGATGCAGTAATTGATTCAAATGAGTAATTATGATTGTAAAACACATATGCTGATATTTTGAATGGATTATTATTGACTTTGAGGAAGTTACCAATTGGCAGTAAACCAGTCCAGATGACACTTTGTCAAAGGGTCATCTGGACTCGAAATATTAGCTCATTTCACTCCTTACAGATGCTGCCAGACCGGCAGAGATTTTCCAACATTTTCTCTTTTGGTTTCAGATGACAGCATCCGCAGTAATTTGGTGTTATTTTAGAGTTGTACTATTGCACCTCATTTAGAGTTGTTGGACTGAGAAACCTCACTAATGAAATGGATTAGATACTTTGGAACTGTTTCCCTTTTACTTTTCATTGTCTCTCTATAATCTTCCTACCAGAATGAATCACTTCACAATTCTCAGCTTTGAATTTCATCTGTAACTTGTCCACTCATTCCGTCAACTTGTCTAGATCCTTTTTTGAAGTTTTACACTCCCCTCCTCACAGTTCACAATGCTTCCAAGTTTCACATTATCCACAAATTCTGAAATTGTGCCCTGTGCACCATTACCTCGGTCAGTAATATATCCTGGCGCATGTTCACAGTATCTACAGCTTGTGTGCATAGCAAACTGGTTTGAGGCTTATAACAGGGAAGACGAGCCGATGCAAATACCTGCCTGCATATTCCACGTAAATGTTGCAGAATTGTCGTTAAGTGAGTTTGTTATCATTGTTGATAGGAAGTAGCAGAGAATGGTTTCAACCCATCGACCTCTGAGCTATGGGCCCAGCACCCTTCCCCTGCGCTACTCTGCTACAGAAAGCCAGCACTCATTGCCAATCCCTAACTGAACTTAAGAAGATGGTGGTTCGCTGCTTTCATCAACTGCTGCACTCCCTTGGTGTCGGTACAGCCACAGTGCTGTTAGCCTAACAGTCTTTCAGGATTTTGCCACTGCGACAGTGAAGAAGCTATGATGTATTTCCAAGTCAGGACGTTGAGTGGCTTGGAGCGGGGTGGGAGGGAAGGGGGGTGTTTGCAATGCTGGTGCTCCCATGTATCTGCTGCCGCTGTCCTTCGAGACGGTAGAGCTGGTGGCTTTGTGGGTGCAGCCTAAGAAGAGTAGATGAAGAAATATTGCTCCCATTGCCAGAGGAAATAAGGATGGTTTTTAATGCGCTGAGTGTTTCGGACCTGGAATGCGCTGCCTGAGAGGGTGGCAGAGGCAGCATCAAATCAGGGCTGTCAAAGGGGAATGGGATCAGCACCTGAAGTGAAAGGATTTGCAGGGTTCTGAGACAAGGACTGGGAAAGGCATGAGCTGAGTTGTTCTTGCACAGACCAGCACACAGACAAAGGGCCGAATGGTCTCCCTCTCTCTGTTGTATCCATTCTAAGATTCTATGGGTAGGAGTGTTGGACTCTTTCTGTATTGCTCTGTATCTGGTGTGACAAATGTGTGTGATATTCATTATAAATCTATCTGAGAGACTTCGAAAATCTGTACACATTCTACATGGAAGATACCTAATTGAAACCGGGCCATTTGTTGTAATTAGTACATGATTTCACACGATCCTCTACTCAAAATCTTCAATGTAACATCATCTGCTTATCTCTGAAATTCATTCTCCATCGTCTCATTTCCGAGATTTCCCTTTAGTTCATCGATGCTAGTCGACTCAACTGCTCCAGGTAATAGAAAACTCCAAGTTATACTGACTACATGGGAAAGTACATTAATATTGATTTCTCTATGGGATTTAATACTGACATCCAATCATTAATTCCTGTTTGATCTGTCTCTGCAACAGCGACAGTTAATGTGCGTTTTTCCGCTGTACTGCGATTCTGTATTGCGGCCAGTGGATGTCAGCACACTCTGGTAGACTGAAGTTTAGATACAACAGACAAGAATTTTTCACATTATATTGAACCTGGACGGAGGAATTTAGAAATACTAAATCTGTTGACCATATCATTTTGAAATCTACCAGTACGCTGCTTCCCTCTGTATTCATCATTTAAATCCTGATACATCAGCAAGGCGAGGCTTTTTAAGTGAAAGTATCAGTGCCGGGAGGCATTTTATTTTGAACCAAGTGGCATTTTGAATCATTGTTGTTTAGCATCGTTAGAATTTCATAAAGCAACAGTTTAACTATTAGTACAAATCTATTAAAGCATATATTACACAAAGTTTTACCCTATTTATGATTGGGGACGGTATATAGAGAGAAACTTGCTTTCCTTGCTATATATTACTGACCTATATCTGGGTGCACAGGTTTCAATCTCAAAATTTGCCAGTGGTGCAAAACTTGAAAATATTATGAACTTTAGTGAGGAGGATATTGATAATCTTCAAGAATATATAGACAAGCTGGTGGAATGAGTAGACACGTGACAGATGCATTTTAATTAATGTAAGGAAGTGTGAAGTGATACATTTTGGTCCGAAGATCGAGGAGAGGTGAAATAAAATAAAGGGTTCACCTTTACCCTTCCTAATCCCTATTGGACCTTTACCGTGCGAAGATTCCACAGTCTATTTACCCATTTCAGAACCCATTCAATATCCAGCCTGCAGTCTGCATTGCACCTTCGACTTGTACAGTGATCATTAAACATTTAGCACTCCCACTTTCCTATGTACCTTCACCTTGCAATGTCTCCCTGCTCCGTCTCACAAGCCAGTCAACTTCTCACCTCCACTTTGTCCATTGCCCATGGTAGGCTTATCCTGATGTCGAGATGCCGGCGTTGGACTAGGGTAAACACAGTAAGAAGTCTCACAACACCAGGTTAAAGTCCAACAGGTTTATTTGGTAGCACAAGCCACCAGCTTTCGGAGCGCTGCCCCTTCATCAGTTAAGTGGGAGTTCTGTTCACAAACAGGGTTATCCTGCCCAGTCCCCAATGTGTTTCACTTTGTTCAGTTGTATTGCCCAGATTGCATAATGTTCCAACTTTTCTATTCTCCATTAATAATACATGAATAAACAGAACCATCCCTTGATTAAACACTGTCACCTTTCAATGTTTAGCGGGTGAGTTTCATGACGTGCTGTGTGTGATTTCCGCCTTCATGCTCCGGTACAAATTTAGTCAAAGGAAAGTTATCCAAATGTATCCTCATTTCCCCTTCTCATTCACAAAGAACTGAGCGGGTGATGGATACAGTTTCAATAGTCGCTTTAAAAGATAGAGAATGGATTTACAAATTTAAAATCCAAGGGTGACATCACTGCCTGAAGTGGTTTTCAGGCTGTGGCGACTAGAATAACAATGCAGATGAACAATCTGAATTGTTCAAAATCATAGAATGGAGCATCCATTGTGGATGAAGGGAAACTTTAAACTGTGCAGCTGTGCTGTGCTTCAGAATCTTGTTTTACAGAAATCTCCATTAATCAAAAGTTGTGCCTCAGCTACTGAGCATTTCCAGCATTTTCTGTTTGTGTTTCAGATTTCCAGATTCCAGCTTTGTGTTGTGTTCTGTGCAGGTGTTTAACTGGAGCAGGGAACGGGTTCTGATCAGCCCTGTGACAGGTAGAGTAGAATGTGTCTCCCGACTATCAAGCCTGCGAGATTTGACTCCAAGCTGTACAGGAGAATAAGAAAGAGAGAGAGGGAGGATCATTCTGTGATGGACAGATTTCCTGTATAGAGGACAAAAACAGCTGCTTCAACAGACACAACATGTCTCAACATGACTCGCAATCAATAAAGTCGCTCTTAACAGTCCTTGACATTTGAACTATGAGATTGTTGAACTGACCAATAGTTTCCACATTGTCAAAAATCCATATATGGACAAGTAAAGTGAACTTCCAGCACACGGCTCTGTGACTCAATGGATAGCACGTTGGACCTCGAAATAATGGCAAGTCAGCCATTCAAAGGTTATGGGATTGAGAGCCAACAGATTCGGATTTTGGATCAGGTTAGTAGCAAACTGTTTGCTGCTTCATTGATGTGATTCAGCATCGGCACCGACATTTCCTGCTCTGCCATCTCTCCATGCTGCTTCTGTTTACTCGGCTCCCAGGGAAACCACTGACTCGAAAATAAATCGCAAGTCCCAGGGCCTTTCTTAAAGTTCGACACAACATTCGCTGGTTGGGTTATAAATAGTAACATGTTTTCAATTAGATATTTCGCTTTTTTGGAAGATAAAGATTTTAAAGAACACACACACACAACAACAACTTATAAATAACTACAATCAATAAATAAATATCAGTGCCCTGAAACCTGGTGGTGTTAGTCTGATGTGTCTGCTGCGCTTGTACTTCTAGGCTGTAGTGGTCGTGGGTTTGGAAGGTGCTGGCAAAGGAGTCTTGCTGAGTTGCTGCAGTGCATCTTGTCTATGGTGCACACTGCTGCCATTGTGTGTCGGTTGTGGAGGGAGTGAATTTTTATGCATGGGAAGCGAATGAAGTGGGATGCTTTGTCCTGGATGGTGCCAAGCTTTTGAAGTGCTGTTCAACCTGCAGTCATCCAGGCAAGTAATCTCAGGAAACCAGATGCTCCGGTTTCCTCCCACAGTCCAAAGGTGAGCAGGTTGGGTGGACTGGTCATGCTCGATTGCCCCTTGGTCCCCAAGGTGTTCGTATTAGCAGAGTGGGTGTGTGGTGCAGCAGGGATAGGTCCTGTGTGCGATTCTCTGTCGGAGAGTCAGGACAGACTCGATGGGCAGAATGGTCTCCTTCAGCACTGTCGGGATTGTGTGATTCTAAGGCCATTTGACTGTGTTAGAAATTCCCTGAGAAAAAAATGGAAAACTGTGTTTGTAGAATTTACAGCATTGGGTTTATTGCAGATTAAATGTTTTTTACTGCAAGATGATAAAAATACTTAGATATTGTAACTTGCGCTGTTGCAAATATCACTGGAATGGAATATAAGGCCCTGCTGGGATTTGAACCAAGGATCTAGTCTTTTTAGGAGGCAGGCATTTTAACCAACTAAGTCACAGAACCTGATACTGCTGCTTCTGCCACAGCGGAATACTGCAAATACATGCCAGACCTGGTGGCATTTGTGAAAAAAGCGAAACCACCAGATCTGGAACGTATCTGTGAAAATAGAGAAAGTTCACATTTCAGATGCAGACCTTTCACGGGAATGACCGGTTCTCTCTCCACAGATCGATTCATGAAAGAAAAATAACTGAATCCCACAGTGGCCCATCAAGACTGCACCGATTTCCCTGGAAACCTTTCAAATCCGCCTTTCCCCGACACCCGCCCACCAGGGTCTCAGGGGAGGTGCTCCTCAGGAATTCACAAAAGAAAGCACATCAGACGGAATCACACACATCACTCTTCCACTCAACATTGAGCGGTTTATCGTGAGCTTGGTTCCACTGACTGTTTTCAGACACACATCTGGTATAAAAGTAGCCGTGTTCAGGATGTGATTCACACACAGTTTTCTGCTCTGAAGGCAGATGTGCTCCTTCTGTGGCACGAGGTGATTTTTAAAAAAGTACTTTATTCATACGGGATATGTGTGCCGCTGGCGCGAGAAGCATTTATTGTCCAAATTAATTATCTTTGAGTAATTGGCGATGAATTCAGACTTGAGCCACTGCAATCCATGTGTTGTATGTGCACATATACTCCTGTTAGGGAGGGAGTTCCAGGATTGTGAGCCAGCCATGGGAACGGCGATATGTTTCCGAGTCAGGATGATGTGCGTCTCGGAGTGTAACTTACAGGTGGTCGTTGTTTCTCAGCATCTGCTGCTCTTGTGCTGCCAGGTGAGAAATTTCTTGGGTTTGGATGGTGCCTCGCGAAGGAAATAAATCACTGTCAGAAGTGGGATGGGAACTCACAACACCAGGGAAGACTGCAACCTGTACGCAGCACCTTAGACCGCCCGACCATCCTGACTACATTGACAAAACCTCTGCACAAACTGATTTGAATTCCATCTTCATTGCCATTACATTTAAAACTCGATGTGTTTTTTTTCCATTTTTGAACCCCAGCCTGTATCTGAGTTCCATCCTTCCCCAAGCTGAGGAGCTTCTCATTGCTGCATTGCTCTGTTTGCTCAAATTAACAAAGACCCAATCCCCGCCCCACCTGTTCCTTACACTGAGCTGTTGAGATTGTAAGATCTGAGCAACGTGAAGTATCCAATAGGAGAGTTACATCCTGGCGACAGGAATATCTCTCCGCAGCAGCTTTCGGAGCTGCTGAATATTTCCAGCATTTCCTCTTTCTGATTTTGTGCATTTATTACAGGAGTTCATTTACTGACAACACAAAACTTGTCTCTTGGACGCAGCACATAACACAGGTTTTCTGTGATCTTCTCACAGACAAGTTCACTCTTCACTTTCCAATACACATGCTTTAAAATCGGCTGTTTCACACTCAGCACCCTGCGGCATTGCCTTCAAACCTCACCCCACCCTCCACCCGACCACCAGGGTCTCAGAAGTACAAATGCTTCTCAGGAATTCACAAAAGCAAGGGGATCACAGTGTTTGTGAGGGAATATAAAGGGTTAATCCACACTCACAAACAGACTGATTATGTGAGAACCTCTCTCTCTCTCTCTCTCCCTCACACACACACACACACACCACCACCACGGCAAGTGGTGAAATTTAATAAAAATGAAATTCAATAAAAACATCTGGAATTAAAAGTCTAATTACCATGAATCAATTGTCTTAAAAGCACACAACTGCTTCAGTAATGTCCCTTCAGGAATGAATTTTTACCTGGTTTGGACCTGAATGTGCCCCCCGACCCTCAGCAACTTTGGTGACTCTAAGCTGCCCTCTGCGGTGACCTATCAAGCCGCTCAGTTCAAGGGCAATTTGGCATGGGCAATAATTACGGGCCCAGCCAGCGACACCCACATCCCAGGAATGAATAAACAAAATAAATCGGTGATTCACAATGAGGGGATACAGAAAGTCAGTTGCAGTATCAAAGATTGACAGATACAGAATTAATTTACAAACTATGTTTCAGTTCCGGAAGCTGACAGTCAGAACAAGTCACTTCTCCAGGCACAGTTCAACTGATCAAATCAGAAAGATCCCAATCCTCATTGAGCAGCAGATAATGCAAAGCGCAGTCTGAATACAGACGGATGCACCTGAGAAAGCATTCCTTCTGGTTGCCTCACAGCTTGGTCTGGCTCCTGCTCTGTCCAAGACCGCAAAAAATCTACAAAGTGTCATAAACAAAGCCAGTGCATCACGCAAGCCAGCCTCCCATCCATTGACACTTCCCACTGCCTTGGAAAAGCAGCCAGTTTAATCAAGCAGCGACACATCCTGGACATATTCTTTTCCACCGGCTTCCGTCGAGAAAAAGGTACAAAAGTCTGAGGACAGGCACTAACCAACTAAAGAGCAGCTTCTTCCCTGCTGCCATCAGAATTTTGATTGGACCTATCTCGTATTAATTTGATCTTTCTCTACAAGTTGCTATGACTGTACTCTCTCTGTGCACTCTCTCTTTTCCTTCTCTATGTATGGTATGCTTCGTCTGCATAGCATGCAAGAAACAATACTTTTCACTGTGTACTAATGCATGTGACAATAATAAATCAAATCAAATAAAATCAAAGAGTATGACACAGATATAAAGGTAAAGTCGCTGTAGTCGCAAATGACCAGAGGCTGCTCATCCTCTCAAAGGGGAGAGCTTACTGGTGGTGATTTAGCCTAAGGATTACCACACCTCAGGCGAGGGGCAAGGTTGAGAATATCTGATGTGCTATCTAATAGCACATCTGCATTTTCTTTGCAATAAATTTGCATCAACGCCTTGATTTCGTTTTAGATCCGAGGATACTGTGCGGTTCTCACAGGCTGTCCTGTCACCTTCAATTATTTAAACACATGTTCACACGTTTCCCGCTGTTCCTGCACCCACTTTTGGCATTACACGCTTCATTTTATATTGACACTCCGGTCTTCCCACCAAAACGCGTCACCTCATTCTCCATCTGCCACATGTCATCCCTTTCCACCAAGCTGTCTGTGTCCATTTCGAGTTTTTTTCTGTAACTCTTTTCACACCCACAGGACGCCCCAAAATATTTCACTGACAACAAAGTATTTTTGAAATATAGTCAATGTCCCAATGCTGAACTTTTGATGTGTCTGTTCGACAACGTCAGAAATTCCCATATGGGGATGGGAAATAACTGATGTAGGTGTGGCTCTGTGACGCAACGGAGAGCGTCTCATTGTTTGGTAAAACATTCAACGGTAAAGCTTGAGGGAATCAGCTATTAATAAGCTGCTAAGTGAGCTGGTGGGTACAGCTGCGATGGCCGAGTGGTTAAGGCGTTGGACTTGAAATCCAATGGGGTTTCCCTGCGCAGGTTCGAACCCTGCTCGCAGCGAGTGTGTTAAAAGCTGTTTCTTCTCCTCAGTCGTTTCTTGAAAACTGGTTGCCATTCCTATTGGATTTCGTGAAGGCATCGACGAAATATTGAGTGAAGTGATGGAAAAGAAAACAATAAGAATAGCAGTTTGATTTTTGTATTTTGGGAGCGGATCGTGGCTCTGGGAGGTGTAGGGTGTGAGGACAGAGGTGCGGGACATGAATAGGACACGGTTCACCGCCCAGTTAAACACCGAGGGAGCGGGTGGAGGCATCCTGGATTCAGGAAGTTGGAGTCCATGTCAGGAATGCCGTTTTGGAAAGAGGAATCAGGGAAACAGTTGTGACTGAGGTGAAGAAACTAGGAGAATGGGGATGGGGTCCTTACAGGGAGCGGGGTATCAGGATCTGTACTCAACAAAGAACAAAGAACAATACAGCACAGGAACAGGCCCTTCGGCCCTCCAAGCCCGCGCCGCTCCCTGGTCCAAACTAGACCATTCTTTTCTATCCCTCCATTCCCACTCCGTTCATGTGGCTATCTAGATAAGTCTTAAACGTTCCCAGTGTGTCCGCCTCCACCACCTTGCCCGGCAGCGCATTCCAGGCCCCCACCACCCTCTGTGTAAAATACGTCCTTCTGATATCCGTGTTAAACCTCCCTGCCCCCTCACGCCCCCCCCCCCCCCCCCCCACACGCCCCTCGCCCCTCACTTTGAACCTATGACACCTCGTGAAAGTCACCACCAATCTGGGAAGAAGCTTCCCACCGTTCACCCTATCTATGCCTTTCATAATTTTATACACCTCTATTAAGTCTCCCCTCATCCTCCGTCTTTCCAGGGAGAACAACCCCAGTTTACCCAATCTCTCCTCATAGCTAAGACCCTCCATACCAGGCAACATCCTGGTAAACCTCCTCTGCACTCTCTCTAAAGCCTCCACGTCCTTCTGGTAGTGTGGCGAACAGAACTGGGCGCAGTATTCCAAATGCAGCCGAACCAACGTTCTATACAATCGCAACATCAGACCCCAACTTTTATACTCTATGCCCCGTCCTATAAAGGCAAGCATGCCATATGCCTTATTCACTACCTTCTCCACCTGTGACGTCACCTTCAAGGATCTGTGGACTTGCACACCCAGGTCCCTCTGCGTATCTACACCCTTTATGGTTCTGCCATTTATCGTATAGCTCCCCCGTACGTTAGTTCTACCAAAATGCATCACTTCGCATTTATCTGGATCGAACTCCATCTGCCATTTCTTTGCCCAAATTTCCAGCCTATCTATATCCTTCTGACGTTACTCGACGTGTGAGTCGGTGGGGTTTTAATTACTGGCGGTCAGTCTATCTAGAATTGGAGACAGAGAGGTCAAGGAAGGTTAGAGAAGTGTCGGAGATGGACCATGTGAAGGAGCGAGGGTGGAAATTGGAAGCAAAAGTTCCAGCTGTAGACGAAAGCAGGAAGCGGCACCGATACAGTGGAAGATGTAACAGAAAAAGAGGTGCGGGAGAGGGGCCTGAACAGGACTGGAACAAGGGATATTCCACATGCTCCATCAAAGTGACTGTGGCCTAACGGATGAGGTGTCTAATTTCCAGTGCTTTCAGTGCTGCTACCTGAAAATTACGGGTTCAAGCCCGGTCGCTTTATACAGAAATCTGGTGGAACCTCCTGGAAGCCGAGCTCTCGCCCGTTAACTGCAATCCACTGTTCCTTCCAAACATGATAGTGACCACAATTCGGTTACGTTCACCTTAGTGATGGAAAGGGATAGGCATGAACCTCGGGCCAGTGGTTTTAGCTGGGGGAAGGGTAATTATGAGGCTATTAGGAGAGAATTAGGAAACATAGGTTGGACTAGGAGATTACAGGGACTGGGAACGTCCGACATGTGGAGTTTTTTCAAGGAGCAGCTACTGCGAGTCTGTGATAGGTATGTCCCTGTCAGGCAAGGAGGAATTGGTAGGGCTAGGGAACCGTGGTGCACCAAAAAAGTTTCTTTGTTGGTTAAAAAGAAAAAGGAGGCTTATGTTCGGATGAGACGTGAGCACTCGGGTAGTGCACTAGAAAGCTTTAGATTGGCTAAGAGGGAGTTGAAGAGCGAGCTTAGAAGGGCTAAAAGGGGACATGAGAAGACTTTGGCGGATAGGGTTAAAGAGAATCCTAAGGCGTTCTATAGGTATGTCAAGAACAGAAGGTTGGTTAGGGCAAGTTTAGGGCCAGTTATAGATGGCAGAGGGAAGTTATGTGTGGAACCGGAGGAGATTGGTGAAGCATTGAACCAATATTTCTCTTCGGTGTTCACGCAAGGGGACATGAATATAGCTGAGGAGGACACTGGGTTGCAAGGGAGTAGAATAGACAGTATTACAGTTGATAAGGAGGATGTGCAGGATATTCTGGAGGGTCTGAAAATAGATAAATCCCCTGGTCCGGATGGGATTTATCCAAGGATTCTCTGGGAGGCAAGAGAAGTGATTGCAGAGCCTCTGGCTCTGATCTTCAGGTCGTCGTTGGCCTCTGGTATAGTACCAGAAGATTGGAGGTTAGCGAATGTTGTCCCATTGTTTAAGAAGGGGAACAGAGACTTCCCCGGGAATTATAGACCGGTGAGTCTCACTTCTGTTGTCGGCAAGATGTTGGAAAAAATTATAAGGGATAGGATTTATAGTTATTTGGAGAGTAATGAATTGATAGGTGATAGTCAGCATGGTTTTGTGGCAGGTAGGTCGTGCCTTACTAACCTTATTGAGTTTTTTGAGAAAGTGACCAAGGAGGTGGATGGGGGCAAGGCAGTGGACGTGGTATATATGGATTTTAGTAAGGCGTTTGATAAGGTTCACCATGGTAGGCTTCTGCAGAAAATGCAGATGTATGGGATTGGGGGTGATCTAGGAAATTGGATCAGGAATTGGCTAGCGGATAGGAAACAGAGGGTGGTGGTTGATAGTAAATATTCATCATGGAGTGCGGTTACAAGTGGTGTACCTCAGGGATCTGTTTTGGGGCCACTGCTGTTTGTAATATTTATTAATGATCTGGATGAGGGTATAGTTGGGTGGATTAGCAAATTTGCTGATGACACCAAAGTCGGTGGTGTGGTAGACAGTGAGGAAGGGTGTCGTAGTTTGCAGGAAGACTTAGACAGGTTGCAAAGTTGGGCCGAGAGGTGGCGGATGGAGTTTAATGCGGAGAAGTGTGAGGTAATTCACTTTGGTAGGAATAACAGATGTGTTGAGTATAGGGCTAACGGGAGGACTTTGAATAGTGTGGAGGAGCAGAGGGATCTAGGTGTATGTGTGCATAGATCCCTGAAAGTTGGGAATCAAGTAGATAAGGTTGTTAAGAAGGCATATGGTGTCTTGGCGTTTATTGGTAGGGGGATTGAATTTAGGAGTCGTAGCGTTATGTTGCAACTGTACACAACTCTGGTGCGGCCGCACTTGGAGTACTGTGTGCAGTTCTGGTCCCCACATTACAGGAAGGATGTGGAGGCTTTGGAGAGGGTGCAGAGGAGGTTTACCAGGATGTTGCCTGGTATGGAGGGGAGATCCTATGAGGAGAGGCTGAGGGATTTGGGATTGTTTTCGCTGGAAAGGCGGCGGCTAAGAGGGGATCTTATTGAAACATATAAGATGATTAGAGGTTTGGATAGGGTGGATAGTGATAGCCTTTTTCCTCTGATGGAGAAATCCAGCACGAGGGGGCATGGCTTTAAATTGAGGGGGGGTAGTTATAGAACCGATGTCAGGGGTAGGTTCTTTACCCAGAGGGTGGTGAGGGATTGGAATGCCCTGCCAGCATCAGTAGTAAATGCGCCTAGTTTGGGGGCGTTTAAGAGATCCGTAGATAGGTTCATGGACGAAAAGAAATTGGTTTAGGTTGGAGGGTCACAGTTTTTTTTTAACTGGTCGGTGCAACATCGTGGGCCGAAGGGCCTGTTCTGCGCTGTAATGTTCTATGTTCTATGTTCTATGTTCTAAACATTGCAAGGAGCTTTCTCAGATTCCTTTCCTTGTAACTTTGTTCATTTAATTCTCACTCATCTTAGTATTTTTAAATTCGAACTGTTCCACAATATCTTATTGATCTGGATAAATTATTGATGTTCCCAACGAGAACAAAATGCTTTGTATCAATCGGCTAATTGAAATTCTGTGGCGGGAATTCAAATCTCCTCAGGAAGAGGTTTAATAATGAACTGAATGAACTGCTTTTGTTTACAGGGGTGAAAGGTTTGGTCACTGGGCACTAATATTTGGGGATGGGAGTAAATCCCACCACGGCAGCTGGTGAAATTAAATTCACTGATTTAATACGTAGAAATATGGGTAGAAAACAGAAACAGGAGTAGACCATTCAGTCTAAATAAACCTGGAATTGAAAGCAAGTCTCAGTAATGGCGGCCTTGAAATTCCCGTCGATTCCCACAGAAAACATCTTCACAGAACAACAGAGAACATTTCACACCACAGGCAACACCTTTACAGAACAGAGGAAACTTCTGCTTAAGACTGATCATATTTACACAACCGAGAACACATTTACACAACAGGGAAGAATTTGACAAGAACCACAGTGAAGATCTGTCAACGGCAGAGTCCCAGTTCCGCAGCGGAGAGAACAGTCACAGGAAATACATTTCAAACCAGGGCCTATCTTTGTATAAAAGAAAACACATTTTCATAAATAATTAGTACCTTGCTGCTTTTCTCGGCTCCTTTTCTGTCTGTTATTATGTGTGTGCCCTGAGAGCCTCTTACTGCTTTTCTGTGTGTCTTTCTCTATCTGTTACATTCGAGGTGATGTTACGTGTTATTCGCCCGCCAGGGTGAGCTTCTTGATTTCAACCAATAGTTGTCTGGCTCCCGCGCAATAGTAATAGGCAGGAAGCGACCGCGCTTCGGAGCAGAGTGGCACAGCGGGAGCGTGCTGGTCTTGTAACTGAGAAGTTGCTGGATCGAAACCATCCTTTGCTATTGTATTCTCACTCGTATCAAAAAGACGTATTCCGCTGCTGTCCAATTGCATATCAGGGTTTTCTTGACAGTAAATTTGCTTCGTCATCTTGATTTGTCTTACCGTGGGTGATACAGCGCATTTGTCACAGATTCAGCTCAGTTGGCTGGATAGCAGATTCAACCAACAGCTCTGGATAAATTCCCGTATCGGTTGAGATTATTGATACAGGCCCCGCCTTCTCAGCCTTGCTCCCCGCCTGAGCTGTGAATCCTCCGGTTAAATCATCACCATTTCGCTGTCCACTTTGTTGACACCGAGAATCATCTCGGACCATGGGCTTGCTTTAAGGTTGCAAAATGCTAAACTATGATCTGTGCGTGGAAACCGGAAGTATCCCTAAAAAATCATTTTATCATAATTTGAAATTTATAATTTCAGACACAATTGTAAACAATCAATTTCCCCAGAGACAAAATCCAAAGACCAACTGTAGTAAAGCGCCGTGAGCCTGATGTGATTTGAACACGCAACCATCGGATCTGGGGTCAGCCGAGCTACCGTTGTGCCACAAGCTCGCGCTAACGGCTTTTTTTCTACATCTGGCTCATTTTCTGTGAATTGACAATCAAACAGGTATCAGAGAGGATAACTCTCTCTCTCTTTACTTTCTGTGGATTTGAATCGAATGGAAGCGAACCGAGATTAACGAGAGGGCAGAAACACAACACTATCCTGCGGGAGAAATGCGTTCTTTCTAACGGGTGTTAAGAACAGGACTGTCAGGAGGCACAGACAAATGAGAATGGACCCACTGATCATTTGTGTAAAGTGTTCATGAAAAGATCAGCCATGATCTTATTGAATGGCGGTGCAGGCTCGAGGTGACAAATGGCCGACTGATGCTCCACACTTTTATAATCTCATATTCTTCTTTGGATCCAATACTATTTAATTATTTTGTAAGCCATGATTGGGCCACTTTCCAGTTATGTTTACGTGCCAGAAAGGAATGTATAACTCTTTCATTACATACAACTATGCCTTAAATATGAAACATTAAATATTAGCCATTGCCTATCGACTGTTATGCCATTTTATGAATCTATTGATCCGTAATCTATTTTAGCAAACTCACCTCTCATAACTTCCTAGTTTACTTTATTTAGGTTTGGGATTCTCGTTCAGGATTGGATCTGAATCATGCTTCTGGACTGATGGGAGATGTTCCACAAAGCAGTAATTCAGTCTACAAATGCAGAGCACATCATTAGCAGTGAAATTTTAGAAAAAATATAATGTTGCAAAAGCTAATTCTCCTGCATATAGACACTGAACTGTGAGGAAAGATAATGCGGCCTGCCATTCAGGAACTTCTGATAGTTCTTCCCTTTCCTCAACCAATCCTCTCACCGCTCTGTGGTTGGCAGGGTTCTCAAGTGTGTCGCTCCCATGTCCCACACTTGGAACATTTCCAATCAGTTCACAATGATGATTGAATTTCTGATAAAAGTTTCTAGTCACCTGCCATTTTCATTCTGCATCTCACTCTCACATGGATCATTCTGTCCTGGGTCTTTCCTGGTGTTCAGAGCACCTCTCCTCCATTCAGATTTTTCTTACTTTATGTATCTGGTGATTATCCCTTTCACTGTGTAACTAATTCTTATTATTTAATGCATCTGTGCATGTCACAGATATTCCATTTCATTCTTTTTCACATGAGCCCCTCTCCTCTCCATTTGCCTGTAATGTATTACATTTCTAACTTCAGACAGTTCTGATGGGCAGATGTTAATCTGAAATATTTGCTATTAACTGTTTGTCTCTGCAGCAGCTCACTTGTTATGTAATTACAGAACTTCGAAACTAAATTCATACTTCCTGCATTCATACCATTTGAAGTCAGTACGAAGGTTGAGAGGAGTTTTCAGAGAGGTGAGTAAAGTCGTGATCAGTTTCAATGGAGTAAATTGAAAGAAAATGTTTCTGTGAACCACTGGCACGGGTTCATTGTGAATGATATAAAAGAACAAAGAAAACCGTCAGGGAACACATTTGTCGTTACATTGGGCAGCAAATTGCTGTGATCTTGAATATGATGCCTGTAATTGAAGCCAATTAGAATGAAAAGTAAATTCAAAATGTCATTGGACAAATAAGGATAGGAATACATTTTGAGGCTGTATTTTAGATAAGAGGAAGTATTGCACGAAAGGGAGAGGAAATCTCTTTCGGAATGCTGATGGGTTTAAATTTAATTCCTTGTGCTGTTTTATTCAATGTAATGGTGGCCTGTGTAACTTAGTAAGAAGTCTCACAACACCAGGTTAAAGTCCAACAGGTTTATTTGGTAGCAAATACCATAAGCTTTCGGAGCTTGCTGCTCCTTCGTCAGATGGAGTGGTCTCTGTTCTCCAACAGTGCACAGACACAGAAATCAAGTTACAGAATACTAATTAGAATGCAAATCTCTACAGCCAGCCAGGTCTTAAAAGGTACAGATAATGTGGTTGGAGGGAACATTAAACACAGGTTAATGAGATGTGTATTGTCTCCAGACAGAACAGCTGGTGAGATTATGCAAGACCAGGGGCAAGCTGTGGGGGTTACTGATAATGTGACATAAATCCAACATCCCGGTTTAGGCCGTTCTCATGTGTGCGGTACTTGGCTATCAGTGTAACTAACCCAGGAAGAGTTTTAATAACACCAGGTTAGAGTCCAACAGGTTTATTTGGCAGCAAATACCATTAGCTTTCAGCGCTCCGAAAGCTAATGGCATTTGTGACCAAATAAACCTGTTGGACTTTAACCTGGTGTTGTTAAAACTCTTACTGTGTTTACCCCAGTCCAACGCCGGCATTTCAACATCATAATTAACCCAGGATGCAGCGCGCGGGTGAATACGGTCTATCTCATTCAGAATGGTCCGCACGGCGCAGCTGCCGTTCGGCCGCGTCCACGGAAACCGTCTGTCTGCGCGGAGCATGCGCGGTGCGGTTCCCGGAAGTTCAGCGGGGTCGCGCGTGGACGCAGTAATTCCGAGTCAGAGGTCGGAGCAGAGGCGCCCGGGTCCGGCGGACGTGCGGCGAGGGACCCGGGGGAGCGGCATCATGAAGCGGATGGTGCAGCGAGGCCATCCTCACCGCCCCATATGGAACAGTGTGAGTGAGAGGAAACAGAGAGCAGTGGTTAATGGTTGTTTCTCAGACTGGAGGAAGGTTTCCAGTGGAGTTCCCCAGGGCTCGGTGTTAGGAGCCCTGCTCTTCCTGATATATATTAATGACACACACCTTGGTGTACAGGACACAAGCTCAACATTTCCACACGCCACCAAACTTGGAGGCATTGGCAACTGTGAGGAGGAAAGTGGGAAACTTCAAAAGGACACAGGCAGCTTGGTGGAATGGGAGAGAAATGGCAGTGGGGAAAGTTCCAGCACCGATTGCCCCGCGGGTGCCCCTGGGGAGCGTGCCCACTCTCAGTGCCTGGGCAAGTCAGTGTGTTGGATAGAGCGCTTTCTCGGGCGCAGAGAATTGTTTTCATTCATGTGATGTGTTCATCACTGGCTTGGCCAGCATTTATTGCACTAATTTCCCTTGAACTGAGTGGTTTGTTAGGCCATTTCAGAGGGCATTAAAGAGTCAAAAACATACTGTGGGTCTGGAGTCACAGGTCGGCCAGAACAGGTCATGTGGGTGGATTTCCTTTCCTAAAGGGGTATCAGTGAACCAAATGGGTTTTTACAACATGGCCATCATTAGACCTTTAATTCCAGATTTTAATTGAGCTCAAATTGCACACTGTGCTGAGGTGATAATCAGTTCCCATTGAATTGCACTGGACCTCTGGGTCACTCATCCAGTGACAATACCACTACACCATTACCTCCTCATGTGGGAACTGTGACCGCCACGAGCAGATATCAGCAAGTAGTTTATTGCAGGCTGATTCTCAGTGAGCTGAAACATGAACTCTGTTTCTCTCTCCACAGATGCTGCCTGATCTGTTGTGTATTCCAGAATTTTCACCTTGTTTCAGATGTCCAGCGTCCACATGATTTCACCTGTGAATTATTGCAGCTGTTGCTCAGAAAACTGAGGCCTGAAATAGACAAATTAAGAGCGATTTTGAATCAAGCTGGATGTTGGTTTTGGAATTCGGCCCCTCAGTTTCTGTGAAGGTATGTTTTTGTTTGGGTGACTTTGGTCTGTAGAAGCAGGAGAAAGTGATGGGTTTAATTCTGAGTAAATTTGAGAGCAGTCGGGTCAAAACACTTCTGATCAAAGATCATTAACTGTGTCTTGTACAGTTAAAGAAACATTGCACACTCGCATACAATAAGTGTTGGACAGAGAATCAATTCCACATTGAAATGCAGGATCAGACTGAGTTAATTCCACACTGAAAACTGTAACAGAGACTGAGAAAAGGAGTTACTCCCACACACACACTACCAGAACATAAGAAAAAGGAGCAGGAGAAGGCCATTCAGCCCATCAGGCCTGTTCTGCCATTCAGTAAGATCATGGCTGATCTGATTGTGGCCTCAACTCCACTTCAGTACCTGTCCCCATAACCCTTGATTCTCTTGTAGCTCAAAAATCTGTCTAACTCAAGATTGAATCTATTCAATGACAAAAATTAAGGTTCCCTTAAAATAAGTAATTCCTCCTAATCTCCATCTTAAATTGGAGATGCTTTATCTTTAAACGGTGCCTCTAGTTCCAGTTTCCCCCTACACATTGCAACATCCCACTCAGCATCTACACTGTCAAGCCCTTGAGAATCTTATATGTTTTAGTACGATCCTCGCTCATTCTTCCCCACTGAAAATTGGCCAGACTTGTTTAACTTTTCCTCATAAGGGAACTCCTTCATCTCAGGAATCAGCTTTCACTCGCTACAGTTTGCTAAGCTGACAGTGACCCACTTCCATATACTAACAGACACTGACACAGACATTATTATCAATTGATTGAGTCAATTCCACATCTACACACAGTAATAGAGATTGACAGAGTGTTAATGCCACACTGCAGTAAAGGATAAAGAATGGAGAAGAGTTAATTCCAGCTTCATGTCCAAATCAGAGATGAACAGTGTTAATGCCCCATTCACATACAGTAATAGAGAATAACAGATAGAGAATTAATTCTATATTCACATACGCGAACAAAGATGGACAGAAAGGTAATGGCGATATTCAGCACAGTCCCAGATGATCATCGGCTGCTCTCTCCTTTCATGAATATCCTCAGCTGGTACCGGAATATGAACCCACGCTGTTGGGGTTGCTCTGCATCACGGTCCCGCTGTCCAGCCAACTGAGCAAATCAACCCCCAGGGTAGGACAGAGAACAAAGAAAATTACAGCACAGGAACAGGCCCTTCGCCCTCCAAGCCTGCACCGACCATGCTGCCCAATTTAACTAAAACCCCTACGCTTCCGGGGACCATATCCCTCTATTCCCATCTCATTCATGTACTTGTCAAGATACCCCATGAGAGGTAATTGCAAACTGAAACACAGGAACAGAGACTGGCGAATCAATTTAATTCCACACTCACTTGCACTAATACAGGCTTATTATTAATAATATTATTAATAATAATATTAATAATTTATGAGATGGGAATAGAGGGATATGGTACCCAGAAGCGTAGGGGGTTTTAGTTAAATCGGGCAGCATGGTCGGTGCAGACTTGGAGGGCCGAAGTGCCTGTTTCTGTGCTGTAATTTTCTTTGTTCTTTGTTCTCTGTCCTACCCTGGGGGTTGATTTGCTCAGTTGGCTGGACAGCGGGACCGTGATGCAGAGCAACCCCAACAGCGTGGGTTCATATTCCGGTACCAGCTGAGGATATTCATGAAAGGAGAGAGCAGCCTATGATCATCTGGGACTGTGTTGAATTTAGCCATTACCTTTCTGTCCATCCTTGTTAGCGTCTGTGAATATAGAATTAATTCTGTATCTGTTATTCTCTATTACTGTATGTGAATGGGGCATTAACAATCAGAGAATTAATCCATCCTCAAATAAACTGACAGGAAGAAACTCACTGTAGTTCCTCCCTGAAATACAGTAACAGAGACTGACAGAGTGAATCGTGCTCTCATGTACAGATTGACAGATAGCGGGAATGAGTTAACTCCACATTCTCATACAGTAACAGAGATGGACAGATAGAGTGTGAATTCCACACTCTAATGGTTCTCACTTGAAGAATTCTTCTGACATGTATAGAGTCATAGAGGTTTACAACATGGAAACAGGCCCTTCGGCCAAACTTGTCCATGCCGCCCATTTAAAAAAAAAAACTCAAGGTAATCCCAATTGCTCGCATTTGGCCCATATCCCTCTATACCCATTGTACCCATGTAACTATCTAAATGCTTTTTAAAAGACAAAATTGTACCCGCCTCTACTACTACCTCTGGCAGCTTGTTCCAGACACTCACCACCCTCTGTGTGAAAAAATTGCCCCTCTGCACACTTTTGTATCTCTCCACTCTCACCTTAAATATATGCCCTCTAGTTTTAGACTCCCCTACCTTTGGGAAAAGATATAGACTATCTAGCTGATCCGGGCCCCTCATTATTTTATAGACCTCTATAAGATCACCTCCTACGCTCCAGAGGAAAAAGTCCCAGTCTATCCAGCCTCTCCTTATAACTCAATCCATCAAGTCCTGGTAGCATCCGAGTAAATATTTTTTGCTCTCTTTCGAGTTTAATAATATCCTTTCTATAATAGGGTGACCAGAATTGCACACAGTATTCCAAGTGTGGCCTTACCAATGTTTTGTACAACTTCAACAAGACATTCCAAGTCCTGTATTCAGTGTTCTGACCAATGAAACCAAGCATGCCGAATGCCTTCTTCACCACTCTGTCCACCTGTGACTCCACTTTCAAGGAGCTATGAACATGTACCCCTAAATCTCTTTGTTCTGTAACTTTCCCCAATGCCCGACTATTAACTGAGTCAGTCCTGCCCTGGTTCAATCTACCAAAATGCATCACCTCACATTTGTGTAAATTAAACTCCATCTGCCATTCATCAGCCCACTGGCCCAATTGATCAAGATCCCCTTGCAATTGGAGATAACTTTCTTCACTGTCCACTCTGCCACCAATCGTAGTGTCATCTGCAAACTTACTAACCATTCCTCATATATTCTCATCAAATCATTGAGAGAAATGACAAATAACAGTGGACCCAGCACAGATCCCTGAGGCACACCGCTGGTCACAGGCCTCCAGTTTGAAAAACAACTCTCTACAACCACTGTCTGGCTTCTGTCAAGAAGCCAATTTTGTATCCAATTAGATACCTCACCCTGGATCCCGTGAGATTTAACCTTATGCAACAACCTACCATGCGGTACCTTGTCAAAGGACCTTGCTAAAGTCCATGTAGACAACATCAACTGCACTGCCTTCATCTACCTTCGTGGTTACCCCTTCAAAAAACTCAATCAAATGGCCTCTTCATTGTTTCATTATACTTTCTATCTTCCTCATCCTCAAAGGAGCCCTGGCTTTGGTTCCCCTCCCTTTCACCCTGATTGGAATGTACCGAGTCTGTACCTGAAACATCTCCTGAAAGATCACCCATTGTTCTGTTACAGTTTTTCCTGTCAGATTTTGGCTCCAGTTTACTCTGGCTCAATCCCAGCTCCTCCCATTGAGGTTAGTCCTCTTCCCATTCAGAAGTGCTCCTTTAGATTGTTCCTTGCTAATATCAAGCTTGTGACACAATGATCACTGTTACTCAAGTGACCACCTCCAGACACTTGGATCATGTGGTCAACCTTCCTGTCAGTCTGTGTGAGAATGGAATTAATTCTGTATCAACAATGAATGATCTGCCGATAGATTTGCTGCTCTATTTCCTTCTCACCACACCTACCTTTTACCCTTCTCTCTATTCTGTTCACATTGTATTGAATAGTAATCGCCCGGTTCTCTCCATTCCCAGACCGCATTTTCAACATTGACACTCTCTTGTGTTCCTATGTGGCTATTTGTGCTTCTAACTCACCAACCTTATTCACCAGACTGTCCACTATGTTACCAAGATTGCTGGCATAGTGGACAGTGAAGAAGGTTATCTAGGATTGCAACAGGATTGTGATCAATTGGGCCAGTGGGCTGACGAATGGCAGATGGAGTTTAATTTAGACAAATGCAAGGTGATGCATTTTGGTCGATCGAACCAGGGCAGGATTTACTCTGTTAATAGTAGGTCGTTGGGGAGAGTTATAGAACAAAGAGATCTCGGGGTACAGGTTCATAGCTCCTTGAAAGTGAAGACACAGGTGGACAGAATGGTGAAGAAGACATTCAGCATGCTTCCTTTCATTGGTCAGAATATTGAATACAGGAGTTGGGACGTCTTGTTGAAGTTGTACAAGACATTGATCAGGCCACACTTGGAATACTGTGTACAGTTCTGGTCACATTATAGAAAGGATATTATTAAATAAGAAAGAGTGCAGAAAAGATTTACAGGATGCTACCGGGACTTGATGGTTTGAGTTATAAGGAGAGGCTGGATAGACTGGGACTTTTTTCTCTGAAGCGTACGAGGCGGAGGGGTGATGTTATAGAGTGTTATAAAATAATGCGGGGCAAAGAGCAGCCAGATAGTCAATATCTTTTCCCAAATGTAGGGGAGTCTAAAACGAGAGGGCAGAGGTTTAAGGTGAGAGGGGAGAGATATAAAAGGGTACAGAGGGGCAATTTTTTCACCCAGAGGGTGATAAGTGTCTGGAACAAGCTGCCAGAAGTAGTAGTAGAGGTGGGTTCAATTTTGTCTGTGAAGAAGTGTTGAGACAGTTACATGGGTAAGATGGGTATAGAGGGATATGGGCCAAATGCAGGCAATTGGGACTAGATTAGGGGGTTAAAAAACGGGGTGGTATGGACCAGTTGGGCCAAAGGGCCTGTTTCCATGCTGTAAACCTCTGACTCGATGACACTTTGTGTGATTACACACATGCTTTCCAAACCTATCCTTGTATTCCACTGAGATTCCTTCTTCATCTACTCCTACCTTATATGATTTGATTTATTATTTTCACGTGTATGAGTATACAGTGAAAATTACTGTTTCTTGCGCACTATATAGACAAAGCATACCTTTCATAGAGAAGGAAAGGAGAGAGTGCAGAATGTAGTCATAGCTAGGGTGTAGAGAAAGATCAACTTAATGCAAGATAGGTCCATTCAAAAGTCTGGCAGCAGCAGGGAAGAAACTGTTCTTGAGTCAGTTGGTCCGTGACCTCAGACTTTTCTATCTTTTTCCCAATGGAAGAAGGTGGAAGAGATAATGTCCGGGGTGAGTGGGGTCCTGAAATCTGCTGGCTGGCAGCAGGAAGCGTATAAATGTGAGGTGATTCATTTTGGTAGGACTAATTTAAATGTGGATTACAGGGTCAAAGGTAGGGTTCTGAAGACTTTGGAGGAACAGAGAGATCTTGGGGTCCATATCCACAGATCTCTAAAGGTTGCCACTCAAGTGGATAGAGCAGTGAAGAAGGCCTATAGTGTGTTAGCTTTTATTAACAGGGGGTTGGAGTTTAAGAGCCGTGGGGTTATGCTGCAACTGTACAGGACCTTGGTGAGACCACATTTGGAATATTGTGTGCAGTTCTGGTCACCTCACTATAAGAAGGATGTGGAAGCGCTGGAAAGAGTGCAGAGGAGATTTACCAGGATGCTGCCTGGTTTGGAGGGTAGGTCTTATGAGGAAAGGTTGAGGGAGCTAGGGCTGTTCTCTCTGGAGCGGAGGAGGCTGAGGGGAGACTTAATAGAGGTTTATAAAATGATGAAGGGGACAGATAGAGTGAACGTTCAAAGACTATTTCCTCGGGTGGATGGAGCTATTACAAAGGGGCATAACTATAGGGTTCGTGGTGGGAGATACAGGAAGGATATCAGAGGTAGGTTCTTTACGCAGAGAGTGGTTGGGGTGTGGAATGGACTGCCTGCAGTGATAGTGGAGTCAGACACTTTGGGAACATTTAAGCGGTTATTGGATAGGCACATGGAGCACACCAGGATGATAGGGAGTGGGATAGCTTGATCTTGGTTTCAGATAAAGCTCGGCACAACATCGTGGGCCGAAGGGCCTGTTCTGTGCTGTACTGTTCTATGTTCTATACAGAGTCAATGGATGGGAGGCTGGTTTGCGTGATGGATTGGGCTACATTCACAACATTTTGTAGTTTCTTGCAGTCTTGGGCAGAGCAGGAGCCAAACCAAGTTGCGATACAACCAGAAATAATGCTTTCTGTGGTGCATCTGTACCAGAAGGACGTGGAGGCATTGGAGAGAGTGCAGAGAAGGTTTACCAGGATGTTGCCTGGTATGGAGGGTCTTAGCTATGAGGAGAGATTGGGTAGACTGGGGTTGTTCTCCTTGGAAAGACGGAGAATGAGGGGAGATCTAATAGAGGTATACAAGATTATGAAGGGTATAGATAGGGTGAGCAGTGGGAAGCTTTTTCCCAGGTCGGAGGTGACGATCACGAGGGGTCACGGGCTCAAGCTGAGAGGGGCGAAGTATAACTCAGACATCAGAGGGACGTTTTTTACACAGAGGGTGGTGGGGGCCTGGAATGCGCTGCCAAGTAGGGTGGTGGAGGCAGGCACGCTGACATCGTTTAAGACTTGCCTGGATAGTCACATGAGCAGCCTGGGAATGGAGGGATACAAACGATTGGTCTAGTTGGACCAAGGAGCGGCACAGGCTTGGAGGGCCGAAGGGCCTGTTTCCTGTGCTGTACTGTTCTTTGTTCTTTGTTCTTTAGTTGGTGAGAGTCGTAGCTGATGTGCTAAATTTCTTTAGTCTTCTGAGAAAGTAGAGGCGTTGGTGGGGCTTTCTTAACTATAGTGTCGGCATGGGGGGGACCAGGACAGGTTGTTGGTGATCTGGACACCTAAAAACATGAAGCTCTTGACCATTTCTACTTCGTCCCCGTTAATGTAGACAGGGACATGTTCTCTCTTAGGCTTCCTGAAGTAGATGACAATCTCCTTCATTTTGTTGACATTGGGGGACAGATTATTGTCACCGCACCAGTTCACCAGATTCTCTATCTCGTTCCTGAACTCTCTCATCATTGTTTGCGATCTGGCCCACTGCGGTGGTGTCGTCAGCAAACTTGAAAATCGAATTGGAGGGGAATTTGGCCACACAGTCACAGGTGTATCAGGAGTATAGTAGGGGGCTGAGAACACAGCCTTCTGGGGCACCAGTGTTGGGGATGATCGTGGAGGAGGTGTTGTTGCTTATTCTTTCTGATTGTGATCTGTGGGTTAGGAAGTTCAGTATCCAGTCGCAGAGAGAGGAGCCGAGGTCCAGGCCACGGGGCTTGGAGATGAGTTTTGTAGGAATAATGGTGTTGAAGGCTGAGCTGTAGTCAATAAATAGAAGTCTGCTGTAAGTGTCTTTGTTATCGAGGTGTTCCAGGGCTGAGTGCAGGGGCAGGGAGATGGCGTCTGCTGTGTCCTGTTGCGCTGGTAGGCGAACTGTTGTGCATCCAGATAGTCTGGGAGGCTGGAATTGATTTGTGCCATGTCTAATCTTTCGATGCACTTCCTAATGATGGATGTCTGAGCCACTGGATAATGGTCATTGAGGCACGCTGCTGAGCTTTTCTTTGGTACTGGGATGATCCTCGTCGTCTTGAAGCAGGTAGGGACCTGAGATTGTTGTAAAAAGAGGTTGAAGATGTCTGCGAATGCCCCTGCCAGCTGATCCATGCAGGATCTGAGTGCTTGTCCGGGTACCCCATCCGAGGCAGTCACTTTCCTTGGGTTGACCTCTGAGAAAGCTGCTCTGACATTTGCAATGGTGACCTCGGATACAGATTCATCTCAGGCTTCCAGGGTGGAGGGCGTGCTCTCGCTGACCTCTTGCTCAGAGCGGGCACAGAATGCATTGAGCTCATCAGGGGGGCGTGCGTTGGAGCCGGTGATTTTCTTTTTCTTTCTCCAGATATTCCTCTTTTCCACTTCTACATAATGGTGCCCATCCCCTGCCAGTTCAGTTCAAACCCTCCTCGTCCACATGAGTGACCCTCTCCATGAGGACACAGGCATTGAGTACAGAACCATGCAAGTTATGCTGAGCCTTTAGAAAACTCTGATTGGATCACAGCTGAAGCATTGAGTCCAGTTCTGCTCAGCACACTTGAGGAAACATGTGACGGTGGTTCAGCGGGTGCAGAGGAGATTGACCAGAATGGTTTCAGCAATGAGAGATTTTAGCCACAAAGTTAGGTTGCAGAAGCTGGGGTTGATCTTTTTGGAGCAAAGCAGATTGAGAGAGAGATCTGATAGAGGTGGACAGGATTATGGCTGGTGTGGTTCAGGTAGACAAAGAAAAGCTGATCCCATTCACTGATAGTATAAGGACGAGGGGGCACAAGTTGAAGGTTTTGGAAGAGACAGAAAGGGGATGTGTGGAAGAACTTCTCATGCAGCGAGTGACAACCTGGAAGTTGCTGTCTCTGAGGTTGGAAGCCGAGATGATGAATTATTTCAAAGAGGAATTTGGAGGGACATTTGAGGGAAATAAACTTGTCGGGCTATGGGGATAGAGCAGGAGAATGGGACTGACTGGATTGCTCCACGGAGAACCAGCATGGACTGGATGTGGCGAATGGCCTCCTTCCATACGGTAATGACTCTAGTTCCAGTCTCCCCTGGTTTGCTGTGATTGGACAGTGAAGATTGGAAGCAGAGGCAGACAGTCAGGATGTGGGGAGTTAGACAAAGAGCAGCTCTTGCAGGCACCAGGTGAGAACGAGGATGGACACATTTTAAACAGAGACTGTTTGGTTTTGATTACGATCTGGTTAATCACACCGGAGCAATGAATGGAAACATGAACATTACAAATGTCCCTGCTCCATCCGGTTATCCCATTCATGGAGCAGAGCAGGGTTTCAGTTCTATCTGAATGTCATTGAATTATTGTAGCGCCTACCGCCACTGATCATGCATCCCGTACACAGACACTGAGGCCTGCAGTCACACATTGACAATGTTTGTATCACTGGGGTTCCTTTGTGGCTGTTCATTATGATTATGTAGTGAGATTTATAAATTACTAAAACTGCTCTTTTAAATTTATTTGCAAGACCAGAGATCCTCTGACCTCGGAAGGAAGACCCCGACCTGGCAGTGACCCGGAGAACCCGAACACGTGGACCCAGCTGTGACTCCAGAGACCCCATCCACTAACCGGCCTTCAACCCGTCCACGCCCGGAGTGTGGTGTGAACACCCTCCAAACTCAAACCGCAGCCCGACAGCGACCCGGAACTCCCGACCGCTCAGACCCGACTGCCGACGCAGGAACCGTGACCATGGCAACAAATCCTCCACCCCCACACCAACCAAAGCGGAAACAGGATACAGCTACACCCTTGATCCCACAGACTAAACACCGTCTCACAGGCACGACAGGAAGCAGCCACCCCAGGAAGCGTGGGAAACGCGCAGGCTTGCAGGTGAGACTGAAACAATGTGGTTCCAAGGCCCCCCTCCCCAGCTTACTCCTGGCAAATGTTCAATCTCTGGAACACAATCTCGATGAACTTAAAACCAGACTCACTTTTCAAAGGGAACTGAGAGACTGCTGTGTGCTCTGTTTCACGGAGACACAGACCACACCTGCTTCACCTCAGGGCTTCTCCATCCACCGAATGGACCGTACAGCGGCCTCAGATAAGGCTTGCGCAGGTGGCGTCTGCCTTCTAATCAACACCTCTTGGTGCTCCGGTGTCACAACACTGGCGAGTTTCTGCTCCTCGGACCTAGAATACCTGACGCTGAAATGCTGCCCCGACAACCTTCCACGGGAGTTCACCTCTGTTATCCTGACAGCAGTTTACATTCCACCCCAGGCAGACATGAAGGTCGCGCTGGATGAAATATCTACCACCACAAACAGCCTTGAGACAAAATATCCCGAGGCCTTGTTCATCGAGGCCGGGGACTTCAACCAGGCCAATCTCAAGAGTGTCCTACCAAGGTACTACCAACATGTCACCTGTCCCACCAGAGGCCCAAACATCCTCGACCACTGTTACACAAAAATCAAACATGCCTATCGTTCTATCACCCGCCCAAACTTTGGCAAATCAGATCACAAGGCTGTGCTCCTGCTCCCAGCTTACAAGCAAAAAACTGAAGCAGGAGAATCCGATTAAAGAAAGTCACGCGTTGTTGGTCTGAGGAATCGGTGATCTCCTACGTTACTGCTTCGAGTCAATGCACTGGTCAATATTTAAAAACTCTGCAAGCACCCTGAATGAGTACGTCATTACAGTAACTGACTTCATGAGTAATTGCATAGAAGACTGAGCCAAAGACGCAAATCCATGTTTTTCCCAACTGGAAAGCATGGATGAACAGGGATATCCACTGCTTCCTGAAGTCCAGGTCCGAGGGGTTCCAGTCAGGTGACCCTGAACTGTAAAGAAATCCAGATGTGATCTACAGAGAACCATCAAAGATGCCAAGTGCCAGTACCGGACCAAGCTAGAGTCCTCGGCTCGCCACATGGACTCCCACCGTTTATAGTAAGGTCTGAAAGACATAACAGGCTACCAGATGAAGGAATGTAGAATTGCCAGCGACAATGCCCCTCTCCCTGATGAGCTCAATGCATTCTGTGTCTGTTTTGAGGAAGAGCGAGGATGCCCTCCACTCTGAAAGCCTTGGCCGAACCTGTATCCGAGGTCACCATCACAGACTTCAGATCAGCCTTCTTGAAAGTCAACCCACGGCAAGCGACTGGCCTGGATGGGGTACGGGGACAGGCACTCGGATCCTGCGTGGACCAGCTGGCAGGGGTATTCGCAGACATCTTTAACCTCTCCTTCCACCAATCTGAGGTCCCTATCTGCTTCAAGAAGATGACATCATCCCTGTACCAAAGAAAAGCCAGGCATCGTGCCTTCATGACTATTGCCTGGTAGCTCTGACATCCATCATTATGAACTGCTTCGAAAGGTTAGTCATGGCACGGATCAGCTCCAGCCTCTCAGATTGCCTGGATCCACTACAGTTCACCTACTGCCGCAACAGGTCCACTGTCGATGCCATCTTCCTGACCGTACACTCAACCCTGGAACACCTGGATAATAAAGACTCATGTCAGATTCCCATTTATTGACTACAGCTCAGCCTTCGACACCATTATTCCCACAAAACCCATCTTCAAACTCCATGGCTCGGGTTTGGCTCCTCCCTCTGTGACTGGATCCTAGACTTCCTAACCCACAGACCGCAATTAGTAAAGATAAGCAACGACACCTCCTCCACGATTATCCTCAACACCAGTGCCCCACAAGGCTGTATCCTCAACCCCTTACGATGCTCCTTCTCCCCTTATGACTGTGTGGCCAAATTCCGCTTCAAATCTATTTTCAAGTTTGCTGATACCACCATAGTGGATCGGAGCTCAAACAATGATGAGACGGACTATGGGAATGAGACAGAGAATCTGGTAAATTAGTGTGACGGCAATAATCTCTCCCTCAATGTCAACCAGACAAAGGGGATTGTCATTAACTTCAGGAAGCAGAGTGGATGACATGCCCCTGTCTACATCAATGGGGATGAAATGGAAATTGTTGAGAGCTTCAGGTTTCTGGGTGTCGAGATCACCAATAACTTGTCCTGGTCCTTCCACCCTGACACTATAGTTAAGTAAGACCTCTAATTTCTCAGGAGGCTAAGGAAATTCAGCATTTCCGCTATGACTCTCACCAAGTTTTACAGATGCACCATAGAAAATACCCTTTCCAGATGTATCACAGCTTGGTATGGCTCCTGCTCTTACCAAGACCGCGTTAAACTATGAACAGTTCTTATAGTAGCCCAGTCCATCACACAAACCAGCCTCCCATCCATTGACTCCGTCTGCACGTCCCATCACGTCAGAAAAGCAGCCAGCATCATCAAAGACCCCCACGCACCCCGGACATTCTCTCTTCCACCTTCTTCCAACAGGAAAAAGATACAAACGTCTGAGATCATGTACCAACCAACTCAAGAACCGCATCTTCCCTGCTGCCATCAGACTTTTGAATGGACCTGCCTTATATTGATCTTTCGCTACAGACTAGTTATGAATGTAACACTACATTCTGCACTCTGTCATTTCTTTCTCCCCATGTACTCTATGAATGGTATGCTTTGCTTGTATAGCGCACAAAAAAAAATACTTTTCACAGTATGCCAATACATGTGACAACAGTAAATCAAATTGAAAAAGGGCTGTGTATTATTCCCTCACCTGTAATTGGGTTACAATGTGTAAATTATTCCTGACAGGCAAATCATTGAATCAATCAAGGTTAGTTTGAAGTTTCCTCACCTGAGTCGCAATGAACAGTGCAGCGAGCTCCTCACACACACTATGTCTGTTCTCTCAGAGTGCATCAGTTCCACAGTCTCAGGCAGCAGAACCGGTTGCAGAGACACATTTTCAATCCAACAATCAATCAGAGCAGGAGAGACAGACATTGTTTCCATGTCATCCCAAGTCAGTACCACTGACAGGTAGATACATAAATCCCAGTCCAAATTCTCACCCGCTATCAGATTGTCAGTGTGTCAGTCCTACAATATTGTAGCATTAGTTGCAATTCAATTGAATACCAGATAGAACTGAATGATAGTATAATCTGAGACACACACTGATTATTATAATAAGGATACATATAAATTGGTGCAAACTGAGATACAGATCACATACCTGACTTATACGCGGAGGGTAGAAATTGTAATAATTCTCACAGTCAAACTGAGTTCAACATTCAAGTATAAAGTTCTCCCAAACAGAGTGAATGATGAAGGCATCAATTTGATTGTTAAAATGTGAATTACACTTACCTTTACTTAACAATGGCGTGTTAGATGAAAAGATGCATGATCCTCCACAATTGTGCTCACACAGAAAGTGATTTAATACAAGGCAAAAATTAGAATTAAAAAAAAAACCTGCAGCATCAATGGCCTGTTTCTGTGCTGAAATTTCAATGTGGAATGAATCCAGACTGTTAAACTGTCCCAGAGCCTGCGGTTATGTAATGAATCCCACACTCAGAGTAACAGTGACTGACAGATTCAGAATCATTCTCCAGCACATGTCCATTAACAGACACTGACAGACACAGACTGTTACTGAACTCACTGACAGCACCTGAGCCTGATCCTGAATGACACGAATCAGTCTGACACACAGATATGGTACTACTGATAGAGTCCAGAAATCATCACAAACCCACATAGACTGATGAATGTGCCCAGACGACACACCCCATATTAAACAAAGGGAGTTACAGACCCACATTTTCTTACAGATTTTCCACATTCCCATAGAGAATCACTGAATTTTACTAAAATAATCCTACACTCATATCCAGCAGGAGGTCCTGGCAAACACAGAATGAGTTCCATATTCGCATCCAGCACCAGTATCTGACAGAGGTAGTCAACGCAGTCAAACAGCCCTCTTCACCCCCCCCCCCCCCCCCACCCACACACACACACACACTATTTGCACAACTGAAAGAAGCCACTTGGCCTGTCAAATCTGTACTGACTCTCCAAGTGAGTAACGCACCTTGTTCCATCCATCCA
The DNA here is from genome assembly GCF_964213995.1 of Mustelus asterias. NCBI lineage: Eukaryota > Metazoa > Chordata > Chondrichthyes > Carcharhiniformes > Triakidae > Mustelus > Mustelus asterias. The sequence continues at coordinate 1,202,393 of NW_027590135.1, forward strand.
CCTTCTCCCCACATCTCTGCACATTCTTCCTTTTCAGGAAATAATCCAATTCTTTCTTGAATGCCTTGATTGAAGCTGCCTCTAGCGCACTGTCAGGCCCCACATCCCAGATCATAACCACTCGCTGCATGAAAAAGTTTCTCCTCATGAATCTATTCCTTCTTTTCCCAATTTCCTTAAATCTGTTCCCTCTGCTTCTCAATCCTTCCCACAATGGGAACAGTTTCTTCTCTACCTACTCTGTCCAGATTCCACCTTATTCTGAATATTGTTATTAAATCTCTTTTCAACCTTCTCAGCTCCAAGGAAAGTGGTTCCAACTTTACTAGTTGATCTCAGGAACTGAAGTTCTTCATCCTTCACAATGTGTCTCATTTACACATGCTCGAGGCTACACACATTCATATGGAGGGCCCTGTTCTCCACAGGCAAAAGGAACGTGTCCAGGCACTGTGCCTATGTTGAATTGAACAGAAATATACAGGGCTAAGTTTTCTTTGTGCCCTCCCCATGACAACGTCTTGACCAATTAGAGTTCACTTGTCAACGATCAGCATCCTTTTTTTCCAGCACTTGTTCCTCCCTTTCACATTTGGCATTCTTGCATTTGTTCTTATGAGTGCAAAATCAGAAGCTTCAACAGGCTGTCTCTTTTTTGTTTGGCAGTTATAGAATGGGTAAAGCACACAAAGAGACCAGTCTGCCCATTGATCTGTACCTACTCTATTCAAAAGCAACTCAGCTACTCCCACTCACCCATCACGTCCCTAGAGCCTTGTTTTTATTTCTCTTTTCTGTTAATTTCTCCTTTTTCTGTGTCTCTCGTGCCCATCAAACTAAAATAATCGATCCACACGGAAAGAATGTATTCCCTTCATAAACACCAATCATATCCCCTCAAAATCAATGCTTTGCAGGGTTCAATGTCTGAGGCAGTGCTGCTGACAGCTTGTTTCAAGAACAATATTGATAACTCGACATCAGCTTCATTCAGCAACACTGTTACAAAGCAGCTTTAATCAATTCTCAGTTGTATCTTAGGATCTATCCCACTGCAGTCAGCTCCAATTCTCTTCTTCATTACCCTTTCCATTCTCAGATTTAGTTGTCCTGAGCTGTCTGGTCCCCAATCCAATTCTCCGATTGAAATATAAGTGTTTTCATTTGATTCAACTTCTGAAATGAGCAATTAACAAGTTTGGTTTCAGCTTCCTTCTTTTAATTCTGAGGAGCTGCTGTGGTTTGCTTGGATTCAAACATCATTTTCCAAATTCAGGATGTAAATCCTGGACAAACATCCAGAGGGTCAGTGATCACTGGTGGCTGCAGGAGATTAGTTTTTTTATTAATTCACAGGAATAGGGCCGAGTTCTAATTACACTCTCACAGACACCACCATTAACTAACAGAATTAATCCCAATCTCTCATACAGCACCACCGACTGACAGAATTAATCCCACTCTCGCACACAGCACCACCGATTTACAGAATTAATCCCACTCTCACACACAGCACCACCGACTGACAGAATTAATCCCAATGTCACGTACAGTACCACCAATGTCACATACAGTACCACCATGTGAAATTATGAATCCCACTCTCACATAGAGTATCACCAATTGACAGAATTAATCCCACTCTCAGAAAGAGTACCACCGACTGACAGATTGAATCCCACTCTCCCAGACAGCACAGAGGATAATCAGATGCAGAATTGGTTTCAAAGATTCCAAGGTACTGAGAATGATAAAATAAATCGCACAGACACCATCAGAGAGTGAGTAAATCCCACACAAACACACTGAATCAGAGTGAGTAAATCTCACACTCCCACATTGTGTCAGAGAGTGACTAAATCCCACACACACACGCTGTATCAGAGTGAGTAAATGCCACACACACACTGTATCAGAGAGTGAGTAAATCCCACACAAACACACTGTATCAGAGAGTGAGTAAATCCCACACTCACACACTGTGTCAGAGAGTGACTAAATCCCACACACACACACTGTATCAGAGAGTGAGTAAATCCCACACTCACACTGTATCAGAGAGTGAGTAAATCCCACACTCACACTGTATCAGAGAGTGAGTAAATCCCACACTCACACACTGTATCAGAGAGTGAGTAAATCCCACACACACTGTATCAGAGAGTGAGTAAATCCCACACTCTCACACTGTATCAGAGAGTGAGTAAATCCCACACACACACACTGTATCAGAGAGTGAGTAAATCCCACACTCACACACTGTATCAGAGAGTGAGTAAATCCCACACACACACACACTGTATCAGAGTGAGTAAATCCCACACTCACACACTGTATCAGAGAGTGAGTAAATCCCACACACACACACTATATCAGAGAGTGAGTAAATCCCACACACACACACACACACACTGTATCAGCGAGTGAGTAAATCCCACACACACACACACTGTATCAGAGTGAGTAAATCCCATACTCTCACACTGTATCAGAGTGAGTAAATCCCACACTCACACGCGGTATCAGAGAGTGAGTAAATCCCACGCTCACACACTGTATCAGAGAGTGAGTAAATCCCACAATGACACTGTATCAGAGAGTGAGTAAATCCCACACTCTCACACCGTATCAGAGAGTGAGTAAATCCCACACTCACACACTGTATCAGAGAGTGAGTAAATCCCACACTCACACACTGTATCAGAGACTGAGTAAATTCCACACACACTGTATCAGAGAGTGAGTAAATCCCACACTCTCACACTGTATTAGAGAGTGAGTAAATCCCACACACACACTGTATCAGAGTGTGTAAATCCCACACTCACACACTGTATCAGAGAGTGAGTAAATCCCACACTCACACACTGTATCAGAGAGTGAGTAAATCCCACACACACACACTGTATCAGAGAGTGAGTAAATCCCACACACACACACTGTATCAGAGAGTGAGTAAATCCCACACTCACACACTGTATCAGAGAGTGAGTAAATCCCACACACACACACTGTATCAGAGAGTGAGTAAATCCCACACACACACACACACACTGTATCAGAGAGTGAGTAAATCCCACACACACACTCACACACTGTATCAGAGAGTGAGTAAATCCCACACTCACACACTGTATCAGAGACTGAGTAAATTCCACACACACTGTATCAGAGAGTGAGTAAATCCCACACTCTCACACTGTATTAGAGAGTGAGTAAATCCCACACACACACACTGTATCAGAGTGTGTAAATCCCACACTCACACACTGTATCAGAGAGTGAGTAAATCCCACACACACACACTGTATCAGAGAGTGAGTAAATCCCACACACACACACTGTATCAGAGAGTGAGTAAATCCCACACTCACACACTGTATCAGAGAGTGAGTAAATCCCACACACACACAATGTATCAGAGAGTGAGTAAATCCCACACACACACACTGTATCAGAGAGTGAGTAAATCCCACACACACACACACACACACTGTATCAGAGAGTGAGTAAATCCCACACACACACACTATATCAGAGAGTGAGTAAATCCCACACACACACACACACACACTGTATCAGAGAGTGAGTAAATCCCACACACACACACTGTATCAGAGTGAGTAAATCCCATACTCTCACACTGTATCAGAGTGAGTAAATCCCACACTCACACGCGGTATCAGAGAGTGAGTAAATCCCACGCTCACACACTGTATCAGAGAGTGAGTAAATCCCACAATGACACTGTATCAGAGAGAGAGTAAATCCCACACTCTCACACCGTATCAGAGAGTGAGTAAATCCCACACTCACACACTGTATCAGAGAGTGAGTAAATCCCACACTCACACACTGTATCAGAGACTGAGTAAATTCCACACACACTGTATCAGAGAGTGAGTAAATCCCACACTCTCACACTGTATTAGAGAGTGAGTAAATCCCACACACACACACTGTATCAGAGTGTGTAAATCCCACACTCACACACTGTATCAGAGAGTGAGTAAATCCCACACACACACACTGTGTCAGAGAGTGAGTAAATCCCACACACACACACTGTATCAGAGAGTGAGTAAATCCCACACACACACACTGTATCAGAGTGAGTAAATCCCATACTCTCACACTGTATCAGAGTGAGTAAATCCCACACTCACACACGGTATCAGAGAGTGAGTAAATCCCACGCTCACACACTGTATCAGAGAGTGAGTAAATCCCACACTGACACTGTATCAGAGACTGAGTAAATCCCACACACACTGTATCAGAGAGTGAGCAAATCCCACACTCTCACACTGTATTAGAGAGTGAGTAAATCCCACACACACACACACTGTATCAGAGTGTGAGTAAATCCCACACTCACACACTGTATCAGAGAGTGAGTAAATCCCCCACACACACACACTGTATCAGAGTGAGTAAATCACACACTGTATCAGAGAGTGAGTAAATCCCACACACACACACTGTATCAGAGAGTGAGTAAATCCCACACACACACACGTATCAGAGAGTGAGTAAATCCCACACACACACACACACTGTATCAGAGTGAGTAAATCCCATACTCTCACACCGTATCAGAGAGTGAGTAAATCCCACACTCACACACTGTATCAGAGAGTGAGTAAATCCCACACTCACACTGTATCAGAGAGTGAGTAAATCCTACACTCACACACTGCATCATAGAGTGAGTAACTCCCACACTCACACACATTCCCAGAGATTCACTGTTCCGGAAGGAACCCACACTCCCGCACAGTCCCTCTGAGGAGAAGGGTCCCTCACACCGACAGCCAGGCGACATTTCCCGGTGCATCTGAAAAACTGGTCCTGGAGAGATTCTTTGTCAAATGTATTTCCTGATTGTAGTAAGGAGGCTTGTGATTGGCGGAAAGGCTTCAATCTGATTGGTCTATTGACATATTCACTCAAATTAACCCCTGATAAGTGACTGTAATAACTTTCAAAATGTCCAATCACAATCATTGCTTTCCCAATTCCTCATTAGCATAGACCTGTGGGACTGTCTATTTAATCAGCGCTCGGAAGGGGTTTGCTTTATTTCTGTGTGAAATTGAAGATGGCTGATGAGAAGAACAGTAAGAAGTTTAACAACACCAGGTTAAAGTCCAACAGGTTTATTTGGTAGCAAAAGCCACACAAGCTTTCGGAGCTCTAAGCCCCTTCTTCAGGTGAGTGGGAATTCTGTTCACAAACAGAACTTATAAAGACACAGACTCAATTTACATGAATAATGGTTGGAATGCGAATACTTACAACTAATCCAGTCTTTCAGAAACAAAACAATGGGAGTGGAGAGAGCATCAAGACAGGCTAAAAAGATGTGTATTGTCTCCAGACAAGACAGCCAGTGACACTCTGCAGGTCCACGCAACTGTGGGAGTTACAAATAGTGTGACATAAACCCAATATCCCGGTTGAGGCCGTCCTTGTGTGTGCGGAACTTGGCTATCAGTTTCTGCTCAGCAACTCTGCGCTGTCGTGTGTCGCGAAGGCCGCCTTGGAGAACGCTTACCCGAATATCAGAGGCCGAATGCCCGTGACCGCTGAAGTGCTCCCCAACAGGAAGAGAACAGTCTTGCCTGGTGATTGTCGAGCGGTGTTCATTCATCCGTTGTCGCAGCGTCTGCATAGTTTCCCCAATGTACCATGCCTCGGGACATCCTTTCTTGCAGCGTATCAGGTAGACAACGTTGGCCGAGTTGCAAGAGTATGTACCGTGTACCTGGTGGATGGTGTTCTCATGTGAGATGATGGCATCTGTGTCGATGATCCGGCACGTCTTGCAGAGGTTGCTGTGGCAGGGTTGTGTGGTGTCTTGGTCACTGTTCTCCTGAAGGCTGGGTAGTTTGCTGCGGACAATGGTCTGTTTGAGGTTGTGTGGTTGTTTGAAGGCAAGAAGTGGGGGTGTGGGGATGGCCTTGGCGAGATGTTCGTCTTCATCAATGACATGTTGAAGGCTCCGGAGGAGATGCCGTAGCTTCTCCGCTCCGGGGAAGTACTGGACAACGAAGGGTACTCTGTCCACTGTGTCCCGTGTTTGTCTTCTGAGGAGGTCGGTGCGGTTTTTCGCTGTGGCGCGTTGGAACTGTTGATCAATGAGTCTAGCGCCATATCCTGTTCTTATGAGGGCATCTTTCAGCGTCTGGAGGTGTCTGTTGCGATCCTCCTCATCCGAGCAGATCCGGTGTCCACGGGCGAGGTTGACGCTTTCCGCGCCCGCTGGGCACCGCAGGGGTTGGGGTGCATTATTGACCCTAATAATCACATTTTAATTTGATGTTTTTAAGTTTCCTTTGTACTTTGATTTCTGTTCGGGCTGTTCCCCCTCCTTTTTGGGGAGCTGCCCCTTTTACTTTGTCCTGATTTAATCTGAGTTTGTTTACTTGGTTTAGTTTGACCTAAAAAGAGGACAAATCATAGAAATCCTACAGTGCAGAAGGAGGCCATTCGGCCCATCGAGTCTGCACCGACCACAATCCCACCCAGGCCCTACCCCCACATATTTGACCCGCTTATCCCTCTAACCGACACATCCCAGGACTCTAAGGGGCAAATTTTTTAACCTGGCCAATCAACCTAACCCACACATCTTTGGACTGTGGGAGGAAACCGGAGCACCCGGAGGAAACCCACGCAGACACGAGGAGAATGTGCAAACTCCACACAGACAGTGACCCGAGCCGGGAATCGAACCCGGGACCCTGAAGCTGTGAAGCAGCAGTGCTAACCACTGTGCTACCGTGCCGCCTGTCAGTTTCAGTGCAGGAAGCAACCGTCTGGGGGCAAATAGCATCACAACTGGGACTGGTTCCAGTGAACGATTCACCGGCTGCTGCTACTAAACTCCGCTATTCCAGAGAAAGCTTTTATAAACTCTATCCAAACACTGAGTGATTAAACAGGAGTGATGTGGCGTTTCACTGAGGGCACATGTCAACTGGGGGCTGCTCCGACAATCCACTTAAAAATTTCAAAAACAATCCGCATGGCTGCTCCAAATGAAATGTTAAATTCGGTGATTCCCGCACTGTAACCTAAACAAAACAAACATGCATCTCAAACACTGAACAGCCTGTCCCAGCTGCCGTTCCCAGGTCACTGCTCTCTCTGTGAAGCGGTGAGTGGCTCTTAAAAGAGCCTTTGTTGTGTGTTCGGGAGAAAGGATCGAGTTGTTCAGCCGCCGAATCCATAGAGAGTGCGGCCCTGGCGTTTCAGAGCGTACACCACATCCATGGCAGTGACCGTCTTGCGCTTGGCGTGTTCAGTGTAGGTGACCGCATCCCTGATCACATTCTCCAGGAAAACCTTCAGCACCCCGCGAGTCTCCTCATAGATCAAACCCGAGATCCGCTTGACACCGCCACGGCGAGCGAGGCGGCGGATTGCTGGCTTGGTGATGCCCTGGATATTATCACGAAGCACTTTGCGGTGCCGCTTTGCTCCGCCTTTACCCAGTCCTTTGCCTCCTTTCCCTCTGCCAGACATGATGATTCTTCACTCAGATCTCTGCACAATATGAGAGAGGAACTCTTTCAGGCTCCTTTTATACAGCTCGCACCGACCTGACTGAGAAAGGCGGAGTGAGAGAAGAGAGGGGAGGAGATCGAGTGAAGATTAAACACAGAGCGGGAGGGAGGAGAGAGCCGGACTGACACACACACTCAGAACGGCCCCTGATCTTTCAGCTCCACCTCCAGTTTCTGCAACCGCCAATTTCAACCCGTTTATTAACAATGGAAGCGAAACACAGCTCCCCACACAAACCCTTCCAGAGCCGCCCTTCACACTCAAGAGTTTCCACCAACTCGGAGCTTTGAAATATGGAATCAAAACAGAAAATGCTGCAAATAATCAGCAGCTCCGACAGCTTTTGTGAAGAGAGAGAGAGAGACAGAGTTAACGTTTCGGGTCGTGACTTTGTCCTTTTAAACCTGGTCCCGTAATAATCATAGAAACCCTACAGTGCAGAAGGAGGCCATTCGGCCCATCGAGTCTGCACCGACCACAATCCCACCCAGGCCCTACCCCCACATATTTACCCGCTAATCCCTCTAACCTACACATCCCAGGACTCTCAGGGGCAATTTTTAACCTGGCCAATCAACCTAACCCGCACATCTTTGGACTGTGGGAGGAAACCGGAGCACCCGGAGGAAACCCACGCAGACACGAGGAGAATGTGCAAACTCCACACAGACAGTGACCCGAGCCGGGAATCGAACCCGGGACCCTGGAGCTGTGAAGCAGCAGTGCTAACCACTGTGCTACCGTGCCGCCATAATTCCCAGTCAGTCATATTCCGACCTAAACACAGTCGATTCTATAGCAAGAATCTTCCTCCGGAACATCCTCACACACATCTGCTTCTCGCTGTTTGCAAACACTTTATTGAAGCTGTTTGGGGCAATCTCCTGTGCTTAAAATTAACGGAGTCAGGATGGCCGAGCGGTCTAAGGCGCTGCGTTCAGGTCGCAGTCTCCTCTGGAGGCGTGGGTTCAAATCCCACTCCTGACATTGATTTTTGGCTAAGAATTGCCGTCTCACAGCTCCAGGCAACTGGGTTCGATTCCCGGCTGAGGTCTCTGTCTGTGTGGAGTTTGCACATTCTCCCTGGGCTTCCTCCGGGAGCTCCGGTTTCCTCCCGCCTGTTCGGTTGATTGGCCATGCAAAATTGCACCGGAGTGTCGGGGAGAAGTCCGGTCAATAAATAGGGTAATGGGGATCCGGACTGGGTGGGATTGAGGTCGGTTCAGACTCAATGGGACGATTGGCCTCCTTCTGCACTGCAGGGATTCGGTTAAAAATTAGGCGGGAATGCGGTGTTGAGCCGCCAGTGTTACTGTCTCACACTGAATCTAGTAAGAAGTTTAACAACACCAGGTTAAAGTCCAACAGGTTTATTTGGTAGCAAAAGCCACACAAGCTTTCGGAGCTGCAAGCCCCTTCTTCAGGTGAGTGGGAATTCTGTTCACAAACAGAGCATATAAAGACACAGACTCAATTTACATAACAGAACATTACAGAACAGAATTCCCACTCACCTGAAGAAGGGGCTTGCAGCTCCGAAAGCTTGTGTGGCTTTTGCTACCAAATAAACCTGTTGGACTTTAACCTGGTGTTGTTAAACTTCTTACTGTGTTTACCCCAGTCCAACGCCGGCATCTCCACATCATCACATTGAATCTACCAGACATCTTTATTATGAGAGAAAGTGGCGATTGAACAAATGTCAAATTCAAATGAAATTCAGCATCTGCTGTGTTTTGCTTTCGTCTGAATTTGAAATGATCTCTATTGAGAATGAGCCGGGCCGCGGGACAGGAATCATTTCCTTGCGGGATCAGCTCTTTCCTGAGAGATGTGGGTGGCTCTGAGAAGAGCCTTTGGGTTCAGAGGTTTACAATTTGCTCGGGTTGTTTCACTTCTTTCCTGGCGCTTTCTTCGCTTTTGCTGCTTTCACTTTGGGTTTGGCCTTCGATTTAGTCACTTTTTTGACAGACTTTCCACCCGTGACCTTCTTCACAGGAGACTTTTTCTTCAGGGCTGCTTTCTTCACCGCCTTTTTTGGAGTTGCCGCCTTCTTGCTGCTTGTTTTCTTCACTGTTGATTTCTTCACTGGAGTTTTCTTTGCTGCGGGTTTCTTGGCTGCTGCTTTCTTTGTTGTCACCTTCTTGGCCGCTGTTTTCTTCACGAAAGATTTCTTGGCAGTTGTTTTCTTCACCTTCTTTCCCATTTTCCCCGGGCTTTCCTTCTTAGCGAGTTTGAAGGAGCCGGAGGCGCCCTGTCCCTTTGTCTGCACGAGCGACCCTGTCTCCACCTTCCTCTTGATAGTTAACCTGATCTGGGAGCCGCGCTTCCCCACATCCACTCCACTGCCAGCCAAAGCTTTCTTTATCGCGGCCAGGGACATCCCCTTGCGATCGCTGCAACCCGCCACAACATTGAGGATCTGCTCGCCTAACTTGGGACCGGCTGCCGCAGGTCGGGGAGCCGCCTTCTTCTTCCTGGGAGACTTCACTTGAGCGGGAGCGGCTGGAGGAGCCGTTTCGGCGGCTGCAGTTTCAGTCATATCCGAGAGTGTGTGGAAAATCTGTGTGAGTCAGAACTGGATCCGAAATGAACCCAGTGGTGGCGGCACAGAGCAACTTAAAGGCAGAGAGCGGACGGAGCAGAGACAAGCTGCTGTCAGCTCCCGGCTCCTCCAACCTCTCTGTGTTTCTCTCTCCTCACAAACTGTCCCATTGCAATGAAATTCCGCCTCTCCAGAGATCCAGCTCACATCCTTCATGTCTCTGACACACGAATGTTTGCTGTTGAAAAGGTTTCACTCGAACTGAGGACTCCATTTTCCACTGAAACCCGTTTTACTGCTGCACTGATCGCGCTCTCACACGCGATAGCTGACATGTTCTCTACATTTCCACTGAAATCTTGAATTTAGCGAAACAATTGCCTTGAAATCTCACTTTGGGGCTCAGCAGCGGGTTTAACGGGAATCTTTGATTGAAAAATTGTTTTATTTTACACAAGAGAGTCTCGGAGATCTCATGATCAGAACAGACACACAAACACAGTTGAATTAGTCTGAACCGCCCGCTCCTTTCATACACTCTCTCTTCCACAATATTCACATCTACACATTCACAGGACAAAACTTTCACCAAATGAAAGGTCCCAGGACGGAATTTCTCCTCCTTCCGGCCTTTGCTCCGGATTCCAGGGGGTTATTTATAGTTTTTCACCTCAGTAACTGTTAAACACTCTGAGGCCCGCTCCCCACAGATTGTCTTTGAATTCATTCATGGAATGTGAGTGTCGCTGTCTGGGTCAGCATTTATTGCCCATCCCTAATTGCCCTTGGGAAGGAGGTGATGAGCTGCCTTCTGGAACCGCTGCAGTCCATGTGGTGTAGGACCACATCTGTTAACCAGATTCCGTGGCCAGAGCCAATTATATCTGTTTCCCCCCCCCCCCCCCCAGTTATTACAGTGATTGCAGAGATCACTGTGTTTGTTTACCATGAAAATACAAATTATCTGCTCTTGGAGTCTCTGGATTTCCTGTTTTATTTGTTTCTCCTGCACTGACAGGTAACAATAAACCACAACCTCAACAACCAGTGACAGCCAGTTAAATAATCATCCCCCACTCGCTGATAATGGAATTTCTAACAGCGACAGACAGTTCCTGACCATCCTCCGATTGGGCCTGGAGGGAACCAGATTCATTGTCAGAGCTGGACTTTCTCACTGAGGGAGTGGCACAGTCAGGTGAACGATGGAGGTGGAGTGGTGACTGGGAGAGCGTTTGACCAAACGTCAGTTCCTGACCATCACAGTGGTGATTTATTTAATTCGCTATCGCATGTCACAACAGTAGGTGGGCACTCCGAAAATAAAATTCACCGAAGATTTCTAATGGAAAATCAAGCTTCAATTTGCTTTCAGTTGTTTAAATGAAAGGACAGGCCTCAAAATTAAACAATGAGTTCCCAGTCAGAAACAACAGTAAAAAGATAAATTGAACTGTCCAGAAAAACGAGACAAGCCAAGTTCAGTTTCCAAACTGTGCTGTGGACACACCTGGTGCGTGATGAAATCAGCAACTCAGGTAGTTCCGTAATTACAACTGATTAAAATAACGATTCCTTGAGCAGAGTGAGCGATGGTGGTATAGTGGTGAGCATAGCTGCCTTCCAAGCAGTTGACCCGGGTTCGATTCCCGGCCATCGCATCCATAATTTGTTTTAGCACCTTATCCGGGAATATTGTTTTGAACCGAGTGGACAAAAACAGGGCGAACGCAACATTGACAATAGTGAATTAAAATAGACCTATCAGTTTTTATTTTTTTCTATTCGGACGTAATTCGTTTCTCATGAAAAAATATTGAAATCGGAAAACAAATCTCTGACATCAAATGAGTTCTCCGTTCGTGACAAAGATACAAAGTAACGGTAGAGGAACACATTTCAGCTCACACACTGTGCTCTGCACAATCCCGGTACTTGATAGAAGTTAATATTAACATTACTGAGGTTACATTATTTATAGAAATGCGCAGCTGTGATGGCCGAGTGGTTAAGGCGTTGGACTTGAAATTCAATGGGGTTTCCCCGCGCAGGTTCGAGCCCCGCTCGCAGCGGTTATGGTTGTGAAGTGTTTACTTCCGCTCTTTCAGACAACCAAAAAAAACCTGCTGATTTTTTGGTATGAAGTATTTCGATCGCCATCATGCTTTCAGCTGCATGGTTCCGGGCCGGGTGCAGGAAGGTGAGCTTGGAAAGGGGGGCCTCGGGCTGGCATGGACAAGATAGGCCGAATGGGTTCCGAGTCAGAGAGGTTTACAGCACACAGGCCCTTCGGCCCAACTTGTCCATGCCGCTCTTTTTTTTAAAGCACGAAGCTAATCCCATTTGCCCGCATTTGGTCCATATCCCTCTATACCCATCTTACCCATGTAACTGTCGAAATGCATTTTAAAAGACAAAATTGTACCCACCTCTACTACTACCTCTGGCAGCTTGTTCCAGACACTCACCACCCTCTGTGTAAAAGAATTGTCCCTCTGGACACTTTTGTATCTCTCCCCTCTCACCTTAAACCTGTGCCCTCTAGCTTTCGACTCCCCAACCTTTGGGAAAAGATCTTGACTATCTAGCTGATCTGTGTCCCTCATTATTTTATAGATCTCTATAAGATCACCCCTCAGCCTCCTACGTCCAGAGAAAAAATCCCAGTCTATCCAGCCTCGCCTTAAAACTCAAACCATCAAGTCCCGGTAGCATCCTAGTAAATCTTTTCTGCATGCTTTCTCGTTTAATAATATCCTTTCTATAATAGTGACCAGAACTGTACACTGTATTCCAAGTGTGGCCTTACCAATGTCTTGTACGACTTCAACAAGACGTCCCAACTCCTGTATTCAATGTTCTGACCGATGAAACCAAGCATGCCAAATGCCTTCTCCACTACTCTGTCCACATGTGACTCCACTTTCAAGGAGTATGAACATGTACCCCTAGATCTCTTTGTTCTGCATCTCTCCCCAATGCTCTGCCATTAACTTGGTAAGTCTGCCCTGGTTCAATCTACCAAAATGCATCACCTCGCATTTGTCTACATTAAACTCCGTCTGCCATTCGTCAGCCCACTGGCCCAATTGATCAAGATCCGTTTACAATTGGAGATAATTTTCCTCACTGTCCACTATGCCACCAATCTTGGTGTCATCTGCACACTTACTATCCATGCCTCCTATATTCTCATCCAAATCATTAATATAAATGACAAATAACAGTGGACCCAGCACTGATGCCTGAGGCACACCGCTGGTCACTGGACTCCAGTTTGAAAAACAACCCTCAACAACCACCCTCTGGTTTCTGTCAAGAAGCCAATTTTGTATTCATTAAGGTACCTCACCCAGGATCCCGTGAGATTTAACCTCATGCAACAACCTACCTTGCGGTACCTTGTTAAGGTACCGCATGGTACCCTTTGTTTCCCAAATGTATCAGTTAAGGGAATTAGCAGGATAAATATGTGGGGTGACTGAGACAGGTTCTGGGTGGGATGATGTCTCAGAGTCGGTGCAGACTCAATGGGCCAAATGGCCTCCATCTGCACTGGAGGGATTCTATTGCAGTTCAGGCTGAGATAGACACATTTTGGTTTCTTTGGGAATCAAGGGAGTGAGGAGTAAACTGGAGTTGAACCCAAGATCTGAAACTCTGGCAGAAGCTGGTATGCCCACATCTGGAGACTGCACCCATACTTTGGAACCCACACTTTCAAAGAGATATTCAGCTTATAGAGAGAGTGCAAAGATATGTAACCAGGAAAATGGAAAGCATGAGGGGAATACCCGATGAAGGATTAAGGATTCTTGAATTGCAATCTTTAGAGAAGGCTGATTTATGGTTTAGTTCAATATTATAAATTGATACATGGCCTTATTACCTAAGCTTCAAAAGATCTTTATTCGCATCTACTGTATTTTGGGTGGGCATCAGTATAAAGTGTAGAAATTTGGTTCATGCGACGATATTCACAATTTGTTTTCCCCACATAGAATTGTTGATATTTCAAATGATTTTGTTGGGAATGCTGAAAATGTAGTGACTTTTGGAAAACTTGTCAGAAATATGTATGATTTCTATCTTTGTATTGTCTGATGCTGTTCTTGTTTTAATGCTGTGCCTCTGTGCTTCGCACTGTATGGCAATAAAGATACATAAATCATCATTGTATTGAATCATACAATCCCTACAGTGCAGAATGAGGCCATTCAACCCATCAAGCCCTATTCCCGTAACCGCACATATTTACCCTGTGAATCCCCTGACACTAAGAGTCAATTTAGCATGGCCAATCAACCTAACCCCCGCAGACAAGGGGAGAATGTGCAAACCCCACACAGTGAACTGGGACTGCAATTGAACCCAGTTCCCTGATGCTGTGAGGCAGCAGTGCTATCCATTGTGCCATCATGCTGCCCTTGAATGGAGGAACATTATTGATGAGCCATGTGGCCAATGTCTGCTCTTATTTCCTGTGTTCTTGTGACTGGAAGAGACGGATCCATGGATACTGAGGGAAATAGGGTGGAAATTGCAGAGGCATTGGCCAAAAGTTTCCTATCCTTGCTAGTTGCATGTGTGGTGCCAGAGGACTGGAGAATTGCAAATGGTAAACACACTTCTTCAGAAAAGGATGTGAGGATAAGCTAACTAAATCCAATCAGTTTAACCTCAGCAACGTGGGATATTCTCCAAACAATAACTGCAGATTAAATTAACACTCACTTGTGCTAATGTGCATTAATTAAGGAAAACACACACATAATTATTAAAGGGGAATCATATTTAACTTGCTCGAGATTTTCATGAGGGTAACAGAAAGGGTTGATGAGGCTAATGTGGTTAATGTGAACATGGACTGGCAAAAAGTATTTTATAAATAAAGGGGCACACAGCAAACTTGTGGTAACATTTGGAGCTGATAGAATAAAAGGGACAGCAGCAAAATGGATAGGAAACTGACTGAGTGACAGGAAACACAGCAGTGGGAAATGTTTTTATTTGGATTGGAGGTCGGTTAAAGTGGGATTCCAGGAGGGTTGGTGTTAGGAATTCTGCTCTTCCTGATAGATATTAGAGACATCGGCATTGCTGTACAGAGCACACATTCAAACTGTGGTAATTACACAATACGTGACAGCATTGTGAACAGTGAGGAGGTAGTGTTGAAGCTCACAGTTTCTTAGACAGCTTGTGGATTGGCCAAACAAGACCAATTTAAAGCAGAGAAGTGTGAAATGATTTATTTCAGTGGGAAGAAAAGGGAGAGACAATAGAAAAGAAATGATACAATTGTAAAGGCATGCAGGAACAAGGGACCTGTGGTCAAATGTGACAAATTGCTGTTTAGGTGGCAGGTTGAGAGTGTGGTTACTAAGGCATTTGGGATTGTGAGCTTTATACGTCTGGGCATAGTGAACAAGAGGAAGCAAGTTGTGGGAAACCTGTATCAAACCCTGGTTTGGCCTCAATTGGAGTATTGCACTCTGATCTGGACAGCAGTGTTTAGAAAGGGTGTGAATGCATTAGCGAGGGTGTAATAAATCTCTGGGCATGAGTCCAGGGATGAGGAAGTTCAGTTACATCGATAGATTGGAGAATTTGGGTCTTTAGTGAAGAGAAGATTGAGACGAGATTTGATAGAGGTGTTCAGAATTGTGGGGGGAATTGGAAGGAGCTGATAGGGAGAAGCTGTCATGTCCCAGTCTTCCTCTGTCAGGAAGTGTTCCTCAAACTGAATGAACAGGGCATTGTTCCCAGTTACACTTCTCCAGCAATGCTAAATATTCAGAGTATTTGTTTTAATGCGAAACATTTATGATAATTATACAAACACAAGAAGTTATTTAGAGTAAAGAAGAAACATTAAAAGTGAAAATACATGTTGACGTCCCTGTGCTGGGCTTTTAGTCTTTCCGGTATGGGCCAGTGGTCTGATTAATCCGATGGTGCTTTTCCCAGTCGCCTGCGTAACTTGGCTCGAATCCCAGACTTCTAGTTTTTGAACTGCACAACGGAGCATTTAAGAAAGTATTGGGGCTGAATGGCCTCGTCTGTGCTCTCGGTCTCCTTCCACCTGGTGAGCTGATCTGACATCCACTCCAGAGTGGAGTCGCTGCACATATTGCCTTAAAAATGGTCTCTAAGCTAACGGAGTGACTGTGAATCTCGTCACCACTTCCATCCTGACTAATTTCCTCCACTTCAACCCATCCAACAATGTCAAAAGGAGTGAGAACTGGAGTAGGAGACTCCATCAATGAATGAGGTCCCATTTTGACCACTCGAGAATCTGGCCTTGCTCACTCCATCTCTGTTCTCCAGCAGCAGGGTCTTGGCTACTCTGAATGGCCTGTTCGAGGATCACCTTGCTCCAAAGCAGCTGAATTTTGATGTTTGTCAGCAAGTTGTTGAAACTTGGCTCCTCTTCACCTCCAACTTCAGACCAATCGGGGACTTCCATCTTCCAAGCTTCTGGGGCTGGTTGAGCAGAAACAACAATAATTGAGGATTTTGCAGTGTTGTTACATTCGAGCAGATTTCCACCTGGGGCATTTCATTAAACACCGGCTTTTTCACTTCATTAACAACTGTCGGAATGGCAATGCAATGTATTGGCCCATTTATCCTCACATAGGATTTCGCACATCATGTTGAAGTTGCACAAGACATTGGGAAGGCCACACTAGGAATACCGTGTGCAGTTCTGGTCACCCTATTATAGAAAGAACATTATTAAATTTGAAAGAGTGCAAAATAGATTTACTAGGATGCTACCAGGACTTGATGGTTTGAGTTATGAGAGACTGAATAGAATGGGACTTTTTCCCTGGAGTGCAGGAGGCTTAGGGATGATCTTATAGAGATCTATAAAATAATTAGGCTCTGTGGCGCAATGGATAGCGCGTTGGACTTCTAAATAAGGGCAAGTTAGCCATTCAAAGGTTGTGGGTTTGAGTCCCACCAGAGTCGGATTTTGGATCAGATTAGTAGCAAACGGTTTGCTTCTTCTTTCAGGGACTTATTAGGGAGAGTCAACATGGCTTTGTGCGTGGTTGGTCATGTTTGACCAATCTATTAGAGTTTTTCGAGGAGGTTACCAGGAAAGTGGATGAAGGGAAGGCGGTGGATGTTGTCTACCTGGATTTCAGCAAGGCCTTTGACAAGGTCCCTCATGGGAGGTTAGTTAGGAAGGTTCAGTCGCTGTGTATACATGGGGAGGTAGCAAATTGGATAAGACACTGGCTCAATGGAAGAAGCCAGAGAGTGGTTGTGGAGGATTGCTTCTCTGAGTGGAGGCCTGTGACTAGTGGTGTGCCGCAGGGATCGGTGTTCGGTCCATTGTTGTTTGTCATCTATATCAATGATCTGGATGATAATGTGGTAAATTGGATCAGCAAGTTTGCTGATGATACAAAGATTGGAGGTGTAGTGGACAGTGAGGAAGGTTTTCAAAGCTTGCAGAGGGATTTGGACCAACTAGAAAAATGGGCTGAAAAACGGCAAATGGAATTTAACGAAGTAAGTGTGAGATATTGCACTTTGGAAGGACAAACCAAAGAAGAGCGTACAGGGTAAATGGTAGGACTCTGAAGAGTGCAGTTGAACAGAGGGATCTGGGAATACAGGTTCAGAGTTCCCTAAAAGTGACGTCACAGGTGGATAGGGTCGTAAAGAGTGCCTTTGGTATATTGGCCTTTATAAATCGGAGTATCGAGTATAAAAGTTGGAGTGTTATGGTAAGGTTATATAAGGCATTGGTGAGGCCGAATTAGGAGTATTGTGTACAGTTTTGGTCACCTAGTTACAGGAAGGATGTAAATAAGATTGAAAGAGTGCAGAGAAGGTTCACAAGGATGTTGCCGGGACTTGAGAAGCTGAGTTACAGAGAGAGATTGAATAGGTTGGGACTTTATTCCCTGGAGCGTAGAAGATTGAGGGGAGATTTGATAGAGGTGTATAAGATTTTGATGGGTATAGATAGAGTGAATGCAAGCAGGCTTTTTCCGCTGAGGCTAGGGGAGAAAAAAACCAGAGGGCATGGGTTAAGGGTGAAAGGAGAAAAGTTTAAAGGGAATATTAGGGGGGGGCTTCTTCACGCAGAGAGTGGTGGGAGTGTGGAATGAGCTGCCGGATAAAGTGGTAAATGCGGGGTCACTTTTAACATTTAAGAAAAACTTGGACGGGTTCATGGATGAGAGGGGTGTGGAGGGATATGGTCCAACTGCAGGTCAGTGGGACTAGGCATAAAATGGTTCGGCACAGACAAGAAGGGCCAAAAGGCCTGTTTCTGAGCTGTAATTTTCTATGGTTCTATGGTTCTATAGATCAGCTCGATAGTCAATGTCTTTTCTCAAAGATCGGGGAGTTTTAAAGTGGAGGGCATAGGTTTAAGGTGAGAGGGGAGAAACACAAAAGGGTCCAGAGGGGCAATTTTTGCACAGACGGTGGTGAGTGTCTGGAACGAGCTGTCAGAGGTAGTAGTAGAGGTGGTTACAATTTTGCCTTTTAAAAAGCATTTAGATAGTTACATGGGTAAGATTGGTATCGAGGGATATGGGGCAAATGCAAGCACCTGGACTAGTTTCATGGCAAAATCAGGGCAGCTTGGACGAGTTGGGCTGAAGGGCCTGTTTCCAGCTGTAAATCTCTGTGACTCTATGACTATGACTCTAGTCCCAATAGGAAATGATGCAGGTTGTCCCTGTCAATGCTGTAAGTGGGAGGCGGACAATGCTCACTCACAGCATCTGTATTCCATATGAACAGCTGGCAGGTCGACCACCAAACCGATGATGATGTCACCAGGATCCACAATTCCCCCAGTTTGGAGATTCCTGTCAGGAAGCAAGGAACAAAGTGTAAGACACCAGAGAAAAGACAAGAGATCTTTATTTCTATCGAACCAATCATTATCTCAGGAGTTCCCAAATGAATGACTTCTTTAAGAGGTCAGAGAGTCATCGAATTTTACAGCACAGACAGAGGCCATTCAGCCCCTCGTGTATGTACCGGCCATCAGCATCTATCTATTCTAATCCCATTGTTCACATATACGACCTGGATGAGGGAACCAAACGTAACATTTCCACGTTTGCTGACAACACAAAACTGGGCAGAATTGTGAGTTGTGAGGAGGATGCATGGAGGCTTCAAGGTGATTTGGACAAATTGAGTGAGTGAACAAACACATGGCAGATGCAGCACAACGCAGCTAAATGTGAAGTTATACACTTTGGTGTGAAAAACAGAAAGGAAAGGATCAGATGAGATCTGATTAAAACATATAAAATTCAAACAGGGCTGGACAGACCAGCAACATTTACCAAGAAGTGGGAAGCTGAAGATCTGGTGTCAAGGAGGGGTAAACCCGAAACACTACATTAGTGTTTCCCTCGCTCCCTCCTCGAACCAAAAAAAAAGGCCACTGTGAGTTGGTAAAAGTGAAGGTAAGAGTTTTATAAATTTTCTCAAATAATTTAATTGGTGCTCGAAATGTCGGTTGGTGGGGTTAAGTGTTGCACTTCTGGGATGTGGGAGATCCGGGGCTTCCAGCATCTCGGACAACTATGTCTGCAGGAAGTGCACCCAATTGCAGCTCCTTTCAGACCGCATGGATAGGTTGGAGCAGCAGTTGGATGCCCTTAGGAGCAGGAAGGAGGCGGAAAGCATCATAGATAGGAGTTTAGAGACGTGGTCACACCCAAGGTGCAGGCAGATGGATGGGTGACCGCCAGAAGGGGCAGGCAGTCAGTGCAGGAATCCCCTGTGGTCATCCCCCTCTCTAACAAGTATACCGTTGTGGATACTGTTGGGGGAGATGGGCTATCAGGGAATAACAGCAGCAGCAGCCAAAGCAGTGGCACCATGGCTGGCTCTGTTGTTAAGCAGGGAGAGACAAAGAGCACTAGAACAATAGTTATAGGGGATTCTATAGTTAGGGGTGTAGATAGGCGTTTCTGTGGACGTGAAAGAGACTCCAGGATGGTATGTTGCCTCCCTGGTGCCAGGGTCCAGGATGTCACTGAACAAACAGAAAGCATTCTGAAGGGAGAGGGTGAACAGCCAGAGGTCGTGGTACATATTGGTACTAACAACATAGGTAGGAAGAGTGATGAGGTCCTGCAGCAGCAGTTTAGGGAGTTAGGTAGAAAGTTAAAAAGCAGGATCTCAAGGGTTGTAATCTCAGGATTACTCCCTGTGCCACATGCCAGTGAGGCTAGGGATAGAAAGATAGTGCAGCTCAACATGTGGCTAAACAGCTGGTGCAAGAGGGAGGGTTTCAGATATCTGGACGATTGGAGTCTCTTTCGGGGCAGATGGGACCTGTACAAGAAGGACGGGTTGCATCTAAACTGGGAGGGCATAAATATTCTGGCCGGGAGGTTGCTAATGTCACATGGAAGGATTTAAACTAGTTTAGCAGGGGGGTGGGAACCAAAGCAAAGGTGAATTAGCTGAAGGAGAACCGGAGAGTCGGGCCAGTAAGACCCAGAGAAACAGCAGGCAGGGTGGGGTTTATAATCAAAGAGGATCTGGTGGACTGAAGTGCATCTGTTTCAATGCGAGAGGTGTAACAGGTAAGGCAGATGAACTTAGAGCTTGGATTAGTACTAGGAAATACGATGTTGTTGCCATTACAGAGACTTGGTTAAGGGAAGGACAGGATTGGCAGCTTAACATTCCAGGATACAGATGTTTCAGGCGGGATAGAGGGGGATGTAAAAGGGGTGGGGGAGTTGCACTACTGGTTAAGGAGAATATGATGTGGAGATGCCGGCGTTGGACTGGGATAAATATAGTAAGAAGTCCCACAACACCAGGTTAAAGTCTAACAGGTTTATTTGGTAGCACAAGCCACTAGGTTCGGAGCGCTGCCCCTTCATTAAGGAGAATCCCAAGGCATTTTATACATACGTTAGGAGCAAGAGGGTTGTCAGAGAAAGAGTCGGACCTCTCAAGAACAAAGGAGGGGAATTATGCTCAAAACCCAAGGAAGTAGGTGAGATCCTAAATGAATACTTTGCATCAGTATTCACAAAGAAGAGGGACATGTTGATTGGTAGTGTCTCAGAGGGATGTGTAGACCCGTTAGAACAAATCGCAATTACAAGGGAGGAAGTGTTAGGTGTTTTAGGAAGCATAAAGGTAGACAAATCCCCAGGGCCAGATGGCACCTGTCCCAGATTATTGAGAGAGACAAGAGATGAAATTGCTGGGCCTCTAACAGAAATCTTTGTTTCTTCATTGGACACAGCTGAGGTCCCAGAGGATTGGAGGATAGCAAATGTGGTCCTGTTATTTAAGAAGGGTAGCAAGGATAACCCGGGAATTATAGGCCAGTGAGCTTGACGTCCGTGATAGGGAAATTGTTGGAGAAGATTCTTAGAGATAGGATCTATGCACATTTAGAACTGAATAGTCTCATTAGCGATAGACAACATGGTTTTGTACGAGGGAGGGCATGCCTCACAAATTTGGTTGAGTTTTTTGAGGTGGTGACAAAAATGATTGACGAGGGAAGGGCCGTGGATGTCGTCTACATGGAATTTAGTAAAGCATTTGACAAGGTCCCTCATGGCAGACTGGTGCAAAAGGTTAAATCTCACAGGATCAAAGGTGAACTAGCGAGATGGGTACAGAACTGGCTTGGCCATAGAAGACAGAGGGTAGCAGTGGGGGGTTCTTTTTCTGATTGGAGGTTTGTGACTAGTGGTGTTCCACAAGGCTCTGTACTGGGACCTCTGCTGTTTGTGATATATATATAAATGATTTATAAGAAGATGTAGCTGGTCTGATTAGTAACTTTGCAGACGACACAAAGATTGCTGGAGTTGCGGATAGTGATGAACATTGCCAGAGAATACAGCAGGATATAGATAGGCTGGAAAATTGGGCGGAGAAATGGCAGATGGAACTTTATCCAGATAAATGCTAAATGATGCATTTTGGTAGATCTAATGCAGGGGGGAGCTATACAATAAATGGCAGAACCATCAGGTGTATAGACACACAGAGGGATCTGGGTGTGCAAGTCCACAGATCCTTAAAGGAGGCAGCACAGGTGGAAAAGGTGGTGAAGAAGGCATATGGCATGCTTGCCTTTATTGGACGGGGCATAGAGTATAAAAGTTGGCATATGATGTTGCAGTTATATAGAACGTTGCTTCGGCCACATTTGGAATACTGCGTCCAGTTCTAGTCGCCACACTACCAGAAGGACGTGGAGGCTTTGGAGAGAGTGCAGAAAAGGTTTACCAGGATGTTGCCTGGTATGGAGGGTATTAGCTATGAGGTGAGATTCAGTAAACTAAGGTTGTTCTCCCTGGAAAGACGGAGGTTGAGGGGCGACCTAATAGAAGTTTATAAAATTATGAAGGACATGGATAGGGTGAACAGTTGGAAGCTTTTTCCCAGGTCAGAAATGACAAACACAAGGGGTCACAAGTTCAAGGGGGGCAAGGTTCAATACAGATATGCGGGGGACATATTTTACACAGAGGGTGGTGGGGGCCTGGAATGCACTGCCAAGCAAGATGGTTGAGGCAGACACGCTAGGATCATTTAAGACTTAGCTCGATAGCCACATGAACAGACTGGGAATAGAGGGATACAAACGGATGGTCTAGTTAGGAACACATGATCGGTGCAGGCTTGGAGGGCCGAAGGGCCTGTTGCTGTGCTGTGTTGTTCTTTGTTCATCAGGTGAGTATGAGGAGAATATCGCAGCTGTACTCCGGGAGGTCACCTCAGAGGGCTCATACAGCGAGGCAATATGGGTAGAGCTCAGGAATAGGAAAGGTGTATTCATAATGTTGGGGGTTTACTATTGGCCACCCAACACCAGCGGGACATAGAAGAACAGATATGTCGGCAGATTTTGGAAAGGTGTAAAAGTAACAGGGTTGTTGTGGTGGGAGATTTTAACTTCCCATATATTGATTGGGACTCACTTAATGCTAGGTGCGTGGATGGGGCAGAGCTTGTGAGGAGCATCCAGGAGGGCTTCTTGAAACTGTAAGGGGAAAATACAAGGGGGGCACACTTTAAAATGGCAGCACAAGAAAGCACATTCTGAAATGGCTGCCTGGCACACACAGGGTTAACTGTGAAAGAAGCCAGAAAAACAGCCACAGGCTCCCGCTGTTCAGAAATAACGTCAAGCCAGAATCCTGACAGACAAACCACTTACAAAGTACAGACAGTGACTCATAGCAAACAAACACCTCAGGAAGCCAAAGCCAAGGGTCGAAACATCTTTAAGATAAGGAAACCCCTAAACAAAGAGCTTAGATTAATGCTAGAGGAAGGCGGGAAATATGAATGCGAGGGAACCGATTAGCACCCGCACAAGACGAAACTAGCCATTGATAGACCCATTCATAAAATGCTAAATGTCCATACCTGTTTGTATTCTTGTAAATATGTGGAAATGTACCCATTCATGAAATGCTAAATACTTGTAAATGTGATAATCTTCGAATCACCGGTCTAACCCATTGTGTAAAGGTTATAATTTGAACCGCTCCCGGTATACAATTGAGAAAAAGTGTTCTATGAACATAGCGCTTTTCTCCACGGAGCTCCGTTTAATAAATCGTATTTTCTGAATCTCGAAGTCTGACTACTGGTGGATTTTTCCCACAACAATTGGCGTAGTCGGCTAGGATCCTATTACTGGTGAGATCGATTGGCCACGGTCGCAACCGGGGTAGAGATCGCGGAATCTGTGACAGTCAGACTGGATCAGGAAATACGGTTTACAAGGGGGAAACATTTGTACTGTTTATTTGTGATAATATTTGTTATAGTGATAAGTACTAACTGCTGATAGGAATAAGAATTACTGTGATTTGTGCTGATCAACAAAAGGACAAGGTAGTGCCTGTCTCAAAACCTCTGCCTTAGACTGGCTATTAAGAGCAGAAATCTGCCACGTGAAGGTCAGGAATTGAAGTGAGTGAGAGACACCAAGGGCACTAAAGGATTGTGAAGCACAAAAGGGCAGAAGTCGGTTTAACATCACCCTCTGTAGTGGCGAACAGACGCAGAGGTGCCAGCTGATTGCATGAAAGTTATTGAAAAGTTGGAAACTGTACTGTCAATGTGGTGAAAAGCGGGGCGGAACAGGAGTTTGATCAACTCTGACCTAAACCGAAATCCGGTGGAGAAGCACATTGCCGAAGTGGTAATCGTGGAAGCCGTGAGTATAACTTAAAACCCTGTAACGGCAGTAAAACACGGTGTGAGAATAGCAATAGTGGCCGGGGGTAGTGAAGTCCCTACGGTAGTTAACACACTTTGCTAAGAGTAGTAATAGTGGCCGGGGGTAGTGAAGTCCCTACGGTAGTTAGCACACTTTACTAAAGAATAATCGTGGCCGGGGTTAGTGAAATCTGCGAAATGGCAGATAGTGAAGTTAAAAGGGGATCTGCAGGTTCCCTGATTGAAATCTACATGACAGACAGGAAGGAGTTAATAACGAGAATGCAAAAGGATGGCTGGGATACTTCTCAAACCTTAGAGCAGCAGAGAAAGTGGATAGATAAAGTAAAAAGAAACAGAACGAAGAAAATAGGAATCATGTTAACACATCAGTTAGCAGGTCTAATTGAACAAACAATTGCCTCTACAAGGAAATGGAGAGAGGACAAAGAAAGAATTAGAGAACTAGAATCCCAAGTGAGGGAATTGGAAAAACGAAATCAGGTTTTAGAAAGGCAAGAGGGAGGAGAAACTGATCCTCTGCCCTTTTATGAGTCCACCCAGCAAGGGCCAACGGCACCCTCAGAAGAGTGGGAACAGCTGGAACATAACTTAGCGCCCATAACTAGAGGGGGGACCGCAGCGCGACCCAAGGCAAATTATAAACCCTTTACCCCAGGGGAAAGACAGCAGATGGCTTCCCTGGGCAAATTACAAACCAGAAGCGCGAACACCACATTCTGGGAGGAATTAGACACAATCTGGGTAGGACATCAATTACACCTAAGAGACATACACCAACTGGTCAGAGCAGCCTGTCCAGCGGATAAATGGAGACAGGTAGTAGGTGGACCCGCTTCCCCTATAGCGCAGGATTATAGTGGGGGACGGTGGACACATGTAATCCCCCTAACAGCAGAAATAGATACCCAACAACCACCCTTCTTACGGTTTAAGGAAGAAATTCAGAGGGTCTTAGGGAATGCCCCCACTAATTGGAGCCGAATCACCACCACAAAGCAGCTTAAAGGGGAAGGAGCCTCTGAGTACGGGGAACGATTGTTCCGAATATACCAAGAGTGCTCAGGACAAGTGGACCCAGGGCGAGGAGATCGAGCATTCATCCAAGCTTTTAAGGAGGGACTCTCTAGTGCCCACCAGACCATCCTAAAAATGGGAGTGATCATGTCCCAAAATTACGATGAGCTAGTGGAGTGGGCTGGCGGCGTCCCAGCGGAAGAGAAACCACAGGCAAGAGCAAGGTTAGAAAGGGTAGCAGCCTACAGTGATGAGAGTGAAACAAAACCCAGATTGATCTGCCACAATTGTGGACGACAGGGGCACTTTGCGAGGGATTGCGGGACTCCACGGAGAAAGAGCAAAACTAGGAACAGTGGTAAGCATTGCAGCCACTGTAAAAGACACGGACATACGGAAGCCGTATGTTGGCATAAGCATGGGAGACCCCCAGCCCAATCCACGTCCCCAGCTGAACCCCAGGAACAAAAGGACACCCAGGGTCAGCAAGATTGACGGTCTGCAGCCCCCGTCCACAAGGGTAAAAAGGAGGGAAGGATTTATGTGTCAGCACTGGTAGGGGGCAGACAATGCGAGATGCTAGTGGACACAGGGGCATCCATATCCGTTACCGACCTACCCTTACCCACTACGAATAAAATGATTTATCTGACCGGGATAGGAGGGAACAAAACTCCCGCCTACCTTAGCGAGACCACGTTAGTAGAAATAAACAATCTATATATCCCAATGAAGTTCTATGTGTGCAGAAATAACGAGGGAACCATAATGGGGAATGATTAAATGAAAGAATATGAGATCTTGATAGATTGTGGGAAGGGAGAATTGATTTGGCCAAGACAGGACGGTCGAAAAATTAAAATGGGGAAACTCACAAGCCACCTCGAGACCATTAAGGTGGCCACAGTCACCACCAGAAAATGGGAGTTAGAGACAGGAGGGTTCGGAGCCATTTGTGCTTCCGTTCCCGGAGTATGGGCTGAGACAAAGTTAGATACCGGGTTAACCAAAACAGACCCAATAAAGGTACCGGGACCAGAGCATAAGCCACACAGGCAGTACCCAATTAAACCAGAAGCAGAGAAAGCTGTAGTAGAGATCGTGAAAGGGTTAGTGAAAAAGGGGATCCTGAGAGAAGCCACGAGCACCACTAACTCCCCAACATGGCCAGTGAGTAAACCTGACGGGAGCTATAGGCTCACGATAGATTACACTGGACTTAATAAAGTCACGTCCAAACTGCACCCCATTGTAGCAAGCCCTTCGACAATCCTGAATGGACTGTCACAGGAGCATAAAATATTTACAGTACTGGACATAGCTAATGGATTCTGGTCCTTACCCTTGGATCCTGAATCCCAAGACAAATTTGCATTTACAGTAGGGGACAAGCAGTGCACCTGGACCCGTTTACCACAGGGATTCCACAACAGCCCTGCTATATTCCATCGAGTGATGAGTGACATCCTAAAATAGGGTAGAACTGCCAGAGGGTAACACGACCTTACAATATGTAGACGACATCCTAATAGCTTCAGAGTCCAAGTCAGGACATCAAGAAGCCCTATACCTAGTACTGAGCGAATTAAAAGCCGCAGGGTTAAAAGTCAGCCCCAAAAAGGCGCAGATCGGGAAGTCCCAGGTCCTATACCTAGGGCACCTTATATCCCAAGGACTTAAAGAAATGCCGGCGGACAGGAAAGAGGCAATACAACAGATGCCGCGGCCGGTTAATATAAGAGGGGTTAGAAAGGTGCTAGGACTATTCAACTACAGTCGGAGTTTCATCCCAGGGTTCACAAAACTCGCAGAACCCATACAAAGACTCGTTAAAGGGGGGAAGCCAGCTTTAGACCCCGTAGAGTGGGGACCCGAGCAAGAAGAAGCTTACACTAAATTAAAAACAGAACTAATATCAGCCCTCGGACTAGGCTTACCCGATCTTAACAAAGACTTCCACATTTATTGTAATAATGAGGAAGGGTTCTATTCCGCAATAGTGACACAGGACCATGGCGACAGAAGGAGACCCATAGGGTATTATTCCACCGCAGAGGGGCCGGTAGTCACTGGACTGCCAAGGTGCATAGCCGCCTTGGATTGCGCCGCATGGGCTGTAAAGGTTAGCGAACCAGTAATCATGACAGGGAACATAATCCTCCACACCAAGCACACTTTGGTGGAAATGTTAAACACAGGAAAACTAAAGTCAGTCTCCAACATGAGAAGGGCTAAATGGGAAGCTGTCCTCTTACCTCCCAGTAAGTCCGTAACAATAATAAGGGATACGGGAAATAACCCAGCAGAAGGAATCTTAGATGGAGGAGAACCCCACAATTGTGGAGATGTGGATGCAGGAGAAGGAGAAGGAAGGATAAAGGACATGCCCCTGGTAACAGCGGAAGAGACCCTCTTTGTGGATGGGTCACGTAAATATGTGGAGGGATCACCCCGAACAGGATGGGCAGTCGTAAATAGTAAGCTAGAAACAGTGAGGTCAGGAAGAATTGACGGAAGCTTGTCTGCACAAGTGGCAGAACTGGTGGCACTCACCCAGGCACTTGAGTTGTCCGAAGGTAAAGCGGTAAACATTTATTCAGACAGTCGCTATGCCTTCGGAGTCATACATGATTATATGACAGCTTGGGGAAGGAGGGGGTTCATAACGACAGGGGGAACCCCTATCAAGCACCAACAGAGAATTGAGGCGTTATTAAGAGCTAGCGAGAGACCTAGAGAAGCCGCAGTAATAAAAATTAAAGCGCACCAGAAGGAACCCGGAAGAGATAGCCCCGACTGGCTAAATTTCAAAGGAAACCAAACCGCAGATAGGGCAGCACAGATAGCCCTAGAGCAGGAAACAATTGATGAATTACCCATAGCAACAATAGAACCAACAGAAGCCGAAGTAGACATTCAGGGTTTACATGAGGATACCCCAAAGGAAGAAAAAGAGAAGTGGGAAGCGCAGGGAGCAGTCAAGGGGACAGATAACATTTGGAGACGAGAAGATAAGGTAATAGCACCAGAGTGCATACAAAACACCCTATTGGGATTACATCATGGACTCTCACATGTGGGTAGAGAGGCCATGATCACTAATATCGGAAAGGAGTGGTGGTGGAAGGGAATGGGAAAGGATATTGCCCGACACTGTCACCGATGCGTGACGTGCGCGCAACACAACCCTGGCAGACCCATAAAAATTAAAATGGGACACCAGCCGAGACCCAAGGGACCCTGGGAACATCTACAACTGGATTTTACAGGACCACTGCCACAGTCCCATGGCAAAACTTACTGTCTGGTCATCATAGACCAATTCACCCGGTGGGTAGAAGCATTCCCAACTTCTAACTGCACGGCCACCACAGTGGCCAGAATATTGGCAGAAGAGGTAATCCCAAGATGGGGGGTACCCCTACAAATTGATTCGGACCAGGGAACGCACTTCACTGGAAAGGTAATAAAAACAGTGTGCCAATTAATGGGGATAAAACAAAAATTTCACATCCCCTTCCACCCGCAGAGCTCTGGAATGGTAGAACGTATGAACAGAACACTAAAAAATGCACTTGCTAAGGCCATGCAGACATCAGGAAGAAGGTGGACAGAGGTATTGCCCACCATACTAATGAAATTAAGGGCGACCACGAACCGGACCACCGGATTAACCCCTTATGAACTAATGACAGGACGGGCGATGCAGTTACCAGAAAGCATCATAACAGGTGGGACCGATGTCGGTCCACTAAAAGATAAAATCAAGAGATACGTTCTGGACCTGAGCACCCAGCTAAAAGGGATGCGCAAATTGGTAAGAGATAATCAGGAACTAAAAGACGCAGAGAGAGAGCTGGAAACGCTCCCTGACGTCCCAACAGTGGGAAGTCGCGTCCTAGTGAAAACACTACCCGACAAACCAGGGTTTGCACCAAAGTGGAATTGGCCACATGAAATTATAATTAGTGGGGACACCTGTGCCTGTATAGACATAAGAGGGAAAGGTGTCTGGAAGCACTGGACACAGCTGAAATTATACAAAGGAGATAAGTAAGCTAAATTGATGAACTAACAGAACTGCTTTCCTCGACACAGGCAAAGACTGCAAGCAAGAGCCGGCGTGCGCGGGTTAATAAACAAAGTAAACTGTAAAAGATTAAAAGTGTAATATTAAGTTACAACTGTTGCGAAAATGTATGTAATCGCGTATGTAATTGTATTATTTTGTGTTGTGGTAACCGTAAATCTGACTGGGCTAGAAGACAACTTGTTTTACAAAGCCCACATACATTTACATGGGAATCGAACTGTATGTTACCCATTAACACAATCTGTAGAAGCCCTATTTGTAGCCACCCCTGGGTGGACCCCTCATGACTTATATACTGTAGATACATCAGAGACACCCTGTAAGGGACAAATTGGCAAATATAAAAGAGGTTTACAGGGGAGATGTGTGGGACTTGTAAACCCCACTAATCCTACATGTAAGGGGTCCCAACAGGAGGGAGGAAAAGCTTGCCCAGACACTGCAAGCTATCCGCTTTGTTTCACGGGGCAGGGATGGGGATGTGCCTATGCCTTAGTCCCTAAGAATGATTCTTGTGTACAGACACAGTGTGTCCGTCAACATTGTCGGATCAACAAGGGACGGATTATTTGTATTTGTGACGAACGAAAATGTTTAAATATAACCGCGGGAAGACAGCTTATTTGCGGGCAATGTAATGGGACTCACGTAAGCTCAGCCAAATGGACATACCCCTTTGATACTTACCAGGTGGTGGGATCAAACGGGAAGCTAAGTGAACTGAACAATTGGCAGTATGAGCAAACTCACAATCGGGACACTAAATGCTACCGGGCTAAGAAGGGGTATGTATTCCTCTTCAATGGTACCTACATGACAGAAACCCCAAACCGTTTTGCGGTAGGAACAATCGGGCCACTGACTGTTCCATGCCCTCAGAAGGGGCACATCAGGAGGAGAATAGTGACCCGGGCTATTAGCAGGGAATTCTGCGCTAACTGGGAAACCCCGAATACATTGGGATCCTCACTGGGGTATGGGTTCCTCGGAACTTTATCTCTAGGGGGGTCAGCCGGGGTAATTGGAGCTAAGAACAGAAACCATATTGTTTGTGGGCTAACAATCCTGGGAAACAGCACTTCAAAAGCATTGGAGGCTGTCAACCAAGAAATGGCTGAGTTAAGATTGTATGCGCAGCAGACACGATACGCAGTGGACTACCAGTTAGCACAACAAGGGGGAGTATGTGCCATCATAGGCGACAAATGCATAACCCATGTCACAGATGAGTCTTACAATATTACGCAAGTCATCAATGACATCAGGACGCAACTCGATAACTTTAGACAGGGACCCACAAGAGGAGGTAGTTGGCTGGCTTGGCTGGTGGGAGAATCCTGGGAATCGTACCTGTTACATGGGTTGATTATACTCATTGTCATTATACTTGTCTGTTGTCTGACTGTGGGATGCCTTAAAGCCTGTTTTAAAATAATGTTGACAAGAATTGTGCCAGGAGCCAGTGTGTACATCGAAGAAGAACCCCTAATGAAGATCCCCGAAGACGTCAGAAGAAATGAAGATACTGGAAGAAATAAAGACATCAAAGGAAGCAAAGAAGAAAAGAAGAAAGAGAACCTGTATATGTGAATGTATGATTGGTGGTCTGAGGATTGTCCAAGCTAGAATCCGACCAACAGGAGGGACTGTAAGGGGAAAATACAAGGGGGGCACACTTTAAAATGGCAGCACAAGAAAGCACACTCTGAAATGGCTGCCTGGCACACACAGGGTTAACTGTGAAAGAAGCCAGAAAAACAGCCACAGGCTCCCGCTTTTCAGAAATAACGTCAAGCCAGAATCCTGACAGACAAACCACTTACAAAGTACAGACAGTGACTCATAGCAAACAAACACCTCAGGAAGCCAAAGCCAAGGGTCGAAACATCTTTAAGATAAGGAAACCCCTAAACAAAGAGCTTAGATTAATGCTAGAGGAAGGCGGGAAATATGAATGCGAGGGAACCGATTAGCACCCGCACAAGACGAAACTAGCCATTGATAGACCCATTCATAAAATGCTAAATGTCCATACCTGTTTGTATTCTTGTAAATATGTGGAAATGTACCCATTCATGAAATGCTAAATACTTGTAAATGTGATAATCTTCGAATCACCGGTCTAACCCATTGTGTAAAGGGTATAAATTTGAACCGCTCCCGGTATACAATTGAGAAAAAGTGTTCTATGAACATAGCGCTTTTCTCCACGGAGCTCCGTTTAATAAATCGTATTTTCTGAATCTCGAAGTCTGACTACTGGTGGATTTTTCCCACAACAAAACAATATGTAGATAGTCCAACTAGGGAAGTGGCCATACTGGACCTGGTATTGAGCAATGAGCCCAGCCAGGTGGTTGATGTTTCAGTAGGGGAGGAGTTCGGGAACAGTGACCACAATTCAGTCAGCTTTAAGGTACTGATGGATAAAGATAAGTGTAGTCCTCAAGTTAAGATGCTAAATTGGGGGAAGGCTAATTACAACAATATTAGGCAGGAACTGAAGAATGAAGATTGGGGGCAGATGTTTGAAGGCAAATCAACATCTGGCATGTGGGAGGCTTTCAAATGTAAGTTGATAGGGATTCAGGACCGGCACATTCCTGGAAGGATGAAGGATAAGTATGGCAAGTTTTGGGAACCTTGGATAACGAGAGATATTGTGAGCCTAGTCAAAGAGAAAAAGGAAGCATTTGTCAAAGCTAGGAGGCCGGGAACACACAAAGCAAGTGTAGAATACAAGGAAAGTAGAAAGAAACTGAAGCAAGGAGTAAGGAGGGCTAAAAGGGGTCACGTAATAGCATTGGCCAGCAGGATTAAGGAAAATCCCAAGGCTTTTTATACATATGTAAAGAGCAAGAAGGTAGCCAGGGAGAGGGTGGGCCCACTCAAGGACAAGGGAGGGAATCTATGCGTGGAGCCAGAGCAAATGGGTGAGGTATTCAATGAGTACGTTGCGTCAGTATTCACCAAAGATAAGGACTTGGTGGATGATGAGTCTGGGAAAGGATGTGTCGATAGTTTGAGCCATGTTGATATCAAAAAGGAGGAAGTATTCAGGTTCTTGAGAAACATTAAGGTAGACAAGTCCCTAGGGCCTGATGGGATATACCCCAGAATACTGAGAGAGGCAAGGGAGGAAATTGCTGGGTACTTGAGGGAAATCTTTGTATCCTCACTGGCTACAGGGGACGTCATGATGTGGAGATGCCGGCGTTGGACTGGGGTAAACACAGTCAGAGTTTTAACAACACCAGGTGAAAGTCCAACAGGTTTATTTGGTTGCAAATACCATTAGCTTTCAGAGCGCTGCTCCTTTGTCGGATGGAGTGGAAATCTGCTCTCAAACAGTGCTCTCAAAATGGATTTCCATTTGTTTGAGAGCAGATTTCCACTCCATCTGACGAAGGAGCAGTGCTCCGAAAGCTAATGGTATTTGCTACCAAATAAACCTGTTGGACTTTAACCTGGTGCTGTTAAAACTCTTACAGGGGAGGTCCCAGAGGATTGGAGAACAGCCAAGGTTGTTCCTTTATTTTAGAAGTGTAGCAAGAATAATCCAGGTAATTACAGGCCGGTGAGCCTGACATCAGTGGTAGGGAAATTATTGGAGAGGATTCTTCGAGGCAGGATTTATTCCCACTTGGAAATAAGTGGACGTATTAGTGAGAGGCAGCATGGTTTTGTGAAGGGGAGGTTGTGTCTCACGATCGAGTTTTTCGAGGAAGTAACAAAGATGATTGATCAGGGTAGGGCAGTGGATGTTGTATACATGGACTTCAGCAAGGCCTTTGACAAGGTCCCTCATGGCAGACTGGTGCAGAAGGTGAAGTTGCATGGGATCAGATGTGAGCTGGCTACGTGGATACAAAACTGGCTTGGTCACAGAAAACAGAGGGTAGCAGTGGAATGGTGTGTTTCTGAATGGAGAGCTGTGACAAGTGGCGTTCCTCAGGGATCAGTGCTGGAGTCTTTGCTGTTTGTAATATATATAAATGATTTGGAGGAAAATGTAACTGGTTTGATTAGTACGTTTGCAGACGACACAAAGGTTGGTGGATTTCCGGATAGCGATGAGGACCATCAGAGGATTCAGCAGGATGTAGATCAGTTGGAGACTTGGGCAGAGAGATGGCAGATGGAGTTTAATCCGGATAAATGTGAGTTAATGCATTTTGGAAGGTCTAATACAGTTAGGAAATATACAGTAAATGGCAGAACACTTAAGAGTACTGATAGGCAAAGAGATCTGGGTGTACAGGCATACAGGTCACTGAAAGTGGCAATGCAGGTGGAGAAGGTAGTCAAGGAGGCATACGGCATGCTTGCCTTCATCGGCCGGGGCATTGAGTTTAAAAATTGGCAAGCCATGTTGCAGCTTTATAGAACCTGAGTTAGGCCGCGCTTGGAATGTAGTGTTCAATTCTGGTCGCCACACTACCAGAAGGATGTAGAGGCTTTGGAGAGGGTACAGAAAAGATTTACCAGGATGTTGCTTGGTATGGAGGGCATTAGCTATGAGGAGAGGTTGGAGAAACTTGGTTTGTTCTCACTGGAGCAACGGAGGTTGAGTGGCGACCTGATAGATGTCTACCAGATAATGAGAGGCATGGACAGAGTGGATAGTCAGAAGCTTTTTCCCAGGGTGGAAGAGTCAATTACTAGGGGGCACAGGTTGAAGGTGCCAGGGGCAAGGTTTAAAGAAGATGTACGAGGCAGATTTTTTACACAGAGTAGTGGGTGCCTGGAACTCGTTGCCAGGGGAGGTAGTGGAAGTGGATACGGTCGTGACTTTTAAGGGGCGTCTTGACAAATACATGAATAGGATGGGAATAGAGGGATATGGTCCCGGAAGGGTAGGGGGTTTTAGTTCAGTCGGGCAGCATGGTCGGTGCAGGCTTGGAGGGCTGAAGGGCCTGTTCCTGTGCAGTAATTTTCTTTGTTCTTTGAATGTTGAACAAGGGGACTCAGTCTTAGGATACGGGGAACACCATTTAGGAATGAGATGAGGGGAAATTTCTTCACTCAGAGGGTGGTGAACCTATGGAATTCTCGGCCAAAGAAGCTGTGAAGACCAAGTCACTGCATAGGTTCAAGAAGGAGAGAGAGATTGTTTTTAGATTTTAATGGCATCAAGGGGTATTGGGAAAAACAGAATATGGAATTGAGATAGAGGATCAGCCATGATCACATTGAATGATGGAACAGACACGAAGGGCTGAATGGCCGACTCCTCTTCCCAGTTTCTGTTTTCAAGTTCTGATGAAAGGTCACAAACCTGAAAAACTAACTCTGTTTCTCTCTCGAAACAGATGCTGCCCAATCGGCTGAGCTTTCTTTTCTGCTTTTATTGCAGATTTCCAGTGTCTGAACAGAACCCAACCAGAGTCAGCACCTTCAGGAGAGAGAGAGAGGAACCAGTGAGTGTCGAACTGAACCCAGCCAGAGTCAGCACCTTCAGGAGAGAGAGAGAGGAACCAGTGAGTGTAGAACTGAACCCAGCCAGAGTCAGCACTTTCAAGGGATAGAGAGGTAACTAATCTAAACCCTGTATTCAAAAACAGAGGTAGAGAGGAAAGAGGGAACCAATGACCAGTCAGCCGAACGTCAGTCGTAGGGCAGCTGCTCGAGCCCATTACCAAGCGT